>NC_086100.1:79549297-80177690 GCF_963921235.1 Mobula hypostoma | reverse complement strand
ACCAAATTTCTTGGTGTTCACCTGGCAGAGAATCTCACCTCATCCCTCACACCAGCTCCATAGCAAAGAAAGCCCAGCAGCATCTCTACTTTCTGCGAAGGCTGAGAAAAGTCCATCTCCCACCCCCCATCCTCACCACATTCTACAGAGGTTGTATTGAGAGCATCCTGAGCAGCTGCATCACTGCCTGGTTCAGGAATTGCACCATCTCGGATCGCAAGACCCTGCAGCGGATAGTAAGGTCAGCTGAGAAGATCATCGGGGTCTCTCTTCCTGCCATTACAGACATTTACACCACACACACTACATCCGTAAAGCAAACAGCATTATGAAGGACCCCACGCACCCCTCATACAAATTCTTCTCCCTCCTGCCATCTGGCAAAAGGCACCGAAGCATTCAGGCTCTCACGACCAGACTATGTAACAGTTTCTTCCCCCAAGCCATCAGACTCCTCAATACCCAGAGCCTGGACTGACACCAACCTACTGCCCTCTACTGTACCCATTGTCTTGTTTATTATTTATTGTAATGCCTGCACTGTTTTGTGCACTTTATGCAGTCCTGGGTAGGTCTATAGTCTAGAGTAGTTTTTGTGTTGTTTTATGTAGCTCAGTGTAGTTTTTGTATTGTTTCATGTAGCACCATGGTCCTGAAAAACATTGTCTCATTTTTACTGTGTACTGTACCAGCAGTTATGGTTGAAATGACAATAAAACGTGACTTGACTTGAGATTGTGCCAGTGAATTTTCCTGAGCCTTTCCAGCATTCACGTCTGTACTCTATCTGTCTGAATATCGACTCTGCCTGTTTCCCGATTCTGGTTTTTAGATTTCTCTGGATGTTTTGATCTCTGCCTGAACTTTGACGCCGACTTTGTTTGCACCTCAGGATTTGTTAATCAATTAATATCACTGTGTGTACAGTACAGGGTCTGTGATTGTATCCCAGCTCCAGTGTACTGACAAATATCTTAAACAAGGCAAATGTTGAGGTCAGAGGTCCGTCTTATCGTACTAGGATACTACTCAAAACTCTTATAATAGCAGGGAGGAACAGTCCTTGAGCCTGATGTTTTGTGCTTTCAGGCTCTTGTATCTTTTGCCTGATGGAAGAGGGGAGATGAGAGATTCTCCGAAGTCAGTCAGGTCTTTGATTATGCTGACGGCTTTACTGAGGCAGCAAGAAACATAGACAGAGTCCATAGAAGTCAGGCTGGTTTCCATGAGTGTCCACTGTGTCCACAAATTTGCAGTTTCCTGCAAGCACATGCAACGCAGTAGCCATACCAAGTCATTAGACATCAAGAGCCGATGCTTTCTGTGGTTCATTGATAAAAATTGGTAAGGTCTAGTGGGGGGGCACTAAACTTCTTTAGCCTGCTAAAGATGTAGAGGCACTGGTGAGCTTTCTTGGCCATGACATGTACATGGCTGAACCAGGACATTCTATTGCTGACGTCCACTCCTAAGACTTGAGCGCTCACCTCGCTCAACCTGAACACCACTGATGCTGATGGAGCATATACAGCACCGCCCTGTATAAGAGAATCTACCCCTGTGGAATGACCTGCTAATACCTAGGACAGATTCTTCCTCTCTGGCATTAGATTTCTGCATGGTCAATGATGTCCTGAGCACCACTTCACTAATTTGCTCTCTTTTTGCAAGATTTATTGATCTATTTATTTATATTTCTTATTATAACTTTTAGTAATATATATGTATTCCCATAAAACAACAAGTTTCATGAAGTGCAGTATAAGATAATAGATCTGCTTAGTTTCTGATTCTCATGTTGCTAAACAATTCCCTCAATTATTTTGCTCAGCTTTTTATGCTGGGCATGAAACCAGCATGGTCTGACCCAGAGGACAGAACTATCTTCAACCGTCTACCAGCAGCACAACAGCATCAGAACTCTGTCAGTGGAGCTTGTTTCAATGCAAACCTTTAAGATTAATTAAGAAATGATGTAAACACATACTACTTGATATCAAGCTTTGTTTATTTTTCAAAAATCTTCAGCCTTCTTGAGTAGGAATTGTGAAAGGCTGGTCGGAGATTGATTTCTGAAGGAGTGCAATTTGCTAATGGCCTTTCAGTGTTCTGACTTCTGAATATCAGTTTCCATGAGCAGATCATTCTTGTTTATTTTTCCCCTGTGGTTTCAAATAACAATTTTGATAGCTTTTAGCGTCCTTCAAGTTGTTTATTTTCACACTTATTGCGGTTTTCTTTGTTATCATCCTTTACTTCCAATTTTCTAATCTCTACTATCCACTGTTCCATTTTAATGGTCTTTCTAAGTGATCTTTCTTCAGTAGGCAGAGATACTGATGGTTGCAGAGGGCATCTCAGTTCAACTTGTGCTGCTCTCATCTAACATCCACTCAGAGCACGTATCATCACTGCATATTGATCAGTAGCAGGAAGCTGTCTGGCATTATTGACTCAAGCTCAGAGGCACTGAGGTCAAATGTAATGTCACACCCTTAACACACTAAGATTAATTAACACAAGGGATTGAAGCTCTGACATATTTAGTCCAATATAGTTTCATTTGGCAGCCACATTCAGGTAATACTTAGTAACACATATAAAATGCCCAAGGAACTCACCAAGTCAGGTAGCAGCTATGGCAAGGAATAGACAGTTAACATTTCAGGCCGAGACCCTTCATCAGGACTGAGAAGGAAGGGTGAAGATTCCAGGATAGAAAGTTGGGGAAGAGGATGGATGCAAAGGGCAGACAATAAATGCCCATTTCTCACTAGGTATGAAAAGGAAGATGCCTAACGGTGAATATGTCCATACTCTTTAGCTTGCACAGCACAATGGGCACACAGTAGTTTTGCGAAGCAGCCTCATTATACTATGTAATTCTGGGACATGATACAGATCAACTCTTAATGAGATTTTAATGATTGAATGCAGATTGTGATTCCAACAGAGTAAAATAGTTTATTGAGGTCCAACATGCATTATACGCCCCACACAAAAAATGGTGGAGGAATTCAACAGGACAGGCAGCATCTATGGAAATGATTAAACAGTCGGTGTTTCGGGCTGAAACTCTTCTTTGGGACTGGAAAGGAAGGGGGAAGATGTCAAAATAAAAAGGTGGGGGGAGGAGAAAGAGGGTAGCTAGAAGGTGATAGCTGAAACCAGCTGGGTAGGAAAGGTAAAGGGATGGCAAGAATTCCCCAGTCTGGCCTCTTACCTCTTCTCATCTGCCGATCCCCTCTCCCTGTGTCCCATCCTCCTTCATTTTTTCCTATGGTTCACTCTCCTCTCCTATCAGATTCCTCCTTCTCCAGCCCTATATTTTTCCTGCCCATGTGGTTTCATCTATCACTTTCTAGCTAGTCTCCCTTCCCTCCCCCCACTTTTTATTCTGGTCTCTTCCCCCTTCCTTCCCGGTCCTGAAGAAGGGTCTCAACCCGAAACACCAACTGTTTATTCATTTCCATAGATACTGCCTGACCTGTTGAATTCCTCCAGCATTTCGTGTGCGTTGTGTTAGGTTTCCAGCATCTGTAGAATATCTCATGATCATTCATTACAAGCCTTCAGTTTATTGATGGATGACAGTTCCTTGGATATTGTGTTTAAGGAATTAGTCATTTGAAACATGTTGGATCAGTGAAAGCAAGTGCAAAAGAACTTCATGTAATTTACGGTTCATGCACAAATATTTTGTACTAAATTTCGATGTGGCAGGGTTGGTGTTTTGTTTTTGGTTGTTTTTGGCATGATTCAAATAAATCTTCAAGTGTCCTCAAAACTGCAATGAAGAACTCATTGAATCTAATTCAGAATAGTCACAGTTCTCAGCAAAATTTAGGACCATAGACACTGCTGCTCACTAATTTTTAGAGAGCAACAAAAAATACCAAGAATCACTGATCCCAAAGAGGATCCTGTCCTTGAGAAGGTATCACCTTCCTCTAATCAGATGCTGAGGGTCCCAACCACTATCAATGGTGAGCACATCATTCAAATGAAGCCTACATTGGTGATGTACAGCTGTAGAGAGGAGAGGTGCTTTGGTCTCTCAGAAAAAAAATGCCACAATTCAAAATTACACCCGATGGGCCATGCACCTTGCAATTATTATTTGGTACCACGATCTGAGAAGTTAGCAAAGTTCAGCTCTTTGAGATTTCTGAGCTGTGTGATTTGAGAGTCATATAACTTTGAAACAGGCTGTGCATTAAGAATAATTTCCAGTGGCCAAATGACTGGCATACCTTTAAAACCAGAGCACATCTACTGACCATTTAGTCACAAGGAGAACAGGGAGACAACAATACAAGTCAGCATCGCATTGAGTCACTGGAGCTGAGAGGCAGCAACTCTACTAGCTGTCTACTCTATCAGCATTTCATTGTATAACCTGCATGGTAATTAAAAAATGAAAACATTCCTCACTCTACCACAAATGTGATTTCATAATACAAAGATTGTTAAGTGTGTGTTCGTCCATTGTCAACGTCGATGAGGACCTCGACACCATTATGATGGTGTTGAGACTAGCACGTGATTCGGATTTGAGTGAGGGAGAGTTGCGCAGTGTCAGCCTCACTCTCTCTTCCCAATTCCCATCTAGATCCAGTGGCAAGACAGAGTCGAGATGGCTGGAGATGGGACTAGGCGCAGTGGATGACCAGGACGTCTTCTGTGTCTTGTCCTGCTCTACACGTTCCACGACGCTTGCAGAGACCGCCTTCTTGACCGTTGGACCTTCCATAGGTCTCTTCCGCCCAGTTCGCCGGAGTCTGTCTTCACATGCTGGGATAGATTGTTAAGTACTCATTCAAACAAACAGTTCCCTTCAAAGTTTAAAGTTCAAAATAAAATGTATTATTGGAGTACATGCATGCATGTCACCACATACAACCTTGAGGTTCTTTTTCTGCGGGCATAATTAGCAAATCTATATAACAGTAATTGTAAACTGTAATCACCAGGAACTGTTAATTGTAAACGAACTGTGCAAATGCAGATATAAAAAAAAGCAATAAATAACGAGAATAAAATAACAATATAACAATGTCCTTAGATGAGTGTAGCTACCTCCTTTTGTTTAAGAGCCTGATGGTTGAGGGGTAGTAACTGTTCTTGAACCTGGTGCTGCGAGTCCTGGGGCACTTTTACCTTCTACCTGATGGCAGCAGCGAGAAAAGAGCATGGGCTGGGTGGTGAGGCTCTTTGATGATTGATGCTGCTTATCTATGGCAATGTTTCATATAAATGTGCTCAATGGTTTGGAGGGTTTTACCCATGATGGACTGGGCCGAATCCATTACCTTTTGTAGGATTTTCCACTCAAAGGCATTGATGTTCCCATACCATGCCATAATGCAGGCAGTCAACACACTTTCCACCACACATCTATAGAGGTTTAACAGGGTTTTCAATGACTTGCCGAACCTCCACTGACTCCTGAGGAAGTATAAGTGTAACCATGCTTTCCTCGCAATAATATTTACTGTATATAAGGTCCTCTGAGATAGAGACACCCAGGAATTTAAAGTTACTGACCCTCTCCACCTCTGATCCTCTGATGATTACTGGCTCAAGGACCTCTGCTTTCCTTCTCCTGAAGTCTACCTAGTTCCTAGGTCTTGCTGACATTGAGCAAGAGGTTGTTGTTATTACACCACTCAGCTGAGTTTTCAATCTCCCTCCTGTATGCTGATTCATAACTACCTTTGATACAGCCCACAACTGTGGTGTCATCAGCAAACTTGTATTTGGTGTTGGCACTGTACTTAACCACACAGTCATCGGTGTTAAGCGAGTAGAGCAGGAGGCAAAGCACACATCCCTGTGGCACTCCTGTGCTGATGGAGATTGTGGAGGAGATGCTTTTGCTAATCTGAGTTGACTGGGATCTACAACTGAGAAAATCTAGGATCCAATTGCACAAGGGAGTTTTGGGGCCTAGGTCTTGGTTCTGAATAGTTCTGAGGGGATGATGGTGTTAAATATGAACTTATAATATCCGAATTTATATTATTGCTCAATAATAAAGTGTAAAACCACCATTAAAACATTGTTGTGTCATTTTTTATCACTGACTGGTGAAAAGAAATCAGCTGATTCTTTCAAATCAGTTGCATTCAGTATTTCCTGTTTCGTATTATTTATAGAGTTAATGGACCATCAAAATGCAAACTATTTATTTCTGGTAAAATCCAAATGATTTTATATGAAATTTTTTTCAAACAATAACTGGATTATTTTGACAAATATGAATAAAAGGCATATTAATTATGTTTTGTGATAAATCAGAATCAATGAAATGGAAAATTCATAAGTCCAGTATGTTTTAGTTTATGACAACAGAATATCTCAAACAAATAAAACTGCTGGAGGAGCTCATTGGATAAACAGCAATAGGATCAGCGTTTCTGGTGGTGTTCCTACATCAGAGCAGAACGTGGAGGGAAGATCACCAGTATAAGGGTTGAGCCCCTAGCTGACAGGTCGAACCAGATGAGGTGATATTTGATGCCCATCTTCCCTCTTTTACTTGAGACAACTCATCCCTTTCTCACCTCAGTCTTTACCTGTCCCCATTCACTCACCCTTACTGGCTCTGTCTGCCCTTTCTTCTGTTTCCACTAATTATACCCAGCCTCTGTCTCTACTACACATCTCCTACTGTGAGCTGAAGAAGCAAGGACTTATTGGGAACACTTAGCATGTCTCTGTGTATGGCAAATCATGTCTCCAAAGCAGCAAAGGAGAGGAGCCGGCAGCTTTTTTTAAAGTTGTGTTTGATTGGCTAAGTGTTTGGTAATTCAGCCAATAAAAAGAAGGTAGGGTAAAACAGGGCGGCCTTTGTGAGAGTGGGCTGCTCTCAGAGTGCAGCGCTGAGGCTTTGGCAAAGAGGCACTGATAAGAATAGATAATTTTTTTAGTAGTCGTTAAATAAAAAAAAGTTCAAATTACAACTAAAAATCAGGACGCAGGACCAGGTGATGTGTTGTAGCTGCATGATGTGGGAGCTAGTGGACCCCATTGGGTTTCCTGGTGACTACATCTGTAGCAAGTGTTAATTGCCTGACGAACTCAGACTCAAATTTCTTTACCAAAATTTGAGTTCAAACACTGCGACATATCAAAGAGGGGAAGAGGTACCTGCATGCTATCTTTCATGAGGTACCGATAGCTATTAAATTAATTTGTTTAGATTTGGCTTGTGGTCAAGAGGGTGTGACTGAGTGAGGCAGGTGGGGGGGGGTGGACTCCAAGAGGAAGATCTGGAGGGTTCTCAGCCCTTGATCTTCTCCAATAGACCTGAGGTTCTTGCTCCCTGTGCAGATAAAAGTGCGGAAGAAGGATGATGTCCTACCTGTGACATTGTGGTTTGGAAAACTATTCAAGAAAGCGGAGAGAAGAGAAATTATTTGTAACTGGGGACAGTATAGTCAGGGGAATACACTCAACTCTCTATCACAAGCATGGAGAGTCCTGAAGGCTGTATTGCCTGCCTGGTGCTCAGGTTTGACCTGTAGAGGAACCTGGAGAAGGAAGGGAAAGTTCTGCTTGTCCTTGTGGGTACCAACAAAAAAGGTGGAACAAAGGAACAGTATCTGCTGAGGCAGTTAGAACAACTGTGGACTTAATTAAAAAAACATAAATGAAGTAATAAACTTTGGATTTCTACTTAACCGACATGCAAATTGGCACAAGGTGAAGAAAATCGGAGAGTTAAGTGCATAGATCTAAGATTGGTGTGGGAGAAGTGAACTGCATCACTAGGGCTCTGGATAGGTCTTTAAACAAATAGTTGGGGTGATTTCAACAAGTCGGAAAATATGGATAAATAACAAGGAAGAAGAATGAACAAGAGGTTTCTGAAGTCTGCAGAATAGAAACATGAGACAGGAAGTTTAGAAAGAGGCAGGAATTTAACTTCAGGGAGACAAAGTGCTGAAGAAGTCATATAGTACAATAGGTGTGGCGTCATTTTACAGCTGCACAAGATATGGTGAGACTGCACCGGGAATATTGTTTGCAGTTTTGGTCACCACACTACAGGAAGGACATGATTAAGCTGGGAAGGGTGCAGACAAAGTTTACAATGATGTTACAAGGACTGGAGGGCTTGAGTTATAAGGAGAGCCTGGAGTTTGCCTGGAGTGAAGTATACTGAAGGGTGACTTTAGAGGTTTATAAAACGGTGAGGGGCATAAATAAGATAAATAGTCCCAATGGAGAAGAGAGTAAAACTAGAGGATATGGGTTTAATGTGAGTGGGAAAAATTTGAAAGGGAATCTGAGGGGCAAATTTCTTCACACATGGTGGTTATGGAAAGAGCTTCCCAGGGAAATGATGGAGTAAGGTAGAATTAAATGTCTTTGTACAGGCTGATGGATAGAGAAGGTCATAAGGGTATGGACTAAATGTAGGCAAATGGCACTAACTCAGGTAGGCACTTTGGTTGGCATTGATGAATTGGGTTGAAGAGATCATTGGGGTCTCTCTTCTTCCCATCCAAGATTCTTAATAGGAATGCAGCATACGCAGGGCCTTTAGCAGTGTCAAAGATCCGTCCCATCTGTCCAACAAACTCTTTGACCCCTACTATCAGGCAGGAAGCACCATAGCATTAGAACAAGAACTGTTAGGAAAGGAAACAGTCATAGTCATAGACATAGTCATACTTTATTGATCCCGGGGGAAATTGGTTTTTGTTACAGTGCACTATAAATAATAAATAGTAATAAACCATAAATAGTTAAATAGTAATATGTAAATTATGCCAGTAAATTATGAAATAAGTCCAGGACCAGCCTATTGGCTCAGGGTGTCTGACCCTCCAAGGGAGGAGTTGTAAAGTTTGATGGCCACAGGCAGGAATGACTTCCTATGACGCTCTGTGTTGCATCTCGGTGGAATGAGTCTCTGGCTGAATGTACTCCTGTGCCCACCCAGTACATTATGTAGTGGATGGGAGACATTGACCAAGATGGCATGCAACTTAGACAGCATCCTCTTTTCAGATACCACTGTGAAAGAGTCCAGTTCCATCCCCACAACATCACTGGCCTTACGAGTGAGTTTGTTGATTCTGTTGGTGTCTGCTACCCTCAGCCTGCTGCCCCAGCACACAACAGCAAACATGATAGCACTGGCCACCACAGACTCGTAGAACATCTTCAGCATTGTCTGGCAGATTCTAAAGGACCTCAGTCTCCTCAGGAAATAGAGACGGCTCTGACCCTTCTTGTAGACAGCCTCAGTGTTCTTTGACCAGTCCAGTTTATTGTCAATTCGTATCCCCAAGTATTTATAATCCTCCACCATGTCCACACTGACCCCCTGGATGGAAACAGGGGTCACCGGTACCTTAGCTCTCCTGTGCTCACACCATGTGACTAAGTTTCCTACCGTAGCCCTGTACTCGGCCTCATCTCCCTTGCTGATGCATCCAACTATGGCAGAGTCATCAGAAAACTTCTGAAGATGACAAGACTCTGTGCAGTAGTTGAAGTCCCAGGTGTAAATGGTGAAGAGAAAGGGAGACAAGACAGTCTCCTGTGGAGCCCCAGTGCTGCTGATCACTCTGTTGGACACACAGTGTTGCAAGCACAGGTACTGTGGTCTGCCAGTCAGCTAACCAAGAATCCATGATACCAGGGAAGCATCCACCTGCATCGCTGTCAGCTTCTCCCCCAGCAGAGCAGGGTGGATGGTGTTGACACACTGGAGAAGTCAAAAAACATGACCCCCACGGTGCTCACTGGCTTGTCCAGGTGGGCGTAGACACGGTTCAGCAGGTAGACGATGGCATCCTCAACTCCTAGTCGGGGCTGGTAGGCGAACTGGAGGGGATCTAAGTGTGGCCTGACCATAGGCCGGAGCAGCTCCAGAACGAGTCTCTCCAGGGTCTTCATGATGTGGGAGGTCAATGCCACTGGTCTGTAGTCATTGAGGCCGCTGGGGCGCGGCGTCTTCGGCACAGGGACGAGGCAGGGTGTCTTCCACAGTACAGGAACCCTCCAGAGCCTCAGGCTCAGGTTGAATACATGACGAAGTACTTCACATAGCTGAGGGGCACAGGCTTTGAGCACCCTGGTACTGACACCATCCGGTCCTGCAGCCTTACTTGGGTTGAGACGTTTCAGCTGTCTTCTCACCCGTTCAGCCGTGAAGCCCACCGTGGTGGTTTCGTGTAGGGAAGGAGTATAGTCATGAGAGCAGGGTGGGGGACTGTGAGGAGGGGTAGGAGGGGAGAGTGGAATATGTGTTGGTTGGGGGCCGACAACAGATGGCTCATGTGGGGGATGGGCAGGGGCCACAATGTCAAATCTGTTAAAGAACAGGTTAAGTTCATTGTCCCTGTCCACACTGCCTTCAGCTCCTCTGTTGCTAGTTTGCCGAAACCCAGTGATGGTCCTCATCCCCCTCCAGACCTCTCTCATGTTGTTCTGCTGGAGTTTCCACTCAAGCTTCCTCCTGTACCTGTCTTTAGCCTCCCTGATCCTGGGTTTTAGGTCCTTCTGTATTGCCCTCAGCTCCTCCCTGTTTCCATCTCTAAATGCCCTCTTTTTAGCTTTCGGGATGTCCTTAATGTCCTTTGTCACCCATGGCTTGTTATTTGAATAACAAAGGACAGTTCTTGTTGGAACATTGCAGTCCACAGAGAAGTTAATGTAATCAGTGATGCACTCTGTGAGCCCATCAATATCCTCTCCATGTGGCTCACAGAGTGCCTGCCAGTCTGTCACCTCAAAACAACCCTGGAGCGCCTCATAAGCCTCCTCCGACCATTTTCTCACTGTCCTTGAGGTTGCAGGTTTACTCTTCACCAGAGGCACATAGCAGGGTTTTAGATGCACCAGGTTGTGATCTGACCTTCCCAGTGGGGGGAGGGGAGAGGAGCTGTATGCATCCTTAACGTTAGCATACATCAAATCCAGAGTCCTCTCCCCTTTGGTTGTACAGATCACATACTGCGTGAAGTTGGGCAGTGTTCTAGCCATGGTAACCTGGTTGAAGTCACCCGAGATGGTAATGAGGGCACTCGGGTGCTGGGTTTGTAATCTGGCTATGACGGTATAAATGATGTTACACGCCGACGTTGGGTTGCCAGAGGGAGGGATGTACACAACAACCACAATTGCATGTGAGATTTCCCTTGGCAAATAATATGGCCGGAGTCCACCAGCAAAAAGTTCAATATCTGGGCTACAAACATGTTCCTTGATCGTAATATGCCCAGGATTGCACCATCTGTTATTTACCAGAACCGCCAGCCCTCCTCCTTTACGCTTACCGCTCTCAGTGCAATTCCGGTCAGCTCGAACAGTCTGACTGTTAGATCTAACAAGAACTGTTAGGATGAGAAACAGTTTAGTCCCCCTGGCCATGAGACTACTGAGCTCCCTGCCACCACCCAGGTCTCATCATGTATAAATTGCTAGTAGCGTTATACTGTTTACTTTTTAACTTTCTCATAAGTGTACCTTATTATTGGTTAATTAATTTATTTGTGGTAATAATACTTTGTGTTTTGTGCATGTTATATGTATTGTGTTGTGCACCTTGGTCCAGAGGAATATTGTTTTGTTTGGCGGTATACGTGTGTACTGTTGAATGCCAATAAACTTGACTTGACTGTTCCTATGACCTGTTTCCATTGGCTCATCATTCCCACCTCATCTGTTTCTACCTATCGGCCTTTGTCTCACCCCTCCTTCTCACTTCCATATACCACTTAACTGCCCTCCTTAACTCCCACATCTAACATAAGATTACAACCCGAAACTTCAAACATACTTTTCGCTCCACAGATACTTCTCAAACCCGCAGCGTTACTCCTGTGATTTTATTTTTTCACCCCAGATTCCAGCATCTGCTGTGTCTTCTGTCTCCACAGTACAACAATGTGATGCTGGTCGTGGGGCATCCAAGATAGTTTCTGTACTGAATACAAGCTGAAGTAAAAACTACTACTGGGGGTTTCAAGATGGTGGCGCAGTAAAAGGTCTGCTTTGCTGAGCTCAGCACCGCAACACTGATAATTTCACATATAAACTTACCCGTTTCAACTTTTTTTTAAAATGCCCAAGTGTCGGATTTAATAACATGAACATTGATGAGTTTCTTTTTGAACTGCTTCAACACCATGCCATCGAAAGGTACTAAAAAGGCGGCCAAGATGCAGGGCTGCACAGAGCACTCGCCCGGGGCTGAGGAGCTAGCTGCTGCTAGTTATGCTAACACTTTGGACCCTGCTTTTCGTCAGGACCCTGCTTTAATTCAGGAAGTTACGGAGAACATATCCAAAATGATGGAGGGGAAGCTGGCTCCACTCTCTCTAACACTCCAGAACCACACATTGGAGCTTAAAGATCCTAATACAAGGACCGAAGCCAAGGGCCGAGTCTCCGCGGTTGACACTGTAGCTGATCAGGCCCAAAGCCGCATCTGGTGCTAGAAAAGCAGGTTCAAAGCCTGTCTGACCATATCGCTGATCTCGAGAATAGAGGTAGGAGGAAGAACATATGGATCATCGGTCTACCTGAAGGTGCAGAAGGCAGCCAACCGGCGAAGTTTTTCGAGGGCTGGCTGCCTAATTTCCTTGATTTGGAATCCAAGGCTGGACGTATTAAAGTGGAAAGAGCTCATCATACGCTGGCTCCAAACCGGGCCCAGACCAATGCCCTCGACCCATCCTCGTGCGGTTCCATACTTTCAGTGATAAGCAAAGAGTGATGGAGGCTTCGAGACGCCATGGGACTGATGCCCAGGCTTTAATATATGAGGGATCCAGGCCTATGTTTTTTTCAAGATTTTTCAGCAGCTATTATTCAGGAGTGCAAGGAATTCGACCAGGTAAAGAAGTGGCTGAGGGAATCCAGAATCCAGTACTTTATGCTGTACCCAGCGGCGCTGAAAATCACCTACAACGGGACCACCCCACCAAGATATTTGATTCTCCTGACAAAATTAAAACTTTTGTGGACATGTTGGGCTAAAGAATGTATATATTGTGTAGCCCTGGTTATGGATAATAACATGCTTAATGGTCGCTTTATTTTACCTTTTCATTACTCGATGGCAAGATATCTCGATGGGTAACGTGTTTGTCTTGATTAATACAGTTTCATTGTTTGTTTAAATTAGCGGTGCAACTCCAGCCTGAAGGAGTTTAAATATGACGGTAACAAATCGGTGGATTGATAAATTATGCCCTGTTTTCATTTTTGACTAGATTATGAGGACACTCAGTCCTCGTTTATTGTCATTTAGAAATGCAAGCATTAAAAAATGATACAACATTCCTCCAGAATGATATCACAAGAAAACGCAGGACAAACCAAGACTAAAACTGACAAAACCACATAATTATAACACATAGTTACAATAGTGCAAAATAATACCATAATTTGATAAAGAGCAGACCATGGGCATGGTAAAAAAAAATCTGAAATTCCCGATTGACTCATCATCTCATGCAGGCGGCAGAAGGGAGAAACGCTCCCTGCCATGAACCTCCAAGCGCCGACAACTTGCCGATGCAGCACCGTTGGAAGCACCTGACAGCAGCTGACTCTGAGTCCATCCGAAAACTTTGAGCCTCCGTCCAGCCCCTCCGACACAGACTCTCCGAGCACCATCCTCTGCTGAGCGCTTTGACCCCGTCCCGGCCGCCGAGCAACAAGCAAAGCGGAGGACTTGCGGCCTTCTCCTCCAGAGATTCTGATTCCGGACCACACAGTAGCAGCAGCAGTGAAGCAGGCATTTCAGAAGTTTCACCAGATGTTCCTCTGTGCTCTCACATACGTCTCCATCAAATCAGGATTGTGTACGGCACCCTACTTGACAAATAACAGACATCACCACCAGAACAGCCGTTACGAGCTGCATCGCGTCACCATCTTCTCCTCCTACCTCCATATGTTAAATGCCATATTGGCAGTGGGGAAGAATATGGGGTGCTAGAAGTTCAGATGTCCCCTTTAAATGTGGGATAAGTCCTCTTGTTCAGCACTGTTGGTGCTTTGTTTTTTTTGTGGGTTTTTTTATTTACTTATTCCTGCTCAGCTGATCTTAAGTCGGGTTTCTTCTCCTCCGGAGTCAAATGATTGTTATAGAGGGTTATGGCCAGTAATATATTAAAATTATGTACTTGGAACATAAAGGGGAGTCTTTCACCAATCAAGAGAAAGAAAATCCTACTAAACTTGAAAAAGGAAAAGGTGGACATAGCCCTATTGCAGGAGACACATTTAAATGATAAAGAACATCTAAAACCTCAACAGAGTGGATTTGATCAAGTCTATTTTTCATCTATTAATACCAGGAGTAGCGGGGATGGCCATTTTAATTAGGAAGAACTTGCCTTTTAAGTTATTAGACTGCATTAAGGATAAGTATGGGAGATTTGTGATTGTCAAGGCTTCAATACATGGAGAGGAATATGGTATTCTCAATGTTTACTGCCCTCCAGCTCATCCTCTCAAATTCCTAATAGATGCTTTTTCCAAACTTACAAGCTTTTCAATACAAAACATTATTGTAGGTGGGGATTTTAATTGTCTCATGGACCCATTGATGGACAGAGTGCGTAGTGGTCCCCCATTGCTCTCCTCACAGTGCAAACAAATCATGGGTTTATGTGGAGAACTAGGACTCGTGGATGTCTGGAGGTTGTTATATCCCTCAGACAAAGACTTCACATTTTTTTCTATCCACACAAGTGTTACCGGAGTAGACTTCTTTCTAACCCCCAAAGCACCCTTCCCATTTCTTGGCTTGGCCGAATACCCTTGCTGAAAATCCACATTCTTCCTCTCCTGCTCTATCCAATATGAATGATTCTAGTCATTTTTACCCAACGAATACTTAAAAGACCCTGTATTAAAATGTCTAAGTTACAGCTTCCCAGTAGTCTAGGGGGTCTGGATTTTCCAGATGTCAAAAAATATCAATTAAGTTCTTTTTTATCTTATGTGATTGATTGGGTTTGCAGGGTCCCCTTCTGAATTTGGCTGGACATTGAAGCTTCACAGGCAAAACGCTCTCTTATAAATTTGCATTTCCTCAATAAGATGAAACTAGTTAAGGAATATTGTCGCAATCCAATAACAATTAATAGAGTTAGGGCTTAGGAGGGCGGTGCAACAAATTGAGGGCAATGCAGTGAAAATATCACCCTTCACTCCGATAACCAGCAGTCCAGATTTTCAGCCTGGCATACTGGATTCTGGATTTAGACTTTGGATTTCTAAGAATATTTTCCATCTAGGAGATTTGTTTGATGAAGGAACGATGATGTCTTTTAGTCAAATAGTACAGAAATTTAAACATACCCAACAAGGATCTTTTCCGTTTCTTTCAGACAAGAGATTATATAGAGAAAAAACCATCATTGTTAACTGATTTCTATAGTTCTGACATAGAAAAGAGGGTGTTTTGTTCGAAGGGTGAAGTCTCCATTCGTACTTTTTACAGCATCCTGAGGGAATATTCTTGTGGAGAGGCTGAGCAGCTGGGAAGAGTCTTGGAGGAAGAGCTGTGTCACAATGGGGGGCATTGGGACAGACCCACATGTGAGACACAGACACTGAAGTACAGGAACAGGACTTGACTAGAGTAAGGACGTGACAGGATGCAGGCAAGGAGCAGGGACAAGAACGCAGAGTTGGGCTAGGGAAAGTGGGACCAGGACCAGGAATCATGGACTAGGAGACAAGGCTTGGACTCCGAGCCCGAGACTGGACAAGGACCCAGAACCTGAGTCTTGCGTCGGGCTCAGACCCCAGAACCAGGCAAGGACATGACATGGCTTCAGAACAGGATGTGGCTGGGGTCTAGAGGCCTGAGCTTGGAGACAGGCTGTGGTCTTTGCTCTAGAAGCTTGAGGCTGGGGTCTTGGGTCTTGAGCTTGGCTGCAGGCTGGGGTCTTGGGACTTGAACTTGGCTGCGGGATCGTCGAGGCTTGGGTTCTCGGAGCTTGGCTGCGGGATCTTTGAGGCTTGGGTTCTCGGAGCTTGGCTGCGGGATCGTCGAGGCTTGGGTTCTCGGAGCTCAGAGACAGACTGGGAACCGAACATCAACATAGAGCTGGGACTTATTCTTCGACAAGCTGGGGCTCATCTTTAACATGACACTTACATGAGACAGAACAGAACATAGACATTGAGCCAGGACTTATCCTAAGACAAGCCAGGACTCAACTTCATCTCCACACCAAGGTGGGATAGGTCCCTCCGTCAGGTAACAACAGTACGGCTGGACTTACCAACAGAGGTGAGGACGAGACAAGGCAGATCCCCCCGCAGGGCAACAGCAAAACGGTCTGAATTACCCCATGGAGGTGAGGACAAGACAAAACAAGACAGGACCCACCACAGGGCAATGGCAAAAAAGCCTGACTTACCCCACAGATGCGAGGACAAGACAAGACAGATCCCCCCACAGGGCAACGGCAAAACAGCCTGGCTTACCCCATGGAGGCGAGGACAAGAAGAGTCAAACACCAAAGAACAACAGACAGTTTCACCTCTGCTCCAGGGAAGCTCTGAGTCTCAGTTTGGCCAGCAACCTCAGCTGGTTACAGAAACAGCCAGATCCCTAGCTAGCTCAGAGTGGTTGGCAGCCACTCAGCTAGCCCAGGAAACTGCCAAATCTATACCGCAAAGATAGCCCTGACTACTGACAGCAAGTGTCCATGAAGCGATGGCTCTCCAACATGGCCTAAAGATAACAAATGGCCGCTCTATCCTTCCATCGGCAGATTGCTCCCAGGGGAACTGATGACACAAACCAGCAGCTCACACTCAACCCCAAGGCTACTTATATTCCAAGCCCCAAGATGATAATCAGGTGCCTATGCTTAACTCAATCAAATGAGGGACAGCTGGAAGACCCAGAGTCCTGAGTCCATGGACCGGACCATGAACCGGAACGCGGACTTCACAGACCAGACCATGACAAGCTGGGAGTAGAAATTACAGCTGAAACATGGGAAGATATCTGTGATAATGCAAACAAAATTTCAGTTTGTAATAGAACTAAAGCATTGCAACTCAATATTCTGCATAGAGCCCATCTGACCCCAGATCGTCTCTCAAAATTTAAGACAGGGGTTTCTCCAATGTGTTCTAAATGTAAAGTAAATACTGGAACTTTCACCCACTGTCTTTGGACTTGTCCCAAACTTCAGGCATACTGGAGTGATATTTTGGGTGATATGGAAAAGATTCTGAAGATGGAGCTTGAACTGGACCCTGTGTCTTTTCTTTTAGGCTTACCCAGCAGTCGTATTATTAATGCACATCAGAAAAAACTTTTTAACATCCTGACTTTTTGTGCGAGGAAGAACATTTTACTTTGTTGGATATCCGTTAAGGCCCCTGAACTTTTTACTTGTGTCATGGTCTGGTCCGTGAAGTCTGCATTCCAGTTCACAATCCGGTCCATCGATCCTTGCTCCAGATTTTCCTGTCTATCCTGTTTCTGTTCCTGTTGAGCACTAATTGAGGCAGCTGATTCTCTATGGGGCTGGCTGCATAAATACCTCCAGAGACTAGGGCATGGTGGCTGGATTGTTCTTTTCCTTACTCCTTGTGTCCCTTCCCCTGCCTTCTGTTTCCTCGCCTGAAGTTCTGGTCTCACCTTGCACTGCCTGAAGCCTTGCCTTGTCTTTCCAGTAACTCTCACCTCACCTGAAGTCTTGTCTTGGAGCTACCCTGTACCTAGCTCCCTTCCTGTCCCATGTCTGTGCCAGATAAGTCAGGCCATATTGCCATTACCTTGTGGTTGGTTCTGTCCCTTCCTGTCCTTTGCCTCTGTCAGGTAAGCCAGGCCGCATTGCCATTACCCTGCGGTTGGTTCTGTCCCTTGCCTCCGTTGGGTGGAGATCCGCGCCCTGCCCAGGAGGAGCTTCAAGACCCCAAGCCTCGAGACTCGCCCCAAGCCAAGCTTCAAGACCCTAAGCCTCGAGCCTCACTCCAAGCCAAGCTTCAAGACCCCAAGTCTCAAGCCTCTAGTCTCAAGTCTCTGGTCTCAAGCCTCGCCGCAAGTCTCTGGTCTCAAGCCTCGCCGCAAGTCTCTGGTCTCAAGCCTCGCCGCAAGTCTCTGGTCTCAAGCCTCGCCGCAAATCTCTGGTCTCAAGCCTCGCCGCAAGTCTCTGGTCTCAAGCCTCGCCGCAAGTCTCTGGTCTCAAGCCTCGCCTCAAGTCTCTGGTCTCAAACCTTGCCTCAAGTCTGAAGACTCCAGCCTTGTCCTGCCTGCCAGCTAAGTCACGTCCTTGCCTAGTTCTGGGGTCTGAGCCAGAGGCAAGACCCAGGTTCTGGATTCTTGTCCAGTCTCTGGCTCGGAGTCCAAGCCTGGGCTCTAGCTCTCTTGTCCAGTCCCGTTCCAAGTTCCCAGTTTTCTTGTCCATGTTCTAGCCCTCACCCTGTATCCCAGTCCTGTCCTTAGTACTTCAGTGTCTGTGTCTTGCACTTGGGTCTGTTCCCAGCCACTACCCTATGACAGGTTGGCATAAATTAATCATGGAATACATTCCTTTGGACTTTTTGACATGTATGGTACACTCAAAAACAAATAGTTTTCATAAAATATGGCACCCTTTTCTGCAGTATGTAGATATAAACCTGTCTGCTATACTAATAAGGGTTTTTACATAGAAACATAGAAAATAAGTGCAGGAGTAGGCCATTTGGCCCTTCGAGCCTGCACCACCATTTATTATGATCATGATTGATCATCCAACTCAGAACCCCGCCCCAGCCTTCCCTCCATACCCCCGACCCCCATAGCCACAAGGACCATATCTAACTCCCTCTTAAATATAGCCAATGAACTGGCCTCAACTGTTTCCTGTGGCAGAGAATTCCACAGATTCACCACTCTCTGTGTGAAGAAGTTTTTCCTAATCTCGGTCCTAAAAGGCTTCCCCTCTATCCTCAAACTGTGGCCCCTCGTTCTGGAAAGTATAGTATGTTGTGGTGATGTCTATATTTTGATGGAAGTGTTCTGATAGCTGATATCTGTGAAGGGAAGAAATGTAAATGTATCTGGAAATTGAAAGTTTTGTTATGCTGAGCAAAAAAAAATTAAAAAATACTACTACTGAACATGTCAATATGGTTAAACAATGGAGCATTTTATTGCAGTCTAGCTGGTCTTTTAAAATATGCTCTGCACATTACCAGATTGCTCCATGTTCCGGCTAATTGGGCAGTCAACCTGATTCTATATTGCAGGCTTACTTTGTCATTGCCCATCAGTTCCATCTGACATGTTCCTTGAAAAATCGAGCTTGCATGAGCAAACCATGCTATTTATGGTATTTATCATTTCAGTTTCCCCTCACCTGTTGTGAAAATGGTCATCTGTAATCACAAGCGATCTGAAAATAATACTTGGATAATCCTGCTGTAGCCAGTTATGGATTTTTCACTGCTGATTGATGAAAGCACATCCATTTTGCACCTTAATCAATGCGAGCTGACACTTTAAATTATTATACTGAATCCATGCAACTGGGTTAATTAGATGGCACTGCACAGTCACTAACTAATGCTGCAGTTTTGTTGCTCACTGTGACCTAAAGTGGATTCAGACCAGGCCTTCAATTGGCTCATTTGGACTGGATTGAGTCCAAGTCTGTTCACACTGTACTGGGAGGCAAAAGTGGATTGGTGAATATGAAAATGAGCAGGAATCAGAATCAGGTTCAATATCAACAGCATATGTCGTGAAATTTGTTAACCTTTCGCCAACAGTACAACGAAACACACGATAGGGAAGTTTAGAGAAAAAAGCAGAGTTACATTAAGTATATATATATGTCAATTAAATAGATTAAGTTAAAATAAGTAATGCAAAAATAAAAATTAAATTAGTGAGGTAGTGTTCACGGGTTCAATAACCATTTAGAAATCAGATGGCAGAGGGGAAGAAGCTGTTCCTGAATTGCTGTGTGTGTGCCTTCAGGCTTCAGTACTCCCTTCCTGATGTTAACAGGAAGAGGGCATACCCTGTGTGGTGGGGACCCTTAATAATGGATGCCACCTTCCTAAGCTACCGCTCCTAGAAGATGTTTTGGATACCATGGAGGCTCGTACCCATGTTGAGGCTGACTAATTTTACAAGCTTCTTCAACTTTCTTCAATCTGTACAGTAGCAACCCTCCCCCCCCACCATATACTAGATGGTGTTGTAACCAGCCAGAATGCTCTCCATGGTATATTTATAGAACTTTTAGAGTGTTTCAGTTGACAAACCAAATCTCCTCAAATTCCTGATGAAATATAGCAGCTGTCTTGCCTTCTTTATAGTTGCATCAGTATGTTGCATCCAGCTTAAGTCCTCAGAGATATTGACACCCAGCAACCTGAAATTGCTCACTCTCTCCACTTCTGATCCCTCTATGAGTTTTGTGTTCCCACATCTTACCCTTTCTGAAGTTCACTGTCAGCTCTTTAGTCTTGCTGACATTGAGTGCAATGTTGTTACCGCGACACCACTCAACTAACTAAGCAGAAGCTGCCATTTTAGATAATTTAGGAACTGCACATTTCCATCTGAGCACCACATCACATTAGTGCCATAGGATCATTTACCCCACAAGGACAGAAACTACCTGAGGTACTAGAACAGCGTTTACACATCTGATTCCGCACAAATATTTGATGAGGATAAATTCACTAATAATGCCACTTTTGTTGAATGGATCACAAGTGGAGATGAGTCAGTGTACAGGAGCAACATCAGCTTGCTCAGTGTCAGTACAAATAAAGAGCTGGTTGTTGACTTCAGGAAAGGGAAGGAGGGCAAACATGTGCTATCCTACATTGGGAAAATTGATGGTGGAGAGAGTCAACAACTTGAAATTCCTTGGCATTAACATAACTTGTCCTGGGCCCAGCATGGATGCAATCACAAGGAATGTGCACCAACGACTTTATTTTCTTAAAGGTTGTGGAGAGCCAGTATGACACCCAGCACTAATAAATTTCTGTTGAATGAATTCTTATTTGTTGCACCATGGTCTGGTATGACAATTCAAATGTGCAGGAATGCAAAAGGCTTCAGGGAGTAGTGGACTTAGATCAGTACATCTCAATACAATGCTTTTCCACCATCGGAAGTATCTGCATGAGGCAAATAGAAAGATAGAGACATAGAAAACCAACAGCACAATGCAGGCCCTTCGGCCCACAAAGCTGTGCCAAACATGTCCTTACCTTATAAATTACCTAGGGTTACTTATAGCCCTCTATTTTTCTGAGCTCCATATATCTGTCCAGGAGACTCTTAAAAGACCCTACTGTGTCTGCCTCCACCACTATCGCCAGCAGCACATTCCACGCACTCACCATTCTCTTCATAAAAAACTTACCCCTGATATCTCCTCTGTACCTACCTCCAAGCACCTTAAAACTGTGCCCCCTCGTGCTAGCCCTTCCAGCCCTGGGAAAAAGCCTCTGACTATCCACATGATCAATGCCTCTCATCATCATCATGACCTCTGTCAGATCACCTCTCATTTTTTGTTGGTCCAAGGAAAAAAGGCCGAGTTCACTCAACCTATTCTCATAAGGCATGCTCCCGAATCCAGGCAACATCCTTGAAAATCTCCTCCGCACTATTTCTATGGTTTCCACATCCTTCCTATAGTGAGGTGACCAGAATTGAGCACAGTATTCCAAGTGGGTCTGACCAGTGTGCTATATAGCTGCAACATTAACTCTCGGCTCCTAAACTCAATCCCATGATTGATGAAAACCAATGCACTGTTTTAACCACAGAGTCAACCAGCGTAGCAGATTTGAGTGTCCTGTGGATTCTGACCCCAAGATCCCTCTGCTCGTCCACACTACCAAGAGTCTTACCATTAATACTATATTCTGTAATTACATTTGATCTACCAAAATGAACCACTTCACGCTTATCTGGGTTGAACTCCATCTGCCACTTCTCAGTCCAGCTTTGAATCCTATCAATGTCCCACTGTAACCTCTGACAACCCTCCACACTATCCACAACACCTGCAACCTTTGTGTCATCAGCAAATTTACTAACCCATCCCTCCACTTCTTCATCCAGGTCATTTATAAAAATCATGAAGAGTAAGAGTCCCAGAACAGATCCCTGAGGCACACCACTGGTGACCGACTTCCATGCAAAATATGACCCATTCTACAACCACTCTTTGCCTTCTGTGGGCAAGCCAGTTCTGGATCCACAAAGTAATGTCCCCTTGGATCCCATGCCTCCTTACTTTCTCAATAAGCCTTGCATGGGGTACCTTGTTAAATGCCTTGCTAAAATCCATATACACTACATCTATTGCTCTATCTTCATCAATGTGTTTAGTCACATTCTCAAAAAATTCAATCAGGCTCATATGGTACGACCTGCCTTTCACAAAGCCATGCTGACTATTCCTAATCATATTATGCCTCTCCAAATGTTCATAAATCCTGCCTCTCAGGATCTTCTCCATCAATTTACCAACCACTGAAGTAAGTCTCACTGGTCTATAATTTCCTGGGCTATCTCTATTCCCTTTCTTGAATAAAGGGACAACATCCACAACCCTCCAATCCTCCGGAACCTCTCCTGTCCCCATTGATGATGCAAAGATCATCGCCAGAGACTCAGCAATCTCCTTCCTTGCCTCCCACAGTAGCCTGGGGTACATCTAGTGGGGTCCCGGTGACTTATCCAACTTGATGCTTTCCAAAAGCTCCTGCACATCCTCTTTCTTAATATCTTGAAATGTTAAAGAGATGAAAATTAAAGAACGATAGATAAAGAAAGATAGGATAAAGATTAGCTTTATTTGCCTAACGTACATTGAAACATCAAAACATGCAGAGAAAAATATGTCACTTGCGGCAACAATCACCACATTCCGGATATGTGCTGGGGGCAGTCCACAAGTTTTGCCATGATTCCAGCTCCAATATAGCATGCCCACAACTTATTAATCCTAAACTGTTCATCTTTGGACTCTGGGAGGAAACCAGAGCACCTGTAGGAAAGCCACATGGTCACGGGGAGAACGTACAAACTCCTTACAGGCAGCTTCAGGAATTGAACCCCAATGACTGATCACTGAAGGTTTCTTTTTTGGCTTTAATTATCTGATGATACTTGCTTCCCAATGGAAATTGAACACCTAAGTTATTCTAGAGCATAACTTGAGCAGACCGCAAGGAGTTAAAAAAAAGTGCTGGAAATTCAATTATTTCTTTGAAGTTAGCTGCAAACAGAAAAGGCTTGCAATACGACCTCTTCCTTTGCACACAATAATTGTTTATCGGAATATACACTAATGTGTTACAGCCAAAATAAATTGAGAAATAGATTATTTCAAAATAAATAAAATTGCATTAATTTTCAATTAGTCATGCGTTTGTGCAGAGGACCAAGGAGAGTTTACACAACTCTTCTTCCTTCTCTTCTGACTTACTTTGTTCTTCCCACTTTCTCCAGTTCCATTAGAATTTCTTCTGTGTGATAATTTTCTGCCTGTGTCATTCTCACAGCTCCTTTCTATACTTTATGTTTCTTTATTGTTTTTTTCTGTGCTTGGTTCCCAGATAAAGTATGTTGGAATGTGACCATCTTGGAATTCTCTCTTCAAAAATAACTGGACTGGATCTTGCTAGAAACATAATGGCATGTTAACGAATTATGTGTTTATTAGTATACAAGTCAGCCAGCCAACTTTGGAAGAGATGGGAAATGCAGTGAGTTACAAACTTCTAGAACTAACTGGTTGATTCGCAGAGATCTGGTCTTTGTGCTATGCAAATTGTATTTCACCTTTGGCCTCCATTATTTTTACAACTTGTTTGATTTGCACTTAAATTACCCATTGAACTCACCATAGGAAGCTAAATCTGGTAATTAACATTGTTAGTACCTTTCTAATGACATGATACTTATTAATGCAATGCAGATCAATTTCTTTGGCCTCAGAACTCAATAATTTAAGATGCGAATTGCATTCTTACAGATGACAAATTGTCATTGAGGCTTAAAATTGTCAAATTTCAGATTTGTGACTTTTCTTATTTTTCATTTCTAATTTTTATGATAAAAAATCCAGACATGTGGCATTGTCACACCTATGAAAATGATACACCTCTGAAGTGGAAGGTGGTCGTGACCATGTTCCATTTGAATCATGGCACTCCGGACATTCAACTCTGTGTTCATAGTTACAATTCAACCTTGTTTCCCTGACAAATTTCCCACATCATGAGATATTACTACTTCAGATGCAAAAGTGACCTTGTTTGGGACTACCAGAATCACCATTTTTCTTAAAGCTCTACTACACACGTTGTAGTATTTAAAGAAGACATCATAAAACAGCACCCACCCTCTCTGGATCTAGTCCAAGCGATTTCCTTTAATCTTTTGAAATTACTGCTCTCCTTGGCCACTGCACTCACTATATTGATTCCATCCCCTTTACAATGTCCTGTTTACTTTTCTGTCTTACTCCTATATGGGGATGCTAGCTCCAATCTCTGGCCATGTCCTTCCACTTCAAGCACTAATCATCAGACAAAATCATCTTCCTGAACCTTCCTAAGAGGATTGTGACTTCTATCCAGATGGCCATCCTTCCCATCAGATTTTGATTCCTAACTGTTCAGGATCAGTCACCCGAGCACCCCTGCACCAAGTCTCTTATATCTGGTACTCTGTGGTCCTGATCAGACTCCCAATCATCAGGTGTCCTGGTGTCTGAAATTTGTGTTCTTGCAACAAAGCGTCAGTTTAAGGCATTACTTAGTCCTTCAGTTGCAACTTAATGACAGAAATAGTCATTGGCATGTAATGCTACACCCCCTCAGCAGACCTTGAATGGGATAAATCTATTTCTAGTCCTTAGTCTCTTTTTTGTGTTTGTTTTTCTTCTCCTTATTTATTCTGCTGTACACAAGATTCATTTTGAGGATCAAATACAATTAAATCAATTACAGCAAAACTCAGTGGTCACAGGATAAAATGGAAAATGCTGGCAGCTTTCAGCAGGTCAGTCTGCATCAATGTAGAGAGAAACATAGGCCATTTGGGTCTTTAACTGAAATGTGGACTCTGTTTCTCTCCATATGGATTCTCCTTTCAATGTCTTTAGTTTTTACCTTATTGGTTACAGTACAAGTGGCCACACCAGTTCTTTTCTCACATAGTCAAAGTTTTCCTCATCACAATGTCATCAAGCTGCATGGTTGATGACATTGTGATGAGGAAAACAGCTGAAACATATCACAGCAGCTACAAAGAAGGCTCGACAGCAGTTATATTTCATTAGGAGTTTGAGGAGACTGGGTATGTCATCAAATTTCTACAGATTTACTGTGGAGAGCATTCTAACTAACTGCGTCACCATCTGGTACAGGATTGCAGTAAGCTGCAGAGAGTCGTAAACTTAGTCAACCCCATCATGGGCACTAGCCTCCGTGGTATCCAGGAGATCTTCAAGCAGCGATGCCTCAACAAGACAGCACCCATCATTAAGGACCCCCATCACCTAGAATGTGCTGTGTTCTCATTGCTACGATCAGGGAGGAGGTACAGGAGCTTGAAGGCACACACTCAATGATTCAAGAACAGCTTCTTCCCCTCTGCCGTCTGATTTCTGGATGCACATTGACCTCATGAACACCACTTCACTACTTTTTAAATTTTATTTTTGAACTACTTGTTTAACTATTAAATATATATCTATATATATATATATATCTATATCTATATATATATATAGATATATATACTTAGAAACATAGAAAATAGGTGCAGGAGTGGGCCATTCGGCCCTTCGAGCCTGCACCGCCATTCAGTATGATCATGGCTGATCACCCAACTCAGAATCCTGTACCTGCCTTCTCTCCATACCCCCTGATCCCTTTAGCCACAAGGGCCATATCGAACTCCCTCTTAAATATAGCCAATAAACTGGCCTCAACTGTTTCCTGTGGCAGAGAATTCCACAGATTCACCACTCTCTGTGTGAAGAAGTTTTTCCTAATCTCGGTCCTAAAAGGCTTCCCCTTTATCCTCAAACTGTTACTCCTCATTCTGGACTTCCCCAACATCGGGAACAATCTTCCTGCATCTAGCCTGTCCAATCCCTTTAGGATTTTATACGTTTCAATCAGATCCCCCCTCAATCTTCTAAATTCCAACGAGTATAAGCCTAGTTCATCCAGTCTTTCTTCATATGAAAGTCCTGCCATCCCAGGAATCAATCTGGTGAACTTTCTTTGTACTCCCTCTATGGCAAGGATGTCTTTCCTCAGATTAGGGGACCAAAACTGCACACAATACTCCAGGTGTGGTCTCACCAAGGCCTTGTACAACTGCAGTAGTACCTCCCTGCTCCTGTACTCAAATCCTCTCGCTATAAATGCCAGCATACCATTCGCCTTTTTCACCGCCTGCTGTACCTGCATGCCCACTTTCAATGACTGGTGTATAATGACACCCAGGTCTCGTTGCACCTCTCCTTTTCCTAATCGGCCACCATTCAGATAATAATCTGTTTTCCTGTTTTTGCCACCAAAGTGGATAATTTCACATTTATCCACATTAAATTGCATCTGCCATGAATTTGCCCACTCACCTAACCTATCCAAGTCACCCTGCATCCTCTTAGCATCCTCCTCACAGCTAACACTGCCGCCCAGCTTCGTGACATCCGCAAACTTGGAGATGCTGCATTTAATTCCCTCATCCAAGTCATTAATATATATTGTAAACAACTGGGGTCCCAGCACTGAGCCTTGCGGTACCCCACTAGTCACTGCCTCCCATTCTGAAAAGGTCCCGTTTATTCCCACTCTTTGCTTCCTGTCTACCAACCAATTCCCTATCCACATCAATACCTTACCCCCAATACCGTGTGCTTTAAGTTTGCACACTAATCTCCTGTGTGGGACCTTGTCAAAAGCCTTTTGAAAATCCACATCCACTGGTTCTCCCCTATCCACTCTACTAGTTACATCCTCAAAACATTCTATGAGATTCGTCAGACATGATTTTCCTTTCACAAATCCATGCTGACTTTGTCCGATGATTTCACCGCTTTCCAAATGTGCTGTTATCACATCTTTGATAACTGACTGTAGCAGTTTCCCCACCACCGACGTTAGGCTAACTGGTCTATAATTCCCCGGTTTCTCTCTCCCTCCTTTTTTAAAAAGTGGGGTTACATTAGCTACCCTCCAATCCTCAGGAACTAGTCCAGAATCTAATACTTACTGTAATTCACATTTTATTCTCCATTATTATGTATTGTGTTGTGCAGCTGCTACAAAGTCAATGGATTCAGAGGAGGATTGGAGAACTAGGAAGAGGAGCTTAGGAGAACGATAGCACCTGACGGCGACTCCTTTGTTTGCATCTTCAGAAACAGCTCTATTTCCATCTTTGATATCTCTGTTTTTCCCTTTCAGGGTTATTTTGAAGACCTTGACCTGGAGTTACATGTTGACTTCGGTTCTTTGCAGGAATGGGACCTGCTCGCGAGGTCTCATGACTGGTTGCAATTAGATATGCCAAAGATTTGCCCTAGAAGACTAGTGTACCTTCAGGGTTCCAGGTTTTGTGGCTCTGGAGGTGGGCAGATTTGAGTTCGGTGGCGCTGCAGGAACCTGGTGTGTTGTGGGAGATGGAAGATCGAAAGCAGCGAGCTGGCTGCTGGCTGTGTGTCCAGAGACCCGAGTTCTTTGGCCACAGAGCTCGGAAGAAACGAGAACAGACTTTTAACATCGTAAATCAGCAAGTTATTTGTTATGTCTCCCCTCTCAGCGTGAAATGGGAACATCTCTTTTTCCCTTATTAGGGAGAGAGGGGGAGTCTGTGGTATGTCGAATACTGGGTGAACGAGTAGTCTTTGGGGTACTGCAAAGCCTGTGTCTTTATTGATGCTTTGCTGCACACTTGAGTGTTTGGTAGGGGCGCCGATGCTTTTTTGCTGGTGGGGAGGGGGGGTCGTTGCTTTGCCTCTGCTTATGCGTGGGTTTGAGGAGATGCGGGGGTCTTTGGGGTTCTAACACTTAACTGTCATTCATTCTTTGGGGCACTCCTCAGTTTTCGTGGATGTTTGCGAAGAAAAAAGAATTTCAGGATGTATATTGTATACATTTCTGACATTAAATGCACCTTTGAAACCTTTGAATTTCGCAACATATGCCAGTGATACTAAACCTGATTCTGATTCTGGTGTGAAACTTTTTTTGAAAGGTAGGGAGAAAGTCAAACAGACTATGCTGCAAGATGTCTAATCCAGCCAGATCCCCTCTAATACCTTAAAAGTGACAGGACATAATGCCAAATGGAAACACTTCTGCAAAACATCAATATATAGATGCAATGCAATAGCCCATAGTGGGAATCAGGTTATCAATGAACAAGTGAAGGTCATACGGGTGATCAAAGCTTACTTTAAACTGTGCCCAGCAATCCATCCCTGATTACTTGTACATTATACAACAATGGCTTCATTTATACTGTGTTTCTGAACGTTTGTACCATTGAAGTTAATGGATGAGAATTTCAGAAGCAGTGTAGCATGTGAAGCTGCTATTATACAGCCAAATTAATGCTACTGACTAGAGAATGATTTCAAAGCTATTTCTTTAAATTAGGATCCATTAGACTTAGTATAATATAGCCATACATTATATATAAAATCTCTATGTTCCGATTTTGTCTACGAAAGAAATGCAAATGCATTAGCTGATACTTGGTGCTTCATCACTGTAAAAAAAAAGGGGGGAATAATTCCTTTTATCTGTCTGTCTACTGTGCTTTGAGGAAGCAAAGCAACAGATGGTGATGTAGGGAGATTTAAGGAATGCTTTTATTGGAAATTATATTCAGTGATACTAACATGATGAACTCAGGTAATCTTTCTTTTACATATTTTTCTTGTATCATAAGATGAAAAGAAAACACAGGTACCAATATATATTTAAAATAATGTGAAGAATAGGCCTAATATCCAAAAAGTATAAATATTATTTCAATAAGTGCATTCACTGGGTAAATTTTAGTACAGTTTATTGCCAAATTTAGATATGAATCTGTAAACTATATCCTTAAAACTGCAGGAACAGCATTTGCCTTCAGAGCATACACTTACTCGAGCTAATCTTAGTAGAACATAGATTAAAAACATGTAGAGGCAATAGTAGGTGGTTGATGGTTAATGTGCACTTAGCAGTTTGAAGATTGTGGTTCTGATAAGAATCTACTAGTCATTTGGCCACTGTGAGTTCTCCGCAGTGCTGAGATTGTTCGGAGAAGTTGATGGGAATGGAGGTTGAATAAATTTCAGATCAATGTCAGATTCATAAGAAAGACCAGTTGATCCCCAGCACGGATTTGGTGGGCTGAAGGGCTTGCTTTCATGTTGCATATCTCTCTGACTTTATAGCTCGTCTAGTGAAAGGCATGCTAATCGGATTTCTGCTGTGACCATCCTCATATGCAGTCCACTGCACAAGATTTTTTTAACTTACAGAGTTAACAAGAACACAAGCGCAATTCAGGATTCTCCTGAACACTTAATTTTTAAAAAAATTTATTAATTACAGCGTAGAATAGACCTTTTCGGCCCTTCTAGCCGTCTGCCCAGCATTCTCCTAATTACAATGATCAATTAACCTAGCAACCAGTACGTCTTTGGACTGTGGGAGGAATCCCACACAGTCATGGGGAGAAATTTCCAATTCCTTACAGGCAGCAGTGGGAATTGAACCCAGGTCACCTGTACTGTAAAGTATTGTGCTAACCACTACAATATTGTGCCACCTGCATTCACGGCGGAGTGCTGTCTCGAACCTCAATACAGTGGAGTTTCGAAGTTCAGTGTAATTGCATTACTATATTTAGCATTATTGACAGAGGGTATTGTTAATTTATTTATTTGTTTGTTTGTTGTTTATTTATTGAGATACAGCATAACGTTCTCCAAAGAGAGAACTTTAGAGGCCCTTCTGTCCCTTCAAGCCATACCATCCTGTAATCTCCCAATTTAGCCCTAGCCTAATCATGAAACAAATTACAATGACCAATTAACTTATCAACTGGTGCATCTTTGGTTCATGAGAGGAAACCAGAGCACCCAGAAGCAACCCAAGTGGTAATGGCGAGAACGTATAAACTCCTTGCAGGCAGCACAGCGAATGGGCAAGTTGCTTTCATAAAATAAAAATAATGTCTTTTTTAAACTGTGTTCTTCTAGATATATCATAGGAAACCTGTGTTCTTCTAGATACATTATAGGACATAGTAATTAGGTACAATGTATTGGAGGCCACCTAAGATTCCTATCACATTTTTCACTTGGTGCCATAAAACATTAAATACAACATTTCAATATCCCATTATGATCATAGTCAGACAGAGAAGCAATTAAGGAAAAACAAATATTAATTGGGGTGGAAGAATTTAAGCACAGAACAATTTTTTAAATAAAATTAAGACTACAAGATTTATAAATGAAATATCCTTACAAAAATGCTCTGTTTATATAGAGTTAAGTGATTGGGCATCATCTGCAAAGACTGATCAACCAGAAAAGAAAATTCTGAAATTTAAATGAATGCCTCTGGCCATACTTTAAAGCCCCAAAATAATCTTCATTTTTTTAGCTTATAAGTACAGTTGAAAGCATTTGAAAGGTTAACTGTATTTCTATCCTGACAGATAAACTGATATCACTTACCAGTGATGAATTTATCCACCTCTTCCAGCCTGCATGAACTTTTTCAAAATAGAACAATATACCCACCAATTTGACGTCCTAATTCCTACTCGTACACAGTCACAGTAAAAGAGGGAAAATATTGTTGGTGAATCAAGTTAGTTCACTTGATCGGCTATTAAGTCAAATGAAGGCAGGAAAGTTATCTTCACCAAGTTATAATACCTGGAAATTCAATTCTACATAAAAAAAATTGTCTGTTTGAAGTCCGGGCAAAAAGAATTGCAGATGCTTTTAATGTGTTGATGCAGAATGAGAGTACTGTTTCAATGAAAGATCTAATGCAGTGGTCCCCAACCTCCGGCCTGCGGACCGATACCGGGCCGCGAAGCATGCAGGGATGCAGCGATAGCCGGAATGCACCCAGCACATCTTTAAGAAAAAAGCCAAAATAAACAAGCCAAAAAAATTCCGGCTACCACTGCATCCCTGCATGCTTCGTGGCCCGGAGGTTGGGGACCACTGACCTAATGTATAACCCTTTCTGATTGCAACAGAAGATGAACTAATTGCACTGAATGGACTGAAAATCATTTGTGAAAAGTAGACATTGCTGTCAAAGCCAGGATTTATTGTCCATCCTTAATTGCTCTTGAAAGTGATGAGTCATCTACTTGAGCTGCTGGCTCTCCCTCTGTGTTGTAAGGTGTAAGGAATTTATATCAAGGCAATGAAAGAATGGTGATATATTCCCAATATGTGAGAGGCTTGGAGAGGTAATTACCATCTCCTGCAAAATGTTTAGGGAGGAGTTGTCGGGAAGACACAGAGAGTTGATATAGCATATCTCCCATTTGGTAGCCTTGGTGAGCACTTGGTGGGAAATGTGAAAATTTAAGCAATAGAATATATTGTTATTCAAGATATCAGCTTTTAATGTTGTCAGTGTTGTGCTCAGCAAGTGGACAATATTTCAGCTCACTCCTCACTTGGGAGTGAGTTGGAATATTGGAGATCCAGGAGTTTACTCCTTTCATGCAGAATTGACTGCTTATATCCAGAGCAGTATGCGGTTTTCCAGTTGAATTTCAGGCCATATATGATAGGTGGAATATTGCACAGGTATTAATTAGGGCCAACTATTGATGGCAACAAAATCCCACGTTAATTGGTAGTTATACCTACTGAATAATCAGGTTAATAAATCTTTAAAAAGTCACAGTAGGCAGAAAATGGCCCAAGTTAAATCTTTAATAGATTCTCAGGAATGACTCACCTAAACTGTGAAAATAGAACAGAGATGACATTGAAAAATGCTTGAATTTGGAAAATTTCCAAGCTTACAAAGGTACTGAGCTGTTGGGAATGGCGGTGAGTGGCAGGATGGGTATACAGGAATATTGTTGAGGCATGTTATTCTTAGAAGATGTTTTATTTTAAAAGGTGCCATTGATTCCGGATACAATTAGTGTAAAATATTTCCACTGAAATAGTGTACAGAAAGTCACAGCCCATGGATGATACAAAAGAAAAGTGAATCAAAGGATTTTGCTTGATGTGGCTCTGGTTATGCTCTAATGCCTCTCTTTCTCACTTCCAACTACTCTTCCTAATCTGCTTCTGGATCTGCCATTTAATTCAGCTCCAGACCCGCTGAGGACAACCATACTTGACTTCGGATCAAACAAAGAACTGCAACATCTGGTGACAGATGAGACAAGGACCTACTAAACATGCTCAAAGCCTGCATAGCTTGGCAAGTCAGACTGATGATTAACATAAACTGCCTTTGGACAACCTGCCTTTAGTAAGGATATTGGACGTAATCATCAGTCGAGGTTTCAACTCTATTTAAAGAAGTTCAGAAACTGGCAGGTATTTACTCTACAGGTGTTTTCAAAGAACATGACCGTGTGGAAGAAGCTTCCTCTTTGCTTCTATCAGATTAGTTCACACACAGTGATACCAGTTCTGAGAAAAGACGACACCCAACATATTAGATTAGATTAGATTAGATTATGAGGACACTTAGTCCCCGTTTATTGTTATTTAGAAATGCATGCATTAAAAAATGATACAATGTTCCTCCAGTATGATATCACAGAAACACAAGACAGACCAAGACTAAAACTGAGAAAAACCACATAATTATAACATATAGTTACAACAGTGCAAAGCAATACCATAATTTGATAAGAGCAGACCATGGGCACAGTAAAAAAAAGTCTGAAGTCCCGATAGCCCCAACATCTCACGCAGGTGGTAGAAGGAAGAAACTCTCCCTGCCATGAGCTTCCAGCGCCGCAAACTTGCCGATGCAGCATCCTGGAAGCACCCGACCACAGTCCAACTCTGAGTCCGTCCGAAAACTTTGAGCCTCCGACACCGAGCTCCGAGCACCATCTCTGCCGAACGCTTCGACCCCGACCCCGGCCGCCAAGCAACAGGCAAAACCGAGGATTTGGGGCCTTCCCCTCCAGAGATTTCATATCACACAGTAGCAGCGGCAGTGAAGCAGGCATTTCAGAAGTTTCACCAGATGTTCCTCCGTGCTGTCACGTCTGCTTCCATCAAATCAGAATTGTGCACGGCCTCCTACTTGACAGATTACAGATATTCATCACCGGAGAGATATCAAGCATCTTAGAAAATCTTGCCAAGCCTGAATCTATGATAAATAAACACAGTATATCCACTCGCAAGTTACCCACCATCCCAATTCACGCCTAATACTATTGTGAATAGCTTTCCCTTAATTTAGCACTTTCACCCAAGAAACAAAAATGTTTAATGCTAAGAGCTTTTACTTTTTAAAAACTATTTACACTTTTTCAAATGTTTCTAAATGTCTGTGATCTGAGAATAGTGATAAGCTTTCCTTCTTACACAAAGTCAGTGTGTTTTAAGGGTTGAGCCTGACTACCACCATTCATCCTCCTCCTCAGCTCAGTCATCACCAATAATCTTGAATGTATTTCAGAATAACAGAGAGAAGAGCCATAGGACAGCACAGCAACTGCAAGCAGCTGATGCTTTCTGTGCAGTTTTGCTTGTCCTTATATGGCAACCTGGGCTCATATTGGACATACTCAACATCAGACTCCACATACAAACACATTGGCTGTCACAGTTTAAAGGAGAAGGTGGGATAAATACAAAAAAATGTAAGAGAAGCAGAATTAACATTTCATATGGAAGGCTCATAATCAGAGCTGGAAAAGAGTGAAGAAAGAAGATGTCATATTCTCTTCTTGCTACTCCTAGGAGGTACAGGAGCCTTAAGTCCCAAATCATCAGGGTCAGGAACAATTATTAGCCTACAGCCATCAGACTCCTGAAACAGAGTGGATAACTTCACTCATGTCAACTCTGAATTGATTCCCTAACCGATGGACTCATTTTCAAGGACTCCACAACTCATGCGCTCAGTATTATTTATTTATTTTTAATTATTTGCTCAATTTGTATTCTTCGCACATTGGTTGTCAATTCTTGTTACTTTTAGTTTTTCATAAATTCTATTCTATTCATTATTTTCCTATAAATGCCTGCAAGAAAATGAATATCAAGGTAGCACACGGTGACATATACAGACATTGATAATAAATTTACGTTGACTTTGAAAACAAGTTTGTTTTAAGCCGCAGGGAGGATAGTGGAGGGATAGAGAAAATGAGGAGAATGTGTTCAGTAAGGTGAGACCAAGGCTGCGATGGGGATAAGTTGTTGATGAAGCTTCCTGATTGATAATTATAGAGAGAAAAAATAAACAGAAAGACAGGCTGAAGGAAATGCCCAATGGTAAAGCCAGTGTTAGTGGGAAGAGAAAGTCTGATTTATATTACAGATGGAAAACTGTCAGTTCTGATACAAACGAGAAAACAAGTTATCCAAATCTGTATTCATGTGGAATATTGGTTTACACCTTGTCTGATATTGCACTCTTCTGATTTCAAAGAAAAATAAAACCAGACAGGATATCAAACCAATGTTGAATTAATGTTATGGCTTTCCTGAAATGCAGTCTGTGTCAATATTGGTTTAATGATGTCTCATTCCTATCTGTTTCAGAAGAAATGGAATAATTTGTCAATTTCTATGTAATCTTTTTATCAAAAAAGGGATGACAATTACAGTCTAATACTCTGCCTGCTTCCATGTGACATTTACAGAAACAATTTCAGGCAATGAAATCTGTACAGTCTCACAAAACAATCCTATTCCCCCAGTGGCTTTTCCTGTAACCTACTCTTCCACTTTTTCATCAACTCCCTTTACTTTCTACCATTCACCTACACAGCAGCCAATCAAACTACTAAATCCCACATCCGTTTTGATACAGGAGGAAATGCAGACCGTGCAAACTGCACACTGGCAGTGGTAGCAGCAAAGAATGAACCTGGATCATTGAGACTGTTCTAACAGCTGTGTCACTGTGTCACTCACGAAGCTGTTGCTTATACATCATTCCAACACACTGGATGCCGGAAAAAAAATGAAGGCTGGTTTGCATTTAAACAACTTTAGGAAACTTAAAAGTGTTTTATGACCAATTAAGTACTTTTGAAGCATTGGTGCTGTGATATGAAACACGGCAGCCAATTTGCACACCACAAGGTTCCACAAATAGCACTGAACTAATTGACCAATTAGTCTGTTTCAGTGATGTTAGCTGAGGGATAAATATTGGCCTGGACACCAGGAGTTTTGACCCATCTTTCTTCAAAGTTACACTGTGGAATCTATCATTTCTATCACAGAAGTCAGAAAGAGTCTTGTGTTCGATGTAGCACTCACAATATAGAATGCTTCAATAGGGCCTTGAGTGTCATTCCAGATTACGTGCTGAAATGCCAGGAGAACACATCAGATACAGAAGAGTTAAATACTTTTACATATTAGTAGGAAAGAAACCATGTCCAAACTGCAGCTGGGAAATACTACAGTCTACCAGCAACATCCATCCTAATGATTAAAAACATTTTTAATAAACGTCAGGGTGTTTCTTGGAAACTATTGAAAAAACATGCTTGCTTTTGAAATGTGTTTGTAATGAGCAGAATTATTCATTTGGAGTCAACAGGGAGAAAATTTAGAGCTATGATTTCTTTCTGCATTGTCTTAATGGCACAACGTGACTATAGCTAAAATATTTGGACTGATTAGTCATAGCATTGAAGCCCACATGTTCTTCATATTGATTTTGCTTGTTGCTAATAACTGAACAGTAAAGATGATATATAATTTTCCTGCTCCTTTTTCTGCTCAAAAACAATACCTGTGTGCAATGGCAAGTCTGGGCCTTGAGTAAATCAGTAGAACTAGAAAAATGCCAACAAAAGCAAAAGACAGTGGCAAGGCAAAAATAAAAAGTAGCTCCTGTCAAAAATGACATTAAAACTCTCAGTGACCATGCTACTTCCAGGAATGTCCAGGGTTCAATGAAGTTAGGAGGATGGATGGACCTTGGTGATGACCCAATGTAATGGAACGACTGACTAAAGGACATAACCAAGCTTATGAGAGCTTGGAGGGTGTTCAGAATGATCTTCTTGGGCAGATTTGAAACTTGCAGCACATCATGTGATGTAGCTGCAACATGCATTGAAATACGCAAACACGAGGAATTCTGCGGATGCTGGAAGTTCAAGCAACACGCATCAACGTTGCTGGTGAACGCAGCAGGCCAGGCAGCATCTCTAGGAAGAGGTACAGTCGACGTTTCGGGCCAAGACCCTTCATCAGGACTAACTGAAGGAAGAGCTAGTAAGAGATTTGAAAGTGGGAGGGGGAGGGGGAGATCCAAAATGATAGGAGAAGACAGGAGGGGGAGGGATGGGGCCAAGAGCTGGACAGGTGATTGGCAAAAAGGATATGAGAAGATCATGGGACAGAAGGCCCAGGGAGAAGGAAAAGGGGGAGGGGGGGAAAAACCCAGAGGATGGGCAAGGGGTATAGTCAGAGGGACAGAGGGAGAAAGAGGAGAGAGAGAGAGAAAGAATGTGTGTATATAAATAAATAACGAATGGGGTACAAGGGGGAGGTGGGGCATTAGCGGAAGTTAGAGAAGTAAATGTTCATGCCATCAGGTTGGAGGCTACCCAGACGGAATATAAGGTGATGTTCCTCCAACCTGAGTGTGGCTTCATCTCATATCCCTTTTGCCTATCACCTGTCCAGCTCTTGGCTCCATCCCTCCCCCTCCTGTCTTCTCCTATCATTTTGGATCTCCCCCTCCCCCTCCCACTTTCAAATCTCTTACTAGCTCTTCCTTCAGTTAGTCCTGACGAAGGGTCTTGGCCTGAAACGTCAACTGTACCTCTTCCTAGAGATGCTGCCTGGCCTGCTGCATTCACCAGCAACTTTGATGTGTGTTACATGCATTGAAATAATTCTCTTTGTGAGTAAGTGAGAGCGGTTACTAAGGGAAAGGTGTGGAGTCCAATGTGAACAGTTCCACAGCATCAGAAGTGGAGACCTTCTGAATTAAAAGAAATTATAATTGATGATGTTTATACTGTACATAAACAGTGATCATACCAGAATGGAATTCATGTGAGCGTTCCCCTTCTACAGGGACTAACCTCATTAGTTTGTGGGGGCTGGGGAGTGGTGGGATACCTTTCCTGTGAAAGAGCAAGTCATGCATTTTATGTTTGGTGTGCAGTTTCTCAAACAACCCAAATGAAAGACTTTTGCTTGTTCAGTTATTGAAAGAGTAAACCAATTTGTTGATGGTCAGAGCTGGCAAAATGATATATGCAATTGAAGAGCAACTTCTTTTTCTTCAAAATGTCTCAAAGATTCCATTTTACCTGAAAGATTTTAACTCTGTATTTGAAAGGAATGAATGGGTCTGACTTTCAATGGGGAACGTGTATATACTATCACAATACCCCTGATTACCAGAACATCCAAAGGCATTTCTTTGACCATTGACCAAATAACATGAGCATATTAGCAGCAACATAAAAGATAGGGCAATTGATTTTCATCCCCCTTCACTGTGATTGCGTAGTATAAAATGCCAGTGTTGCAGATATCACTGCAAAACAAGAAATTTGATGTAATCTAATTCAGTAATAATAAACCTGATTCTAATTGTTTCTACTGACATGATTATTATTTCAGGACACGAAACAGTTATCTCACTCAGCATTCACCTCATTTCCCAGAAACAGAAGGGAATTTCATTAGCCCATGTAACTCAGGGACCAAGCCCTGACAGTAACAGGTCTCAAGGAACTGAAGTACTGTTGGGATGGTTGCACATTATGCTAATCTGCTTGCTAAAATAAGGTTCAATGCAAGTTCCTTAACATATGTTATGAGTAACAATGCTTCTTCAGGTCTCATGACAATCATTGGCTCACACTTTCCACAGCAGTCCCAAGAGAACTTCTATATTTATGCCTTCACAAAATTTACCTTTATCTGCTTGGGCCTGTGGATTGCTGTGCTGCCACATAAATTGAATAAAATGAGACACTTCATCATGACTAATGAATGCTCTCGGACCGAAAGGTCGACTGTTTACTCTTTTCCATAGATGCTGCCTGGCCTTCTGAGTTCCTCCAGCATTTTATGTGTGTTGCAAAAATCAGGCTTTGTCACCTTGTCCTTGACAAGTTGTTCACTCAAAATCTGTGCGCTTCTTCCATTTTGCTCAGTGAAGTCACACAACTTGATGTGATTAGAGAATTGGGACAAAAGAACCATTGTTTCTCTGCTGCCATCAATTTTTGAATTGTAATTAGGTACAATAAACTTATTAGCCCAGAGGTAGATAGTCATAGAATGATACAACACGGAAACAGGCCCTTCAGCCCATCATGACCGCACTTGTCATCTACCACCCAATTCGTGATCTCCTTGCATCCTTGTAGTATGTAGTAGAACAAAGAAAGCACGGTGAAGCATAGTCTAGCTCTACTGCATCCTTTGTGAGAGGATTCGAGTACAGGAGCAGGGAGGTACTACTGCAGTTGTACAAGGCCTTGGTGAGACCACACCTGGAGTATTGTGTGCAGTTTTGGTCTCCTAATCTGAGGAAAGACATCTTTGCCATAGAGGGAGTACAAAGAAGGTTCACCAGATTGATTCCTGGGATGGCAAGACTTTCATATGAAGAAAGACTGGATGAACTGGGCTTGTACTCGTTGGAATTTAGAAGATTGAGGGGGGATCTGATTGAAACGTATAAGATCCTAAAGGGATTGGACAGGCTAGATGCAGGAAGATTGTTCCCGATGTTGGGGAAGTCCAGAACGAGGGGTCACAGTTGAGGATAGAGGGGAAGCCTTTTAGGACCGAGATTAGGAAAAACTTCTTCACACAGAGAGTGGTGAATCTGTGGAATTCTCTGCCACAGGAAACAGTTGAGGCCAGTTCATTGGCTATATTTAAGAGGGAGTTAGATATGGCCCTTGTGGCTATGGGGGTCAAGGGGTATGGAGGGAAGGCTGGGGCGGGGTTCTGAGTTGGATGATCAGCCATGTCATAATAAATGGCGGTGCAGGCTCAAAGGGCCGAATGGCCTACTCCTGCACCTGTTTTCTATGTTTCTATGTTTCTATGTATATGTGATGATCAGAATACTGCACAATATTCCAAGTGCAGCTTAACAAGAGTTTTGTAAAATTGCAACATAGCATCCCGGTTTTATATTCTAAGCCCTGACTTATGAAGGGAAGCATGCCCTATGCCTTCATCGTTACCTTATCATGTGTTATATTGTGGTGGTGGCCCTTCCCACTGACCAGTAGCAGAAGAAGGAAGGAAAGAAAAAAAGAGGGAAGAACAAGAGTAGTGGTGGTGTAAGTAAACTCTCCACAACTCTTCTCCAGTGATCACTTCCCATTTCCAAGCTTGCCTTCACCAGCTGCGATCAATCCACTGGAGTCCTGTCTCCCTCTCACTGCTCTTGGAGGAAATTGCCTATGGTCGATCTGTCTCTCTCTCTCTCTCCCTCTTGGTCAATGATGCCAGAGTCGTGGGGTCTTGGGCAAAGTTTAATCAGTGCCGTTTGTGGATTGGGCTCTGTAGTTTATGTTATCATGTGCTTCTGGTTCTGGCTCCTCCTTTTTTGTTGTTATTTTCTGTAGTTTTCATCATGGTGGACTGGCTCTGCAGCGAACGAAGCAGCGCCGATCTGTACTGAATACTCCTGGACTGTTTTAATAACTTGTAGCTTGATGTTTTATATTCTGTGTTTTTCACTCTTTTATTGTGCTGTTTGTATGTTGGGGATTTGATGTGTTTCTTCGAATGGGGTCCATGGTTTTCTTCGTTTCGTAGCTGTCTGTGGGAAGACAAATCTCAGAGCTGTAAGTTACACACACATTTTGATAATAAATTTACTTTCAATCTTTGAATCTTTGTCTCATCTGATGGACAACATTTTTTGAAAGCGAAGGCCAGGGTGGTGAATCTACGGCATGCGTGCCCAGGATAGCATGCAAATATATTTTGTTAGCATGTGACATGCAGTGCTGCCCTTCAATTCTTTAAAAGCCACACATAATAAAAAGATGCATAATGATTTTCTTGGGATTTCAGTGATGTTTGGTCTTCAGAAAAGACAGCATCTTGTCTCATATATCAAGCTGGCTTTATACTGAAAATGTTTCTCTCTTTCTCTCTGTGCAAAATTTGACTGTTCATGATTTTAACTTTGATTCTGATCTTTTTGAGAGCTAAAAAGACTACAACAGAAGTATTTTATTGCTTTTAAAATAGCTTAACACCTTCCTCTTCCTCACCCACCCACCCACCCACCCCTTAGGTCCCTGAAACCATGCATGAAGTAAGGTCTTCTTTCCTTATTTCCAGAGGAGCTTTCAGAAAACTGAATGTCACACTCTTAAACCTTCTTTCCTGAAGGAAGTGAATGAAAACCAAACTCCAACAAGTAAGAAGAAGTATAATTAAAAAAAACCAGAAATAAAAAGAATATAGGAAATCTTTGCAAATCAGACAGCTTTTGTGGAAAGGGAACATTTTAGTTTAATTACCCGTAACCAGATGCAGAAAAGTGGGAAAACAAGCACATCTAAATTTGTAATGAAGAGGAAGTGATGGACAGAAGAAGTGATGTCTATAATATGGTGAAGACCATGATTGACCAGTAGACACTTACTTTTGGTGCTTTTGGTGTTTCTAGAGAAGGAAGTGATTATTTGTTAATTGGTGCTGATGTCTTGAGGAGAATGTAAATAGAGTAGGATGAATGAGGACTATAGAGAAAAAAATAACATGTTGGAGTTGTAATACGCATAGCACTGCAGTTGCTGGAAATCTGGAGGCGTTAGTAATGATCTTTCAAGAATCAGTAGCTACTGGATTGGTTCTATAGAGCTAGAAAATTGCAAATGTCACTTCACTCTTTAAGAAGAGAGGGAGGAAAACAAAGGAAACTATAGGCCATTTAATCTGTCTTCAGTTGTTAGAAAGATGTTGGAGTCTGTTATTAAGGATGAGGTACTTGGAGGCAAAATAAGCCAAAATCAGGTTTCCTAAAGGAGAAATCTTACCTGACAAATCTGTTGGAATTCTTTGTGGAAATAACGGGCAGGATAGACAAAGGAGAATCATTGGATGTTGTTTATTTGGTTTTTCAGAAGGTCTTTGATAAGGTGCCGCACATGAGGCTGCATAACAAAATTAGAACCCATGATATCACAGGAACGATACTAACAAGGAGAGATGATTGATTGACTGGCAGGAAACAAAGGGTAGGATAAAGGAGGACTTTTCTGGCTGACTGTCAGTGACTAGTGGTGTTTTAGCGGGGTCAGGGTTTGGACAGCTTCTTTTCATGTTATATGTCAATGATTTGGATGAAGGAATTGATGGCTTTATAACCAAGTTTGCAGACGATATGAAGATAGGTGGAGAGGCAGGTAGTGTTGAGGAAGCAGGACTGTAGAAGGATTTAGACAGATTGGGAGAATGGGCAAAGAACTGACAGATAGACTGCAGTGTAGGGAAGTGCATGGTGATGCACTTTTCTAGAAAGAATAAAAAGGTAGACTATTTTCTAAATGGGGAGAATATTTAAAAATCAGAGATGCAAAGGGACTTGGGAGTCCTTGAGCAGGATTCCCTAAAAGTAAACTTACACATTGAGTCCATGGTGAGGAAGGCAAAAGTAACATTAGCTTTCATTTCGAGAGGAGTAGAATACAAAAACAAGGATGTGATGCTGAAGCTTAATTAGTCAGTCAGCACTTATAGTATTGTGAGCAGGTTGGGCCCCTTATCTGAAAAATTTACTGCACTGGTTCATGAGAACGATCCCAGAAATGTGAAGGTTTAACATATGAAGAGCATTTGATGGCTCTTACTGTACTCACTGTAGTTCGGAAGAATGAGTGGGCATCTCATTGAATTCTGTGAAGTTATCCATTTTGGTGGCAAAAATAGGAAAACAGATTATTATCTGAATGGTGGCCAATTAGGAAAAGGAGAGGTGCAACGAGACCTGGGTGTCATTATACACCAGTCATTGAAAGTGGGCATGCAGGTACAGCAGGCGGTGAAAAAGGCGAATGGTATGCTGGCATTTATAGCGAGAGGATTTGAGTACAGGAGCAGGGAGGTACTACTGCAGTTGTACAAGGCCTTGGTGAGACCACACCTGGAGTATTGTGTGCCGTTTTGGTCCCCTAATCCGAGGAAAGACATCCTTGCCATAGAGGGAGTACAAAGAAGGTTCACCAGATTGATTCCTGGGATGGCAGGACTTTCATATGAAGAAAGACTGGATGAACTGGGCTTGTACTCGTTGGAATTTAGAAGATTGAGGGGGGATCTGATTGAAACGTATAAGATCCTAAAGGGATTGGACAGGCTAGATGCAGGAAGATTGTTCCCGATGTTGGGGAAGTCCAGAACGAGGGGCCACAGTTTGAGGATAGAGGGGAAGCCTTTTAGGACCGAGATTAGGAAAAACTTCTTCACACAGAGAGTGGTGAATCTGTGGAATTCTCTGCCACAGGAAACAGTTGAGGCCAGTTCATTGGCTATATTTAAGAGGGAGTTAGATATGGCCCTTGTGGCTACGGGGATCAGAGGGTATGGAGGGAAGGCTGGGGCGGGGTTCTGAGTTGGAGGATCAGCCACGATCATAATAAATGGCGGTGCAGGCTCGAAGGGCTGAAAGACCTACTCCTGCACCTATTTTCTATGTTTCTATATTTCTATGAAACCTATCGAATATTGAGAGATCTGGATAGAATGGATATGAAGAAGATGTTTTCTATAGTGGAGGAGTTTAGAACCAAAAGGCACCACCTCAGAATAGAGGGACATCCATTTAGAATAGAAGAGGAAAAATTTCTTCAGCCTGAGGGTGGTGAATCAATGGAAACTATTGCCATAGACAGCTGTGCAGGCCAAGTCATTGGATATAATTAGGGCTGATGTTGATGGGTTATTGAGTAATCAGGATGTTAAATATTACGGGGAGAAGTCAGGAGAATGGAGTTGAGATGGGAAATTAATCAGCCATGAAGGGATGGCAGAGCAAACTCAATGGATTTCTTGACTTAAAACAGCTGTGGGGACGGAAACAACAGAATCAGAATCAGGTTTAGTATCACCAGCAGATGTCATGGAATTTGTAACTTAGAGGTAGCAGTACAATGCAATACATGATACATGTAGAACAAATAATTAAATAAATGAATTACAGTAAGTATATATGTATATTAAATAGTTAAATTAGAAATAGTGCAAAAACAGAAATAATAATAAATAATAACAGAAATAATTTAAAAAAGTGAGGTAGTGTTCATCGGTTCAACATCCATTTCGAAATCGGATGGCAGAGGGGAAGAAGCTGTTCTTGAATCACTGAGTGTGTGCCTTCAGGCTTCTGTACCTCCTTCCTGATGGTAATAATGAGAAGAGGGTCCTTAATGATGGATGCTGCTTTTTTGAGGCACCGCTCCTAGAAAATGTCTTGGATACTACAGAGGGGTGAGTACCCATGATGGAACTGGCTAATTTCACAACTTCTTGCAGCTTCTTTCATTGTGAAAATGTTACAGATGGATGACTCTAAAATTAGATCTAGCCTGTTCTGAGGCAATCAGGCTAGTTATCTGTAATTGTTAAATTCAATACTTTATTCTGAGTGTTGCAAAACATCTTAAGGAAGAACAGCACCTCAACTTCCTTTTAGGAAATCAGCAGTCCAAAACTCAGCTTGAAATCATTAGGGTCATTTACCTAAATTATTTAGTCTGCTACATCCTCCGCAGATGCTAACTGACTTTGCACATATCTCCTACTTTCCCTGTTTCATTTCATATTTCCAGTATTTACAGATTCTTTTATTAGAAATTCAATTCTTATGAATGTCACTTCAAGTAATCTGACCAAACACTTTCTATTTGTACATCATTTCAAAACAAATCTGAGGGTTGCTCTTAAAATATTCAAGTTAATGTGCTTTCAGTATATACAACTGTAATAATATTTTCTCAATACTCACAAAGGAGTAAAGATGGTAGAAAATAAAATTCTCCTTTTTTCAGAAGTGCACACTGTTCAATTTCACGACCACGTTTTGAATTCTGTCTGTAGTTTGACATCCAGATATATTAAAATATGAGTGAATATTTTTAAAGAGATGTTATTTTCACAGCCTTGAATTTCCTGCATGTTGTATTTTCCTTGGGGTTTAATCCTATATGAGAGCAGCTTATTAAATAAAGTGAGCACATACTGGGTTCTGCATCATCAGAACTGAAGTTAGAGAGGAGAATTATGGATCATCATTTCCATTTATCAAAATTCAAAAGAAAAATGACACTCTGGAAAGAAAATTTCCAAAGTGCAATGTAGAATGAACAAATAGGAACATTCAAATAGGAATTGATGCATTTTCTTTCAAGGTGCTTCACATTCTGTCTCTTTCCATTATGTTCATTCCACCATTCCCGACTGAGTCATTAACTTTCCTCCTATAGGTACATTTTGCATTAAGAAAGAGAATATCAATAACTCCTGCTGAGGAAATAAAGATTATTACACACCAGAAAACTAAACTAGATGTGTCATTGTAAGAACAGAAGTTGCAAGACTTTAGTCCAAATTGTTTAAAGATCTTCAGATAATGGTGATAAGAAAAGTATGATCAGAATTGCTGTTGAAAAAACAGAGCAATGGGGGACTTTAATTCTCCTATTGACTGGTGGAACATGACAAGCCCAAATGACATTCAGGTATATGTCCATAGGGATCCCTCATAAATTCTTGAGGTCTTCACATTCAGTGGCATTGTAAACATGGAAGTAATTCATCTTGTTAGTGCAGTAAGCAACACAGCGAGCAGCTACTAAACTTGTTGCCTCGTAGCTCCAGTGACCTAGTTTAATTCTGACCTCTGGTATTGTATGTGCAAAGTTTGCATGTTCTCCCATTGCTGCATTGATGATGTACAGGTTTTCCAGTTAACTGATCACTGTAAGTTGCTCCCTATGTAGGTAGATAGTAAAGTTGCAGGAAATGTGGGGAGAATAAGTTAAAGGGAAAAAACAGTGGGAAGTGGGATTACTCTTTGAGCCATTATAACCTCAGAACATTGAACAGTACAGTGAAGAAACAGGCCTTTCCACAGTGTGGAAATGGTGCAGGTCAGATCATTGGATTTAAAACTAAATCATGTTCAGAGAATAAAATAAAGTGCAGGGAAAAAAGGTAAAAATTGAAACAGATTAAAGTGGACAATGTTAACCAGAAAAACTTATATTATCATTGTATGTAAATGCCCAATAGTATTGTGTAAAAGTTACTTTTTCAGAACATGTTTACAGGGTGGGATGGTTGGGCAGTGGATGGGGCTAGTACTTAGAACAAGATTTGAAGGGCCCACCTTCTCCAGAAAGCAAGTCTAACATTTATTTAGCATCCTTGTCACCCCTGCGTATTTCACAGCCAATGAGGTAATTTGAAGGGGAGCTATCACTCTTTATTAAGCAGCTCAGCAGGCAATTTGTGCAGAGCAAATTCCCCTAATGACCAGATAATCTGTTTCAGTTATGTTATTTAAGACAAAATATTGGCCACAATTGAGGGTATAGCTTCCCTGCTGTTAAAACTAACAATATACTTCATGTGTACCCGAGAAAGCAAGTGAGTCCTCAGCATACAGTTTTACCTGAAAAACAGGACCTTGAAGAATGCAGCGCTCCGTTTGCACTGCATTGAACTTTCAACATTGATCTTATGGTTAAACATCCATTTTGGCCTTATGAATTAAATCTCATTCTGGAGGGTGCTGTGGATTTAAGGCAAAACAGATATTACAAATTAAGGACCCAAAGAACCCTTACAAACTTTGTTATGAGAAAGGGAAATCAAATGTTTTTTTAGATATATAAAGAGTAAAAGAGATGCATGGGCAGATATCAGACTGCTGGAAAATGACACTTGAGAGGTAGTAATGGGAGACTAAGAAATGGCAGACAATCTTGCTAAATATTTTGCAGTCTTTACTATGGAAGACACTAGCAGCACATAGCAATTTGAGAATGTCAGGGGGCAGGAGTGAGTGTAGTTGATATTACTAAGGAGAAGGTTCCTGGTGAAGCTGAAAGATCTGAAGGAAGATAAGTCACCTGGACCAGATGGACTACACCCCAGGGTTCTGAAAGAAGAAGCTGAAGAGATTGTGGAGGCATTAGCAATAATCTTTCATGAGTGGGAAGCTTTTAAAAACCAACAGAAACAACAAAAAAAGCCATAAGAAGAGAAAAGGTGAAATATGAAGGTAAGTTATCCAATAATATAAAATAGTAATATAAAAGGAAATAACAAGTAGTATAGACAAAGGAGAGTCAGTAGATGTTGTTTACTTGGATTTTCAGAAGGCCTTTGGGAAGGTAAGCTACATGAGGCTGCTTATCAAGATATGAGCCCCAGGGTATTACAGGAAAGATACCAGCTTGGATAGAGCATTGGCTGATTGGCAGGAGGCAAAGAGTGAGGATAAAAGAGGGTCTTTTCTGGTTGACTGCCAGTGACTTGTGGTGTTTTTCAGAGTTTGGTTTTGGGATCTCTTCTTTTCCAGAAACACTAGGTTCTGGAATAGTTCTGGAGGACTAGAAAATTGCAAATGTCACTCCACACTTCAAGAGGGAGGGAGGGAGAAGAAAGGAAATTACATGCTAGTTAGCCTGTCTTCAATAAATGGGAAGATGTTGGAGTCCATTATTAATGATGGGGTTTCGGAGTACTTGGAAGCACATGATAAAATAGGCTGAAGACAGCCTGACAAATTTGTTGGAATTGTTTGAGGAAACAACAAGCAGCATGAACAAAGGAGTAAACAACAGGAATTCTGCAAGCGCTGGAAATTCAAGCAACACACATCAAAGTTGCTGGTGAACGCAGCAGGCCAGGCGGCATCTCTAGGAAGAGGTACAGTCGACGTTTCAGGCCGAGACCCTTCGTCAGGTCCTAACGAAGGGTCTCGGCCTGAAACGTCGACTGTACCTCTTCCTAGAGATGCCGCCTGGCCTGCTGCATTCACCAGCAACTTTGATGTGTGTTGCTTAAACAAAGGAGTGTCAGTAGATGTTGCTTATTTGGATTTTCAGAAGGCCCTTGACAAGGTGTCACACATGAGGCTGCTTAACAAGGTAAGGGCCCATGGAGCTGCTTCTTTTCACGTTATATGTCAATGATTTAAATGATGGCTTTGTGGCCAGATCTGTGGATGATCTGAAGATAGGTAGAGAGACTGGTAGTGTTGAAGAAGCAGTGAGTTTGCAGAGGACTTAGCCAGATTGGGAGAATGGTCAAAGAAATGGCAGATGGAATATAGTGTAGGGTATGGTCATGCACATTGGTAGAAGGAATAAAGGTGCTGATTATTTTATAAACAAGGAAATTCAAAATCCGAAGTGCAAAGGGTCTTGGGAGTCCTTGCACAAGATTCCCTAAAGGTTAACTTGCAGGTTGAGTCGGTGGTAAGGAAGGCAAATGCAATGTTAGCATTTGTTTTGAGAGGACTAGAACATAAAGGCAAGGATATATGCTGAGGCTTTATAAGGTATTGGTCAGAGTGCACTTGGAGTTTTGTGAGTGACTCCGGGCCTCTTATCTCAGAAAAGATGCGTTGGTATTGGAGAGGCCCAGAGGAGGTTCATGAGAATAATTCTGGGAACGAAAAGGTTAACATATAAGGAGTTATGGGCCTATGCTCATTGGAGTTTAGAAGAATGGTGGGGGGGCATATCATTGAAATCTATCAAATATTAAAAAGCCTAGATAAAGTGGATGTTGAGCAGATGTTTCCTATAGTGGGGGAGTCTAGGACCAAAGGGCACAGCCTCAGAATGGAGGGATGTTTCTTTAGAACAGACGTGACAAGGAATTTCATTAGCCAGAGTGCAGTGACACTGTGGAATATGTTACCATAGATGGCTGTGGAAGCCCAGTCATTTGGTACATTTAAAGCAGATGTTGATGCCATCTTCATTTAGTCAGGGTGCCGAAGGCTACGGGGAGAAGGCAGGAGATGGAGTTGAGAGGGATAATTAGCCATTATTGAATGGCAGAGCAAACTCAATGGACTGAATGGCCTAATTCTGCCCCTATATATTATCGTCTTAAAGATGATGATGCATCCATGCCCATGTTTAATCTCAATATTTCTGTGACTATTTGGTGAAATTGCAAGGAAAAGACCAAAGGACTTTCAGCATTATTATAAATCCTAAGGATTAAGTATCAGAAGTGTCAAGGATAGTATCTTTATCCCATCACACACTCTCATCTCTAGCCGTTCAAAATGCTTATTCTTTGAGTATCTCCATTTCCGTACCTTTCCCTGTAACCACATTTAGGCCTTTGCCTTCATCCAATTCTGCTTTTTGCACTTTCTTTTTACCAGTGTACTTCCTTTGCCAAAGCGTATAGTAATGTTCTAAATTCTGGAATTTCTTCCCTGAAGCTTTCTTCTTTTCTGTTCATTTCTCCTCCTTTAAGACATAACTTAAGTTCTTGTGCTCTTTGTCCTTGTATCCTCAGGTATACCTTTGCACGACTCTACTCTGATTATAAAGCACCTTGACACATTTTGCTTCATTGAATACATTATACGAAAATAAATTTTTCCTCAAATCAGAGAAAACTAATCATAAGCAAGAAAAAAACCTGCAGATGCTGGAAATCCAAGCAACATACACAAAATGCTGGAAGAACTCAGCAGGCCAGGCAGCATCTGCGGAAAATAGTACAGTTGACATTTCGAGCCGAGACCCTTTATCAGGACTGAAGAAAAAAATGATGAGGAGAAGAGGTAAAAGATGGGGGGAAGATGGGTGACAACTAATGCCTATTTCAGAGATTCTCCACCAGGGGATCTATTGGTCTTAGATTTGATAGGGTGGAGTCCCACACTTTGATCGTTGTTGAAGAATCAACTGAGTTTGGTATGTATATCTTTGTAAGCCTGGAAGCAAACAGTAAATAGAGTCAATTTAGTGACCACACTTGTAAATTTATCCTTTTCTAAAAGTGCAATGGAGTTAATAGCTTTATGTAGTGTATGTCTCAATAGAGGACCTGACAGGCTTAGCATATCAACGGTAATAGTAATGTGCTGTATGCTTGTTATGGTTGAAAGAAAGGGTAGATGAGTTGTTTGCATGGTAAGAACACATATTAAATATGGTTATCTTAGTTCTGTTCCATGGATGACATTATGTGATCTATTTTGAGTTAATGTAGCTCTCCAAGCTCCAAAACCATCTAGGTTCTGCCCAGTTAGAATGCAATATGCAGCCAGAAAAAAAAACAAAGTCGTAACATAAGCTAATTAGCTACACTTTTAGGCTTTTATCACTTACAAAGGAAATGAGAAGAAAGGGCATTGAAATCCAACCAAACACTTACAATAAAAAGATGATAAAATTACATTTTTCTTTGATTACAGCGAATTTGGGATTTAGTCAAGGAAGTAATTGTTCAGTATGAGCTTGAGTAATTTGCTAGCAGAGGAAACTACAGCACTATTAGTCCCGACTAAAGGTTATAAATGTGAATGAATGAATGTTTCACTGGTTTATTTATATTTTTAAAATTCCGAAACAGTTGCACAAAAAAGACTGTCTATTAAAATATTATTAATATTCATAGAAGTTTCATACAAGAAGATATGGAACCTAGAGTTGAAAACAAATCACAGGGACTTTTATTTCAATGAAAAGCAAAACTGGATTAAATGCATAAAATCTCTAAAACCCATCAAAATTATTCATAAAAGATTTATAAGCAATTACATGTTAAATGAAGGATTTGTCAATTATATCCCATATTTCTTTTTAATTCACTTCACAGTGTATTTTAATTAACTTGCTGGATGTTTTATGGATTGGTTTTCATATATGAAAAGAACCAAGTTGAAAGAACAAGTCTTAAGAAGAAAAGGATACGTCAAAGGAGAAAAGAAAAAATGAGTATGAGAATTAGAATGGAAAGAAACATGTTCTGTATCATTACTCCTTTCGCATTATTCCTTCTTCCCCACCCACCTCAAAATTCTTTCTGCTTTATTGCAGCAAGTGACATCAGTGCTATGGAAAGATGCAGTTACAGGATTTCGCCAATACTAAGATAATACATCTCAACTCAGAAACGTAGTTTGGCATTACTGTTTCCCTATTACTTTCCAGTGATCCATCTGAAAAATAAAACTTCAATTAATTTGAACTTCCTCCACACCACGCCCCTTTCCCAGTGCCAATCTTTTTATTGGTTGGAAGGGTGATGGGGGCTGGTGCTAGACAAATTAATTAGATATGATCCTCTGTCCATTACATAGTACTTTATATTATATTCTATAAGCAGGATTGCCAGCTCGCCAGGACTGTTGCGATGTCCATGTGAATTAAAGAATAATTTGCTTGAAATTGCTCAGGAAAAAGGTCATGGACCTATAAAGCAATAATTTTGGAGACTGGGAGGAGAAAACTCATTTCACTGATAGCCAAAAATAATCTAATTGCATAAAATGTAATTGGTTTTCTATTAAATGAAGGGCAGTGTTGCATACAAGAGAAAATCTACAGATGTTGGAAATCCAAGTGACACATACAAAATGCTGGAGGAACTCAGTGGGCCAGGTAGCATCTATGGGAAAGAGTACAGTCAACATTTTGGGCTGAGACCCTTCGGCACGAGGTGTTACATTGTGATATGCATGTGTGGATGATCAGTGATGAGAGTTGAATGAGGTGAGACTCATATCAACAAGAATTCTATTTTGGAAATTTGACCCAGGGAAATCACATGAAGAAATCTCCCAGAATTCATTCACCCATCATTGGTCAGTGCCTACGGCACTAATGTAGTAAATAATCTTTGTCCTTGTTTATACATGACAGCTAGATCTGCACCTATCAAGGAAAACCAGAAAATGTATTGCTAATAGCTTCCTTTGGAGTAATATCACAAGTTGTCAGCATTTAAGCTATTCCCTTCATGCTTTGTGATAATTCTCTGGTGTTATGGTATTATCAAGCTGCCCATGGCAATTCCGCAGTTCTTTGGAAATTCAGGAGTCTCCCACTCATAAGTTACTAAAGGAAGCTGGTTTAAAATTCATGGAGTTAATCTGCTGAAATCTCTGATATGTGTTTCCAATGAGAAAAATTGTTATTACAAGAGAAAGGAGCTGGGGAAATGCCTGATGTACATATGATAGAATGAAAGGTCGGTTGCCAAGTTATTCCACCATCCTGTTACTGAGTTTGAGTCCTGTATACATAATTTTCTACTAGTGGTGGAATTGACCAAAGCAATGCAAAGAAGATAAGCAGTTGCCCAGTGGTTTATGGGGTATAGTGATGAACAGACATGGACCACATTATGCAAGGATAAATAAATACTAGTTTTTTTATGCAGCAAATAATAGAAGTAAATTATTAAGTTGGTTTATTATTGTCACATGTACTGAGGCACAGTGAAAAGCATGTGTTAAGTATCAGCCACACAGATCAATTCATTACAACGATGCATTGAGTTAGTACAAGTTAAAGCAATAATGGAGCATGTTGTGTGCTGGGGCAGCAAACACCAACAGAATCAACAAACTCATTCGTAAGGCCAGTGATGTTGTGGGGATGGAACTGGACTCTCTGACAGTGGTGTCTGAAAAGAGGATGCTGTCTAAGTTGCATGCCATCTTGGACAATGTCTCCCATCCACTACATAATGTACTGGGTGGGCACAGGAGTACATTCAGCCAGAGACTCATTCCACCGAGATGCAACACAGAGCGTCATAGGAAGTCATTCCTGCCTGTGGCCATCAAATTTTACAACTCCTCCGTTGGAGGGTCAGACACCCTGAGCCAATAGGCTGGTCCTGGACTTATTTCCTGGCATAATTTACATATTACTATTTAACTATTTATGGTTTTACTACTATTTATTATTTATGGTGCAACTGTAACGAAAACCAATTTCCCCACGGGATCAATAAAGTATGACCATGAGAATGAAGTGTTACAGGACAAGGAAAATGCAGTGCAGGTAGACAGTAAGCTGCAAGGTCACAACATAATAGATTGTAATAGAATAGATAGAATCTAATACGAAGATTTCTTCGTATTAGATTAGATTAGATTCAACTTTATTGTCATTGTGCAGATACAAAGCCAATGCATATAGCGTCTGACCAGAAATGCAAAGAATAGTGTTATTTACAAAATAACTGCGAATAAAAAAAGTGCTACAGCACACAAATGTGAAAGTACTGAGACAGTACAATACAGATGCAATACTGCTTAGCGCTGTGATGTGAGGTTCAGCAGTGTCACAGCCTCAGGGAAGAAGCTCTTCCTGTGCCTGCTGGTGCGGGAGCGGAGGCTCCTGTAGTGCCTACCATTTGGGAGGAGAGTAAAAAGTCCATGCTTAGAGTGAGATGCATCCCTGATAATGCTTTTCGCCCTGCCCAGGCAGCGTTTATGGTAGATGTTCTCAATGGTGGGCAATTGGGTGCCGGTAATCTGTTGGGCAGTTTTCACCACACGCTGGAGTGCTTTGCGGTCCGATATGGGACAATTGCCATACCACACTGAGATGCAGTTGGTGAGTATGCTCTCAATGGTACAGCGGTAAAAGTCTGCCAGTATCCTGGGACAGAGGTGAGCTTTCTTCATGCTCCGCAGGAAATAAAGGCGCTGTTGAACCTTTTTGATCAGGATGGAAGAGTTCAGGGACCAGGTGAGATCCTCAGAAATGGGGGGGAACCATTCCAATAATCTTATAACAGTGGCATAAAAGCTCTCCCTGGGCCTGGTACATACTTTCAAGTTTTTGTTTCTTTTGCCTAATAGGAAGGTGCTGGAAGACAGAATGTCTCAGATGGATGGGACCTTTGTGCTGCCTGCTTTACTGAGACAGTGAGAAGAATAGACAGAGTGCATAGAGGGAAGACTGAACTCAGTGAAGTGCAGAGCTGTGTGCACAACTGTCTGCTGTCTCTTGAGGTCGCGAGCAATGAAGCTGCCATACTAAGCCACAATACATCTGGATAAGATGCTTTCTATGGTGAATTAACAAAAAAATTGCTAAAGGTCAAAGGGGGACATGCAGAATTTCTTTGCTTCCTGAGGAAGTATGGCTGCTTTCTCAGTTGGCATTAACATGAGTAGACCTGGAAAGGCTTTTGGTGATACTTTCTCTTAGAAATTTGAAAGTCTCAACCCTCACGGCCACAGCACCATTGATTTAAGCAGTAGCATGTGAACTGCCCTCTCCTTCCTGAAATCAATGACTAGCTCTTTTGGTTTGCTGACATTGAGGGACAGGCAAACTTTGAAGAAATCTGTATGCCTTGAAACCCAATGCACGCAACAAAATTGGTACTTGTTTCTCATTGGCTATTTCAATTGCTTCAAAATAGTTTGAATTTGCTCTGTATCAAATAAAGTTATCTGCTGTGTAAATCTATCTTTCCGATGTAGCCAGCCATTTCTGCTCTTTTAAAATTATTATCACCTAGTACTCATTGTTTATGAACCTAGAATTCTTCTGTTTACAGCCTTTTTTAATACTCGAAAGTCACTGCGCAGATATTTTAGTTAATGTTCTTTCCTGTGCTTTTTTTACTCAGACGTCTCGCTACAATTCAACAGGTTGGTAGCAGTTTTGGGTTTGTTTTGAAAATACCTCATAACCACTGTCATGTTTTGTACCTTCAAGACATTAAACTAATTCAGAGGTAGACACAAACGAAATGTAAGTCTAACTTTGTCTTTACTTTAAGTGAGGTGCATGCCTATCAGCCTATCACATGGTAGTGTGAACATATGTAATTCATGTATTTATACATATAATCTGCAATGAGTTATCTAATTCACCATCATCCCTGTGCCAAAGAAGTCTTCAGTGTCCTGCCTCAGTGACTACCGTCCAGTTGCACTCACATCCATCATCATGAAGTGTTTCGAGAGGCTCGTCATGAGGCACATCAAGATCCTGCTGCCCCCCTCACTGGACAGCCTGCTGTTCACGTATCGTCCCAACCGCTCAACAGACGATGCCATCACCACCCCCCTCCACCTGGCCCTCACCCACCTGGACAAAAAAGACACATATGTTCGAATGCTGTTTATAGATTTCAGTTCAGCATTCAACACAATCATTCCTCAGCAATTAATTGGAAATCTGAGCCTGCTGGGCCTGAACACCTCCCTCTGCAACTGGATTCTAGACTTCCTGACTGGAAGACCTCAGTCAGCCCAGATTGGAAGCAGCATCTCTAACACCATCACACTGAGCACGGGGGCCCCCCAGGGCTGTGTGCTCAGTCCACTGTTGTTCACTCTGCTGACCCACGACTGTTCAGCAATACAGAGCTTGAATTACATCATCAAGTTCGCCGATGACATAACTGTGGTGGGTCTCATCTGTAAGAACGACGAGTCAGCATACAGAGAAGAGGTGCAGTGGCTAACGGACTGGTGCAGAGCCAACAACCTGTCTCTGAATGTGAACGAAACAAAAGAGATGGCTGTTGACTTCAGGAGAGCACGAAGCAACCACTCTCTGCTGAACATCAACGGCTCCTCTGTAGAGATCATTAAGGGCACCAAATTTCTTGGTGCTCATCTGGCGGAGAATCTCACCTGGTCCCTCAACACCAGCTCCATAGCCAGGAAAGCCTAAGCAGCGTCTCTACGTTCTGCAAAGGCTGAAAAAAGTACTTCTTCCACCCCCCATTTTCACCACGTTCTACAAAGGATATATCAAGAGTATCCTGAGCAGCTGCATCACTGCCTGGTTCGGAAATTGTACCGTCTTGGATCGCAAGACCCTGCAGCGGATAGTGAGGTCAGCTGAAGGGATCATCAGGGTCTCTCTTCCTGCCATTACAGGCATTTACACCACACGCTGCATCTGCAAAGCTAACAGCATTGTGAAGGACCCCACGCACCCCTCATACAAACTCTTCTCCCTCCTGCCATCTGGCAAAAGGTATCGAAGCATTCGTGCTCTCATCACCAGACTGTGCAACAGTTTCTTCCCCCAAGCCATCAGACCCCTCAATTCCCAGAGTCTAGTCTGACACCAACCTATACACACACACACACACACACACACAACTGAACACCATACCACTCCCTTTGCAAGTTTTGCTCATTTCTTTTTCAATTCCTGCTAAAATGTTGCTTACATTTACATTTACATCATTTTTTATAATCTTGTAATTTGTCCTTTACTGTGTCTATTGTCTTGTTTATTAACTATTGTACTGTCTCGTACTGTTTTGTGCACTTTATGTAGTCCCGTGTGAGCCTGAAGTCTAAAGTAGTTTTGTGTTGTTTCACGTAGTCTAGTACAGTTTTGTGTTGTTTGAGGTAGTCTAGTGTAGTTTTGTGTTGTTTGAGGTAGTCTAGTACAGTTTTGTGTTGTTTGAGGTAGTCTAGTACAGCTTTGTGTTGTTTGAGGTAGTCTAGTGTAGTTTTGTGTTGTTTGAGGTAGTCTAGTACAGTTTTGTGTTGTTTGAGGTAGTCTAGTACAGTTTTGTGTTGTTTGAGGTAGTCTAGTGTAGTTTTGTGTTGTTTGAGGTAGTCTAGTACAGTTTTGTGTTGTTTGAGGTAGTCTAGTACAGTTTTGTGTTGTTTGAGGTAGTCTAGTGTAGTTTTGTGTTGTTTGAGGTAGTCTAGTGTAGTTTTGTGTTGTTTGAGGTAGCACCATGGTCCTGGAGGATTGTTGTTTCGTTTTTACTGTGTACTGTGCCAGCAGTTACGGTTGAAATGATAATAAAAGCAACCTGACTTGACTTGAAATGAACAACAAGAATCAAACTATATATATATACACTGCTGAAGCACAGCGACTACTTTCTGGTATGTAAGAAAACAAATAAAACTACTAACCATTTTATTAATCACACTTTTTCTCGTAAACAGTCACTGCAATCAATAGCCTGCAACTTCCTTTTGGAGCTGATATTTTGAACTGCCTTTACGACATGGTATTTTTGCAGTGTGAACTGAATTCTCAGAGGTGAAGGGCGCTTGTGGCGTGGCATGTATTGGCTGAATTGAGGCAGTAGGGCCTGGGTTCAAGAGCAGGGAATGAGCCAATGTTTGGCCATTACTGGAACGGACTTGGAGGTGATTCAATGCTGCAGAACTAAGATGGGGTGAAGCAGAGTTGAGGTGGTGGGGCCCAGACCCAGGCCTGAGAGTAAGTAAAGACTTGAGTTTTGATTGATTTAAGCACCAGGCTGAATTGGAAAAGTTGGGTTTGGGCCGAAACAAAGCGGTTAGGCCTAAGTCTGAGACAGGGCCCTTATTGAACAGCAAGGAATGACCCAAGGATTGTACGATTTAAGTGCCAGGCCAGATTGAGAAGGTCAGGGTGTTGAGGCTGGAGGCTAGGAATGGGCTGGTTCAGCTTGCTGCTCTGCAAGGATTACTCATCTCTGCACTGAAATGAGGCTGTGGTCTACGACGTTCACAAACTTCAGTTCTTTGCATGCTTTTTTCCCCCCGGCACATCATGTGTTTGATGGTCTTCTTTTTTATTAAATGGATTCTATTGGGTTTCTTTGTTTTGTAAGGAGGTGAATCTTAATATTGTACACAGTTTACGTACTTCCATAATAAATGTACTTTGAAGAAACTCTTACATTTTCACCCTCCCCTCCCTATTCCCTCTTACTTGGCTCCATACGGTCCTACACCAACCACCCACCTTCCCTGTCCCCACCCTTACCTGCTTCTATGAACCACCGAACTTGCTGACTCCCAACTCCTCCTCCGTTTGTCTCCTCCTGCCCATTATCCTTCAGCCTTCTTAGGTCAACCTAAATGCTGAACTGACTCCACAGCTGTGGCCTGCAGCCATCCACTCCTGGACTGGCTTCATTCACCTCGGCACTGAACTGACTCCATAGCTGAGGTTCACATTCTGCGTATTATTTGTTTACTATTTTTATTTGCTTGATTTGTTCTTTTTTGCACATTAGATGTTTGTTTATCTTTGTGTGTGTTTTTTCATGGATTCTGTTGTGTTTCTTTGTTTAATAGCTGCCCGAAAGAAGAAGAATCTCAAGGTTGTATACAGTATGCATACTTGGATAATAAATTTACTTTGAACTTTGAACCCATCAGCTACTGGTGCCTGTCTCACCCCTCCCCCTCTTCTTTATACTGGCTCTCTCTCTCTCCACTCTCAGCCCCAGTGCAGGGTCTCAACTCAAAGCATCAACAATTCTTCTCTATACATACACCCACACACGTGCATGCACCCAAATTGGTCCATTGAGTTTCTCTGGCAGTCTTTTTTTGCTTCAGATTTCAGCATCTTGCATCTCAAATGGAAGAGGTTTTTGATGTAGTGATTAAAATCAAAGCTTGTTGACTAATGGAAATCTATTTCTACCTTCAACTTCATAATGAGTCAATTCTTTTCTGGACATTATTAAATCCTATCTACTCACCAGTCACAGTAAGTACTATGCACTGTACTCTGTAAGAATTCTTAATGCATTTATATGGTTTGAAATTTGATTTTCAGCATTAATACACCCACCTTAACTGGTTAACCTCCAAATAGATGGGTCAAAGCAATATTTAAAATTAATTATTTATTGAGATACAACCCAGAATAGGCCCTACAAGCTGTGCTATCCAGCTAACCCTTGCCTAATCACGGAACAATTTAAAATGACCAATGAACTAGTATGTCTTTGGATGATGGGAGGAAACCAGAGCAACCAGAGTAAATCCACACAGTTAAGGGGAGAACATACAAACTCCTTACAGATGACATCAGAATTGAGCTCTGAGCTCTAACGCCATGAGCTATAATAGCTTACTGATACGCTACCATCGTGCTAATTTATGCTAATATTGCAACCTATTAGTTCATAGTCAGCCTGGTTAATTTGATGACAGGGACATGAAAACTCTTATGTTCTGATCTGAAAGGCGCCTTTTCTCCCAATACATGGCCATTTATTTCTTAGTTTGTTATCATTGTTCGTTATTAGAATACTGGTGCCGACTGGTTTTCACAATTCCTGCATGACAGGGATTTTCATTTGTCTAAAGTACATTAGGAATTACAAAGGAGAATTCCAAAGAATTCAAATGCACGTTTATTCTTTCAATAACAGCAATTGCATTAGGTGAACTTAGTATCATCAAAAGATCTCAAAAATATGATGCCTAAAGTTTGAATCAAATGGTACGAAAACAAAGGACACAAAGCTTGCTAAAGAGATGCTTTTAAAGGCTGTCTTAAAGGGAGTTGAGAAAATTGGGGTAGGGAGAAATGCAGGGAGAAATTCTACTGTCAACTGAATAGACTGCGATTAGTGACAAAGCAGAAGAACTGGAGGTAACAAGGTTTACGTTGAAAGATAAATGATTGTAAGCTAGAAAGTGCAGAGACGTGGCAAGGCCATGGCCGATGGTATGGTATTTTTAAATCTTTACCTTCATTTTACAGCCAGTACCCTATCCTACTAATGTTTATGTTAGAACATTTATGGCAATAAAGCAGTGACCCAGTTATTTTGAGTTCAAATCTTTAGAAGACAAGAATTAAAATTAATTTAATAAATCTAATACTGTGGATTCCAGTTAACTGGCCATCAGTTAATCAGGGCAGCCACTTATTTGAGACAATTCTAAAATAACAAAAACTAATCAAGACATTTGCTGGGATCCCCTGTATTTATTTGAGACACAATGCTGCTTAATTGGGGCAGGGAACAACAGGAATTCTGCAGATGCTGGAAATTCAAGCAACACACATAAAAGTTGCTGGTAAACACAGCAGGCCAGGCAGCATCTCTAGGAAGAGGTGCAGTCGGCGTTTCAGGCCAAGACCCTGACGAAGGGTCTCGGCCTGAAACGTCGACTGCACCTCTTCCTAGAGATGCCGCCTGGCCTGCTGCATTCACCAGCAACTTTTATGTGTGTTAATTGGGGCAGGGGACTGTTGCTGAAAAAGTTCTAACCGGACATGAGTTTTGTACACTTGTGTGGCCGTCAGATGCTACACTGTGCTTAGAGTGAACAGTTTTTAAATAATGTCAGTTGTATGTGTTTGTCTTCGAAAAGCAATGATTTTTGTCACTGATAGTTGGTGAGAAATAAGCAGTAGGACAATTCAGAACTGTTTTGCTCACTGCCGTTTCAAGCATTCGGTCCTAGAGATGCCAAAAATAGCCGGGAGTGAAAATGAAATGATTTCACTACTTTAACAAGTTAGGAATTATGAAGAATTTGAAGGTATCGACAATTGTTTTGAATGCTAAAATAAAAATTGAAAATTTGGAGGATGCAATTGTTGAGAGCATTATATGAAGGCAGTCCATTCCCCACACTAAGTATCTATGCTGAGTTTGTTCATTGTGTACTCTGACGTAACTTATCTGTTGATAACTATTAGGAATTAATACACAGTTAAATAATACAGGGGTATTATAAGAAAGAGTTTTAATTTGTTCTGTATTTCATTTAAATGCATATTTTTTACACAGATTGTCTTTTTAATACTTTTTAACTATTTCCATAAAACTTCAGCTAATTGGGGCAGCCACTTAATTGGGGAAAAGTACAAAGTAAAAAGTAAGTTTATTTTCAAAGTTGATATATGTCATCATAAACAACACTGAGATTCACTTTCTTGCAGGAAATCATAGTAAGTACAAGAAACACAAAAAAATCAATGAAGCAATGAGCAAGATGATGCGAGGACCAACAGTGTCGTTTTGCAGACTGCTCACAAACTGCTAGATATTCTTCATCTGCAAAATATACTTCTTCGGAACTGCAATTATTTCCCTTTTAATGATTTACTTTTGAACTGACTAAACGATCTGGTGCTTTTTGTGATTTCCTGGGGGGTTTGAACTCGACTCTCAGGAGTACAGGTACAGCCAGGGCAGCCATCACTGGGGATGGACGCTGCATCAATGCCTAGTGGCAAAGTATGAATCCGTGGTCGGCTCCATTGCTCTGTGTTGATTAAGGTGTCAAGCAAGATTAAAATTATCAAGGAGGGGAGATGAAAGCGAGCAGGTGCTCAGATCCACCAGCCTACATTTGCCCATTCTCCCTCACTTCTCTACTGCTGGGTGGGAGGTACAGGAGTTCCACACCGCCAGCTTCAGGAGCAGTTGTTCAGTAGCCTTTGGGTTCTGGGATGGGTCTCGCCAGGTGCTGAATGGGCTGCACAGCTGTGGACTCACTTCTGGGGACTGTGCAGTTCATATTCTGCTATTTATTTTAACTCCAGAAACTAATCAGGGATACTCGTATACTTGTTTGTTTTACTTCAGTGAGGCGCGCACATGACATGGTAACAAAGTGATGTATGCCATTCACATAGTTCTTACATATAAACCATAATGAATTATGTAAACAAATAAACAATGTGGAATGAAACAATATATTTATAATACTGCACAAATATTACTGAGATATTAAATATACTACACTCCTTCCTGCTCAGCTATAAACTCCAACTCAATATAGAATGCATCTCAACTCACATATATAATGCATTGCTCTCTAGTCATCCATTTATACAGTATACTATATATGCAACTACTATATAGACAGCTTCTGCATTGTAAGTTTTAACTTGTTTCATTGAGAACTAAAGATTTAATCGTTGTGGAGGATTTCTTACTCTTGTGGGATAATGTCTTTCCTGGCAAGGGTGCTGGATCATTCTGCTAGGCAGGAAGTGGTTCTGACAGCCCTGTACACCTTTTGTCTCTAACAATTAACTCTGCTCTCGTCAACTGATCGATGTGTCATCTCCAGATCACATCAGATGCAATCTCCGTTGTGTAGGAGAGTGGTCCATTTCTGTCCTGAATTTTTCCAAATACCCACTTTTGATCTCCTCTGGTCCCTCACCAGGTCTGCTTGTTCAGGAGTGAAACATCAAGCCTCCTTGTTTGAGGAACCCTCAATTTGTCTCAGCTGTTTGTCCTGCATACTCCTTCTGAGATTATGTTTGAGGAGATCCAAGTGTGAATGCAAGGGGCGACCCAGGGATGGCATAGCTGCTGAGTCATTGGTCATGGAGTGTATTGCATAATGATATGCAAACAGGAAATTGTTGAGATTCTGATTCAGTGTCTGTGTAGTGTGTTCTGCTGACGTTGCTCGTAGAGCATTCTTTAGACTCTGGACAAGCTTTTCTGCCAAGTTATTTGTCGCTGGGTGGTATGGTGCCAATGTAATAGTACTTATTCCATTCATTTTCAGAAATGTTTGGCAACAAACTGTGGTCGATTGTCACTGACTAAGTGTCAGGAACACCAACCTTGGAGAAGGAGCTTCTCAACCCATCAACGGAGTGCAAGACTGTAGTGGAGGCTATTCTTCTGGCTATCTTGTAGGTGCATCCACTACTTCCAAGAAATTTGTTCCCATGGATGGTCTATCTAAATCCAAATGAATCCTCTGCCAGAACAATGCAGGCCATTCCCAGGAATGGAGAGGTGCTGCTCTTGGCAACTTCTGAACATGTTGGCATCCCGAACAGGGCCTGGTAAGCTCCTCAAGGCCACCAGAAAAAGCTTCAAGCAATGTTTCATTTTGACCATGATCAGATGACCAGAATGTTGCTCCACCAACACTTTACCTCTCAGCCTGGATGGTACAACAACTCTTGGTTCCCACATAGGGCAACCCCTGTAAAGGGCAAGTTTGTCCTGGAACTGATGAAAATGGGAGAACTAGAACTTGTGCTTCAGATTCCAATCATTTTGCGTTGCCATGTTGATCTGAGACAGTATGGAGTCTTTTCTGGTTTCCCTTTGGATGATCTTTGCTATAATAGGGAGACTTGATTTGCAAGAGGGAGAATATGTCAAGAGGAATGTTCGCTTTTGTAAGTTTTTCAGATATTTCCTTTTCCAAAGGTAAACAGGACAATTCATCAGCATTTCCATGATTAGTTGATCTCTTGAATTTGATCCTCCAAGAAAGAGCCCATCTCTGCATTTGTGCTGCTACTGTTAGTGGAGCACATTCTGTGAATTGAAAATGGACAACAGTAGCTGATGATCAGTAATGAGGGTAAACCTTCTCCCATACCAGTACTGGTTGAAACATTTTACTCCCCAAACCAGAACCAGACTGAAGGTCTCTCTGTCAACTGGTGAGCACTTTTACACTGCAATGGTAAGCCAACGATGCAAAAGCAGTGGGACATTTACTTTTCTCAATCATAACATATGACCTGACTGGATCTACACAATAAGGTGAGGCATCACAGGATTGCTTCATTGGATGAGGTGGAACATAATATGTGACAGTGTCAGCCGTCACCATTTCCTTTGCCTTTTGGAAAGTCACCTCACACTACCACACTATCCCATTGCCATATATTTCTGATCTGTAGTAATGAGTTCAAGAGGTGGAGCACAGTAGGCAGATATCACAGAAACCTGTAATAGTAATTGACAAATCCTAAAAAGGACCAGAACTGTGACATGTTGTGTGGCCTTGGGGCATCCACCACTGCTGGAATTTTCTTAGCACCCTTGCGTAATCCTTGTGCATTCTTGGTGTGACCACAGTATGTGATGCTTAGTTTAAAGAATCCACACTTGTTTCATTATGCACTGAACCATAATTCCAATCTTTTTAACACTGTATTGAGATTGTTGGAGATGCTCCTTGTCATCATCAGCAGTAACAATGATGTCATCTAGGTAACAATGAAGTGAACAGGCAGCCTTGTGACACCTGGTCCATGGCTTTCTGCCAGGGTGCAGGTGCAGATACTACTGCAAAGATAAACCTATTAGAGTGAGAAAACCTTTTGTGAGTGTTAATGTTGATAAACACTTTGGACTGTTCTTCCATCTCCACCTGTGGGTAGGCAGTAGCTACGTCCACTTTGCTGAAGTGTTTCCCCTCAGGAAAGTTTGCCTAGATATACTCTATTCTTGTTATGACACACACCTGACCCCACCAGCAGCCCGGGTTTAGAAGCTCTGACTCTCCAGAATATGACTAGCTGGCACAGCCCTTTGAAGATTCAGGTTCACCCCGCTAATTGGTAGCTATGTATTGGCACCGGGATTTCAATATTTAAAGAGCACCTGAACTCTTTAGTTTGGTGCTCAATTGTCAGCTCAACTTTGAATTCTCCTTGAGTGTCTAGTTTAGGTCTGTCTTCGTTTTAGTCTTATATCATGTATTGATTCTCACCTCGGATTCTCCAGCACTTCGGTCCTAACCATCCTAGCATCAGTGTCTTGTCACAGTACGATTGAGCCTAACACGGACCCAGTGGGATATCAAGGCCTCTCGTCAGCTGTGGCCAGCCAAAACGAGAACATTTCTGGACAGACCCTGGACATGACCTCCAGGTCCCCGTGCGCCAGAGTCACTCGGGTTGACTGTTCTGTGGAGCCAGTCCGTCTTCCAACCCCAAAGAGATTCAGTGGTGACCCGGGCTCTTGCAGCTGCTTCCTCACACAATGTTCCTTGGTGTTTGAACTCCAGCTGCCCTGGTTCCTTATAGAATGCAGAAAGGTGACCTTCATAGCTCTCTGCTGACTGGGAGGACCCTGGCCTGGGTTACCATGCATTGGGAGTAAAGGCTGGAGATTTGTTTGGATTCAGAGGAATTCATGATCGCCATGAAGAGGTTGTTCCAATGTCCTGCTGGAGTTAACAAATTCTTGGACTGTCTGATGAAGATGAGTCAGGGTATTTGGTCAGCAACTGACTACGCTATTGAGTTTCAGACATTGGCTGAAGAAAGTGGCTGGAATTGGGAGGCCTTGGCTACTCTGTACTGCCATGAGGTGAACTAAAGGATGTACTTGCCTTGGGAGAGCTGGTAGAGGAATTAGAGGCTTTGATCAATCAGTCCATCTGCCTCAATAATTGCCTAGGGGACTTAGAGTGGGACTACTTCAAGAGGTCAAAGAGGCTAGCCAGAGTCCGATCTCAATGCATCGCAGTTCCACTTCCCGATGAAGGACAATGATCAATCCATCTCCTGCTCAAGTTCCTGTCAAGCCTATGCAAATTGGCTGGACAGGACTCTCCGTCAATGAGAGGCTCTGATATCAGAGTTGAGGTTGCTGTTATTACTGTGGGGAAGCAGGGCACCAGCGGCTGAATGTCTGAAGTTGCAGCCATCGGCAAGACAATCCAGTGTCAGGAGGGGTGTGATGGTAGCAACCATTACTCCCAATCCTAGACTCTGGGGCAGCTGGTAATTTCCTGGACTTGGGGACTGCTCATTGACTCAACATACCTCTGCAGCAGTTGAGCCAGCCCATGTCCACAATGGCCCTGGATGTTTGTCCTCTTGGTTCCGGGCAGACCCTGCAGTAGACATTGGTTTTGTAGATGAGGATAGAGGTACATGAGAAGGACATTTGTTTCTATATCATTGATTCTCCTCACATATCGCTGATCTTTGGGCACCCTTGGCTGTCCCAGCATACCCCTTCTGTGAACTGGAAGGAAGGGATGATCTTTGCATGGTCCAGTCATTGTAAGAGGATATGTTTCTAGTTTGGTGTTCTGACCCCCATAGAGTCTTCTGAGACAAGCAGCTACAAGAGAAGACAGGGACCTGCTTTGCTGCCTGGGCAACAGGTCTGGCTGTCTACTCAGGATTTGCCTTTCTGGGTAAGTTGGCGCCCAAGTTCATTGGACCCTTGCACTCAGTGGCTTACACATTGAATCTCAAAATCCATCCCACCTTCCACATTTCCAAATTGGAACCTGTAATCACCAGGTCCTCAGCCCCACTGACATCAGTCCCTTGGCTACACAGGTTTGTCGACGGTGAACAGGTCTTCACCATAAGAAGAATTCTGGATACGTGAACTGTTCGGGGCGTTTGGTAGTTCCTCATGGACTGGGAAGTATTTGGACCTGAGAAGCGGTGCTGGGTTCCAGAAAGTGACATCTAGGATCTGGTGCTCATCCATGATGACTATCATCATCTTTCCGAGCAGCCAGGGCCATCAGGAGTTGGCCATAGCAGAGGGGGTCTTGTTATGATAAAAACGCGACCGTGCCAGCCTCCAGGGCCTAATCACTCTAAATCTCCGGAATATGGATAGTTGATGTGACCCCTTTAAAGATTCCAGCCTGCCGTACTAATTGGAAGCTATGTTTTGGCGCCATGATTTTAATATTTAGCTGAGGTTTGGTGTTCAATTATCAGTTCAACTTTGGATTCTGTCTAGTTTAGAATCCTGCCTTCATTTAAGTCTTGTATCGTGTCTCAATTCTAGTCTCGGATACTCCAGCACTTGGGTCATAATCATCCTCACCTTCGCCTCTTGTTACAATCGTGGGCAGTGGGTATTGATCTACTTTCAATATTGGGTTGATGATGAGCTTAAAATCACCACAGATCTTGACAGACACATTCTTCTTGGCTACTGGGACCATTAGCGTTGCCCGTGGGCTCCACTTAACCTTGGAAAGAATAACTTCATCATTCATTGGATCTAGCTCACTGGCTACTTTATCATGGATGTATAAGGAACCGGACAGGATTTGTAAAACTTGTGTGTGATATTTTCATTTAACACTATTTTACCCATGATATGTTTGAATTTTACAATGCTATCTTTGAATTCTGCCAGTATGTTTCTTAATTTACTTTCAATTGACTCTATTGCAAGGAATGTAGGGTACAAATTGTGGATAGGATCCAAACAAGATCTCAACCAATCATGGCCTCAGAATGCTGGCCTTTATTTCTTACCATATACAAGCCCAATGTGGCTTATTGGTTGTTGTATTTCACGGTGTCTCTTCAATTCAGCAACGTAAGCTGAAATAGACTCTGCTTGTTTTTGATTCTGCTTATGAAACCTAAACATCCTGCAATCAACAATAGTTTTTGTTCTAAACGTTCCTGCGTGATATCAGCAAATCTCTTTTTGTCTAGTCATGTTGGAGCAGTTAAACTTCTAAGCAAACTGTATACTTTTCCATCTATTGCACTCAGTAAAACTAGCACTCATTTCTTATTGGCTACTTCATTTGCTTCAAAATAGTACTCAATTTTTTCAATGTACATCAGCCAGTTATCTTTTCTGCACTCAAACACGTCTATCTTTCTGATCTAACCAGCTATATCTCATTTTATTTATAATAATAATAATTATTATTATTATTATTGTTACTTGGTGCTCACTGTTCATCCATTTTATGCCTTTTTAAAAAAACTTGATGTCTCTCTGTTGGGTACGTGGCCAAGTCTAGTGATCTGAAGGTCGCTAGTTCGAGCCTCAGATGTGGCAGCATGTTTGTGCCCTTGAACAAGGCACTTAACCACACATTGCTCTAGTGTCTGTGCAAGGAGTGGCGCCCCACACAGACTTCCAATCTGCGCATTGTAAGGCATGAAAATGCCCGACATAGGCCTCTCATGGTCTGAGTCGATGTTCCCTCCCTCCCTCCCTGATGTCTCTCTCCCCTTCCGAAGAAAAACAACCCTCTGCGCTTCTACAGGGAGGTAGTTGGCTCAGGTTGATTTAAAAAGTTATTTGCTTTTGCCACTATTATGCTTTGTAACTCCAGAAACTAATTGAAATTAATTCATGGGAGTCTGGGGGGTAGTCATGTACTACTTTGTTTTACATTAGTGAGCCGCACAAGTATGACATGTTTGCATAATGACGCATGCCATTCATGTACTTCTTAAATATGAATTATTACATGAAATTCATAAAAATGTTTAATCAAACAATATATTTACAATATTACTCAAATATTACTGAAATATAAAATACACTGATCCATGTGTTTTTGTTTACTTTTTATAAACTATTTGCGTGATTTGATTGAAGCGCTTCCACACTGAACTGACACTGCTGCTGTAGATTGCAACCATCGGCATTGGCCACAGTGTTGAAAAGTTCCACTGCTATGGCCTGCAGCTCTTGGGCTCCTCAACCAGCTTCACTTGTCATAGTGCTGGACTCGCTCTGTGGCAGTGGACTCAGTTCCATGAGCTCTGCGGTAGATGCTCTGTGTGCTATTGTTTACTTTTTTTACTCTTTGCACGATTTGTTCTTTTTCACATACTGGGTTTTTGACTGTTTTCGTTGCGTGTTTTGTTTTAAGGGGTTCTATTATTCTTGCTGTGTTGTTGCCTGAAAGAAGACGATTCTCCAGGTTGTATAAAGTATACATACTTCAATAAGAAATGTCCTTTGAACTTTGAAAGACTACACCCAGCAGGGTGGACAACAACCAATATGCAAAAATAAAAACAAATTGAGCAAAGGCAAAAAGAAAGTAACTGTAGGATTCTGTGAATAAACACGCGAGAGTCATTTTATGTGTTTAACAAAAGCTGCAGCCCCTTACTTCCATTACGAACAAACCCATTTCCTTGGTCTTACTGACTTTGAATGAGAGATTGTTGTTGTGGCACCACTTAGCTAGATTTTAGATCTCCCTCCTATATGCTGATTTGTCATCACCCTTAATTCAGCTGTGACAGTGGTGTCATTGCAAGCTTAAATATGGCATTGGTGCTGAGCTTAGTCACTTAGTCACAAGTATAAAGGGAGTAGAGCAGGGTGCTAAACACACACAGTTTTTTTGTGCATCTGTGCTGAGGAAGATGTCCAGATGTGTCCCAATTAACCAGAATCTACTTTACATCGATAACACCAGGGGAAAGTAAAAATTATGAAATTGAATTTGATCCTTCTTAAGTTTCATGGAGCTTCCTACTCGATCTGATCTGGCCTATTTATGATTTGATTTTATTTAGAGATACAACATGGGACAGGCCCTACCAGCCCAACGAGCCGCACAGCCCAACACCCACCTATTTGACACTAGCCTAATCACAGGACAATTTATAATGACTAACTAACTCATTAACTGGTACATCTTTAGATTGAGGGAGGAAACACACGCAGTTCACGGGTAGAACGTACTAGCTCCTTATAGACGGTGCCAGAATTGAACGCTGGAATGCCATAAGAGCATCGTGTCTTCCGAAGGGAGCTATTCAGATGCCCTTACATTTTTAGAATGAATACAAATCTTGAGTACGCATTTAGTCCTTGTGAGATGCCTTTGGGTATTGACTTTCTTAAATGTGAGATAGTAATCTTACCATTATTCAATGCAGTCACGGCTGGCTGGTGGCGCGATGACATCAGCGCCGGACTCTGGAGTGAAGGCTCCCGAGTTCGAATCCAAGTCAGGCCACCCCCCAAGCACGCTTTCCATCCGTGCCGGGTTAAGCGTCGAGCTAGCTACTCCGCCTTGTAAAAAAAAACAAGGGTTGAGTCAGGAACGTTCATATCGTGACCCTCTTAATCCGAAAGGAGACCAATCCTGACACCACGCGCCAGACAAGAATGGCTGACTGTCTGGTGCGACACACAAAAAAAAATGCAGTCACGAGGATTAAACCAGAGATCTGCTGTTTCTTGGTCCAGAAGTAATAAACAAATTGTGGAATCTCTGACATCCCATTAATTGAAACTACCAATGTTGCTGATCAGAGATTAAACCTTAGTGTTCCTTCTGGTTGCATGACTCAGTTAGTAACTGCCCTGTGCAAGTACAGGTAGCCCAGCAGTGGTTTTATGTGCAGAATCTCCAATGTTTATAAAAATAGCATATGTGACTGCTCCAATGAACCTTAAATGGCAGGTTTCAACCAGGTTGGAGATGCCAGACTGTTAAGAATAGTTCATCTCCCTAGATGCTTAATTGAATTAGGCTTTACTAACTTAATAATTTTTCTATCATATACATTCAGTCGTCCAATTGATACATTTATTGGCTCATGCTAATATTTTTACTTGAATAAAGTACTTTGATGAATGGCGATTCTAACCTGCATTATGGACAGCTGTCTAACCATCTCAGTTATTAACATTCCAGTGGAATTTTAAAATAACCCAACAATCTGCCAATGTGTCAGATATGATAAAGTTCATGAAGTAATCTGGCTGCCAGATTATGTTCACATTTTGTCTTATTTAGTGAGTAGATGTCACTTCATTAATTCCTTGCAATATTTTTGTCATTTTTACATCATCTTTTACACCATGTTTCTAATTTTTGACCTTGATATTGGAATTCTAATTTACTCATTAAGTGTTCTGTATCTTGTGCAGTGGCAACCGTGGTTAACTTTCTCAATGGTCCATTGAATTCAGCCTGAAGCTTATAATCATACTATGAGATTCTGAAGACATACAAGGAATCCAGTAAAGATTAAGTGTGCAATGTTTATGAATTTTAAAGCAGCAAGAAAAAAATTCTATACATAAGGTCTGATTTTTGGTTGCAAATGGAAGTCATATACTTTTCGATTCCTGACCAACAACTATCATTATGAGCTCCCAAGAGTTCCAAATTAATGCTTGTGATACACGGATGTTAATTGAACAAGAGTTGTAGAACACAGGAACAAGCCCTTTGGCTCTAGCTGTATGCCTACCATGATGCCAAATTAAACTCATTCCATTAGCTTGTGCATGATCCATATACACACACCATTTCCTTTTGTTCACGTGCCCATCTAAATGTCTCATAATCTTTGTATTGTATCTACCTCCGTCAACTCCCCAAGCAGTGCATTCCAGTCACCTGTCACTATGTGAGAAAAAGCTTGCCTTGTAAATTTTCATTAAACATTCCTTCTCTCATCTTAGAGCTTGTTCTCTGATATGTGATATTTTGATTCAGGGTAAAGGACTAATGATCTATTCCATCTATGCCTCTCATAGTTTTATATACTTTCAGATTACCTATCATCCTCTGACCTTCCAGAGTAAATAATCTAACTTTGTCTAACTTCTCCTTATAGATAGTCCCTCCATTGGTCGAGGCCAACCATGGATGTTGCGTTCTACCTGTATGCAAGCCAGTATGCAAACCAGGGCAGTACGATATGGGGAGCAAGCTGTTGCCCATGCAGCAGCTTCCCCTCTCCACCCAGCTGACAAATCCCCAAAGGAACAGCAAAGACCGATACGGTTCTGCAACAGCTGTGTTTCAGGAGTTGCCAGTCAGCATTAACCTCAATTTAGGACTGCCTTAGAGACTCCAGCTCTGGATTTTTCCTCGTGGTTTACTCCAGCACCTTTCCCAGGAGCTTGTATGTTGCAAAGCAGCAGAAAGTTGAGATAAGAGTTTTCCTTCTCCTCGATGCGCTGCCGAGCTGCCAAACACAGCTGACAAGCCCCAAATGCCCAAAGCAGCTGGTTTTAAGTGATCTACCTTTTCCCTTCTCCTGTCAGTAGAAACAGTTCCACTAGGCTTAGTAACTAAGCCACACGTAAAGGCCAGGGACTGGACTTGGTTATCAGATGCACTTTGAGATGCATGTCATTGGGAGCATTTTAAGGGTAGTGGGAGATCCTCACTATCTCCCCCAGCTATGGCAATCTTAAGAAACCTCCTTATAACTAATCATCTCTAATCTAGGCAACACCTCAGTGAAGCTGGTTCCATCCACTTTAATAAGACTACTATCATCTCTGTATCTAAGAACAACAAGGTAACGTGCCTTAATGACTACCATCCAGTGGCTCAGATGCCCACCATATTGAAGTGCTTTGAAAGTCTGGTTGTGGCCCTCATTAACTCTAGCTGCCCATTGGAATTCACCTATTACTGGAAGAGATCTATGATAGATGCAATCTTCTTTGTCTTATTCTTGTCCATGGAGCATTTGGACAGTAAAGACACCTGCATTAGACTGTTATTTTTGGACTATAACTCTACCTTCAATAACATAGTTTCAGCTACAGTGGTATCATCTGCAAACTGATGGAGTTCGAGCAGAATCTGGCTACAGACTGATGAGTCATGATTAGGGACTGAGAATCAAGCCATGTGGAGCACTAGGATTGAGAATATTTGTGCTGGAGGTGTTACTGTATACCTTCACTAATTATGGTAGGAAAATCAAGGATCCATTTGCAGAGGGAAGGGTTGACTCCTATGCCTCAGAGTTTGGTAATGAGTTGGAATTATATTATCAAAGGCAGAGTTGTAGTCTAGATACAATAGTCTAATACAGGTGTCTTTACTGTCCAAATGCTCCAGGGATGAAAAAAGGACAAGGGAGATGGCATCTATCATAGATCTCTTTCAGGAATAGGTAAATTCCAGTGCGTTGAGGTTATCTGGGCAGCTGGACTGTTTCTCAAATTACGAGAGTCAAGAGTAGAGGGAGGAAATAAAGAGCTTAGTAACATGGCGTCATGACAACAACTTTTCCCTCAATAACAGCAAACCAAAAGAGCTAGTCATTGTCTTCAGGAAAGCAGCCGCATACCTGCGCTTGTCTACACCAGCAGTGTTGATAGAGCATAGAAAACAGAACATAGAACAGTACAAGACAGTCCAGGCTTCGGTGTTGTGCCAACCTCTAAGATCAATCAAAACAGTCCCTCCGACATAACCCTCCATTTTTCCTTCACCCATGTGTCTACCTAAGAGTCACTTAAAGGTCCCTCATTTATGTGCCTCTGCCACCACTCCTGGCACCCACCACTCTCTGTGTAAAAAAAACCCTACCTCTGTTATTCCTCCCCCCCCCCCCCCATGTTTTCCTCCTGTCACCTTAATATTATGCCCCTTGTATTAGTGATTTCTGCCCTGGGAAATCTCTGACTGCACACTATCACCTTATACAAGTTGATCAAGTCACCCCTCATCCTATTTCACACCAAAGAAAACAGCCCTATCTCACTCTGCCTCAAAGTTTATTATCAAAGTACATGTAAGACACCATTTACTGCTTTGAGATTCATTGAGATAGATACCCCTTTCTCATATGACATGTCCTCTAGTCAGCAAGCATCCTGGTAAATTTCCTCTGCACTCTCTGTAAAGTTTCCACATCTTTCCTAAAATGAGGCAACCAGAACTGAATGCAATACTCCAGTGTGGCCTAATCTGAGTTTTATAAAGTTGCAACATTGCTCGCAGCCTTTGAACTCAATCCTGTGACCAATCAAGGCCAACACATTATATGCCTTCTTAATTACAAACTTGCCCGTCAGCTTTGAGGGATCGATGGACATGGACCCCAAGATCACTCTGGTTCTCCACAGTGCTAAGAATCTTTTAACCGTTAACCTTTTAATCTCTTAATCGTTAACCTTTTACTCTGCCTTCAGGTTTGACATCACAACGTGTATCACTTCACACTTTTTGGACTGAACTCCATCTGGCAGCTCTGCATCTTATCAATGACCTGTTGTAACATACAACAATCTTCTTCATTATGCACAATACCACCAACCTTTGTGCCATTTGAAAACATTCTAACCCACCCCTCCAATTCCTAATTCAAGTCATTCATAAAAATCACAAAGGGCAGGGGTCCTAGTACAAATCCCTGCTGAGCATCAACCTCCAGGGAAAATATGCTCCTTTTTTCAAAGATTAAAGATCTTAGCTTTATCTGTTGCATGTATATCGAAACACTGAAACATACAATGAAATACCTTGCCTTCGTCAATGACTAAACACAGTCAAAAGGTTGTGCTGGGATCAGTCCGCAACTGTCACCATGTTTCATACACCAGCATAGCACACCACAACTCACTAACTCTAACCAAACATCTTTGGAATGTGGGTGGAAACTGGAGCAGTTGCAGGAAGCTCTTGTGCGTCACAGGGAGAACATACAAACTCCTTACAGTGGTGGGAATTAAACCCCAATTGGTGATCGTTGGTGCTGTAAAGTGATTGCCTAACTGCTACACTCCTGTGTGGCTATCTACAACCACCCTTTGCCAATTTAGAATGCATGCAGGCAAGTTTCACAGGATCACAGGAAGGGGGAGGAGAAGATGGCGGTGCGATGCAGCGCGTGCGGCCGCTCTGAATTGATATCGTATTTGTGAACTAGGATGCCATGCACAATCCTGATTTGATGGAGACAGCCATGAGAAGCACAGAGGAACATCTAGAGAAACTCCCAAAATGCCCGCTTCGCTGCCGCTGCTACTGCTGTGCAATTGAGAATCTCCGGAGGGGAAGGCCCCAAATCCTCGGCTTTGTCTATTGTCTGTTGCTGGGGCCGGGGTCGAAGCGCTCGGCAGAGATGGTGCTCAGTGCTCGGTGTCAGAGAGCTGGTTGGAGGCTCGAAGTTTTCGGACGAACTCGGAGTTGGCTGTGATCGGGTGCTTCCAGGATGCTGCATCGGCAAGTTTGCGGGGCTGGAAGCTCATGGCAGGAAGAGTTTTCTTCCTTCAACCATCTGCAAGAGATGATGGGACTTTTGAGAGACTTTGAGACTTTTTACCATGTCCATGGTCTGTTCTTCTGTCAAATTACGGTATTGCTTGCACTATTGTAACTATATGTTATAATTATATGGTTTTTGTCAGTTTTTTTAGTCTTGGTTTGTCTTGTGTTTCTGTGATGTCATTCTGGAGGAACAAGTTGTATCATTTCTTAATGCATGCATTACTAATTGACAGTAAAAGAGGACTGCGTGTCCTCATAATCTAACCTAATCTAATCTAATCCCATGCCTCCTGACTTTCTGAATGAGCCTACGATGGGGAGCTTTGTAAAATGCCCTGGTAAATTGCATATACACCACATCCATTGCCTGCCTTCATCAATTTGTTTTGTCACATCTTCAAAGAATATAATCAGGCTTGTGTGGCACAACCTATCTCTCACAGAGCCATGCTGACTATCCCTAATCAGGCTAGGTTTTTGTAAGTACTTGTTAATCCTGTCTTTAAGAATGCTCACCAAAGGTTCGCTCATCACTGATGTAAAACTCAATGGTCACTAATTCCCAGGGTTATCTTATTATCATTCTTGAACAAAGGAATAACATTTGGTATCCTCCAATCTCCAGTCTTCTGGTACTACTCCTGTGGCTGGTAAAGATGCAAAGATCATCACCAAAGGCAGAGCAATCACTTCCCTCATTTCTGTAGTGACCTGGGATATAACCTATCAGGCTCTGGGGACATATCTATTTTAATATCCTCTTTCTTTTATATTGACATGCTCCAGTACATTAGCCTGTTCTACACTGTACTCACGTTCATCAAAGTCCCTCTCACTGGTGAATACAGAAGCAATGTATTGATTAAGGACATACTCTTCTTCCTCCAACTCTAAGCACATTTCCTATTTTATCCCTGATCCTACCTTCACTATAGTCATCTTCCTGTTCTTCAACTACTTCCCAAGGTCCTCGAGCTCTCCTAATTCCACTCTTAAGCTCTTTCCTTGTTAACTTGTAACTCTCTAGACCCCTGCCTGATACTTGCTTCCTAAACCTTCAGCAAGCTTCTTTCTGCCTCTTGACCAGATGTTACACATCTCTTGCCAACCATAGCTCCTGTATCCTACCTCAGTGGGACAAAGCACCACTCACAACACGCTGGAGGAACTTAGCAGGTCGGGCAGCATCCGTGGAAACAATCAATCAACATTTCGGGCCGGAACCCTTCGTCAGGACTGTAGGGGGAAGGGGCAGAAGCCCTATAAAGAAGGTGGGGAGAGGGTGGGAAGGAGAAGGCTGGTAGGTTCCAGGTGAAAAACCAGTAAGGGGAAAGATAAAGGGGTGGAGGAGGGGAAGCAGGGAGGGGATAGGCAGGAAAGGTGAAGAAGGAATAGGGGAAAACACAATGGGTAGTAGAAGGAGGCAGAACCATGAGGGAGGTGATAGGCAGCTGGGGGAGGGGGCAGAGTGAAATAGGGGTAGGGGAAGGGAGAGGGAGGGAATTACTGGAAGTTGGAGATTTCTATGTTCATACCAAGGGGCTGGAGACTACCTAGACGGTATATGAGGTGCTGCTCCTCCAACCTGAGTTTAGCCTCATCATGGCAGTAGAACATAGACTATTATTTAGATGGGGAGAGAATTCAAAATGCAGAGATGCAAATAGACTTGGGAGTCCTTGTGCAGGATACCCTAAAGGTTAACCTTTAGGTTGAGTCGGTGGATAAGAAGGCAAATGCCATGTTGTCATTCTTTTCTAGAGGTGTAGAATATAAGAGCAGGGATGTGATGTTGAGGCTCTATAAGACACTTGTGAGACCACACTTGGAGTTTCATGTGCAGTTTTGGGCTCCTTATTTTAGAAAGGATATACTGACATTGGAGAGGGTTCAGAGAAGATTCACGAGAACGATTCCAGGAATGAACATCTGGCAGTTCTTGGACTGTATTCCCTGGAGTTCAGGAGAATATGGGGAGATCTCATAGAAACATTCTGAATGTTAAAAGGCCTGAATAGATTAGATATGGCAAAGTTATTTCCCATGGTAGGGGAGTCTAGAACAAGAGGGCATGACTTCATGATTGAAGGACCTCCATTTAGAACGGAAATGCGGAGAAACTACTTTAGTCAGAGGGTGGTAAATCTGTGGAATTTGTTGTCATGAGCAGCTGTGGAGGCCAAGTCATTGGGTGCATTTAAGGCAGAGATAGATAGGTTATTGATTAGCCAGGGTATCAAAGGGTATGGGGAGAAGGCAGGGGAGTGTGGATGACTGGAAGAATTGGATCAGCACATGATTGAATGGTGTAGCAGTCTCAATGGGCCAAATGGCCTACTTTTGCTCCTATATCTGATGGTCTTATGGTCTTACATTGCGTATTTCCCTAAATACATCTGTTCCCAATTTATGCTCTCTACTTCCTGCCTAATTACATCAGAGTTTTTCTCCTCCATTTAAATACTTTCCCATGCCATTATTCCTATTCTTTTCCAGGATTATGGTAAAGGCATGGAAATGTGTCACAGTCTCCAAAATGCTCACCTAGCAAAAGATCTGTCTCTTACCAAGTTGGCTAGTACCAGATCCAGTATGGTCTCTCCTCCTGTTAGCCTGTCTACATATTGTTTCAGGAATCTCTCCTGAACACACCTAACATATTCTGCCCCGCTTAAATATTTTGTACTTAGGAGATGGCAATCAATATTAAAGAAGTTGAAGTTACCCATACAACCCTATTATTTTTGTACCTTACCAAAATCTGCCTATAGATCTTCTTCTCAGTGTCTCCGTTGTCATTGGTGGGGGAGGGGCAGTGTGGTCTATTAGAATACTCCCAATAGAATGATTGCTCCCGTCCTGTTTCTGACTTCCACCCACACTGACTCAGTAGATGAGACCTCCGTAACATGCTTCCTTTCTGCAGCTGTGATACCATTCCTGATGAACAATGTCATTCCTCCACCCATTTTGCCTCCCTCACTGACTCCTTTTGAAGCATTTAAATCCTGGAACATCCGGTAGCCAGTTCTGCCCAAATGACAGCCAAGTCTCTGTAATGGCCACAATGTCATCCTTCCATGTACTGATCCATGCTCTAAGTCATCATTGATACTTCTTGTATTAAAATAGACATATTTCAAACCATCCTGCTGACTGAAATCATGCCTTATTGACAGCCATCACAGTCTCTCTACATGGGGCATGTATCTTTACCCCAATTGCTCCATCCTCTGATGTACCACTCAGATTTCAATCATCCTGGAAAATTAGTTTAAGCCCTCTCCAACAGCTCTCACAAAGCTACCCACAAGGATATTAGTCCCTCTTGAGCTCTAATGTAGCCCATTCCTTTTGTACTGTTCATACCTTCCACAGAAGAGAAGTCTATGATTCAGAAATCTGAAACCTTGCCTCCTGTACCAAACCAGCCACACATTCATCTGCCAAATCATCCTATCCTTACTCTCACTGGTGCAGGGCATAGGTGACAATCCAGAGATTACTACCCTACATTGTCTCTTCAGGACCTCATTCTTTTCTGTCATTACCCTTGTTATTACTATGTACCATGACTTGACTATATCTCTTTCATGCTTATCATTTGTAAAATGCTATTTCCTTTTCTCAGTTCCAGAACATCTAAGATGTCCTTCTTCTTCAAAAAATGGTGTTTCTCTTGCATATAGAACATAGAACATAGAATAGTACAGCTCAGTAAAGGCCCTTCGGCCCACAATGTTGTGCTGACCCTCAAACCCTGCCTCCCATATAACTCTCCACCTTAAATTCCTCCATATACCTGTCTAGCAGTCTCTTAAACTTCACTAGTGTATCTGTCTCCACCACTGACTCAGGCAGTGCACTCCACGCACCAACCACTCTCTGAGAAAAAAACTTTCCTCTAATATCCCCCTTGAACTTCCCACCCCTTACCTTAAAGTCATATCCTCTTGTATTCAGCAGTGGTACCCTGGGGAAGAGGCACTGGCTATCCACTCTATCCATTCCTCTTAATATCTTGTACACCTCTATCATGTCTCCTCTCATCCTCCTTCTCTCCAAAGAGTAAAGCCCTAGCTCCCTTAATCTCTGATCATAATGCATACTCTCTAAACCAGGCAGCATCCTGGTAAATCTCCTCTGTACCCTTTCCAATGCTTCCACATCCTTCCTATAGTGAGGTGACCAGAACTGGACACAATACTCCAAGTATGGCCTAACCAGACTTTTATAGAGCTGCATCATTACATCGCAACTCTTAAACTCTATCCCTCGACTTATGAAAGCTAAAACCCCATAAGCTTTCTTATCTACCAATTGCACTATCACTGATGCTGCCCTCACCCATATCTCCTCCATTTCCCACACATCGGTGGTTCCAGTGCAGCCTCCCTCTACCTCAGTAAGATCTGATGTTGATTAGGAGACTGCTTCATCGAGCACATTCACACCTTCTTCCACAATAGACAGAATTTCCAATGGCCACCCATTTCAATTTGACTGCCATTCCCATTCCATTTCAGCATGTCAGTTCATAGTCTTCTGTCCCAATGAGTCCAAACTCAGTCTGAAGCACAACACCTCATGTTCCATCTTGGTACCCTCCAACCTGATGGCATCTACATTGATTTCTCTAACTTTTGGTAATTTCTCCCCCTCCTCCCCATTCTCTATTTTGCTTTTTCTCATTCTATCTCCCCTCTTAATCCTTCTCTTCTCACATGCTCATCACCTACTTCCCTTTGTTCCATGATCCACTATCCTCTCCTATTAGAGTCCTTCTTTCTCAGCCCTTCTTCCACTTAACACTTCCCAGCTTCTTTCTTCATCCTTCACACCCCACCCCTATCTACCCACCTTGCTCCTCATCTGATTCCATCTGTCACCTTCCAGCTTGTACTCCTTCCTTCCCCCAACCTTTTTTATTATTGCTTCTTCCCGCTCTTTTTTTCTAGTTCTGATGAAACATTGACTGTTTATTCCTCACCATAGATCTTGCCTGACCTGCTGAGTTCCTCCAGCATTTTGTAAGCATTGCTCACCTGACCTGCTCCAACCACGTAGAAGGCGTGGCCAAAAAAACTCACCAGAACCTTTATTTCATCAGGAGGCTAAAAAATTTAACACGTCTCTGTTAACTCTTAACATTCTTTATCAATGCATTGTAGAAGCATCCTATCTGGATAACCGCTCTGCCCATGACCATAAGAAACTCTAGAGCAATGTGGATGTCATCACAGCACTTCACAGAAGCCAGTCTCCCTTTGGTGAAGTGTCTGTATTTCTTACTGTGTCAGTGAAGCAGTCAGGATAAACAAAGAGCCCAGCCACCCCAGACACTCTCTCTTCTCCTCTCTCCCATGGAGCAGACCAGAAAGCACATACTGCCAGCTACAAGACTATTGAATGTTTCTGTAGTAAGATAATGAGGACTCTTGATCTCAGTCTACCTTGTTATGACCTTGCATCTTATTGCCTACCTGCATTGCACTTTCTCTGTAGCTGTTAGACTTTATTTTGCATCAGATATTCTTCACCTTGTACTGACTCAATGCGATTGTAATGAATTGATCTGTATGAACAATATGCAAAGCAAGCTTTTCACTGTATGTTAGCATGAGACTATAAGAAAGAAATTCAGAATCAGATTTAATATCACCAGCATATGTCACGAAAATTGTTGACTTTACAACAGCAGTACAATGCAATACATAATAATAGAGGAAAAATAGGAATTACAGGAAGTATATATGTGTGTGTGTGTGTATGTACAGTGTATATATGTATATATATATGTGTGTGTGTATATATATATACAGTATATATGTGTATGTATGTGTGTGTGTGTGTGTGTGTGTGTGTGTGTGTATATATATCTATATACACACACATCTACACATATATATAATTAAATTAAACAAGTAGTGCAAAAATAGAAATAAAGAGGTAGTGAGGTAGTGCTTGTAGGTTCAATATCCATTCAGAAATCAGATGGCCAAGGGGACGAGAGTTCCTGAATCGTTGAGTGTGTGCCTTCAGGCTTCTGTAACTCCTTCCTGATGGTAGCAATGAGAACAAGGCATGACCTGGGTGATGGGGGTCCTTATTGATGAATGCCACTCTTTTGACGGATCACTCCTTGAAGATATCCTGGATACTGCTGAGGCTGTTGCTCATGAAGATGACTAAGTTTACAAATCTCTGCAGCTTACTTCAATCATGAGCAGCACCACACCCACCCCCTGCTCCCATTACCAGATGCAGCCAGCTGGAAATCTGAAGAAATTTTTGAGTGTTTTGGAGTGTTCTTTTCAAACTCCTAATAAAACATAGTCACTGTTGTGCCTTCTTTGTAGCTGCATCAGTGTTGGGTCCACATTGGATCCTCAAAAATATTGACATCTAGGAATTTGAAGTTGCTCACTCTTTCCATATCTAATCCCTCTTTGAGGATTGGTGAGTGTTCCCTCACCTCATCCTTTCTGAAATCCACAATAAGTCATTTGGTCTTACTGATGTTGAGTGCAAGGTTGTTGCTACGGCACCACTCACCCAATAGGCTGAGCCGACAGGCTGGTCCTGGACTTATTTCATAATTTACTGGCATAATTTACATATTACTATTTAACTATTTATGGTTCTATTACTACTTATTATTTACGGTGCAACTGTAACAAAAAACAATTTCCCCCGGGATCAATAAAGTATGACTATGACTATGACAACTAATTGATATACCTCACTCACATACGTCCCCTCTACACCATCTGAAATTCTGCCAACAATGGTTGTATCACAAGAAAATTTATAGATGGCATTTGAGTTGTGCCCAGACACACAGTCATGTGGGTAGAGAACATAGAGCAGTGGGCTAAGCACACATCTCTGTGGTGCGCCAGCATTGATTGTCAGTGAGGAGGAGATGTTATTTCTGATTCACAAAGATTGTGGTCTACCGGTTAGGAGGTTCAGGATCCCATTGCAGGGGGAGGTACAGAGGCCCAGGTTCTGGAGCTTTTCAATCAGAACTGTAGGAATGAGTGTGTTAAGTACTGAGCTGTAGTCAATAAGCAGCATTCTGAAGTAAGCTGTGTAGTAAGTAAATTATTAGTTGTGTCCAGCTGATCCAAGAACGCGTGAACGGCTCGTGAGATTATATCCACCGTGGACTTATTGTGGCGATAGGCAAATTGCAGTGGGTCCAGATCCTTGCTGAGACTGGAGTTAATTCTAACCATAACCAACCTCTCCAAGCACTTCATCAGTGTCGATGTAGGTGCTACTGGACATTAGTCATTAAGGCAGCTCACCCTGCTTGTCCTGGGTATTGGTATAATTGTTGCTTTTTTGAAGCACGTGGGAACTTCCAACTGTAGCAAGGAGAGACTGAAAATGTCTTTGAACACCCCCGCCAACTGGTTGGCACAGGTTTTCAGAGCCCTGCCAGGTACTCCACTGGGGGCCTGTCGCCTTGTGAGCTTTCACCCTCTTGAAAAACAGCCTGATGTCAGACACTGAGACAGAGATTACAGGGTCACCAGGTGCTGCAGGCATCTGCGTACCTGTAGTTTTATTCTCCCTTTCAAAGCAAGCACAAAAGGTGTTGGGTTTGTCTGGGAGTGAAGCATCACTGGTATTCATGATGTTGGGTTTCGCTTTGTAGGAAGTAATGGCCTGCAAATCCTGCCACAGTTGACATGCATCCAATTTCGCCTCCAACCTCTCTCAGAATTGTTCCTTAGCTCTTGAAGTAGTCTTCTGCAAGTTGTACCTGGTTTTCTTTTACAGACCTGGTCGCCAGCCTTGAATGCCACAGATGTAGCCTTCAGCCAACTATGAACCTCCTAGTTCATCTATGGCTTTTGATCTGGGTATGTACAGAAAGTTCTCATAGGCACACGCTCATCCACACAGGTTTTACTGAAGTCAGTGACAACTGTGGAGTACTCATTCAGACTCGAAGATAAATCCCTGACTACAGTCCGGTCTACTAATTGAAAGCAGACCTGTTAGCACTCCTGTGCCTCCCTTGTCCATGCTATTTGTGCTGCAATCTTCAGTCTCTGCCTATTCTTGAGGAGTAGAAGTACAGGCGGCTGATCATACTTTTTAAAGCGTGGGCGTGGAATAGCACAGTAAGCGCTCTTGATGGTGGTGTAACAGTTGTCCGGTGCGTTGGTTCCTCTGATACTGCAAGTGATTTGTTGATACACTTTCAAGCTGACCTGGTTAAAATCCCCATTAATGATGGGGAAGGCATTAGGATGTGCTATTTCATGCCTAATGATTACATTGTCCTAGAGCTTGTTTGGCATTGTCCTGAGGTGGGACATACACCACAACCAAGATATTGGCTGAATTCTGCCGCGGCAGTGGATAGCACTTGATCAAGAGGTGTTCCAGGTCTGCTGAGCAGCGCCGCCACATTTGTACAGCACAAGGAGTTGATTATGAAGCACACTCCTCCTCCTCTGCCTTTGAATGACATGGCAGTCCTGTCCTGGCGATGCATTGTGAACCCATCAATTTGAGTTGCTACACCTGGAACGGAAGGGGTTAACCAAGATTCCGTGAAACAAAAAATGCAACTGGTCCTAATGCCCCTCTGGTATAGCACTCTAGCTCTGAGATCTTCAATTTTATTTACCAGAGATTGTATGTTTGCCAGCAAGATGGTCAGTATTGGGAGTCTAAATCTGTGTTTTCTTAGACAAACCTTTAAGCCAGCTCAGTATGCCTTCTTTCACCATCTTAAGGAGGAAGCAGAGTCAATTTGAGTTCCATTAATTTTAATTAGTGATAGATTTTTTAATCACATTAAAACTGTGTTACTAACTGTACAGAGCAATTCCAACCTCTAACTCACCGGAGAGTCTGGATAATACTTGGATACCTGCAATCTTGGACGAGAATTCACTTTATTTACCATTTTAAGAAGCTCTCATATTGTTATGTGTGGATGGATAAAGGAGGGCATGCTTGTTACAAAGCTCATGCATTAACAAAATTTCTACCCCATTCTCTAACTATGTCAATGGATCCAGAAAGTGCCTCTCTATATTGGGAATTGTTGTAATTGAAGACAATGGCTTTTGGTTATGATCTGATCAGTCTCTTGAAAGTTTTGTTTCGTTCACAATTTGAAAATCTATTAATTATAAAAGTTTAAAATATGCAATTATTCTAAATTTTTAATGCAAAATACTTCTCAGGGCAAAGAGCTTGAAAATCAATTTTGCATCTTCAGTCTTTGGCATAATATCTAATTCTCGCCTTCCAGTCTTAAGAAAGCTGGTTATTTGTAAGTAATAAAATCCACTTTTGTATGTAGCTAATTTTACACATTGTAGGGAAATAATGTCATTTTAAAATTCTTGTCAGGAACCTTGCATTTTTTTCTTGTTGCAATACTTTCAATCATTCCAAGCTTCATTTTCCGAGATGCATTATATTACTTTGTGTTCCTTTGTGATCAACTCAGTGCATATACTGAGCAGGTATATTCAAAATTGATCTTTGTTTGTGTCTTGCTTTAGAATATACATTAATTTTTCAATGCTGAATATTTTTAGGAGCTGTAATTACTCTGTATGGGTAGAATTCCATCTCAGATCTTAATTACCAAAAGAAGACATAATTTCCCATAGGAGGTGACAGAGCAGACAGTAGTACTCATTTGTGCAAAGTGTAACTGGACTTGAGGGAAGAAATGCCAAGATTGACCACTCAGTAGAATTACTTGCAAGGAAATATATGCTCTCATTTAAAGTTTATCTTGAAGGCTCATGTTGGCAGGTCCCATGTTACTCCAGTAAGCTTTTTGATATATTATTTCATTAATTGCATATTGAATGAAAACAAATTGAATAGATACCAGGGGTGGGGGGGTGGGGTGAGTATTTCAGGGCTATGTGGAAAAATCTCAGTAATGGAGTGAACTAGAACAGGGGTCCCCAACCTTTTTTGCACTGCGGACCATTTTAATATTGACATTATTCTTGCGGACCGGCTGACCTGTGGGGGGGGGGGTGCGGTGGGAGGGTAGGGTTGCCAACGGACAAGAGTAGCCATCAAATACGTTGAGCTTACCCCGAGAAAGACTACTATGACTATGAAGCCTTGCACGGGCAACTTTGCACATGCGCGTCCGTGCTGATTTTTTCCTACAAATCGTTTTTGGCGATTCTGTTGGCGGGGGGGGGGGGTGTTAATCATGACCGGAATATAGATGATAATTTCATTTCCATTTCATTTCTAAAAGGGTTTATCTAACGAATTTAATATTAAACACACAGCACATATTTTCCTTACATGAATATAGTGATAAGTCAATTATAAGTCACTTATAAGTCAATAGCATCATAACATTTTAAGTAACGTTTGGATATTAAACACACAGCACATGTTTTCCCCCTCATAAACATATAAAATCATTGCACCACACCAATATCGCTGAATCAGTAGGAGCCCTGGACTTGTTTCCCTGTAACAAAACGGTGCCATCGAGGGGTGATGGGAGACAGCGATACTCGAAGGGAGTTCCTTATGTCCAGTCTATTCTGCAATTTAGTTTTCATTGCATTCATTGCAGAAAACTCCGCTTCACAGATATATGTTGGAAATGGAAGCAACGTTTTCAGTGCTTTTGTGGCTATCTCAGGATATTCAGCCTTGACTTTGATCCAGAATGCCGGCAGAGATGTTATGTCAAACGTACTTTTCAGTCCACCGTCATTTGCAAGCTCGAGGAGTTGATCTCCTTCCCGCACTGACATGGATGACGCACGGGTAATGACCTTGCGTGCATTCAAGTTCCAACAGTGGCCATGACAGGGAATGAGGAAAGGTGTAGCTGACTCATATTGCCAAATCATATTGTTTCCTCGCGGCCCTGTAGCACATGCTTTGAGGCCCGGTACCGGTCCACGGCCTGGTAGTTGGGGACCGCTGAACTAGAAGACAAATGGCAGAGGCTAGAAGGAGTGAGGAAAATATTCACCTCATTTCATACTCCTGCAGTTCTATGAGTTTATGTTTCTGTCAGTGAACATCTAACCATCATAACAAATTTTAAAGGTCATAAGCACAATTCCAAGCATGTGAAAAACTCCAATAAGGCAGCTTGCTTGAATGCCCCGATAATTTCCAAACCGCATGCCCTGATAATTTACTGCTGTCCATTAACACGGCATAGTTCACCATGGACAAAGCAGATGACAGCAACATATTCAGGATTCTTTGGTAACAAGTTTCAACTTTACCAACTAAAAAGAGAAACCAGCAATTGTCCATACACTCTGCTACCTGTAAGGGAGCCTCAAACCACAGATCAAATTGATAATTCATGCCATTGTTCCTGTGTAGACATTGTGACAGTTTACAGCATCCATTTTATAACACAGTGGAAGAACTGCAGAGAGAGCTATGCCTTCAATGACAATAAGGGATGATTAAAACTCCCAGAGACATTTAGATCTCATTATTGATAAGAAATCAATATGATATCATCACTTTCATTGTCCAGTTGGGCACAAATCATGAAACCACAAATATACCAAAGCAACATTCCAAATGTTTTCATACAAATTTATCAGTCAAAATCACACATACATACACTTACGTTTCATGTAATCTTGTCAGGTTGACAACATTTCCTCAGTATCTGCACACAAGCTGATGGCTGGCTGATCACTTAGAGAATGTGGACTCCTTTGAAGGATTCTTAGGGCTCAGAAAGTCTTAGTTCAAATTATGCTCTCATGTCACCACAGTCTCACTGAATGGTTGTCAGAAGGCTGTGTGTGCACCAAAGTGGTGGTAGTGTGGTTATAAATGCAATAATGAGAAAAGATATAGAAGGTTATAGTCCATGCATCCAGTCACCTTTCCCTGAGACTCTACTTACAAACTTAATAATCTGCTTCTTATTTCCTCTTTATGTATATCCTCATCCATTAACTTTGATAATGTTTCTCTCCTCATGCTGCTCTGCATCTTCCTCAGCATTTACACTGCCATCCAGCTTTGGATCATCAGAGAACTTGAAACACTTTGCACTGCAGCCCCTCATAGAAATATAGATTGTGAACAGCAGGAAATCCAGCACCCAATTCTGTGGCACACCACTGGTCACCACAGTCTCCCAACCTGAAATTGACTCATTTATTCTTACTCTCTCTTTCAACTCCTCAATCCATATTCGTATATTATCTTTAATTCCATGTAATTTCTTTTTTTTGCATGCATGTTACTGATATATAATATGTTTCAGTGTATCCATTTGTTCTCATTTATCTGTTTTCAGAGAACAAACAGATTTTTCAAACATGATTTCCCTTCCATAAATTCATATTCACCCAGACCAAACAATTATTATTGTCCTGATTATAAACCAGAAGAAGTTGGCGCCAGTGAACAGTGTGACCTAGGGGGGCATCTTCCAGTTAGTTCATGAAGCTGCTTCTTTCACTTCTTTTACTTCTTTTTCTTTCAAATGTGGTTCTGCTACCATTGGAGCATTTGATCTACATTTTGGTGGTGTGTTTTCGGACTGATTGAGTGATTTGTTGTCTCAGAGCAGTTTCTGTGAGGTTTCAAGCAAAGCACCCCATCTCCAGGCTTCTTGCTCAAGGCCTACAAACCTGGAGATGGGGAGCAAACCCACGATCGATTCCATTTCTCACTGATTAAAGCATAGAGGAATTTTGAAATCATCAAGGTGAGAGCAGAGGGTGAGCAGGTATTCAGTGTTGTCTACCAGCCTCTCGCTCACTGTTGCCGGAGGAAGGTGTCTGCATGTGACAGTTTCTTTCTGCCTCTTGTCTACCGCTCCTGGAGGAAGATCCCTGCATTCAGATGGTCTCCTGCTCCCTCTTGCTTGATGGTGCTGGAGACTTGGCTCATGGGCAATGTTTAATCAACATTGTTTGGATTCTAGTTCACATTATGATGTGTTTCTGGTTTCTGGTCTCTCCTTTTCTTGTTGCTATTTTGTGCAATTTTGATTGGGATGGAATAACTCTGTGGCCTCAGGATAACATATCTCTCAGTGCTGGGTTTGGCCAAACTGAGCTGGATTGAATATGCCTGGAGTCTTTCAATGACTTTAATGGTTTGGTGTTTTATATTCTATGTGTAAAACTCTGGCTCTTCTGTAAAAGCAGTATATTCTGCTGGTGAGAGTGTTTTGGCTTCTGCTAAAGATAAGGAGCCATGTTGTATGAATTAGGAATGTTGTGTCAGCCAATCAGGATGGTGGGATGGAAAGAAGGTTCAAGAGAGAGCTGGGCGGAGAGTGATTCTTGATGGACAGTAGTCTAGTTTGTGGTCTTTTTGGTGGGAGATGCAGAGAGGAGACGATTGGGAAGATGCCTGCAGGATTCGATCCAATGGGAAGACGGTAATGCAAGGAATACTTTGCGAGGTGAAGGAGTCCAGGATAGGAAGTTCTGCCGGTAAATGGTGATGAGAATTTAATAGCATGAGTAACAGTTATTCACTCAAATCAAGGTTCCTTTCATCGGAACATCATAACTTTCCTGTTTGGTTGAAACCCAAATCATACTGACCCTAGACACATTTTATTTTAAAGGTGACCCTCTCACCGTGGAGTCACGTGGCTGTTATCAGAGTTATCTATCAAGGCAGGTTTGCATATGAGCCCCAGTGAGAGGATTACATGTGACTTTGGTCATTTGTTTTTGCCATTTGCGTGATTTGTTCTTTACTGTGCATTGTGGGTTTGAAATTTTTCTTCAAATGGGTTGCATGTAGTTTCTTTGTTTCATTGCTGTCTGTGGGAAGACAAATCTCAGGTTGCATTCTGCACACATACTTCTATAATAAATGTACTTTGAATATTTGGATCTTTGAATCTTTAATAAATTCAAGCAACTTTTATACCAGTTATTTAAGAGTATTTTAAATACATTTCACTTCTCTCCCTTTTTTATGTTTGCTCCCATCTAAACTATGGAAGCAATTCTAGAATTTGTGGGATTTTTAGAAAATACAATAAGTATATCCATTATTTTCAGAGCCAACTCTTGTAAGATCTTGGAACACAGTTTTTCAAAAAGATTTGCTAGTTTTCAGTCCCATTAATTTTTCCAATACCATTACTTTACCAATACAAATTTCTCTTATTCTGCATTTATTCTTAACCTTGATGACACCAGCCTCTCTCTGAAGTGTCTAAGATTAGAGCTGGACTCATCCTGTTCCTTGACATTTCACTCAAGATTTCAGACAGGTTTCAATGTCCCATCAATTTCAAAGTGTAAGCCAATTAAGTTTTGGTTTTAGTTGTCCCATCATAGTCCTCAAGGAAAACAAAATTAAGATGAAACCTTGTTCTATTGATAAATATACAGCAATGATGCTGTGGTTGCAGACACATGGAATTTCAGATTCAGAATCAGAATCAGGTTTATTATCATCGGCATGTGATGTGAAATTTGTTAACTTAGCAGCCGCCGTTCAATGCAATGCATAATCTAGAAGAGAGAATAAATAAGTAAGGAAATAAATAAATCAATTACAGTATATGTATATTGAATAGGTTAAAAATAGTGCAAAAACAGAAATACTGTATATTAGAAAAAGTGAGGTAGTGTCCAAGGGTTCATTATCTATTTAGGAATCAGACGACAGAGGGAAAGATGCTGTTCCTGAATGCTGAGTGTGTGCCTCCTACCTGATGGTAACAGTGAGAAAAGGGCATGCCCTGGGTGCTGGAGGTCCTTAATAATGGATGCTGCCTTTCTGAGACACCGCTCCCTGAAGATGTCCTGGGTACTTTGTAGGCTAGTACCTAAAATAGAGCTGACTAGATTTACCACCTTCTGCAGCTTCTTTTGGTCCTGTGCAGTAGTCCCCCATTCCAGACAGTGATGCAGCCTATCAGAATGCTCTCCACGGTACATCTATAGAAGTTTTTGAGTGTATTTGTTGACATGCCAAATCTCTTCAAACTCCTAATAAAGTATAGCCGTTGTCTTGCCTTTTTCATAACTACATCGGTATGTTGGGACCAGGTTAGATCCTCAGAGATCTTGACACCCAGAAACTTGTAGCTGCTTATTCTCTCCAGTTCTGATCCCTCTGAGGATTGGTACGTGTTCCTTTATCTTACCCTTCCTGAGGTCCACACTCAGCTCTTTCATCTTACTGACTTTGAGTGACGGGTTGTTGCTGTGGTACCACTCAACTAGTTGGCATATCTCAGTCCTGTACGCCCCCTCATCACCACCTGAGATTCCACCAACAATGGTTGTATCGTCGGCAAATTTATAGATGGTATTTGAGCTATGCCTAGCCAGACAGTCATGTGTATATAGAGAGTAGAGCAGTGGGCTAAGCACAGACCCCTGATTTGTGCCAGTGTTGATCGTCAGCAAGGAGGATACGTTATCACCAATCCGCACAGATTGTGGTCTTCCAGTTAGGAAGTTAAGGATCCAATTGCAGCAGTGGGGTACCCAGGTTCTGCAACTTACCTAATACCTTTAATAACCTGAACATACGTTAAGACCATTGAAACTTTTCTAGCACTATTTCTTGGTGTGTGGTTATCACTTCTGGCCGTTTACATCTTACTAAAACCCTCTTCTGACTGTTGCACTCTTTTCTCAGTTAATATGTTCAATGCTGGGTGAAGTTACCTTCTACCACAGTTGACTTTCCATTGCTGTACACTTGCAATCATTTGGAAAGACGATGGTGGTTTAAGAAATGCAGATGCATAACCATTATATCTAGATATATCCTGTGTTTACTCCTAATGAATATGTATTGATGGTCCAATTAATGATGATCAAATATTACAATTATTTCATGAGGTGCAATTACAAGATCCAATACCAACTTCCCAAAATATTGATATTCAGGTGCATATTTGCAAGTATGATCAGGACCCCAGATCTTTCTTTTGTAACACACAGCTTCCCCACCACCCTCACTCCATGGGGAGTAAGTTTCTTTATTTTTCTCTGTTGACTTCTTTCCTTTGTCATTTTTGAATCCCCTGCCATCAGCAGAGTGGGAGTGGGAGTCCAAAGTAAGCCGTCAGAATATAGCAGGAACCAAACAGCCTGTCAAGCAACTTACCCACTGCCAAACCACAATGCAATGTGTTTCAGTGGAATGAGGGACAATAAACTGGCAGATGAACCGAAGAAGTATTTTGCATCAGTTTTCAAGGTGGAAGATATTATCAGCATGGTAGGAGTTCCAGGTGTCAGGGGTCATGAAGTATGTGAAGTTACTGTAACTAGAGAGACTGTTCTTGGGAAACTGAAAGGTCTGAAGGCAGGTAAGTCACCTGGACCAGATGGTGTACAGACCAGAGTTCTGAAAAAGGTGGCTGAAGAGATCGTGGAGTCATTAGTAATGATCTTTCAAGATTCACCCGATTCTGGAGTGGTTCCAGAAGACTGGGAAGTTGCAAATGTCACGGTACTCTTCAAGAAGGGAGAGAAGCAGAAGAAAGGAAACCATAGGCTAGTTCGTCTGACCTCAGTGGTTGTGAAGATGTTGAGGATGTGGATTCGCGGTACTTGGAGGCACATGATATAACAGGCCATAGTCAGCATGATTTCCTCAAGGGAAAATCTTGCCTGACAAATCTGCTGCAACTCTTTGAAGAAGTAACAAGCAGGATAGATAAAGGAGAATCGGTTGATGTTGTGTACTTGGATTTTCAGAAGGCCTTTGACAAAATGCCACAAATGAGACCAGAGGACACTGCCTCAAAATAGAAGGGATGTCCTTTTAGAATGGAGATGAGGAGGAATTTTTTTAGCCAGAAAGTGGTGAATGTGTGGAATTCTTTGCCACAGGCAGCTGTGGAGGCCAAGCCTTTATGTATATTTAAGGCAGAGGTTGGTAGATTTTTGACAGGGTTACGGGGAGAAGGCAGGAGATTGGAACTGAGAGGAAAACTGGATTAGCCATGATGAAAAGGTGGAGAAGACTCAATGGACCAAATGGCCTAATTCTTTTCCTATATCTTACGATTTTATGGTCTTGTGGAGATTCAATAAAGTTTGCATTTTACTTTCATTTTACATCATTAAGTTTAACACATTGTAAAAAAATAGATGAGTAGTCACCTTTCACTTGTCTCTGCAGAATGCAGGGATGTGATTGCACTTAATCCCACATGAGACTGCACAAATTTAAAGTTTGCATACGATGTTCAGTAAGATGCATCCTGTCCCTCTATAATTAACGTTCAGCAATATAGACATTATACTTGATTCTGCAAAATGCCACCACGGTTTTCAGTTGAAAGAAGGAAACTTCTAAATGGCACAAAAGACACGAACTATTCAGTTAGCTGTATTGCTTGCTTTGAATAGCCTTTGATCAGTCAATTTGCAGTTAACTTGTACAAATCAAAACAGCAAAAAGCAAAGCGCAATCGACCCATTAATACATCCTCATTCCTTAAATAATGCATATAAAATATCATAACGTCTTACCTGTTAGCCAGTTCAATCCCTGTTCTGGGATTTGTGTTGATTCTTTACAACTTTTAAGTTAACGGTCTTTATTATGGAAATTTAACTTCAGTTTTTGCAAGTCCAGAATATATCAAGGGGATTTCCACTTTTGGATTGGCACTTACCATAGAATACAGGGAATTGATTGAATGAAGTCTTGTGATTCTGAATCTACAGTATATTGACTGTGTTAACGGGGTGACTGATGTTGAGATCAATCTTAAGCTTGCAGAGAGAGAGAGAGGTGTGGATATTTTTAAAACAGTGTTAAGAATTTTTTATGGCTGCACTAAACAGGTGAGTTTGGTTCAAAACATAGTAAACTATCAGCAGTGTTTGAAATTTGGATCAGTAAGGAAATGCTAATCATCTGAGATTGTCATGAGACCTTGGGTGCAGCTAGAAGCTAGCATGGAGTTAAAAGTGTGGTTGAAGAGACAGATTCTTCAAGTGTTGCACAGAATAGAAGGAAGAATTATAATCGTTCAGTGGAAAAATTATAACTGCACAATTCAATTCATTCAGCCACTTTATTGACAATAACATTCATAATTTAGCATTGTAGCACAAGGAGATTTCTGAGAGCCATTTTATGGATGAGTGCATAGCAAATTAAAAATGGCTCTCAGAAATCCACATGTTTTTAAATGCTAAATTATGAATGCTATTTGTCAATGAAGTGGTTGAATGCATTGAATTTTGCAGTTATATTTCCACTGCACAATTCTACTTCTTTCTTTCATTTTGTGCAAATTGTGAAGAATTTGTCTCTTTAACCAGGCTTATAATGCTGCCCTCTAAACCAGCTTGTAGCTGCACCCAAGGTCTGATGCCAGCACACTTGGCGAGGTGATTGTCAAACTAGACTCATCTTTACTTGAAGCAAGCATTTGCAAGCATCTAGGCTGAGAGATGGGAGTGAACGTTTATTTGGAATCAGGACCATCCTTCTCAAGGAGCCCACACTACCCAACTGGGCCCTTGTGACCACTACCACAACTAACCTGTACATTCTTCCAATGTGAGAGGGAACCAGACCACCGGGAAAAAACCTACGGGAGAAATTATAAACTCTTTACAGACAGCCACAGGATTGAACCCTGGCCACTGGAGCTTTAATAGTGTTATAATAACCACCACAACATTGTTCTGCACAAATACATATCTGATGGCATTATTTACAATTTTGTGATAGCAGTTTTTAATGAGCATTTTTGTAGACTTCACTCCTATATTCTCCAACCAGACAATTGTGCCATCTCTGCTTCAAAGCAATTTCAAAATCAGAATCAGAATCAGGTTCAACGTCACTGGTGTATACCATGAAATTTGTTGTTATGTGGCAGCGGTACAATGCATACATAATAATAAAAAATGTAAATTACAATAGTATATGTAATACATTAAATACATTACACTAAAAAGTAGTACAAAAAGAAGGCAGTGTTCATGGGTTCAATGTCCATTCAGAAATCTAATGGCAAAAGGAAAAAACCTATTCCTGAATTATTAAGTTTGTGCCTTCAGGTTCCTGGACCTCCTCTCTGATGGCAGCATGATAAGAGGACATGTCCATGGTGATGGGAGTCCTTAATGATGGATCCCGCCCTTTCATAGGCATTACTCCTTGATGATATCCTGGATACTATGGAGTCTAGTGCCCATGATGGAGCTGACTGATTTATAACTTTCTTCAGCTTATTTCGATTCTGTGCAGTGTCCCCCACCCCAAACTAGTTGGTGATGCAACCAGTTAGAATGCTCTCCGCAGTACATCAGTAGAAATTTGTGAGAGTCTTTGGTAACACAACAAATCTCCTCAAACTCCTATTGAAATATAGCTACTGTGCCTTCTTTGTAACTGCATCAATATTTTGGGCCCAGGATAGATCTTCAGAGACGTTGACACTCAGGAACTTGAAATTGCTCACCCTTTCCACATCTGATCCCTCAATGAGGGTTGGTCACGTGTTCTCTCATCTTACTCTTTCTGAAGTGCACAATCAATTCTTTTGACTTACTGATGCTGAGTGCAGGATTGTTGCTGCAACACCACTCAACTAGATGATCAATCTCTCTCCCTTACCCCTTTTTGTCAGCATCTAAAACTCTGCCAACAATAGTTGGGTCATCAGCAAATTTATAGATGGCTTTTGAGCTATGCCTAGCCACACAGTCATGGGATGTAGAGAGAGTAGCGCAGTGGGCTAAGTACACATCCCTGAGGCGCAGCAGTGTTGATTATCAGTGATGTGGAAATGTTATTTCTGGTCCACACAGACTATGGTCTTCCAGTGAGGAAGTAAAGGATCGATTTGCAGACAGAGGCAGAGACCCAGCTTTTGTAGCTTTTTGATTAGAACTGTAGGAATGATTGTGTTAAACGCTGAGCTGTAGTCAATAAATAACAGCCTGACATAAGTAATAGTATTGAACAGGTGCTCCAAGGCTGCGTGAAGAGCCAATAAGATTGCATCCACTGTAGACATATTGTGACAATAGGCAAATTACAGGGGGTTCCAGTCCTTGCTTAGGCAGGAGTTGATTCTAGACAAAACCAATCTCTCAAAGCAATTCATCATGGTAAGTGTGAGTGTTACTGCACGATTGTTGTTAAGGCATTTGACCCTGCCATTCTTGGGCAGCGGCATGATTGTTTCCCTTTTGAAGCAGGTGGCAACTTCCAACTGTAGCAAAGAGAGATTGAAAATGCCTTTGAAAGCACCAGTCAGTTGGTTGGAACAAGTTTACAGAGCCCTACCAAGTCCCCACAGTGGCCTGTCGCCTTGCAAGCGTTCAGCCTCATGAAAGATGTTCTAGTGTTGGCCTCCGAGACAGAGATCACAGGGGTCACTGGATGCTAGAGGGATTCTCAATGCTGTAGTTCTATTCTCCCTTTCAAAGCTTGTATAAAAATTTTCAGCTGATCTGGGAGAGAAGCTTCACAGTCACTCATGATGTTAAATTTCCACTTTGTAGGAAGCAATGGCCTGCAAACCCTGTCAGAGTTGACATGCATCCAAATCCGCCTAAAACCTCAACTGGAATTGTTCTTTTGCTCTTGAGTTAGCCCTCTGTAAGTTATACCTGGCTTTCTTGTATAGTCCTGGATCTCCAGAATAGAATGCCACGGATCTAGCCCTCCGTAGACTATGAATCACCTGGTTCATCCACAGTTTTGAACTCAGGTATGTACGGTTTGTTCTCCAAGGCACACACTCATCCACACAGGTTTTAATTAAGTCAGTTTCTATGTCTTTAATATCTCTCTATTTTCTTATATTCATCCCAATTTAACCTTTTCCAACTTTTCCTAAATCTCACACCTAACCATATAATCAGAGCTAATTCTTGTTGAAAATATATCTTTATTGATAAAGCCACATATTTAAATATGTGCTCACTTTAAGTATTATTGAACAAGGCTCCCCAATTTGTTTGCTTTAGTTTCCTCAGTCTATTGAATTTAGCTGAAAACTCAGTTTCTATCTTAAACATTTCTGACTTACCGATCAGGTGAAACTTTATTATATTCTGTTCAGTGTCCCTCCAGCTGCCACAATTTCTATTTTCTGAACATTTTCTGGGTCATTGATGAATACCTGAAATAAATGAGCATGGCCTCTTGTGAATGCCTTGACATAATGGATGTGAAATGGGTCTCTGCTGTGTTTGGACATGATGAGCGAAAAGTTCTTCTGCCCCAAAATACCTGCACTAAAATGGCATTGTGGAAGGGAGGAGCAACTGTTTGTACTGGTAATGTTGAAAGAATTTTTTCTCTCCATCTTGCTGAAAGAATAGCTGCAGATTTCAAACACCTATAGTAAGTTTTGGAAAGAGTTTGTATTACATTATATGTGTGTTTACAACATTAAAGAACATATAGTGTGCCTTTTCCTCAAGACTTCAGGAATCATTTATCTCAAGGTAAACCAACGTTAAAATTAGTTGTTTGACAGTTGTGCAGTAAATGCAATTTTCTGAATTTTATTAAATTTTTAAAGATTAACATGCTTTATATCCCCTGTTATTTTGCAGAACCAGGAGGCTCTGCGGTTATTTCATATTTCCAGCATCTGCAGTTTTTTTCCGATATTTAAGAGGGACAGCAGTGTAATACTTTCAAAAATGATTCAAATCTAGACAGAATATTAATGGGAAGTCTGGTATTTCTTTATCAGTTCAAAGTGCCTTGAGTGTGGTTGCATGCCATCTTTGTATATAACTGTCTTTGTTGATGGTATTGCAGCACTGCTGGAACTCCTGGCACTATTGCCCTTTAGGAAATGACCACTCATGTTGCTAATTTATCCACCTGTAATATTGGATCAAAGTTTCTTAATTAGTACAACCTATACATTCTTTTGTTTGTGTCCTCACTCTCTAGCTACCCCAAGAGACATTCAACCTGATGATCTCTTCGCTTTATCCTCATTGAAAGCTCGTCCTCACTCTTTCACAGGTATTCCCTTGTGCCATAGCTTCAAGAAGGCTACATCTATTAAAGATCCTAACTCGCTGGACCCTGCCATCTTTTTGCAGCCCTTTTCAGGCTGAGGTTACAGAAGCTTGATGCCATATCACAAGGTTCAAGAACAGCTACTTCAACCATTTGGTTCTTGAATCAACTGGCAAGACCCTAATCACTACAGTTGAACAACATTATGTGCACTTTGCACTAAAATGGGCTTTATTTTTATTCTATCTGTGATTTCTTGTAAAAATTGTGTATAATTTATACTTAATTTATGTTTTTTCTTGTGAATACTGCTTATATGATGCTTTGGGCCTGTGATATTGCTACAAGTAAGTTTTTCAATGCAACTTTGCATACATATACTTTTGCATATGAAAATAAACATTGTCGTTTCAAACCTCCCCTACACCTTCTCTGTAACTTAGAACTAGTAAGTTCTCTCTTTCCCAGTTCTGAAGAAAAGTCTTTGATCTGAAATGTGAACTTTCTCTTTCTAGAAATACTGCCTGATATGCTGGTCGTTTATTACACTTTCTGTTAAGAAATAGGAGCAGGAGTAGGCCATCTTTACTCCTCTCACCCAGCCACACCTTGATGATAATGGATACATATCTGACCACGTCACATCAACAACCACAAACATAACCAGGATTCACTCTTGTGCATTCTCTTTGTGCCTGTCGGAAATGTTCCTTTGCCTGCTTTCTTGTAATGACCTTGGTGGAGATGGAAGGACTCATACAAGATGGACGGTGGAAGAGGAAGCAGGTGAACTTGCAGGATTAGGGCTTGCAGTGGGGACAAGGAGGCCTGGCTTCCAACCACGATATTTGCATAAACAGCAGGTTTGGGCTGTGTAGATATCAGCAATGTTTAGTGCACTGGAGTAGTAATAATGGTGGGAATGCCTAGACCTTCTCTCTGAAAGAAGGAAGCAAATAATGCCTCTACCATGCAACTGCTGCCAGTCTTCCAGGGAAGACATAAGTAATCACGATAAGCAGTTGCATCCTCAAAGCATTTTTGATCACTAATACAGGGAACTGCAATGACTGCAGTCTGAGCTTCTGTTGTTACAGTCTTGGGTTCCACTGGAGCACCCAAATGAACTGGGCACTCTGGCTTTAGTTTACATCGCAGTGGAAATGGGGACATGAAGTACCACTTGCTATCAGGATGATTTTGCAAGCAAACATTCAAATGGGGTTGGCCACTATGATCATATTAGGGGAAAAAAAACAAACACTAGTCTGAGCAAACTCCATATCTATAGCACCTTGGAGCTGGATTCATCTTTCTTTCTCTCCATTTCATGTCACCAGTTAACTAGAATTATAGAACAGGCCATTCAGTCCATCGTATCTGTGTTGATCATGTTGCCAATCCAAACCCAGCAGCATGCCCATGATCTATATTCCACTCTTGCATGCCTCTTCATGTGGTTCTCCTAATGTCTCATGGTGATAGGAGAGGCCAAGTGAGAGGCATGTAGACACTGCCTAAATGGAAGAGATTCTGTGCTGAGGGAGAAGTTGGGTGGAAGAAGGAGAGATAGGTACAAGTTCATTGTCAATCAATGCTATCCGTTTTCCAATTTCCAATAAATAGTCAACATCTATTCAACAATCATATAAGTTACCGAGCACTCTGTAAGTTTGTTTGAACTTTTTATCTGTCACAACTGAATAGTAGGCAGTCAGCATCGAGAATCTGTGAGATCTGGCTCCAAACGGCAAATGCATGAAGGTCTGGTGGTAGTTAATTTATTGCACTTAGCAAGTTGCAAGCTTATTGGTGTTTTTGTGGAGGGTAATCGTGTCTTCACCAACCTTAATGCAGGTGAACTACTGAACTTCTTTCAGGACTTTGAGGCCTGACTCCTCACATTGGTTGTGTGTGCTATCTCCCTGCACTATTGTCTGGGCATTGGGGCTATCAGCCCCTTGGCAGAGAAAAGTGGAGCAGCTCAGAACCAAAGATCCGTTGCCAAGTCTGGGTGTGGAATATAGCCCTGTTCTGCGCTCAGCTGCTTTGCACTCAATTGTTTCTTCCACCAAATGCAACCACAAATAGTTTAGAGTCTCATCAGGAAAGTTTGAGCTAATGCAGGTAAATCTGGGAGTGATTTATTCATGAGACTTATCACCTCATTCTTTTACAGACTTATACTCTTTCGTTTAACAGCCCCTCTACAATGGCACTTGCTCACTAATATACAAAATATACCAACAGCAGTTCTGCAGGATTTCTCGCCAAAACTTCATCCAGATTAACACACAAAAAATGCTGGAGGCACTCAGCAAGTCAGCTAGCATCTATGGAGGGGAATAAACAGTCGATGACTGAGACCACCATAAATGCTGCCTGACGCTGAATTCCTCCAGCATTTTGTGTGTGTTAATCAAAATTTCCAGAATCTGCTGAATCTCTTGTATTTCTCCTTTCATGTTACATTTTCAACCTCAGATGATGATTGTATGACACCAGCTACCAACATGCTCAAATTTTCACCTCCATAACACACCTGGCTTTGCGCCTGGTATGCAATGTCTGACATTTAGAACTTTGTCTAAAGAGGAGAAGGGAAACATGATGTAAAATGTTACCAATATTCTGAGAAAGAGTCGTTGTGCTTTGATATACAAATACAATACTCTTGTGGACTATAAAGGGTTTATGATGTATGCTGCTCTTGGATATGACTGCCCTTTACAGGCGTGGCAGGAAAGCATTCTAGAAACACAATTCATTTTCAATTCTTCACAATTGCCAATTGACAAACACGGCCTGACAGAAATAATGTTTGAGTTTCCGTGTAAACAAATCTTCTGAAGCAGTGCCATTGAAATGATCACAGTACATTCCCAGTAGGCCTGCCATGTTAGACTGTGCATTCACTGTTGGTAGAGGTTTTAACTGGTGTATGCTGTTCCTATAATTACTCATGCCATTGCCTTTTCAGCATGCTTATTATGTCACAGAAAGGAAAACCTGTTTTACCAGGGGGTCTTAATAGGAAGGTTGGTACAGAGAACAATGCAGTTTTCTGCATTATAAAGATGGAAAGCACAGTCAGATCTGAAATTTGACTTTTTAAATCATGAAAGGGACCTGTCAGCTCGGCATGGATGGAATCCTTGTATCCGCGCATTTGCAGAAATATCACAAATTGCCTAAAACAGGACATAGAGGGTCATACAGCATAGAAATAGGACCCTTGGCCCAAATGGACCGTGCCAACCAAGATGCCAATCTAAACTAGTCCATCTGTCCGATAACCCTCGAATACTTTCCTATCCATGTATCTGTCCAACTCTCTTATAAATATTGCTAATGTACCTACCTCAACCACTTCCTTTGCCAGCTCATTCCATACAGGGACCATCTTCTGGATGAAAAAGTTTCTCTTCAGATTCCTATTAAAAAGAGGGACGGGAATGGATGCTTAATGTTCCAGGTTTTGATGCTTTAGAAAAGACAGAAAGGAAGGGTAGAGAGGTGGGGGAGTTGCATTACTACTCAGGGAGAGTATTACAGCTGCACTCACAGGGGACAAAATGGAGGGCTGATTCATTGTGTCCCTATGGTTAGAACTCAAAAATAGGAAAGGGACAATCACTCTAGTGAGTTTGTACCACAGACCTCCCCCCCTCAATAGCCACTGGACAATGAGGAACAGCTACGCAGACAGATTATGAAAAGTGTAAGAACAATAGGATTGTGGTCATGAGGGCTTTCAACCTCCCTAATTTAAACTGGGACCTTCTGAATGCAAAAAGTTTAGATGGGATAGAATTTGCTAGGTGCATCCAGGAGGGTTTCTGAAATCAAGGTTTAGATATTCCAACAAGAGGGTGGGCTGTACTAGACCTTGTGCTGGGTAGTAAGCCTGATCAGCTGAAAAACCCTTCAGTGGGTGAAAAGTTAGGGAACTATGACCACCACTCCTTACTTTGGGCTGGCTGGTGGTGTAGTGGCATCAGCACTGGACTTCAAAGCAGATGGTCCTGAGCTCAAACCCAGCCTGGTCCCAATCTGGGCAGCACCAGCATCGTGTGAAAGAAAGGCCTAGCAATCTACTTCAGTATCTTACCATGAAAACCTTATGAGGTCACTAGGAGTCGGAATTGACTAAATAACTGAATGACAACAATAGATAAGGATAGGTATGGACTTTGCATGAGAGTATTAACTTGGAGCAGGGCGAACTCTGAGAGCATTTGGCAGGAACTAGGGACAGTTAATTGAGAACAGGTGTTTTTGGACAAGCCAAATCTGACATGTGGAGGGTGTTTAAGGACCAACTGCACAGGGTACAGGACATGTATGTTCAGTCAGAAGGTAAGAGAACCTTGGATATTGAAAGAGGTGATGAATTTAGTCAAGAAGGAAAAGAAGTATGCAAATCTTAGGAAACTAGAATCAAACAGAGCCCTAGAGGATTATAAAGAAGCAACAAAGGATCTCAAGAATGGAATTAAGAAAGCTGAGGGTCCATGGAAAGTCCTAGGCAAGTAGAATCAAAGAAAATTTCAAGGCATATTATACATACATCAGGAGCAAGAGGATAATGAGGGAGAGGGTAGAACCATTCACAGATAAAGGGGGGATCTGTTGCTTGGATGCAGAGGATTTGGGTGGTTCCTTAATGAGTATTTTACATCAGTATTCACTAAAGAGCAGGATGTGGAGGATAGGGAGACCACTGCTGAGTGTATTGAGTATTGCTAGGACATTTTGAGGTAAAGGAGGCAGTAATGTTAGACCTTTTTAAGGAGCATTAGGGTGGATAAGTCCCCAGGGCCTGATGGGATATCCCTCAGCTTATTGAGAAAGGCAAGAGAAGAGATGGCTGGGGCCTTGACCGATATCTTCGTGTCCTCTCTAGACGCAGCAAGCTCCCAAAAGACTAGTGAGTAGCTTATTTTGTTCCATTATCCAAGAAAAGAACAAAGAATAATCCTGGAAGCTATAGACCAGTGAGTCTCACATTAGCGATAGAGAAGTTACTAGAGACAATTCATAGGGATAGGATTTATGAGCATTTGGAAAACCATCAGCTAATTAGGGAGAAACAGTATGGCTTTGTGTAGGGCAAGTAACTTAGTAACTTAATTTGAGTTTTCTAATGAGGTGATGAGGATGATTGATGAAGGCAGAGCTGTGGATGTTTTCTACATGGATTGTAGTAAGGTGTTTGACAAGGTTTCTCATGGGAGGCTCATCCAGAAGATTAAGATGGATGGGATCCATGGTGAATTAGCTTTTTGGATTCAGAACTGGCTTGCCCATAGAAGACAGAATGTGGTTGTTGAAGGGAGCTATTTGAGCTGGAGGTCTGTGATTAGTGGTGTTCTGCAGTGATCTGTACTAGGACCTTTGCTAATTATGATGCATATAAATGACCAGGATGAAAATGTAGATGGGTGGGTTAGTAAGTTTGCATATGATATGAAGATTGGTGGTGTTGTGGATAGTGTAGATGAGTGGCAGAGAACTCAGTGGGATATAGCTCTGTTACACATATGAGTGGAGAAATGGCAGACGGAGTTTAATCTAACCAAATGTGAAGTGTTGTACTTTGGTAGGTCAAATAGGTTAAATCCAGGTGCCGGTGTAGGAGTAGATGAAGGAGGGAGTCTGGGAATTATGTAATATGCTGGAAGGTGATAGTTGAATTCAGGTGCGGGTGTGGGAGAAGGCGGAGGGGGGAGTCTGGGAATGATGTAGTAAGCTGGAAGGTGATAGGTGGAAGTGCTAAAGGGCTGAAAAAGAAGGCAGCTGAGAGGAGGTGACAGCAGACCATGGAATGATTAGAATAGATTATGAGGACAAGCAGTCCTCCTTTATTGTCATTTAGTAATGCATGCATTAAGAAATGATACAATATTCCTCCGGTGTGATATCACAGAAACACAGGACAGACCAAGACTGAAAAACTAACAAAAACCACATAATTATAACATATAGTTACAACAGTGCAACAATACCATAACTTGATGAAGAACAGGCCATGGTCACAGTAAAAAAGTTCAAAGTCTCTCGAAAGTCCCATATCTCACGCAGACGGGAGAAGGAAGAAAACTCTCCCTTGCCATGCCTGACCACAGTCCGACTCTGAATCGTCCGAAAACTTCGAGCCTCTGATCAGCCCTCTGACACCGAGTACCGAGCACCATCTCAGCCGAACACTTTGACCCCAGCCTCGGTCACCAGCAACAGGCAAAGCTGGGGGTATTGGGGCCTTCCCTCCGGAGATTCTCAATCGCACAGTAACAGCGGCAGTGAACCGGGCATTTCAGAAGTTTTCTCCAGATGTTCCTCTGATTCTCATGTCTGTCTCCATCAAATCAGAATTGTGCACGGCATCCTACTTACAAATATGATATAATTTCACCGGAGAGCTGCGCACTCTGCGTTGCGTCGCCATCTTCTCCTCCCACCAATGATTGGATGAAAATGAGGAAGGGGAACAGGAGGGAAGAAGATGTGGGTAATGGGCATATCAAGACAGCAGGAGGAGGGAAAAGAGGACAGGTGATGGGGCCAAGGGATAAGGAAAGTCAAAGGAGGGATGGAGAGGAGTGTTAACTAGAAGCTAGAATATTTGATGTTTATGCCATCAGGCTGGAGATGACTAAGGTGGAATATGAGGTGTTGTGCCTCTCTGCTGGCAGGTTGGAGACTAGCAAGATAGAATGAAATAGCCTCACATTAACACCCTTTTGGCAGAATACACCTTCCCCCAGAGAGAAAAAAAACACCATTGGAAAACTCAATGTTTAAAGACAGTATTTTCCATCCTGATTGCTGAATTAAAATAGGATCTGCAGGATTCTCAGTAGCAATAGACAATAGGTGCAGGGATAGGCCATTCGGCCCTTCGAGCCAGCACCGCCATTCACTGTGATCATGGCTGATCATCCACAATCAGTATCCAGTTCCTGCCTTATCCCCATAACTTTTGATTCCGCTACCTTTAAGAGCTCTATCCATCTCTTTCTTGAAAGCATCCAGAGACTTGGCATCCACAGCCTTCTGGGGCAGAGCATTCTATACATCCACCACTCTCTGGGTGAAAAAGTTTTTCCTCAACTCCGTTCTAAATGGCCTACCCATTATTCTTAAACTGTGGCCTCTGGTTCTGGACTCACCCATCAGCGGCAACATGCTTCCTGCCTCCAGCGTGTCCAATCCCTTAATAATCTTATATATTTCAATAAGATCCCCTCTCAGCCTTCTAAATTCCAGAGTACACAAGCCTAGTTGCTCCAATCTTTCGACATATGACAGTCTCGCCATCCCGGGAATTAACCTTGTGAACCTACGCTGCACTCCCTCAATAGCAAGAATGTCCTTCCTCAAATTTGGAGACCAAAACTGCACACAGTACTCCACGTGTGGTCTCACTAGGGCCCTGTACAGCTGCAGAAGGACCTCTTTGTTCTTATACTCAATTCCCCTTGTTATGAAGGCCAGCATGCCTTTAGCTTTCTTCACTGCCTGCTGTACTTGCATGCTTGCTTTCAGTGACTGATGTACAAAAGCACCTTGATCACGTTGTACTTCCCCTTTTCCTAACTTGACTCTATTTAGATAATAATCTGCCTCTACAGTAACAGTTGAAGTCAGAAGTTACATACACCTTAGCCAAATACATTTAAACTCAGTTTTTCACAATTCCTGACATTTAATCCAGAAAACATTCCCTGTCTTAGGTCAGTTAGGATCACTACTTTATCTTAAGAATGTGAAATGTCAGAATAATAGTAGGGAGAATGATTTATTTCAGCTTTTATTTCTTTCATCACTTTCCCAGTGGGTCAGAAGTTTACATACACTTTGTTAGTATTTGGTAGCATTGCCTTTAAAATTTTAACTTGGCTCAAACATTTAGGGCAGCCTTCCAAAAGCTTCTCCCAGTAAGGAAAGGTACGTCGCATCCGGAGTTTCTCCAGTTAGAGGACAATTTCCCCTCCACGCCTCTCAGAGGTAGTGGGGTACCACGTACAAGGCAAGTTACAGCAGTACTTTGCCATTGCCTTCTGCTGGGTGAGTTTCCAAAGAGATCACCGGCTCGTAACCCAGCACGGATTGAAAGCGTGCAGGGGAGCCAGCTGGATTGGATCTCAGGACCTTTTGTCCCCAAGTCCAGCACTGATGCCACTGTGCCACCAGCCGGTTCTCTTCTCACAGTAAATTGCTGGAATTTTGTTCCATTCCTCCAGACAGAACTGGTGTAACTGAGTCAGATTTGTAGGCCTCCTTGCTCACATGTACTTTTTCAGTTCTGCCCACAAAATTTCTATCGGATTGAGGTCAGGGCTTTGTGACGTCCACTCCAATACCTTGACTTTGTTGTCCTTAAGCAATTTTGCCACAACCTTGGAGGTATGCTTGGGGTCATTGTCCATCTGGAAGACCCATTTGTGACTGAGCTTTAACTTCCTGGCTGATGTCTTGAGATGTTGCTTCAATATATCACATAATTTTCCTTCTCATGATGCCATCTATTTTGTGAAGTGCACCAGTCCCTCCTGCAGCAAAGCACCCCCACAACATGATGCTGCCACCCCCATGCTTCACAGTTGGGATGGTGTTGTTCGGCTTGCAAACCTCACTCTTTTTCCTCCAAACATTATGATGGTCATTATGGCCAAACAGTTCAATTTTTGTTTCATTAGGCCAGACGATATTTCTCCAAAGAGTAAGATCTTTCTCCCCATGTGCACTTGCAAACTGTAGTCTGGCTTTTTTATGGCGGTTTTGGAGCAGTGGCTTCTTCCTTGCTGAGCAGCCTTTCAGGTTATGTCGATATAGGACTCGTTTTACTGTGGATATAGATACTTGTCTACTTGTTTCCTCCAGCATCTTCACAAGGTCCTTTGCTGTTGTTCTGGGATTGATTTGCACTTTTCGTACCAAAGTATGTTCATCTCTAGGAGACAGAATGCGTCTCCTTCCTGAGCGGTATGATGGCTGCGTGGTCCCATGCTGTGTACTATTGTTTGTACAGATGAGCGTGGTACCTACAGGCGTTTGGAAATTACTCCCAAGGATGAACCAGACTTGACATTATTTACTGACCTCAATCCGATAGAAGATTCGTGGGCAGAACTGAGAAAGCGTGTGTAAGCAAGGAGGCCTACAAACCTGATTCAGTTACACTGGTTCTGTCTGGAGGAATGGAGCAAAATTCCAGCAACTTACTGTGAGAAGCTTGTGGAAGGCTACCCAAAATATTTGACCCAAGTTAAACAATTTAAAGGCAATATACCAAATACCAACAAAGTGTATGTAAACTTTGGACCCACCGGGAAAGTGACGAAAGAAATAAAAGCTGAAATAAATCATTCTCTCTACTATTATTCTGACATTTCACATTCTTAAAATAAAGTAGTGATCCTAACTGACCTAAGATAGGGAATGTTTTCTCGGATTAAATGTCAGGAATTGTGAAAAACTGAGTTTAAATGTATTTGGCTAAGGTGTATGTAAACTTCTGACTTCAACTGTACCTGTCAGGAACACAGCTGTCACACCATTCCTACTGAAGAACACAGCAGGGTAGTTAGTCTGTTAAGAGAATAAAATCCTAGGGGGGTGTCACGTGATGACGTGGGATTGAGACATATAATTCCAGCTCTCCCGTAAAAAATCAGCAAAGTACCATTTAAACAAAGTAAAGTTAATAAAAACTTTCCGAAAACTACTTGTAACTTCATAAGACTATGCTACAATATGCCTCGTAAACAGCAACAGAAGAAGTCTGTTTTTGTGAAGTCGCTGTGAGATGGGAAGAAAAAAGGGTCTACCTCAGCGACGGAGCCTTGGATTCAGGTTGGATCTCCTTCGCAGGAGACGCATTTTATCTCTGGCGTAGAAGAACAGGGAGCAATGGTGGTGGTAGCGGTCTCTCGGAAGAAGATGCCGGAATTGCACATGGACAAAGAAGTACGCATGCGCAAATCGACACCATTTAAACTACAAGAACCGACGGCCACTGCAACTGAAAGTGACTCAGAGTCAGAATTGGATATCGCAGAGAATACAGATGAAGAAGAGGAGGAAGAACTGGAAGAGACTGGAAGTAAAGGAGACGACAGAGACATAAGAGAGGCTTTATTGCAATTAACGGCTGAACTAAGAAAATTAAGAACAGAGCTTAGAGACATGAAGATGTGCTATGATAAAGCTATGAAAAGACAGGATAAAATGGATAAGAAACTTCAGAAGATGGAAAGAACAATGGAGCATATTAACGACAGTGGAAAAAACAGAAAATAATGTGCTTGTCTGGAACAAGGAAAGAAATCGACTCTTGGAGAAAGTGGACGTGTTGGAAAATTTTATTGGATGTAATAATCTTAAAATTGTTGGTCTTAAAGAAGGTATAGAGGGAGATAATTCAATAGAATTTTTTCAAAGATGGATCCCGAAAACCTGGCAAATGAAAGAGGAAGACCGATCAATTGAAATTGAGCGGGTACATAGAGCTCTAAGACCAAAACCACAAGATGACCAATATCCACGATCAATTTTAATAAAATTCTTAAGATTTCAGGACAAAGAAAGGATTCTACAGGTGGCTGCCCAAGCTGCCAAGAAGAGAAAAGGGCCACTGATGATAGAAGGGAAGAAAATTTTTTTCTACCCTGATATAAGTTATGAACTTTTGAAGAGAAGGAAGAAATTTAATCCAGTGAAAAAAGCCCTATGGGATCACGGTTATCAATTTATATTGCGTTATCCTGCAACCTTGAAGATTTTTTTGGCTGGTGGAGAAAAAAGATTTTTTGACGATTACCGGAAAGCGGAGGAGTTTGTGCGAGACTCTTTGAATATTCACCAGATACAAGAACAAACCTAGGGGACCGAGATGGATTGAAGATGAAGACTGGATCAAGGATTAGGCCTGTTGGATTTTTAGGTGGATGAATATATAAATATATTATTAATTATATGAGGGAGGGGAAGAAAGGTTAAAATTTGAGGAATATTAGCTGGGAATAATGACAATTAAAAAAAAATACATATACAATTTTTTGTTACGGGGGAGCTGGAAGAAATACTGATCAGTCGCTACGTTATTCATGTGTGCAAGTGTGGCAATAGCCACAACCCGCACAGTGGAGGGGGGTAGTGTTGTGTACCTTTTCATTCACAACATTAGTGGGGGTTTTTTGTTTTTTCTTTTTTTGCATCTCATCTATTTTTTTTCTTTTTGCCTGGATGATTGGGAGGGAAACACATAGCAACATGGTGAAGTTCAAAGAGATTTCCCAGGGAATTATGAGAGTTGAGAAACTAAGTAATGTTTTAGATTTTAAGAGACAAATATGAAACAATTTTGAATATTTGGAGCCCTTATTTACAGCTCCGATGATAAAGATCTTGGTTCCTTGGGGAAAATAGCAAATATATATTAAATTTATTTTTAATCCCGTGGAGCATGTACAAACCTTCCAATATTCAGGTGGTTCTCTTTTTTTCCCCTTTTTTTTCTTTTCTCTTTAGGTAGGAGTATATATCGGGGGGGGGAGGGTTAAGGGGAGGGGGGAGGGTAGATATTATTTTCTCTTGTATTTACTTTGAAAACTCAATAAAAATTATATTAAAAAAAGGGAATAAACTCCTTTGCAGCTGTAACAGAAATCGGAGAGATGAAGAAAATATAGAGAAAACACAGTGGTCTTCAGCATGTCTGGCTGTACCCATCCCTACAGTCATTGACCTGATCAAATCTTGTGTCACAATAGGATCCAAACCATAACACATAGGAGCAGAATTAGGCTATTCAGCCCATTTCATCAAGGCTGATCCATTTCCCTGCCTTCTCCCCATAATCTTTCAGTCCCTGACTAATCAAGGACCTTGCAAACTCCACTTTAAATGCCACCGCTGACTTGGCCTCCACAGCCACCTGTGGCAACAAACTCCACAGATTCACACATTCTGGCTAAAGGAATTTTCTTTTTCATCTCTGTTCTAAATGTACATCCCTCTACTTTAAGGTTGTGCCCTCTGGTCCTGGACTCCTCTACCAAAGAAACATCTCTTAATTTCCATTTTATCTAGGCCTTTCAACAGTGAATAGGTTTCAATGAGATCCCCCTCATTTTTATACGACCAGTGCCTAATAGAACTTCAGCATTACACCTTCTGCTTTTATATTCTAATCCTCTTGAAATGAATGCTAACATTGCATTTGCCTTCCTCACCATCGATTCAGCTGGCAAATTAACCGTTAGGGAGCCCTGCACAAGGTCTCCCAAATCCCTTCGCATCTCGGACTTTTGAATTTTCTCCCCATTTAGAAAATAGTCTATGCTTTTATCCTTCTACCAAGGTGCATGACCATATATTTCCTGAGACTGTATTCCATCTGCCACCACTCTGCAGAGATTACAGTGCACTTCTTTTGAGAGATGCAAAGAGGAGTACCTCATTGTAAAATTAGGGACCTTTTATTCACATCTCCTAGATCGCTTGCTACAAAATTTGTTCTTGTTTAACTGGAAATGATAAACAGTTGTCATAGGTTTCTCACTATCCACAGATGTTGGAATGATAATGTAGGTTAATCAAAAAATGACACCAGGAAAACTTCAGGCATGCCAAGGTAAACCATGACAAATGTCTGCATCAGTTTCTCAAAAGGCGAGATTGCCATGGAAATGGTTGTTATTTCATTAAAGCAGCAATACCTTTATGAATGTAGATGTAACTGGCTCCAATTGCTCAGCAACAAACTGTACAGCAATGACATTAAACATAATGAAAGTACAGAGACAGATGAAATTGGGATGCAGGTTAAGGCACAAATTGCAGAATATTTTCAAGAGGGAATATGACTTATTCCTTTCCCTAAATCAATTAGATAAGTATAGCTAAAATTCAAAGTTGCGGGAAAGAAAAGCATACATCATGGAGGGAATGGAGATGAATGATATTGTGATAAAGTGGCATTTGTGAAGAACATAAAGGTTAATCTGTGTGCATCTGTCATTGCCCCCAGAGGAGGAGAGGACTAACAAAATTCATATGGCACATCACCAAACAAAATGGCAATAATCACATCAAAACTCAAGCCTGCCAGTTTGTAAATGACCATGATACATCTACAAATTTTCTACAAATTTAATACATATTTCCTATATAGTTTTACTCTGAAGGGCATGCAAAAATTACTACTTGAAAGAAAAGGGCTGATAGGTTGCACCCTTGAATGAGCTTGCCCTTCTACGTCCTCCAACTCACCTCACCACAAGACAGTAACCATGGGAACATGAAAGAAAATGCAAAAATATTGTCATTAGCTTTCTTTGAATTCAGTAGCCTGTATCCCCTCTTAACAATAGCAGACCATCTATAATGAAAATCAGCACAGGTAAATATGGGGCATTTCAATAACCTGTTCACCTGATCACCTTTATGCTTGCTGGCTATTATAAGCCTCCCAGACAACCAACGTTCTGATTTTAAGATTCTCATCTTGTTTTCAATTCCTTCCAGGGCCTAGTTCTTCCTTATCTCTCAACTCTCCTCCAACAATTCAGAAAAATCAATTCTTCCTTCCATTCCCGCTACAAGTATATACCTAGACATACTTACAGCAACATTACCAGCTTTGCCTTCAGCAGCTCAGGCCCCAAGCTCAGATTCATTCTCTCTGCCTCCTTCCTCCTTTAAAATCCCCTAAAACCTCTCTCAGATACTGGGGTTTAGCACACCTGGTATTACTACTTGGCTCAATGTCACAGTTTGATAATGTCTTGTGTAATGTTTTTACAACTTAAGGTGCTATAAAAATGTTCTTATTTTAATGGCACAATGCCAACAAGAGCAAACAAGAACATAATTCTGTTGAAGGGAAGTCACCTTCAAATCAAGCCTGCAAAGTGCTCTCGTACATACAAGAAATGAGTAAACAGAACTGTAGGATATTTGTTTGATTTCCTCAGAGATTAATTCCACTGCAGTTTATTGGTTCTGTAATTAAGCAATAATAGACAGGCAGTATACTGGCTTGCCAATCAGACTACAGATTGAAGGTCAAATTTGACGGTGTGACAATTGTTGCTGTTCAATCAAACCTTAAAGGGATACATTCACCAGGTAAGAGAATCAGAATCAGGATTAATATCACTGGTATATGTCGTGAAATTTGCTGACTTTACGGTAGCAGTACTTTGCAGTAAAGGATATATAAATATAGAGTAAAAGACTGAGTTACAGTCAGTATATGTATGTATATTAAATAGTTAAGTTGAAATAGGTAATCCAAAAAAAAACAATAAGGAAGTAGTGAGGTAGTGTTCATGGGTTCAATGTCCATTTAGAAATTGGATGGCAGAGGGGAGGAAACTGTTCCTGAAATTCTGAGTGTGTGCCTTCATGCTTCTGGGTATTGGAGATTATTAATGATGGACGCTGCCTTCCTAAGGCACTGCTCCTTGAAGATATCTTGAATACTATGGTGGCAAGTATACATGATGGAGCAGACTAATCTTACATGCTTCTGTAGCTTAGTTGGATCTTGTGCAGTAGCCCACAGTACCCCTCCATCCCAGAAGGCCATGCAGCCGCTCAGAATACTTTCCACAGTACATCTGTAGTTTTTGAGTGTTTTAATTGGCAAGTCAAATCTCCTCAAACTCCTAATGAAATATAGCCACTGTCTTGCCTTCTTAAAGCTACATCAGTATGTTGCATCCAGGTTAGGTCCTCAGAGAGATTAACACCCAGGAACTTGAAACTGCTCACTTTCTCCACTGCTGATCCCTCAAGACAAGCTAGCTTGAACGCATGTGATTGGTTATGCTCCATTACTTACTGCACATACCCCTGTTGAGAAACACTGGTTATCAATAACAGGGTTCTGATCCAATTAGTTTCTTGAAAAAGTTGGTTGTTCTCACAGTTAATAATAAAAATGGATAACATTTTTACTACTAATTGTGAGGACAAACAACTTTCTTAAACAAGTAAACAATTCGCATAGGCCTTCTGCTAGAGGAGATAACCACACCAATGGAACAATAAAGACCTCCTCTTGTGATAGCATGGACTTTTCTCCAAGTTTTCTTTGCATGAGTCTTTTTCCCATAATTTTCCACTGACTTATATAATTTATATTCCGCATGCCTGTAATGTTGCTGTAAGCAAATTTCTATTTTACCTGTATTTCACTATATTTATACACATCTCATTATAGTCAACTGGATTTGGCAACTGCAAGTGTAGACATTATCAACAGCCCTCTATGCTACTTGTGTCCACAGTTTAATGGAGAAGCCCATTCAACTGATCCATGAAACAAAGAGTTGTTAAACAAAATATGCTCACATTCTTTTGCTGTTCTGGCTCTTGTTAATTGCAAGTGCATTGTCCCCATCCCCTTCCCTGTACCCATTCCCCACTCACACCCCCAATTCAACCATTCTGTCCTCACATCTCAGGGAGTGGGAATTTTGTTCGAGTAGTAGAGCTACTAGGACTTGATGTTTCAATCCCTCTGGTAAGTTGGCACTCTTGATGTTGGCAGGGCGTTTTGAGTGGTGACAAGGAGGGAGGGTAGGTACATCATCGGGGTCATCAGGTGGGCACCCTCCTTCTTTGACGTTTCGTTGATAAGCCCACGACGTCTCCAGAGGGCTCAATGGTGCTACCTGGCGTCCCAGATACACCCCCCTCAGTTCCATACCCTCCTATCTTCATCTTGCAGCCCAGTCGTTGCCTTTCCTTTTAATCCAAATCCAATTGCTGCTTTCTTCTGCTGCAGTTGACAAGGACTTGATTGCTTGTTGGAGGGATTGACCCCTCACCCTCATCTTCTTCAATAGACTGATCGTAGATGTAGCAACGAATCCCCTGCATCCCACTCCTACAGGGAAAATCTTGGTCTTTCAGCCATTTTGGGCAGCTTCAATTGCCAGTTCAGAGTACTTGGTCTTTTTCCTCTCATAAGCTTCTTCGACACCATCTTCCCATGGTACTGTCAATTCCACAACATATGCCAGCTTGGCTGTTGTGGACCACAGGACCATGTCTGGCCGGAGTGTTGTAGCCGCAATATCTGGGGGTAACACAAACTTTTTTTCCAAGTCCACGTCCATTTTCCAATCCCGAGCAACCTGCAGAATGCTTACCTCTTTTGATGTTATATGGTGCTCTGGAGGTTGGCCTGCTGGTACAAATCGTGTAATGTGGACATTTCCTGCTGATGTTTGTGGAAGAGCATTTGTGGTGATTCACCTCTGTTCCAAGATTGATGCCAGCTGTCTGAGAACTTGGTTATGCTGTCAAGTGTACCACCCCTGGGTGAGGCTCGTGGTGCATTCTGTTAAAATGTGCCTTAGTGATCCAGGTGCTTGACAAAGAGAGCAAGCGGGGTCTTCTCCCCACCACTGGTTCAGGTTCTGGGGTGTGGGTAGGTCTGATGACAAAACTTAGCCGAGATCCCTCCATCTCCCAGATGTCACGCCAGTTAAGATTCCTCTTTTCCAGGCTCTCCCAATTAGTCCATTGGCCCTGCTTGGTCATTGAGACGGCCCTGGCGTGTCACTCTGCCTCCTCCTGTCTTCTCAACTCCTCCACCACGAATCGTCTCTTCTGCACTGATGTTGCCTTGTGCCATTGAGGAGCCTTTGGGACGAGCCCGAGCCCGGCTCTCCCATGTTGGACTTGGCCAACCACATCCCTGAAGCGAAGAACAGACATAGCACTCTGAACAGCTTCAGCTGCGGTTCACTTCCTCCCCATTACCACACGGGGGGACCGCTGTTCGAATAACAGTATTATATATATTGTGACACTCTGGGGGGTGGGCATGGTTGACAGCTCATCCTAGCATTTCTAATGACCAACACTGTTTATGGTTCTTGTGTTAAAATGCTTTCGTGGAATTATGGTGGGAAGTTTCAGTTCATTTATTGTTATGTTTTAGCTCGGGTTACACCATTATTTGCTTGTGTATTTGTGGGTCACCCTAACTGAAACCGGGGTGTGTGATGGTCACCTCAATGAGCTGTTCTCTCTCTGGGTCACGGTGCCCAGTCTGTTCTGGCGTTTATCTCAATAAAAGCTGTTGCTGAGTTTAAAGAGCTTCCTTGTCTGTCATTATGGACCAAATGCTCGCCACAATGTGATGCTATTATGCTTAATTGCTAAAATACAAAACAAAATAAAAGGTTAATTAGTCATATGGGTGTAACTGGGATTAGGTTAACATAGCTGGGTGGCGTGGGTTCATTGGGCTGGAGGGGTCTGTTATCGTGCTGTATCTCTAAAATAAAAAAAAACACTTTATGCTATGTGACAAGCCTTTCATGTCACATGACAAATCACTTGCTAACAAGCTCTGATGATGCTGTTTTATCTATTACCATACCAATGGTTTTCATTAATGTTAAATACACAAATCAGAGTGCTTTAATAAGATATTCAAATCTATAATATCACCATTCTCAAACAATTACAAAATTCTTTCCATCTTCTGTTTCACATCACAGCCTCATGCAAAGAAAGAAAGGGGAAAAAAACAGGAGTACTTTTGCAAAGGCCCTTGCATGAACTCAGATTGTCCGGGAGGTCCTCGTGGCCAGCGAAGCAATATGAAGGGCAGTAAATATTGTGTGAAATATTGACAGCCAATTTGTTTACAGCACCAGCAAGGTGGCAAAGGCTTGAGAAGCTGCTTTCTGTTTACTGAGTTTATTGAGGAATAAATGATACCCCTGATACTGGTAAGAACTTTCTTGTTCTTCCTTCGATGATGCACAGAACCCTTCACACCTAAAGATCTCAAACTGGGTGTGCGATATTAGAACATAGAACGTACTGCGAGGTTAGAATGTGGGAGGGTAAAGTTAGAAAAATCAAATAACTTTAAAGCATGGAATAGAATTAGTGTGGCATAGAAGGAGGCTATTCAGTCTATCAACTCCATGCCGACTTGTTGCAGAGCAATCTAGCTAATCACATTCTTTGGCTTTTTTCCAAAACTATTTATATATTTATTGAGATACAGCATGGAGTAGGCCCTGCTGGCCCTTGGAGTCACGCCACCCAGCGATGCCCCTGATTTAATCTATCAAGTAGGGGACCGTGCACAATTCTGATTTGATGGAGACGGACGTGAGAGTACGGAGGAACATCTGGAAAACTTCTGAAATGCCCACTTCGCTGCCACTGCTACTGTGTGGTAACCAGAATTTCAGGAGCAGAAGAACCCGAATCCTCAGCTTTGCTTGTTTCAGCGGCCGGGGCTAGGTCGAAGGCGCTCGGCAGAGGATGGCGTTTGGGAGGCTGTATCAGAGGGGCTGGTCGGATGCTCAAAGTTTTCGGACGGATGGACTCAGTTTTGGCTGTGGTCGGCTGCTTCTAAGGCATCGGCAAGTTGGTGGTGTCTGGAGGTTTATGGCAGGAAGTTTTTCCCTTTTGCTGCCTGCTATCCGGGACTCGGGAGTCGATCGACTTGGGGACTTTGAGACTTTTTTTTTTACCGTGCCCATGGTTTGTTCTTCATCAAGTTATGGTATTGTTTTGCACTGCTGTAACTATATGATATAATTATGTGGTTCTGTTGGTGTTAGTCTTTGGTTTGTCCTGTTTTCTGTGATATCACTCCGGAGAAACATTGTATCATTTCTTAATGCATGTATGCATTTCTAAATGACAATAAGAGGACTGAGTGTTCTCATAAACTAATCCAAGCCTAATCACTGGGCAATTTACAATGCCCGATTGACCTATCAACTGGTATGTCTTTGGACTGTGGGAGGAAGAATGAGCAACAGGAAGAAATCCATGCGGTCACGGGAGGAACATACAAACTCCTTAAAAGCAGTCGTGGAAAATGAACCTGGGTTGCTGGTAGTGTAAAACATTTTGTTTTACATGACATGACACAACTGCACTTCTGCATTTGGCTTTTGAGAGTCATAATGGTATTTCCACCACACTTTTTATTTACACCTTATTTACTTCCACCGTCTTCCATCCTTCACTTTAAATCTGTGCCCCTGATTCCTGAATCACTGTAATTTTAAAGAGTTTCTCATTCTTTTTACTGTATTTAAATTTGTTATATTCAAGTACAAACTATGTTTATAATTAGAATCCAAGTATGGAGTTGGATGTGGCAGAGCATAATGACATGTATAAAGATGGTGCAGGTAGAGAATTCTGAGGACTCTGCTTAATTCCACCCAAGAAGACAAAGAGAATCTCGTCCAAAATCTGTTCCAAATGATTCAATAGTACAAAGGTTCAAAGGTTCCTTTTATTGTCAAAGTATGCATGTACAATACAACTCAGATATTCGTCTTCTCCAGGTAGCCATGAAATACGGAACGAGCATGGGAGCTGTTGGAAAAACATTACTCCTCCCCACTCTGACATGAAAAAGAAAAAGAAACCAAACTCATAAATCCCCAAATCCCCCACTGACGCACAAAAAAACTAACCGATCGTCCACAACCCCAAAAAAACCACAAACCCCCTACTCATTCGCTCACAAAAAAAAGCAACAACAATATTAAATCCCCAGCCCCCTCCCTCACAGAAAAAAACAGCAACAATAACATTGAATCCCCTAACCCCTCTCTCACACACAGAACCGCTAACAGATTAGCCCACACAGAAAAACACCAACATTCGACCCCAAATCCCAAACTTAGGCTTTATGCACTCTAATCTCCGAAATGGGGATTTGATTTCAAGCCTTCTAACCCAGAAGGTGGAAATGCTACTTTCAGTTACAGGTGGTACACTCATACATCTGGTTGACTATTTTCCTGCTTCATTCTAAATCTTTTAACTTTGTTGTCTGTGTGACTTTTAAAGTTTTGGTATGAACAATTCATCAGTCAATTAACAGTATAGCTTGTTATAAAGAAATCTGAATGTTCCTTTTTCCTGAACATGGCTACATTAAGATAATGTTAGAACAAGGAGAGTGGGAACGACCATTTAATTGATGTTGTGCAGGGACAGTTATGGTACTGCACTTGAGTGAGTTTTGTTGAGAAACTGGATAGCTACAGGAAAGAAGCTTCACAAATGATGTGTGGTCCACAGAACAGAAGGAAGTAAAGGACAAGATAAATAGATAATGATCATTTAACCACATGTACCTGTGCTACACCTTTTCTTGAAAAATCCAAAACTAATGCAGTGCTCTGCGCTCTCCCCCATAGCTTGCTCATTCCTCTATTTCATTCACCCTACTTTCCTTAAGTGATACAATGGTCCCATAGAAACCTTTCCTTATAACAAGTCTCTGCATAAAGAAAAATCCTCAGACTGATCTGCGAAGTCAAATTTATATTGCTGCCTCCTTGTCACTGATTCCTCAACCGCAGGAAATAACCTTTCTCTTTTCAATCCATCCAAATTCCTCATAATTACAATACATTCCGGCAGAGACAAGCTTCCATTATAAACGTCCCAGTTATCTGCTTACCTCGTTATCTGCCAGCAGTTCAGTAGGGCAAAACCTTTAAAATCTCTCCTCTCCCTTTGGATTGCCTGTTTCCAATATTTATAATGTGGCTTTGACACAAGCTTTTTCAGTCAAGACTTTTTTCATTACGTTCTTGATTAAAGACAGAACAAATGTAATCTTACCACCTCCTCAGGGAATCCCAAAGCATTTCTCAGCTAATGCAGTAGCCTGGTGGTGCAGTCATTATAGCATATACAGTATGATTTAGAGGATGATGGGAACTTAAATTGGTTCTTCAAGCAAGTAGAGCAAGTGTGGAAAGCATTGCAGCTTGGGCGATTGGAAATGATCACCCTAATGCCACATTGGTGTCGGTGTGAGGTAGTGGGTTCTCCACCAGGACAAATCAAGAAAACCATGGAAGTAGAAGGGAGCTTGTTCTTTTTACTTGATCCATAATCAAGGACCCCCTCTATCCAGGTCATACTCTTTTCTTGTTGCTATCAGGAAGAAGATGTAGGAGCCTTGGGACTCATACCAGAAGGTTCAGGAATGGTTATTACCCCATGAACATTAGGCTCTTGAACCAGAGGGGATAACTTCACTCAACTTCACTCACTCCGTCACTGAACTGTCCCTGCAAACTTTGGACTTTCAAGGTCTTTTCATCTCATGTTCTCGATATCTATTGTTTGTTTATTTATTTATTTTTCTCTTTCTTTTCATATTTGCACTGTTTGTTGTTTCTTTCACATTGGTTGTTGCCCATCCTGTTGGACGTGGTTCTTCACTGATTCTATTGTGTTTCTTGTAGTTACTGTGATTGCCCACAAGAAAATGATTCTCAGGGTTGCATATGGTGACATATATGCACATTGAACTTTGAACTTTGAAGAGGCATAAAGTCTCAAGTGGAATAAAGAAGTTAGAGTAGAATAAAGAAGAGTAAGCTCCGCACTTTGATAAACAAGGACATCGGAAAGAAGCATTTGGGCTCATGAGTACTCAAAATGTTGAGGTAGCTGGTGATATATGTGGTCTGACTGGGAAACCTGTGTTTTGCAAATTAACGAGCAGAAACAGGCCTGTGTAGTCTGAAATTACTATTGGATTTGGGTATTAAAAGGGAAAGCCTTATTAGACCTGGAACATGATCAGAAAAGGGTGATGCTAGGGCACTCCAGGATAAGCAGCACTGGCCAGAAGAAGAAGAATCTGGCAGGAGATGACTAGTAGAGAAGGTACATTGATACAGCTGGTGGAGCTGCTGTCTCACAGAACCCGTGAACAAGGTCCAATTCCAGTCTCCGGCATTGTGTGTCTGGCGTGTTCATGTTTTCCCTGTGACCTTGGTGGTCCTCTGGGTGCTCATTTTTTTCCCCAATATCTTAAAGGTACATGAATTGATAAATTAATTAGCTATAGTAAATTGTCCTTAGTATGTATGCATGTGGTAGAATCTGGGGGTAATTGAGGGGAATGTGTCAAGAATAGAATGGAATGAAATTAAATGAATGTGTGATGGTTGGTGTGATCATGATGGGGCAGAGGTATTGCTTCTATGCTCTAAGACTCTGACTTCTTAGTTTATTGATCATTGCACATGGAAAGCAAACCAAAACAATTAGAGTAAGGTAAGCACACTTAAAATGTGAGACATGTGTCTGTTGGAAAAGGCTGTGCATGGTGAATACTATCGAAGCAAACTGCTAGTACCATTCAACAGATCATTTTTGTTCTATATTTTAAAGCCCACATCTTTTGATCCACGAATATGGCCACCCTTTTCGATGAACCTCAAGAAAAAAAAAACATTAATATTAGTTTGATTGAATCTCATTTCTAATGTCTTGGCCTTCTTAGTTATTGACTTTAATAGTGCTTGACCCATGGAAAGAAAAGGTCCATGTCCTGAGGTAAGCAGGTAAGCTGTCCTCAGGGACTTCCAACTTGTTTCCTTCCATACCCTCTAAGAGGTTTAAGTTTGGTAGAGGGACAGGGATATATACAGGCATCTCTTCCGGATGATGTTCCTGCTGCTGACGCTTTGAAAATGAACTATCTAAACTGCCTATTCCCATTGTCCTGCATACCAGTGAGAATAGCCCTCTATACCGCTACCATCCATGTACTTATACAAACTTCTCTTAAACATTGAAATTGAGCTTGCATGGCAGCTCGTTCCACACTCTCACAACCCACTAAGTGAAGATGTTTCCCCTCATGTTCCCCTTAAACTTTTCACCTTTCACCCTTAACTCATGATGTCTGGTTGTAGACCCACCCAACCTCAGTAGAAAAAGCCTGCTTGCATTTATACTATCTAAACTCCTTATAATTTTGTATACCCCTATCAAATCTCCTCTCAATCTTCTACATTCCTAGGAATAAAGTCCTAACTTATTCAATCTTTCCTTATAATTCAGGTCTTCCAGACCCAGCAACATCCTTGTAAATTTTTTCTGTATTCCTTCAGTCTTATGTACATCTTTCCTGTATTAAAATTACACATAATACTCCAAATTAGGCCTCACCAATGCCTTATACAATTTCAACATAACATCCCATCTCCTGTTCTCAGTGCTTTGATTTATGAAGGCCAACGTGCCAAATGCTTTCTTTACAGATCCTATCTAGCTGTGATGTCACTTTCAATGAATTATGCATCTGTATTTCCAGATCCCTTTGTTCTACCACATGCCTCAGTGCCCCACCTTTATTGTGTAAGACCTAACATGGTTGGTCCAACTGAAGTGCAACACCTCGCATTTGTCTCCATTAAATTTCATCTATCATTTTTAAGCCCATTTTTCCAGCTGGTCCAGATGCTACTGCAAGCCATGATAGACTTCCTCGTTGTCCACTACAGCCCTGATCTTCATGCCATCTGTCAATTTGTTGATCCAGTTAACCACATTTTCATCCAGATCGTTGATATAGGTGACAAACAATGACGGACCTAGCATCCACGTTTCTCGAGTGTATACACAAGGTTGAATGCAAAAATCCAGAGCTCTTCCAAATTTATCCCCAATGTGCACCATCCTCTCCTCTTTATACTGTACATTTGGCATGAATTTTTGTCAACTTGTTTCTAAGGTACTGTATAGATTCATTCATTAAACCTCTTCATCTTGCTGCTTCTTTTAAATTTATTGTTGAATAGGTCCTTTGAGCTGTGCTGCCCAACAATCTCCCGATTCAATCATAGCCTAGTCACAGGACAATTTGCAATGATCGACTAACCTGCTAACCAGTGTGCCTTTGGACTGTGGGATGAAACTGAAGCACCCCGAGGAAACCCACATGGTTACTGGGAGAATGTACAAACTTCTTACAGGCAGGGGCAGGAATTGAACCTGGGTCTCTAGTATTTTAAATCAATGTGCCAATCACTATTCTACTGCGCTGTCCCTTTTATTACTTCCTTAAATACTACCCATAAAATTAAACCTATTGCCCCAGACTTCAGACTTTCATTCCAATAATTGTATGCCAACTGTTTCTTTTTCTCCTTAAAGGCATTATATACTGTACGTTTTATTTTCTCTCTATTTTGGCATTTGCGATTAATTTATTAGAAAATTCAAAGCATATTAACATAAACCACACAGCATGATTAGGAAGGATTAGTTAATTATAAAAGCAATGGGAACATTTTCATTTTGTCACACCTGAGCAGTAACAGGGTAAAACCTACCATTGCAAAATGTGCTTAAGAAAGGTAAGTGCTATAAAGATTGGAAAAATGATTTTGCCAAAACATGGACCTTTTATTGAAAACTAAAAAACAAGTTGCATAAATAGCATTTTCCCAAAATAATAATAAATAAATAGATGACCTTTACAATATGATTTTCATATTCACCTTTTGAGTGATGGGGAACATTGCATATGGAATTTTGTTTAGCCTCAAGAAGTTTTGGATAACAAGGCAGAAAAAGGTAAATTAAGTCATAATCAAGGGAATTGTGTTCAAAATTTCTCATTTCTGATTAAGTAACTTACATTTTATGTAACTAAGTTTTGGAATCCCTTAACAGAAGAATGAGAACTATACATTGTTAGACAGCTATGTACAAAGTTGTTAAGATTTGTTTTTACCAAAGATCAATAGAACCCTTCTGACCAAAGGGCTAAGTTAGCCATCAAAAAGTAAAACAGAGCAGATGTTGTAAACCTAAAACAAAAAAAACATAAGATGATGTCCAATAGCTGACTTTAAGTACTTCTGTTCTCACCCTTTCTATTTCACCTAGAACATGGAAAGATATCCTCCTTGTCCTCAACCTCTACTCAATGACCCCAGCTTTCTATGGATTTCCCTCCATGATTTCAAACACTTCCAGGGTGATTTCATAACTAGACACTCCCATCCACTCTTACTTCCCTCCATGACTATTTTGGTTCACTTTTCTATCTCCATCAACGCATACATCCCTTCTCACAGAACCTTCCTATGCAACTGTAGGAGGCAGATGACTCTTTTTTGTTTGTTCACCAACTTCATTCAGGTGTAACTTGTGCTTCTTACACATCAATGTACTGCTTTCAGTACTGCATGAACCCCTCTATAGTGGAAACATTGTGTTTACATCCCACCATCAGAATATATTTATTCTATTTCATTCTTGGAAAGTTTTCTCTGAAACTGACTGCTTTACTGTTGGAAAATAAAAGTTTCTTCTCTCTTACCCTGTCAGCCCTCCTCAATATTTTGAGTGTTCATCTTCGCTCCATCTTAGAGCTACAACCTACCATGGAGACATAGAGTCACAGAGTCATAGAAAAGTACAGTACAGAAACAGGCTCTTCAGCCCATCTAGTCCATGCTGAGCTATTTAAACTGCCTACTTCCATCGTCCTGCACCAGCCAGGACCATAGCCCTCCATACCCCTGCCATCCATATACTTATCCAAACTTCTCTTATACATTGAAATCAAATTCATATGCCTCACTTGTGCTGGCATCTCGTTCCGCACTCTCACGACCCTCTGAGAGAAGAAGTTTCCCCTCATATTCCCCTTAAACTTTTCAAGTTTCACCCTTAACTCATGCTCTCTTGTTGTAGTCCCACCCAACCTCAGAGGAAAAACTCTGCTTGCATTTGCCCTACCTATACCCCTCATAATTTAGTATATGTCTGTCAAGTCTCCTCTCAATCTTTTACGTTCCAAATAATAAATTCCTAACCTATACAATCTTTCCATATAACCCAGGTCCTCCATACCCATCAACATTCTTGTAACTTTTCTCTATATTGTTTCAATCCTGTAGGTAGGTGACCAAAATTGCACACAGTATTCCAAATTAGGCCTCACCAATCTCTTATACAACTTCAACATAACATCCCATCTCCTGCACTCAATACATTGATTTATGAAGGGCAATGTATGAAAAGCTTTTTCTGCCATCTTATCAACCTGTGATGCCACTTTCAATGAACTTGGAACTGTATTGACAGATCCCTTTGTTCTACCACACTCCTCAAATCCCTACTATTCACTGCGTAAAACCTAACCTGGTTGGTTGTACTGAAGTGCAACACCTCATACTTGTCTGCATTAAGTTCCACCTGCCACTTTTCAGCCCATCTTCTCAGCTGGTCCAGATCCAACTGAAAGCCTTAATAGCCTTCCTCGCTGTCCACTACACCCCAATCTTGGTGTCATCCGCAAACTTGTTGATCTAGTTAACCACATTATCACCCAGAGAGTTGATATAAATGACAAACAAGCACTGATCCCTGTGGCACTCCACTAGTCACGGGTCTCCAGTCAGAGAGGCAACAATCTACTACCACTCTTTGGTTTCTCCCACAAAGCCAATGTCTAATCCAATTTATTACCTCATCTTGAATGCCAAGTGACTGAACCTTCTTGACCAACTTCCCCTGTGGGACCTTGTCAAATGTCTTGCTAAAGTAGACAACATCCACTGCCTTGCCTTCATCAACTTTCCTGGTAACTTCACCGTTATTGCTCCAAGTAAGCCATCCTACCTCTGTCAAACCCTACTCCTAATTCCCGGAATTTTTTTGTTGACCTTGGCTGAATTACTCTCCCATGATAGAACAAATTGACCATCAGGTTGATTTATCTGTGCTTCTCTGTTTCTTTGTCCAGTACTGTTGTTTTACTTTAAAATAAGCTTAGAAACAAATGTCTACCTTTCTATTTTGCATTTTACAAAGCATTCTTTGCAAAGATGCTTCGCTGTATGTGACATTTTGTGCAGGTGTGTGTACTCTGTAATGAATGGTATGCTACACACAGCAACTTCTGTACACCAGTTTCATATTCTGTTTCCAATATATTAAGTTTTGTCACATTGGAAATCTTAGATGCGGAAGATAATTAAGAAAAATATATTGAACTGGCTTGGAGTTTTTGAAAGATTACTCGGGTTTAGTGATTATCCTGTTCGATGAGAACATGAAAGTAATTTTAAATAAAATCACATTTAAAAATAAAACCTCTCACTGATAATTAAGTCCTGACTAGAAAAATGGATGAACTCTAGAGTTTCTTGAGGCAAAATGCCTTAGGACAGACCTAATAGATGGAATCTGATTATCGTAGAAGACAGTGAAGTACAAAAACAAATACCACAACATCCCAATTTAATAAACTATTTCCTCCACCCACCAAAATATGCCTCATTCCACCCATCCAAATATGCCTTATTTTCAATACTGGAGTATTTTTTTTTACTATCTCAAAGAATAAAACTGCTGAGAGACCAAAGATGGATCATTCCTGAGTGACAACTACATCCCCCCACCCAATCTTTCAACTTAGAAATCAAAGTATATCAGGTTTAGCAGCAAACACCATAACAATCAGGAGTATAAGCAGAAAATTTCATCTGGTACACCTTTCATCCAAATATTACTCCTCTCTGTATCATAGGTTGCACATTCTCTCTTTGGTCTAGGTAGATGTTGTCTTGGAAACCATCGATATAAACAATAGTGCTCCTTTGTTTTTTTTTAACCTTTATGGTTTTATGTAGAGAAAAAAAAATGAATCAATGTATGTGAGGTGGGTGCTTTGAATTATTCACTTTGTTTATTTTATATTTCCTAATGGTGGGATAGTTTACTGCTTTGATTAAAGTAAGAACTGGATTTTATATTGTGTTTTATCATTGGTCTCAGTAATGCCTGTAAATGTTTTACTTGCTTGGAATCACTGAAGAGCTGTTGCTTATTTTGAAACAAATGCATCTCCCAATTTGTTTAAAGCAGATTCCCATAAGCAGCAATGGACTGTAGGATATCTGTGTGCTTTGGATAGTGTTGGCAAATGAAACAAGGTGCTCTTTTCTCCATTTTACAACGTCTGTCCAGAGCATTGATCCATCTTGGTGTATTGTGTCCACCTGATAAGACTGACAATGAGTTGGAACACAATTGGGCAGTTCAGTTGCTCAGCCTTGTTCTGCCAGTTAGTCATATTCTGAGTGACATGTAGCAACTGCATTTACCTGACTTGGTTCAATACAGTATCCCTACACTCAACTCCAACAAGTAACTATCTCTGCATCTGATCAGATATTCAGCTCTGGCTTGGATCCACAATTGAAAACATAAATAATAGGACTACAAATTAAGCCACCTGGGATGCTTATTACTGACTGAAAGTCTTTTGTTTCTGATTGCAGCTCTGATATTAGGAGGGAATGTGTGAGGTAGATTAGCTGTCTCATCTATATCTTAAGAAAAATGCAAACTAGCCATCTCTGCTGGAAATATTGAGTTCATTTTATCCTTTCAATTTATAGAAAAGATTTATTGTCTCCCAGTGGTACCAAATGATATAATAGCTAAATTTCAAACTATTCAGTAACATTTAAGTTCCACATAATGCAGAGCCCGTCTCTACAGTTACAACACTGTCTGATCTATAATGTCACGTCATGCAGAAACACAATTCCAAGGTTAAGGTGAATTACATTTGAGGATAAGTCATACAGATGATCTGCTGTGACATTTTCACAAATCCTTTGAAAATTAATTCTTTATTCTTCAAAGACATTCTTGAGTTCTATTAGTAGTTGGAAAGGTCAACTAATGAAATGATTTTAATATTCTGTTCTTTTTTAATCTTACAAATAGTTTTTAGTATTCAAATTTTCTTTCAGTTTGTCATTTGGATGTGAGTACTTATGGCTCATTTTTCATTGGTCTAACTATCTGAAGTAACCTACCCAATTTTAACTCACAATTTCAACATATGGACCAACTTCTCTATTAGAAATGAGATAAGTGAAGCTGCCAGATCTTAAAAAAACAACTGTTATAAGCTCTATTATCTTCCAATCTGCAACAATTGAATTTGACCTGCCAACTCTGAATTGGCTGTCCACGACATTAAATACAAGACCACCATATGCATCTTTCTCAGAGACTTTGAGAAATTCTGTTGGTGTTTCCTGGCTAGGTGTTTTTTTTTAAAATTGATTATAATATTATTGCAATGCATTGGAGAAGGATATTATCCGTAACTTGCAATTTAGGTTCTCATCAAGGACAACATCACTGTGCACACACAGAACTATGCTCGTAAAAGCATCTCACTGGACTTGTCCTGTCACATTTAGGTTGTATGAAACTTGTGTAACCTGGTCTATTGAATTGCAAAGCACCCTTTTCTGAGAAAAAGAATCAAGAAAAGCTTTCAGCATATTCAATATAATGACCAATATGAACACAATTTACTAACACTCAGTTGATAAGCTGGTCAATTGACTCATTTGTGAATCTTCTTTTTAAATTTGTTGTTGAGGAACCAATGTAAGCTCTTTCTTTAAGAAAGAAGTGAGAAGTCTACACGAGGACAACTGATGACTTACTCCTCTAAACAACTTTGCTTTTAGATCCAGCATTCAAAAAGATCATGAGATTGAAGTTGCCTGATCTTTGTGATATCCCTTAATTCCCATTAATATCCCAAATATAGTAATCTCAGTTTTTGAGTTTACGCAATGCTTCATTTTATGCAAAACTCTTTAAAATCATAAATATCAATGAAAATCAATTAAGAATAAAAGTACATTTAGAAACATTTGAACTGGTTGAGCAGAGTAATTAAAGTAAAGGAAGAGGCTTGCAATGACATTGTCTGCCTACTATTATTTATTTTCATCTAGTTTCTAATCTGCCAAAACATTTATGATGAGTTGATAGTACTAAGTCTATTATATTGTAAAATTTGCATGTTTTGAACCTCTTCCAAAATATACTAACTTGAAGTCATATCACATTACTTTTAAACAAATTTTCCAAATTTGATATAATAATGATCATTTTTCCCCAAAGATTCTTAAATATAGAATTGTTAGTCAATCTTCTCATTATACAATATGGATCTAAAATAGCCAGTTCCTTACCTAGCCTGTCAAAATATTATTAAGTGAATTCCATAAACTTATACTACAAACTACCTTTATAAATTTGATTTGCTCATACGATGTAAAAATTACAGTCCCTCAGGATAACTGAATTACCCTTATTCAGTGCTTCTTTAATGTGCTGATTTATGTTATGTCAGACATTGTGATTATTGTTAAAGGTTTTATAAACTACTTTGAGCTGTGTTCTCTCCCCTTTATAGTTTCTTAGCTCCTAACATACATCTTGATTTTCCATGCTAAGATCCTTTCTGACTACTTCTATTTCATCCTTAATCATCAGGGCTATCTTTACACTTGTTACGTTTATCGTATCACATCTAAAAGTAACACACACAAGATGCTGGAGGAACTCAGCAGGTGAGGCAGCATCTATGGAAAGGAATAAACAATCAACGTTTTAGGCCGAGACCCTTCATAAGGACTGGAAAAATGCTGTTAGATGTTTAATTCCCAATTTTATAAATGGCACCAACTTAAGTCTATAGATAGAGCAGTTTTAAGATATCAGGATCATACTGTCAGTCGTATGAAAGGGGATTATATAGCCAACATAGTAAGAGAAAATCTAATTCATTCACAGACGAGACCATTCAAAATGAAAATAAATGGAATTATATTAAATTGGGATTATGGGTAGCAGATAGATGTGGAGTCTTTATTCAAATAAATTGAATTATTGCAGATTATCCAAGAGATTGAAAGGCCTAAAGATTGAAAGGTTGTTGTTGATGCAAGGTTTTTTTTAACATGTGTAATGGCCTTTGCCCCAACTGACTCCCATTGCCTAGGGTGAATAGCTGTTGACCCTGCCAAACAGTGCAAACACTTTGGTGCGGATATGGTGTGAGGCGCCCAATGATCAACCATGACACAAATATGAAACAATATACCAAGTGTGAGTAAAGAATTATACTTTATAGCAAATTTTGGTGATGGGTTAGAAGCAACAACCAAAAGAAAAGGCACCACATAAGTAACTTATCAGTCTTGTGCAGATAATATTTTAATACGTTGGAGCTCACGCCTCCAATTCCATCCACAACGTCCTTCCAAGACTCCGGCCACTATCCGAACCCCCGAGGTCCGGTATCCACCGCCCTGCAACCGCTGTCCGTTCTCCACGTGTCTGTCCTCTCTGCACGCCTCCCGAGAAAGCCCACGCTCCTCAACTCAGCACACATATACAAGATGACACAACATGACTTCCATTGGCTAGCAAAATGAAAACAATTTCCATTATCACATAGTATAACCCAGACATTGCTGTTACAGAGAACCCCTTGCTCAGCAGTTAACAGTACGAGAAGCCATTTTAATGTAACACTTCAGTCAGAGAGGCAACAATCTCTCTGACATTTTGGTAATAAGCAATTAAGAGTTTACAGTCCATCTAGTATTACTGAGAACTATACACATGTATCTCTCTTACTGTTGGCTCGTAATGAGTTAGCTATCACTGTGAATCCAACCCAACAGCAACGTAACAGCAAGGTAGTGCACCCGTGGCTGACAAGAGAAATTAGGGATAGTATCAATTCCAAAGAAGAAGCATACAAATTAGCCATAGAAAGTGGCTCACCTGAGGACTGGGAGAAATTCAGAGTTCAGCAGAGGAGGACAAAGGGCTTAATTAGGAAGGGGAAAAAAGATTATGAGAGAAAACTGGCAGGGAACATAAAAACGGACTGTAAAAGCTTTTATAGACATGTAAAAAGGAAAAGACTGGTAAAGACAAATGTAGGTCCCCTACAGACAGAAACAGGTGAATTGATTATGGGGAGCAAGGACATGGCAGACCAATTGAATAATTACTTTGGTTCTGTCTTCACTAAGGAGGACATAAGTAATCTTCCAGAAATAGTAGGGGACAGAGGGTCCAGTGAGGTGGAGGAACTGAGCGAAATACATGTTAGTAGGGAAGTGGTGTTAGGTAAATTGAAGGGATTGAAGGCAGATAAATCCCCAGGGCTAGATGGTCTGCATCCTAGAGTGCTTAAGGAAGTAGCCCAAGAAATAGTGGATGCATTAGTGATAATTTTTCAAAACTCGTTAGATTCTGGACTAGTTCCTGAGGATTGGAGGGTGGCTAATGTAACTCCGCTTTTTAAAAAAGGAGGGAGAGAGAAACCGGGGAATTATAGACCGGTTAGCCTAACGTCGGTGTTGGGGAAACTGCTGGAGTCAGTTATCAAGGATGTGATAACAGCACATTTGGAAAGCGGTGAAATGATCGGACAAAGTCAGCATGGATTTGTGAAAGGAAAATCATGTCTGACGAATCTCATAGAATTTTTTGAGGATGTAACTAGTAGAGTGGATAGGGGAGAACCAGTGGATGTAGTATATTTGGATTTTCAAAAGGCTTTTGACAAGGTCCCACACAGGAGATTAGTGTGCAAACTTAAAGCACACGGTATTGGGGGTAAGGTATTGGTGTGGATGGAGAATTGGTTCGCAGACAGGAAGCAAAGAGTGGGAATAAACGGGACCTTTTCAGAATGGGAGGCAGTGACTAGTGGGGTACCGCAAGGCTCAGTGCTGGGACCCCAGTTGTTTACAATATATATTAATGACTTGGATGAGGGAATTAAATGCAGCATCTCCAAGTTTGCGGATGACACGAAGCTGGGTGGCAGTGTTACCTGTGAGGAAGATGCTAAGAGGATGCAGGGTGACTTGGATAGGTTGAGTGAGTGGGCAAATTCATGGCAGATGCAATTTAATGTGGATAAATGTGAAGTTATCCACTTTGGTGGCAAAAATAGGAAAACAGATTATTATCTGAATGGTGGCCGATTAGGAAAAGGGGAGGTGCAACGAGACCTGGGTGTCATTATACACCAGTCATTGAAAGTGGGCATGCAGGTACAGCAGGCGGTGAAAAAGGCGAATGGTATGCTGGCATTTATAGCGAGAGGATTCGAGTACAGGAGCAGGGAGGTACTACTGCAGTTGTACAAGGCCTTGGTGAGACCACACCTGGAGTATTGTGTGCAGTTTTGGTCTCCTAATCTGAGGAAAGACATCCTTGCCATAGAGGGAGTACGAAGAAGGTTCACCAGATTGATTCCTGGGATGGCAGGACTTTCATATGAAGAAAAAGTGGATGAACTGGGCTTGTACTCGTTGGAATTTAGAAGATTGAGGGGGGATCTGATTGAAACGTATAAGATCCTAAAGGGATTGGACAGGCTAGATGCAGGAAGATTGTTCCCGATGTTGGGGAAGTCCAGAACGAGGGGCCACAGTTTGAGGATAGAGGGGAAGCCTTTTAGGACCGAGATTAGGAAAAACTTCTTCACACAGAGAGTGGTGAATCTGTGGAATTCTCTGCCACAGGAAACAGTTGAGGCCAGTTCATTGGCTATATTTAAGAGGGAGTTAGATATGGCCCTTGTGGCTATGGGGGTCAGGGGGTATGGAGGGAAGGCTGGGGCGGGGTTCTGAGTTGGAGGATCAGCCATGATCATAATAAATGGCGGTGCAGGCTCGAAGGGCCGAATGGCCTACTCCTGCACCTATTTTCTATGTTTCTATGTTTCTATGTAACTCTACAATCTATAGGGAATAATGATGAGAAAGTCATTTCTGATAAATTAACATGTTTAGCGTAAATATAATTTGGGTAAACACAACACATAGAAATGTTAACATTTTTAAGGGGAAATGATGCTGTCACTTGAATGAACAATGACACATCCATGCAAATTTATTGTTTGCCGTGAAGCAATAACTTAAGTCACACTAGTGTAACTTTAAACTGAAATTGTATTGACAAAATATTTTAAACGATAACAAAGAAAGTGAAGGAAAGGGCCCATTACACACGTGTTAATTAGCCCATAGCGTGCACATAATCGTTGGAGCTCATTGTTCCGGAATCAATCCACTTTGCTTCACTTCGTTTACTCACAGTACCAACAATTCTGCCTGAAAACACAGTGTAAGCGAAACATAAATAAACATCCATGCCAGGTCCAAGGGCAAGGGCATCGAACGTTCTCCAAGATCATGTGATAACTAGCTAATTAAAGTTTATTTGTACATTCTCCGTAAGACTATTGTCTGCATGAGGATTTTCCGAGAGCAGTATCTGTTCTTCCAAATGTGAGTGTTTCACCATGTTCTTCAGTTATGTCTCCATTCTTCTCCTTCTTCTCTTTCCAGTAAATAGCTACCCCCCCCCCACGCCACCGATCGCTCAAGAATGCAAGAATGTTCCAGGGCATCTTATTCGCTAAATGTTAACAAGAAAAATCCCATTGGGCTAATTCAACAAGCCTAACTTATCAATCAACTGAATTACTCAATTGTATAATGTAATTAAAAAACACATTGCATTATGAGATAAACTGCTGAAAATAAAATACCTAACAGCAAAACCATATTAATAAAATAAAGCATGGTCTTAAACCAGAGGTATTACACATGACAAGAATTTGGATTCTGCAAGAAATTGAAGCTAATCTTTAAATAATTTTCAGGATGGCCAAATCTTCTGGAATATGTTGGTGTCAGTTCATTTCAACCTACAGGATTGGGATTCACCCAATCACTTATACAAAGCACTTTCTGTGATTTCAATAGCAATCATTGGAATTGCAGACAGCTCAACACTTTCTAGGCCAAGTACATCAGATGACAGAATAAAACAAATTGTATCTTTTCTTTTACATTTGTTGTTCAAATGGGGAAGAGATTGGCAATGGCAAACTGCTATTCACAAGCAGCTGTTAGTCCAAGAGTAAGACATTACAGATCCTTTGTGTGACCCCCCTTCCTTGTCTGGATCCAAGCTGAAATGTCACATTAGTGCCAAGCAGTTAGTCAAATTTCAATGGATGTTGTTGTTCACATCCTGTACTTTTACGTTGTTGATTTATTTACGTCTGCAGCTATTCCTCTGTTGCTTTGCTGTACCTCAATTAATTGGAGGCTGTTTCTGACATCCAAAAGCATTACCAAGCCCTCTAACTCATGCGTGAAATTGCTTTTCTAACAGCACTGTTATGAGTTAATAAAAATTGATTCTTTCTCTTCCTCCTGCTTTGCAGACAGTGTGGCAAAATGAACAAGGGCTTGTCCTTTTGTTATGATGCAGAATTCAACAGTGGATTCTGTAAATGGAATTGGTTGAGTGGCTCAAGTCGTGATACTAGTCACAGTTCAGGGAAACACAAGTATGATCCAGGTTACTGATAAGTGTAAGTGATGCATGACTGGTTGTTTAAATGAAGGGTTGAAGTCCCTGCAGGTTAGACCTTATTTAAACTCACCTTTTGTACTTAGCTGGGTTTAAATAACATTAATTTGGGATGTACATCAACAGGTGTGTAGATCAAATTTATTTATGGTGGAGGAGACAATATTACAGCATTTGGATAGCAAATAATGATTTTATATTATACTGATATTGTGATATAAAAGGAGTACACCAGTGGATCTGACTCAAGGTTTTCAGGTACGTGTATTTTTCCTGCCTTTAAATCAGATGGTTGTGCGCACAATATCCACGATAGAGCCTGGACACAAAAAGTTAAGGAACACACCAGGAGCTCCTATGGCAAATTAACCCTGTTCAAAAGAAAGCCCCATCTACTTGCACGCAGCAAGATTTTGAACATGGTATGGGATTACATCTTTGTCTTGGAAAATATTGCCTGTTCAGTTAATATCACCAAAAATCATTACCGGCTGTTGTAAAGTGAAAAAAAGTCACCAGAGAGACGCTAAAGCTAATGGATACAAAAGTATTTTATTCAACAAAATGAGATACTTTTGGGGGAAGAGGTCCGCTGACCCAATATTATTTGACATTTTATATGCTAATGGTCAAAGTTAGCAGCAGGACAATTCTATAGCTACAATGTATCAGCAATGCGTCCTTTGAATTACATATGATTTTCACACCTTCTTTGTACCCACAATCCAGACACCCAAAATGAATGTGAATCAGTATTGTCTGGTTTTCAGTTAACTGGTCTCCGCAGCTCTAGGGAAACTATTGTCCACGGCTGCACTTTAAATCTAATCTACAATCCACATTCAGCTCTAAAGATTTGCTGAAGTTAATATTTGCTCTATACTCCAGAATATTCCCTAAAACTAGCCTTTACGACATTGCCTCTTATGGGAGCTTGCTTTGTATAACCTGGATGCAGCGTTTCAGAATCAGAATCAGGTTTATTGTCATTGACTTACATGATGTGAAATTTGTTGTTTTGTAGCAGCAGAGTAAAACAAAAATAAATGAATATTGCATTAAAAAGGAATAACAAGGTGTGTTCAAGGGTTCATGCAGTTTAGGAATCTGATTATGGAGGGGAGAAGCTGTTCTTAATCATAGCGTGTATGTCTTCTCCTTTATCTCCACAGCCCCCCTCACCCCCCGATGGTGAGGTTTCTTAGTCATGGATACTATGTGCTTGCTCCATCACGCTGAGCGCTGACACACCACAGGGCTGCCTGCTCAGCCCACTGCTGTTCACACTGCTGACACATAAATGTACTGCTTTGTCAAATTCAAATCAAATCAACAAGTTCGCAGATGTCACAACAGTCATTGGCCTCATCAACAATGATGGCAAGTTGCCATACGTAGAGGAGGTGGAGGGTCTGGTAGAATGGTGCAAGAACAAGAAATTGAGTCTCAGCGTAGGCAAGACTAAAGAGATGATTGTGGACTTTAGGAAGGTGCAGGCTGACTGGTCCTCACTGTACATACACAGCTCCTTCATGGAGAGAGCTGGGAACACCAAGTTTCTGGGAGTTCATATATCAGACGATCTCACCTGGTCGCTGAACAACACCCCTTTTGTCTACTACTGATATCTTTTATAAACCCACTGTTTCTCTCAGCTGTCTGGACTATACCTCTTCCCACTTTGTTACTTGTAAAAATGCCATCCCCTTCTCTCAATTCCCTTATCTCTGAAGCATCTGCTCTCAGGATGAGGCTTTTCGTTCCAGAACTAAGGATGTCCTCCATCTTCAAAGAAAGTGGCTTTCTTTCCTCAACCTGGATCTCCTCCATTTTGCTCTGCTCTGACCACAGACTCCTGCCACCCCACCAGGGAAAGGGTTCCTCTTGTCCTTACTTAACACCCCACCGCCTTTGCGTCCAAAACATAATCCTCCAGAACTTCTATCACCTCCAACCGGGTCCCACCACCAAGCACATCTTTCCTTCCTTACCGCTACTTTTCTGCTTTCCACAGGGATCACTTCCTATGCAACTCGTCCATTTGTCCCTCCCTACTGATCTCCCTCCTGCTGCTTACCCTTGCAAGCAGAACAAGTGCTACACCAGCCTCTACACCTCCCCCCTCACTACCATTCAGGGCCCCATACAGTCCTTCCAGGTCCGGTGAACTTCACCTGTGAGTCGTTCAGGTCATCTACTGTATCGGGTGCTCCCATTTGTATTTTTCTGTATATTGGTGAGACCTGACGTAGATTGGGAGACTGCTTTGCTGAACACCTACACTCTGCCTGCCAGAAGTAGCAAGATTTCCCAGTAGCCACCAATTTCAATTCTACTTCTCATTCCAACATGTCATCCTATGACCTCCTCTACTGCCGTGATGAGGCCACACTCAGTTTGGAGGAGCTACACTATATATTTCGTCTGGGTAGCCTCCAACCTGATGTCAAGAACATCGATTTCTCAAACTTCTGGTTATGGACACCCAACCCCCTTCACCATTCCCCATTCCCATTCGTATTTTCTTTCTCACCTTATCTCCTTACCTGCCCATCACCTCCCTCTAGTGGTCCTCCCTCTTCCGTTTCTTCCATAGCCTTTTGTTCTCTCCTAGTAGATTCCTCCTTCTCCAGGCCTTTATCTCTTAAACTAATCAACTTCCCAGCTCTTTACTTCACCCCTCCCCCTCCCAGTTCCTACAACCTTGTATTTCTTCCTCGCCTCCCCCCACCTTCTTTGACATCATTTTTCTCCAGTATTGATGAAGGGTCTCAGCCCAAAACGTTGACTGTTTAATATTTTCCAAAGATGCTGCCTGGCCTGCTGAGTTCCTCCAGCATTTGGTGTATGTTGCTTGGATTTCCAGCATCTGCAGATTCTCTCTTGTTTGTGATTGGAGCTCTTTAGTCAAGAAAGCACAGCAGCGTCTCCACTTCGTGAGGAGATTGAGACAACTGTACCCCCTAACTAATTTTTACTGGAGTACCTTTGCAAGTGTTCTGAACATCTGCATCACCCTCTCATATAGGAATTGCAAGGCACATGAATGCAAAATTTTTCAAAGGACTATGAGAACCAATGAGACGCTCATGGGGTCTCTCTTCAAACCAACAGGGATATTTATCAGGACTGCTGTCTATGCAGGGCCCTTAACATTGTCAAGGATCCCTTCCATCTGTCCAACCATCCCTTTGAAACCCTACCATCAGGCATTGGACAAGGATGGTAAGGATGGGAACCGACTTCTTTCCCCAGTCCGTGAGACTATTCAGCTCCCTGCCACCACCCGTGTCTCATCATGTATGAAGTGCCAGTAGTGTATTCAGTGTACTTTTGATTTGAGTTGCAAATGCTTTTTTTTTGTTAATTTATTTGTGGCAATATTACCTTACGTTTTTGTGTGAGTTTTTTGTATTGTGTTCTGCACCTTGGTCCGGAGGAATGTTGTTTCGTTTGGTAGCATACATGTATGTGCGTGAATGGCCATGAGCTTGAACTTGAACTTCAGGCACCACCTCTTAAAGATGTCCTTGATAGTGGGGAAGGTTGTGCCCATTTTGGCACTGGCTGAGTCTACTACCCTCTACAGCCTCTTATGATCCTGGGTATTGAATATCCATACCAGGCTGTGATGCAACCAGTCAAAATGCTGTCCATTATACATCTAAATGTATGCTACAATTGAAGCTACACTCCAAAGTTTCTTCATGAATTGTAAAGTACTTTGAGACTTCCAGAAGTCATAGAAGGTGCTTCTGAAATGCAATTCTTCGATTTGTAAATCTCTGCCTACTTTGTACTTACCTTTCAGTAGAATGGATCCAACTAACCAAATAACTGCCAGAAGTCAGCCATGACATCCATCATCTAATACAGAAGCATTAAGAGTTAAAGTAGAAAGAATCATTTTGATCATGATTTTTCTCTTGAAAAATATCAGTAACGTATACAGTGGATTCCGGTTAATTGGGCCATTGGTTAATGGGGGAAGCCACTTATTTGGAACAACTCTTAAAGAGCAAAATCAATCAGGAAAGTAGCTGGGATTCCATTAGTTTATTTGGGACATTCTGCCACTTAACTGGGGCAGGAAACTGTTGCTGGGCACTTTCTAGCCAGCATCAGTCGGATGTGTTTACATGGCCGTTAGACAAAACACCGTGCTTCAAATGAACAGCTTTTAAATGGCATCAATTTTGTGTGTTTGTGTTCAAACAGCAATGATTTTTGTCACTGATTGTTGGTGAGAAATAAGCAGTAACACAATTCAGAACTGTTTTGCTCACTGTGCTTTTAAGCATTCAGGCTTGGACATGCCAGAACGGCTGGGATTGAAAAGGAAATGATTTCACTACTTCAACAAGTATGAAGAATTTGAAGGTATTGACAATCATCTTGAATGTAGCAATGAAAATGAAGATTTGGAGGATGCAATTGTTGACGGCATTGTATGAAGGCAATATCTGCACTAGGTGTCTGCACTGATCTTGTTCATTTACAGTCAAAAGAACATGGTGTGGATGAATTCCTCCATTGATGACTAAATGGAACTAATATACAGTTTTATAGTACTGCAGTAGTATTAATAGTGTTCTAATTTGTTCTGTGTTTCATTTAAGTACATAATTTGTTACATAGTTTGTCTTTTTTATATCTTTTAACTATTTTCATGAAACTTTGGCTAATTGGGACAGCCGCTTAATTAAGCAAAAATGTACTGTTCCCTATATGTCCCAGTTAATGGGAATCCACTATATTAAGAGAATCAAGCAATCTTGTTTACTCATCGAACATGCTTGCTAATCTAATAAAATTCTTTCTTACTTCTCTTCTAATATTTGTATATTTGTATATCTGTACACTTGTAATGTTACTGTGACACTGTAATTTCCTTTGGGATCAATAAAGTATCTACCTATCTATCTATCTGCGTCTCCAGCTAATTTCCTCAATTCACTTTGGGTTCACTTCCCAATCACCTTACCAGTACTGGTAACCAATGAATTGGTGTTGATTTCAGGGTTCCAGTGACATCTTAGATTTCAGAAATAAGGATTCATAATCGAACAGTCCCAAATATTCCACTTTCCTCCTATTTCAGACTATAATTTATGACCCTCACGAGAAATTGCAAGTATGCTCCACTTCAAAACATGAGACTTGTGAGAATGCAATTTGGCTTGTGAAAATGAAATGTGATTTTTGCAGCCTGCCTCGGTAGCCTGAGAGGACAACTTGAACTTGTGATCCAAGCTAATTGCGTTTGCACTTCAGATTTTTCCTCAACATTCCATTCAGGAAAAAAAATGGAGAATTCCAAAGATTTATTTTCAGAGAGAATAAATTCCTCCTTATTTCAGGTTATGAAACTATGTCCCCTATTTATTCAATTTCAAATTCAAGCTCATTGTCATTGAACCGTATACACATATATTGCCAAACGAAACAACGTTCCTCTGGACCAAAGTGCACAACACAATACATCTATCTCATACGCAACACATGAAGGAATATTACCACAAAAATTAACAAATAATGAAATATATTCCAGAAGATTGACATGTAGCTCCTCCCATGAATCAGGGCATTCTTTCAGTCAATCTTATCCTGTCCCATCCTTTAACAAGGTCACCTCTGATTCTTTTAAACTACAGTGAGCCTCAGTCCCCATCTGCTCAAGCTTTCCTCTTTGGATATTCTCTTTATTCCAAGAATTAACAAAGAGAATCTCTTATGAATTGTTTCCAATGCAAGTAAAACACCAAATTACAGATATCCAATCTGTATTTACAAACGTTTGTAGTTCGCCTTGTATTAGCACTAATCCTGACTCCCTATTGTTGTACTCTATTTTCTTACAATGGAGGTCAGTATTTTGTACGCCTTCCCAATTAGTTGCATACTGCATGCTAATTTTCTGAGCTTCAGTGCTGAAGACTCCAGAACCATTCAGGATACAGCAATCAGTAGTCTTTGTTTAAATAGTATTGTGTTTTCCTCTATGTATTATCTCACATGGCATTTCAGTTGCCAGATTTTAACCTGTTCTCTTGACCTATCTATTTTCATTTGCAGACTTCATGTCTTCCTCACTGTTTGTTTCCCTGAACGTCTTTCCATCATTGGCATATTTGGCTATAATACACATGGACTTTTGATTCAAATTTCAAAGTTCAAAATACATTTATTATCAAAGCACGTATGCACTATTTGTCCTCCCCATAGACAGTCACAAAACAAAGAAGAACTATGGAACGAACCCTTTCATAGAAAAGAATCAAACATCAAACTCCCTCTGCCTCACAAGTTGCAAAGAAAAATTGCACAAACGGCAACAAAAAATCGAGTGAAAACACAGAATATAAAACACAAAATCAAAAGGCATATTTCAGTGTAGTTCTACTCAGCAGGCCACCTCAAAAATTGACCAAAAGGTAGTAACAAAAAGTGACCAGATCTAGAACTGGAAATAGTATGTATGGATATTATTCATAAAAAATGAATTAAACCTTGCTCCGGCTCTATTTGCTGACAGCATCGAGGGAGAGAAAGATCACTCAAATGTATGAACCTTCCCTTGGGAGTGCAGAGTGAGAGACCACCATACACAGACACCTTCTCTGGCAGCAGCAAGCGTGAGGCTAGTAGACAACGCTGAACTCTCACTTGCCTCTGAACCTGCCTCGATGACTTCAATCTTCCTCAATGCTTTAATTGGCAAGGTCAGTGAAAGATGGAGCTGTTCATGGACTCACGCCCCATTTCCTGGCTTCCTGGCTTCCATGCTGCAAATCGTGGTCTCATCCTCATGGAACTCTCTTGGAGATATCAAAGGGCCAGATTGCCTGATCGGCCCAAAATCACACCTGGCAGAATGTGAATAACTGGCTCTAACAGTAGCAGAACCATACCTGAAATAAAAGGAAGTTGTAAAAGAAGTGGAGGAGTTGCTTGCCAGCACCATCTTTTTCTGGAATATCATCAATATGGGCAATTGATACCTCAGCACTGATTCCTGTAGCATCCTATTAGTTAAGACTTTGCTCTGAAGCCTTGTCTTAACTCTTATATGCCAAATTCTGCATTATTTTCCAGAAAGTTCATTATTCCTCTTTGTGATTGCATTATCAATGTTCTTCCTCCTGATATAGATTCAAGATTCAAGATTCAAGATTCAAAAAACTTTATTGTCATTCTAACCATACATCAGCTCTGCAGGGCAGAGTGAGACAGCATTTCCCAGGAGCAGTGCAATCATAATATAACAAATGCAACACAAAATAATAAACATAACAATAAATAGTAAAACACAACAGCCACATGTCAGGTAAAATCAAGTTATAAGTGTCCAGTGCAAGTTAAAAGTGTCCAAAGCAGAGTCAGGTAGGCAGCTATTTAGCAGTCTGACTGCCTGTGGGAGGAAGCTGTTTAGTAGCCTTGTGGTTTTAGTTTTGATGCTCCTGTAACGTTTGCCTGATGGCAGAAGAATAAACAGTTCATGGAGAGGGTGTGAGGGATGTTTAATGATGTACCGTGTCTTCTAGAGGCATCAACTCTGAAAGAGGGTCTTGGACAGAAGGTAGGGAGACCCCAATAACATTCTCCGCTCCCCTACCCACCCTCTGCAAGGCTTTTTTGTCGACAGCACTGCAGCTGGAGTACCAGGTTGTGATGCAAAAGGTCAGCACACTCTCAACTATGCCTCTGTAGAATGTAGTTAAGATGTTAGTGGGGAGTGATGCTTGTTTAAGCTTCCTCAGAAAGTGCAATCTCCGCTGGGCCCATTTCACAATCTCAGTGGTGTTCCTGGACCAGGTGAGATTGTCCGAGATCTGCACCCCAAGGAACTTGATGTTTTCCACTCTCTCCACTGTGGAGCCACTGATGCTGAGGGGTGTGTGCTCAGGCTGAGACCGTCTGAAATTGCCGATCATCTCCTTGGTTTTGGTGATATTAAGCATCAAGTTGTTATCACTGAACCAGCTCTCTAGGTGTTTGACTTCCTCCCTGTACATTGTTTCATCATTTTGGCTGATGATTATTCTTGAAAGAAACATGCTATATTTACCAATAAAGAGCTCTTCAAATTAGATAGAAGCATCAAATGAAATTCTACCTTAAACGTCATTGCAATCAATTAGTATATCGATTAAGTGTATAATAATGACCTCAGTATAGAACAGGGAAAGGTCATTTGAAATAGTCAGCTTTTGTCTCTGGTGATGTAAGTAACTTCCAATATCTCAGGTTGCTGTTTATGCTAAATTCCTGAGAGAGGAAACACTGCAGATAAAATTTCCAAAGATGTTAATATTACCCATGTATTATATTGCATAGTCTGTTGCACTGCTCATCTATAGATCTGCACTGGTATCTACTTGGTATCTATTTTAGACCAGTTATAGCCAAAGACCATCTTCTTCTTCTTTTATGCTAATGGCAGCTTGCCCGTATCAGGAAGGTGCATTACCGCCATCTACTGTAATGGAGTATTAAACGAGTCATTTATGGGGACCAAGGACCATACTAGCTGAAAGGACTTTTATATTCTCCATCCAAGCTTTTGCTTAAAGCACCCCAGTACCACCCCACGGCAACATTAATTACGCACCCGCCAGCCCCAACCACACAAATCCCATTGGCCTCCTTCATGACCTCACATGCCTGGACTTGAAGCAGATCATGCTTGAACTTGAGAGAGTGCCAAAGTACTAAAGTTCGATGGGAAAATGGGATGACGTGGAAGGAAGTTCATTGAAAACAGAGTTTTGGGTGAACTCACATTTGGAATAGACAAATCTGCGGGTAAATTTCAAGGAATGCAGGAACTTTAAACAAGTTGCAACTATGTGCTCTTTGTTGAAAGCCTAAGTTTGAAGTCAGTCACTCATAGGTTCAATAATCTTAAAGAAACAGTTGGCAACAGAAGTGTATTAATAATATTCTCCAATTTAGTTTATATGCTCAAAAATGGAGAAATGAGGCTTCATTATCACACTGTCTCAGGTGTTCTACTTTCCTCCCATTTCTCACAGTAATTTATGACGCCCAAGAGAAGTTTTTGAAACATGAAACTTGTGAGAATGCAATCTGGTTTGTGAAAATGAAATGTGATTTTCACAGCCTGCCTCGGTAGCCTGAGAGGACAACTTGAACTTGTGATCCATGCTAATTGCAATTGTCCATAATTGGCTTTACTAGGAAAGCCTGGCAGGTTATTTAGTAAACATGGCAGGGTTACAAAACATACACAAAATCTGTCAAATAAATTTAATGGGTATTTTGGACTTCCTGTTAAAATGTATTTTTTTTTGACACTAACTTATCTCTTAAAGTTTTCAATTACTAGTACTAAAACAGCTGTTGATCAATCAACACATGCAAACTGCTGGAGGAGTTCAGTGGATCAGGCAACATCCATGGAGGAAAGCGAATTCGGTCTGAAATATCGACAGTTCATTTCCCTCCATAGCTGTTGAGTTCCTACTGCATATTTTTAGCATCTGTATTCTCACTTAAGGCTCTGAAGTGATGGTTGGTTCATGTGATATGCCACCATTCAATATCAATATGGTTATTCTTCAGTTTCATTGCTGTGCCTTAGTTTGTAGTGCTTAGGCTTTTAAATCAGGGGGATGTGGATTCAAATCCAACTCTGGAAGCTTAATGACAAAATGCACAGCTTTTGCTCCATTCTAGTCTTCCTCTTCTTTGGTGATCTATCAAGATTGATAACAACTTTCTTCTACTGAACTTGTGTGGATTCTGCAGAGATTGGTAAGGTCAATGTAGTATTCAAAGCCTATGCTGTTATGGATGTTCATGACATGGTGGTAAGTTGAAGACTTGTGAGTCAGTGCTCATTCTTTTGATAATGCTGATCTTCTTCGGGCTCAAGATTCCGAGTGGTATTACAGATACTTTTTTTCCACTTCGAGTGGTCATGGGCCAAGGATTCCCAGAATAAAAATGTGGATGTTACAATTTTTAAGGAGACTTTGAGAACAAGTTTTAGAATAAGTTCTGCTGTCTTTCTGGTAATCTCTTTCAGCCGTAGAGTTCAAACTGGAGTGTCTGTTTCATGATACGTTTTTAGGAACATGATCAATGCAGTTTGCTCAGTGGAACTGACTGACTCAAGTTAGGGCCTCAGTGCGAGAGATATTGGACTGGGAAAAAATGGGACATTGATTCATTTATCTTGCCAGTGGACTAGATGATCTGCAGAGATAACATTGGAAGATTTCTATCCAGTTGTTTGAGGTGCCAGCTTTAGACAGTCCATCTCTCAGAAGCATGCAGCAGGACTGATGGACCATGAATTTTGAGCTGGTTATGAGGTCTTGATCCCCAAATACTTCTTTCCGAATGGAGTGCAGAACTGACAGAGGCAAAGTCTTTTTGCTGCAGATTAAATAAAGGTTCCATCTGTCCTTGCAGGTGGACACAGAAGAGTAAGTTTGAAGAACAGGGTAGTTTGCCCAGTATCCAGGCCAAAAGCTGTTATAACTATATAGTCAACTTCTCCTCACAGGAGAATCCAGTCATCTTACGAATTAATTGAGTGAATCTGTCTTGCCCTAATTCTTAGGTAACTATTATACTTTCTTAAGTATAAAACCAAAATATGCTTCATGCTGAAGGTACGGTCTCAAATAAGGGTTGATAAAAATGCCATAAAATTTGTTTGCCTTTGTAGTTAAGCTAATTCCTTCTTCTGCCGGTATTTTAATTTCCCTTGAATGTGAGCAATGTCAGCCAGATCACTATGAATGCTGACACTTTCCACTCTCTCATTATTTCTCCTTTTTACTGGACTTTACTAAAGTGAACAGCTTCACGTTTTTCCACGTTATATTCTACCTGTGACAATTTTACCCACTCACCCCACCTGAGAATAATTCTTAGTCATTAAATTGAAAAGCCATGAAAGGCCACAGTGCGGCTGTTGTCATCTGACCATTCATATCGGTGTCAATTCTTCACTATGACAACCAAGTATTTGAATTAGTCCCATTGCTCAAGGCTCTCCAATAGCCTTGCCCAATTTCTGTTGTACATATATATCCAATTATCCTAAAAGCCATTTTATTGGAATGATATTTTGCAATTAAAGTGCTGAACTTACATCTTTGAAAAGCATCATACATAATGTACAAAAGTGTTGCAAATTGAAAATCCAGGTACAAGTGGGCAATTAAGAAACTGAGGGAAAATATAAAGGGAAACTTTATTAAGTAAAAATGTTCTTGACAGAGAGTAACAATGAAATTTCTGATAAATCTTGAGTTTCTAAGAAGCATAACTCTTGTTGATAATCTATTTATTATAAATGTGTTACCAGTCACATTTAAACTGTATTAAATTGAAAATTGTGGGATACCATAGAAACTAGCCACCCAAGCAAAAAGGAATTTAGTTTTGATGCCTTAATGGTAATTAACTGATAGAAGGTAGAATGGTGATTAGATTCTGGGATTTCATTTAGTCAAAGTATTATCAATTCTGACTATGATCACAATGAATGCCTCAACTGAAAGCTGATTTGTGAATGAAAAGGGTGTATGAATAATCTGTATGAATAATATGTGATCCTCCTGGATCTTTCTGACACAGTTAAAACAAGACTCGCTTATAAAGCATGGTGAAATGTCAGAGGAAAGAAAAGATGTCAACACCCTAGAAGTTTAATTTGCAGCCTGTATTTTGTAGCTGAAAATTGAAGGCTGCAGAAAATACTTGGACCATGCTCCACCTGGAAGTGCAACACAGTCTATAATGCTGGAGCATACTTTCATTGATCTGGTGTTATTCCGCTTACTCACACAAATCAGTAGGTTTCCTGTGCATATTTGAAACTCCCATCTCTTTTGGTTTTGCAGCACTGTTCTTGTTCTATATTGTATGTTTATAGGCTTTTATATATTAGCTGTTAAGAGTAACTATTATTTTAAGGTTGACTACACTATTACCTCCTTTTGTGATGAACTGTTGCAACAATATGTGTACTATGCTTCAAGTTCAGATGCCACATTGAAATAGACATGTTTCCTTGATGCTTCTAGATCTAACCTCATGATGTAACACTTTGCAGTGCAGTTACAAGAAAATTACATTCCTTCAGGTCATTTACCCTCTCATGCTTTTCATCAGATCAAAGTTAGATTTTCGCTTCCTTAGTCCAGCTCCATCATGGGCACTAGCCGTGCCTCAAAAAGGCGGCGTCCATCACTAAGGACCTCATCACCCAGGACAAGCTCTCTTCTCATTGCTACCATCAGGAAGGAGGTACAGAAGAACGAAGGCACACACTCAACAATCCAGGAACAGCTTCTTCCCCTCTGCCATCTAATTTTTGATTGGACATTGGACCCATGAACACTACCTCACTATATTTTTATTTTTATTTTTTGCACTACTTATTTAATATAGCTATTTAATATACATATATACTCACTGTAATTCACAGTATTTTTCTGTATTATTATGTATTGCATTGTACAACTGCTACAAACTAAACAAACTTCATGCTGATCTACCCCTGAACACACCTCAGTGTTTATCTTGTGCTTATATTTTCTTAACATTCAATTCCAGTGAAAGAGCATTGAGCTGGTTCAATGTGAAGAATTGGAAATGATAAGCAGGGAGGGAAAGGACATGAGACGTGGTCTGACAACTTTAAAAATTGACAAATTACCAAGCCCTAGCAAGTCCAGATTCTTGGAAGGAACAAAGAAAGAAATTCTTCTGGCTCTGATTATCATTTTCCAATCCTCTTTGACAAAGGTGTGGTCTTGGAGGTCCAGACTATTGCAATAAGAAAAAGCAGAGAATGGTGAAAAGTTGAAATATTATTAAACAATACTAATTTGGAGTATAAAGAGAATATAAATTTAAGATTTTGCCCCTAGTATGTAGGTATGTGGTAGAATTTAGGGAGTGCTAGTAGAATGCAGGCAGAGTGAGACATACATACAGCATGATAGACTGATAGTGCAAGTGGGATGCTGATGCTAATCGTAGACTTGTTGGGCCGAAGGGCCTTTTCCATGCCTACAGGCACAGAGTTATAGAGTGTCTCTATGACTTTGTGCATGCCATTGTGCAAACTCAATCAAAATCAAGGTTGTCAGCATGTCAATAGGAAGTCAGTTGATTGAATATCCATTGAAAAAGAATTTTGTTGATCCACACAGACACTGAAATTCACCATATTTCTATACAACTCAGCAGAAGGCCATTCAGCTCATCAAGACAATCCCAGTTTAGTCTAATCTTCAGGATGGCACCAGCAACCAATGGTGACGCCCTGCAAACAGTTCACAAAATGACTTATAGACAATAGGTGCAGGAGTAGGCCATTCGGCCCTTTGAACCAACACCGCCATTCACTGTGATCATGGCTGATCATCCACAATCAGTATCCACTTCCTGCCTTATCCCCATAACCTTTGATTCTGCTATCTTTAAGAGCTCTAACCATCTCTTTCTTGAAAGCATCCAGAGACTTGGCCTCCACTGCCTTCTGGGGCACAGCATTCCATACATCCACCACTCTCTGGGGGAAAAAAAATTCTCCTCAACTCTGTTCTAAATGGCCTATCCCTTATTCTTAAGCTATGACCTCTGGTTCTGGACTCACCCATCAGCGGGAACATGCTTCTTGACTCCAGCATGTCCAATCCCTTAATAATCTTATATGTTTCAATAAGATCCCCTCTCAGCCTTCTAAATTCCAGAGTACACAAGCCCAGTCACTCCAATCTTTCGACATATGACAGTCCCGCCATCCCGGGAATTAACCTTGTGAACCTACGCTGCACTCCCTCAATAGCAAGCATGTCCTTCCTCAAATTTGGAGACCAAAACTGCACACAGTACTCCAGGTGTGGTCTCACTAGGGCCCTGTACAGCTGCAGAAGGACCTCTTTGCTCTTATACTTAATTCCCCTTGTTATGAAGGCCAGCATGCCATTAACTTTCTTCACTGCCTGCTGTACTTGCATGCTTGTTTTCAGTGACTGGTGTACAAGAACACCTAGATCTCGTTGTACTTCCCCTTTTCCTAACTTGACTCCATTTAGATAATAATGTGCCTTCCTGTTCTTACCACCAAAGTGGATAACCTCACATTTATCCACATTAAACTGTATCTGCCATGCATCTGCCCACTCACCCAGCCTGTCCAAGTCTCCCTGTATTCTCATAACATCCTCCTCACATTTCATACTGCCACTTAGCTTTGTGTCAGCGGCAAACTTGCTACTGTTACTTTTAATTCCCTCATCTAAATCATTAATATGTATTGTAAACAGCTGCGGTCCCAGCACTGAACCCTGCGGTACCCCACTGGTCACTGCCTGCCATTCCAAAAGGGACCCGTTAATCACTACTCTTTGTTTTCTGTCAGCCAGCCAATTTTCAATCCATGTCAGTACTCTGTCCCCAATACCATGTGCCCTAATTTTGCCCACTAATCTCCTACATGGGACTTTATCAAAGGCTTTCTGAAAGTCCAGGTACACTACATCCAGTGACTCTCCCTTGTCCATTTTCATAGTTACATCCTCAGAAAATTCCAGAAGATCAGTCAAGCACAATTTCCCCTTTGTAAATCCATGCTGACTTGGACCGATCCTGTTACTACGATCCAGATGTGTCGTAATTTCATCTTTTATAATTGACTCCAGCATCTTTCCCACCATCGACATCAGGCTAATGGATCTATAATTCCCTGTTTTCTCTCTTCCTCCCTTCTTGAAGAGAGGGACAACATTAGCCACCCTCCAATCCATAGGAACTGATCCTGAATCTATAGAACATTGGAAAATGATTACCAATGCATCCACAATTTCTAAACCCACCTCCTTAAGTACCCTGGGATGCAGACCATCAGGTCCCGGGGACATCAGCCTACAGACCCAACAGTCTACTTTTACTTCTCCCTACAATATGATTCTACCACAAAACTGCGTGTGATTGGAACCTGTGATTTATGTTTTAATGGTGTGTTTTTGGGCAGATTGTGCAATCTGGTACTTCACTTTCTCCAAGGGAGTTCAGAGAGGCCTTCCTCCCCCTCTCGCTACCTGCTGTTGGAGGGAAGTGAAGAGTTTTGGGATCTGCATTGCAAGGATTGATCAGTGAGGCTGTGTACTTTTTTTTAGGGGACTTTGAGGTTCATGTTGAATCTGTTTCTGGTTTCTGGTTGCTCTTTTTTTGCTGTTTTTGAGCAGTTTGATCGGGGTAATTGATGCAGACTGGGGCACTTTAATGAAGAATGGCTCTGTGGCCTTCAGTGGTTTAGCATGGCTCTGAACTGAACTAAACTGAATACTACTGGACTCCTGGTGTGATGTTTGATATTCTACGTGTTGTTCGCTTGCTTCGTGCTGTTTCTGCAAATTGTTCTTTTTTTTTAATGTGTTGGGTGTTTGACGTTTCCTTGAACAGGTTCCATGTTGTTTCTCTGCCTACAGGAGGAGAAATCTCAGAGTTATATTCTGTATACATAAATGTACTTTGATTTTGAGTATTCTCTATCCCCAACGAATTTTCCGTATTGCCCCCACATTGCCATCAATTTAATTCCTTCTACAGTACAGCAATTTAGAATTGGCAATTAATCTTCCAATCTGCACACCTTTGGGATGTAGGAGGAAACCGGAGCACCCCAAAGGAAATTAATGCAGTCATAGAGAGAATGCGACAGCACCTGAGGTGAGGATTGAAACTTCTTCCCTGGCATCCTGAAGGAGTAATTCCACTAGCTGTGTTACCACCTCATCCAAGAGGGAGGACCTGAGGACCTGGCTTGGGCGGGGTGGGGGTGGGGGGAGCTTGTGATCAAAGGCAAATTCAAAGCAGAGAACCTTGCCATTTTAAAATTAATCTCTGTTGTAAAATATTTAAAAATCTCAGATATTAACCATCCAGTCTCAGAAAACTCAATTCCAATTTTAATGTTTCCAGAAAGCATACAACATACAAACACTTTAATTGGGCTCCAACAGCTATAGAGAGGGAAGGACTATTACACATAGGAGTTACATGACTTTCCAGCACTGCTGACGATGCAGGTGGATTTCCCTAACTTTTCCCTTTGACCTTGCTGGTGCCAAACAGATCTCACCCCCCCCCCCCCGCCCCACCGCTCCTTGAGCAAATCATCAAGTTCCTGCCTCTATTCATCATGATTAGGCCAGCACTCAATCCTTGTCAATTGGTCAACCCTGCATACAGACTCTCACTATAGCTGGATCTCTCTCGTCATTCCTGACTCCTTCTTTCCACTTTCTCTTGATTGGTTTATCTGCCCAATGCTCAAGGACTCCGATGTTAAAAGTCCACAGCATTTGGAGACCGGAGCTTGTCACATCACTCAGGAATCTAGTTAGAGTGAATATAATGGGGTTTGGTATCTCATGGGTCACAAACAGATAACTGGTCTTGACCAATGGGTTTAAGTTTTGGATTCTTTGAAACATGACATTAGGTATGTCAAAATAAAGTCAAGGATAAGAACAGGGAAATAAATCTGCCTGAGGAGGAGGAATTAGGCTCACCATGCTTGAGACCATATGAGCATATTAGGGATCAGCTTTCTCAAGCAACTCTTCATGTTGGGAAAGAAACAGATGGAGAGGGCTAATGTTTCATCAAATGTTTGACCTTAAAGTAAAGCATGCAAGACAATAATTGAAAAATAAAAACCAGTATAATTAATCATCATGCATTTCATCTAAGGACTCCAGAAAATAATCAAGTTTTCTCCTTTTACAAGAGAAGTAAACGCATTCTATGTTTTGCCTATGTTAATTACAGAAAGTGAAGTTTAATTATAGACTAAAATCTTCTATGTTTTAATAATCATGGTAGTAAACTTGAAAAAAATTAGAATATCAAAAGCACCACTGATCTCTGTTTCTACTATTTAGCTGTAGTTCCAAACACTCAGCATTTTGACAGTTCCCTGTTGCCCTGAGTTCCTTCTCCAGCATAGCAGCTGGAGTAAGTACATGGTGAAGAACAACATGTTGGAAAACATTAATTATACAGCTGCACCATCAATTCCTACAGAGAGAATGTACTTAGCACTGAACAATCAGTAGTCCCATGGCAATCTATACTTTGGAAAACAGAATTTCTGCAAAGATTTGTTTGAGTATTAAAAATATATGGAAATATCATTATATCATAAACCCCTACTTCATTCCATAAAGGTCATCTTTAGCTCATTTTATTTCTCTGTGACTAAACCAACCTCGTTCTTTCCTGTGTCCTTTACAGGGGATATTGGGAATGCATAATAAATGCTGGCATTCCAAATATCATTCACATTCTGTAATAATAAATTTAAAAAAAAACACCTGAGCTGGAGCTGTACCACTGGAAGATCACAGCTCAAGTACCTTGAACAGTCCAACCCATATATTATTACGTTTAAATAAGATTCAAAATCCAATGTTAATAACACAGGTTGAAAATGGCATCCCAGATAGATAGACTGGTGCAGAAGGTATATGGCATGCTTATTTTTATTGGTCAAAACACTGAGTACAAGAGTTGGGACGTCATGTTACAATTGTACAAAACCTTTGTTAAATTGTGCTTTCAATGGTTCAATTTAATGTCAGAGAATGTGTGCAGTATACAACCTGAAATCCTGACTCTGTTGCATGGATGTGGCTGGGGACAAACCCAAGTGAAGGACACAGGCACAGAGACAGGATCGTGAGGCGCTAGCACAGTTGCAAACGTGGAACAGGTATCCAGGAGAGTCTTTTCACAGAGACAAGGTTTATGCAGATAATCCAGGAAATGGTGCGGAACTTAGAACTGACAGTCCTAAGGCATCAGGAAACGAGGTTTACACACACTAGAATTGACCAACGAAATGGCAAAGCATGGCTGTGACGCCAGAGTTCTTATGCTATGTTCGCTAATGGGAACCAGGTGTGCTGTAATTAATGGAACTAGCAATAATTTGGAATCAGCTGACAGGAATTAAGGCACAATCACTGAGATAATGGCAAGATAGGGAATTGTCAGACGGGACCATGACATACTCTTCACTGACATCCATGAAACAGAGAGAGAAATAAAAAGAAAGAAAGGATGGCAGAAAAATGTTCAAACTCTAAATCCCCCTCCCGCTCCCACACCCAAGCAGTAGCAAAGAATCAACCCTCTCCTCCTCCCTATTTGATCCAGCAAACAGCATCAGTGCTCACCATCTACCAAGCAATAGCAAGCCCCCAGATTCTATGATCTATAGAAAATCAAAAACTACTGTCCATCCCAACACTTCAACATCTCAACAGAATCACTAATGAGGGAGAGAGAGTTATCACTCCTGCAACAGCGTGAGGGGGGGGCCAACAGCTCGCTGCTTTGACGTTACAGTCTGCAGTATCGAGTTCCCCCAGACTCGAGAATCAAGTAGAATCTCACCATTGAGAGAGAGAGAGTGAGAAAGCTATCACTCGGGTGCAGAGACCTCTGACAGCTGTCCAGGTCCACTGTCTCGATGTTTCAATCTCTTGTGATACTTCAGTATGCAACATCAGTGAGGAATCAGGACATCCACAGGGCTGCACCCCGAAGGCACTCATCTTCCAACCCAAACCTGGAGAACCCAAAATGCAGGCTGTTTGGCAAGCTCTGAATGGCGAAAACCTACTGTCATGACAAATGTCGTTTGAGCACGGCTGTAGATCATGGACTCTGACAGGATACCAGCCACCTTGAAAAGGGAAGACAAAGACATCAGAAGAGGAGAAATTAAGCTGTTTCACAGATGAACTTGAAGAAGTCACCCAGGTCCACAAAAAGCTCTGGTGCCATCTTTAGCTCCTCCTCAGAACACTTGAAGTATTGTGTGTGGTTCTAGTCAGCACAATGCAGGAATGTGCAGAAAGATTCACAAGGAAGTTACCTGGATTGGAGGGCTTAAGGTAAAATGAATTTGGACAGGCTGGTTCTGTTTTCTGTGAAGCAAACGAAGCTGAGAGACAACATGATAGAAGTATATAACATTGGATGACTGAAGTCTGTTTCCCAAAGTATGCTATCTGAAACAATAGGGTATAGGTTGAAGGTGAGAGGGAAAAGGTTTAAAGGAGACCTGAGTGGCAAATTGTTCTCACACTGAGTCATTGGCATCTGGAATGAGCTGCCAGAGGAGGTGGCTGTGGCAGGAACTGTAACAACATTTAAGAGGAATCTGGGCAGGGAATTGGATAAACAAGGCATAGAGAGAAATGGAAATTATGCAGGTGTGCGGGGTGAGCATAGTTTGTCTTGATAAATTGGCATAAATATAGTGGGCTGAAGGGTCTATTTCTATTTGGTATCACCCTGTGACACTTGGAATGAGCTGCCAGGAGAAATGGTTGAGGCAGGTACAAAGGACAGTAAAGGAATGGAGGGTTATGGGCTGAGTGCAGGTCGATGGGACTAGGTGAGAGTAAGAGTTCGGCACGAACTAGAAGGGCTGAGATGGCCTGTTTCCGTGTTGTAATGGTTATATGGTTATAATAATGGCATTTAAAAGACATTTAGGTAAGTATGAAAATAGGAAAGGATATGGGTCAAATGCGGAAAATTTGTCCTGCTTTAATGTCACCATGTTCAATGTGGACCAATTGGGCAGAAGGGTCAATTTCTTTGCTGTATGACTTGATGTCTGTATACACTCAGTGGCTCCTTTATCAGGTACTCCAGTACACCTTGTTAATGCAAATTTCTAATCCGGCAGGAGACAATGATACAAAAAGTGGTTGGTAAGTTGATGGAGAACATCCTGAGAGGCAGGATTTATGAACATTTGGTGAAGTATAATATGATTAGGAATAGGCAGCATGGCTTTGTGAAAGGCAAGTCGTGCCTTACAGGCCTGATTGAAGTTTCTGAGGATGTGACTAAACACATTGATGAAGGAAGAGCAGTAGATGTAGTGTATATGGATTTCCACAAGGCATTTGACAGGGTACCCTATGGAAGGCTTATTGAGAAAGTAAGGAGGCATGGGATCCAAGGGGACATTGCTTTGTGGATCCAGTATTAGTTTGCCCACAGAAGGCAAAGAGTAGTTGTAGACAGGTCATATTCTGCATGTAGGTTTGTGACCAGTGGTGTGCCACAGGGATCTGTTCTAGGACCCCTGCTCTTTGTGATTTTTATAGGTGACCTGGATGAAGGAGTGGAGGGATGGGTTAGTAAATTTGCTGATGACACAAAGATTGGAGGTGTTGTGGATAGTGTGGAGGGCTGTCAGAGGTTACAGTGGGACATTGATAGGATGCGAAACTGTGCTGAGAAGTGGCAGGTGGATTTCAGCCCAGATAAGTATGAGGTGTTTCATTTTGGTAGGTCAAATATGATAGCAGAATATAGTATTAATGGTAAGACTCTTGGCAGTGTGGAGGATCAGAGGGATCTTGGGGTCCAAGTCCACAGGACACTCAAAGCTGCTGCGCAGGTTGACTCTGTGGTTAAGAAAGCATATGGTGCATTGTCCTTCAATTGTGGGTTCAGTTTAGGAGCTGAGAGGTAATGTTGCAGCTATGTAGCACCCTAGTCAGCCCCACTTGGAGTACTGTGCTCAGTTCAGGTCACCTCACTACAGGAAGGATGTGGAAACTATAGAAAGTGGGCCGAGGAGTTTTACAAGGATGTTGCCTGGATTGGGGAGCATGTCTTATGAGAATAGGTTGAGTGAACTCGGCCTTTTTTCCTTGGAGTGACGGAGGGTGAGAGATGACCTGATAGAGGTGTATAAGATGCTGAGGGGCTTTGATTGTGTGGATGGTCAGAGGCTTTTTCCCTGGGTTGGAATGGCTAGCACGAGAGGGCGCAGTTTTAAGGTGCTTGTAAATAGGTACAGAGGAGATGTCGGGTTAAGTTTTTTACGCAGAGAGTGGCGAGTGCGTGGAATGGGCTGCTGGTGACGGTGGTGGAGGCGGATATGATAAGGTCTTTTAAGAGACTCCTGGATAGGTACATGGAGCTCAGTAAAATAGAGGGCTATAGGTAACTCTAGGTAATTTCTAAGGTAAGGACATGTTGGGCACAGCTTTGTGGGCCGAAGGGCCTGTATTGTGCTGCAGGTTTTCTATGTTTCTATAAAAACAAGAACGGTTAGGATGAGAAACAATTTCTTCCACCAGGCCATTTGGCTTCTGAACTTCCTATTGCATTGTATATGAATTGTCACTGGTTAATCTGTTCTATACCTTATAATATTTAATATTAATGCACCTTAGTTTGTTATTTATGTGTGATTCATCTGTAGATTTTATCCTTACCTTCATAAGTTATCGTGTGTTATATGTATTACAGTGCTTTACACCCTGGTTCAGAGAAATGTTCTCTTGTTTCTATTTATGTCATATGGTTACTGTATACATATTATATACATGTACATAGTTAAATGACAGTAAACTTGACTTGACTTGTATTTCAGAACAAACATCAGAATAGGAAAGAAATATGATCTCACTGTTGACATCCTTGGATTGTCACGCACAACAGTCTCCAGAGTTTATAGGGAATGGTGCAAAAAACAAAAAAAGAATACAGTGAGTGGCAGTTTAGTAAGCAAAAATGACTTGATATTGAATAAGGTCAGAGGAGAATGGCCAGACTTTTTCTAAGCTGACACGAAGGCGACAGTAACTCAAATAACCATGCGTTACAACAGTGATGTGCAAAAGAGCATCTCTGAATGTACAGAGTTTTGAACCTTGAAGTGGATGGGCTACAGCTGCAGAAGATCACAAACATCCTCTCAGTGGCCAATTTATTAGGTACAGCAGGGATCAAATGAAGTGGCCACGGAGTGTGTGTCCATTGCATTGAAGCATTAATTCTGTTTCTCCTTCTTCAGATGCTTCAACAACTTCTGAATACTTCCAACATTTTCTGTTTATAATTCAGATATTCTATTTATAATTCAAATTTCCAGCATCTGTAACATTTTGCTTTTGTATGCTGCACAAGGCTCTGAAGTCTTACAAGCCAAACGGTTGTCATTTTAACATTATGCAAAGCTATTCTGTTTTGCTGCTGACACAGAGGGTAAATATACCAGGGTAAATAAAAATGACTGACTGAGCTACCTATCTAGTTGCTGCTCTTTATATGTGTTCATAGGCAATGAATATTGGCAGGCCGTAGAACAGTGACTGTCCATGTTCCAGCTTGGGTTACTTGTAATTGATAAGGATGAAAGTACATACTAATTTTCTTTCCTTCGTCTCTTTTACTCAGAGTGCTGAGGATGATCAGAGACTCACAATGCTATCCTATGTAATATTGATAAACGTGGATCAGGGGCCGTTTCAGTGAACTGCATGCTCTGGACTAGCTTAGCTCTATCTCACACTCGGCTGGATTTCCAGAAGCATTCTGGCAGTTGTTTCAGTAATTGCTGGCATAGACATATTTTCGTTAATGGTAGCAAAAGCCTGCAGCTCTGGAAATCTAAATCAAAGAACACCTCATCTATCAATACCCTCTGCAGTTGGGACTCTGCATGGCATGCCTCCTGGAAAATTTAGTACTAATCCTGGGTCAGGTTAGAACCGGCCCTGGACTATTGAACCCATTCTTTTCAATCAAAGATTTTCCAACTGGGGAGAAGAAAGGTAAGGCAAGTGACTTTCTACAAAAAGAAAATGTTTTTGTGATAACCTTTTTTAATTAGAAGTGTTTTCAAGTTCTCATGTGATTTTATTATTCGTTAAGGTCTTAGTGTTTGTTCAGAAGCATTGCAGATGACTCAGAGTTTTAACAGGCAACAAAGCAAGGTAGGTGTTAGAGTGATTGTAGCATGTCTTTGCCTGCTACTAAGGGTTCTCTGGAATTTCAGAGATGATCCATATGGCCAATCAGTCAACACAGCGCATGGAGCAAGTGACATATAAAGCCACAGCAATCAAATCTAGGATATTCTCGTTCAGCAAGTTGGCCCTCATAAATCCAGGGCAGGTACGTGTGAGGCAATTGTGAACCCAAGGGGAAAGTATGGGCATTGGTTGTACTTAAAAATCTGGGCCATGTGTTGTAATGATGTTAGAAATAAGTTCAATAACAAACATAAAAGGAAATTAGATAAGCAAATGAAAACAAAAACTGCAGTTGTCTTGGGAAATTGGATAATCTTTCGAAGAGTTGACATAGGTAAAGGGGCCTATGACTTCTTTCTTTCTTTCTTTTTGGCGTGTGCCTGCATGCATGCGAGTCTGTGCGTGTGTGTCTATGTGTCTGTGCATGTGTCCGTGATGATGTCTTTTTCATGGCTTTCACAAGGTGCGGAGAGAGAGAGAGAGAGACTGTGTGACGCACCACTCCTCACACAGACTTTTTCACAGTATTTTCCCTTTGTTTTACAAGGTCGAGTTGCGTTCTCGACACTCAACCTGGCACGGATGGAAAGTGTGCTCGGGAGCGGACCCGACTAGTGTCGAACCGGGAAACCTGCGCTCCCGGGTCCGGTGCCGATGTCATTGCGCCACCTGCCGGCCCCATGACTTCTTTCTGAACTGAGAACTGCTGTGATTAAACCATGGGGATGGTTTTATCATGCTGCTCAGAGGGGTGGGGGTTCAAATTGCGTTGCAGGGGAGTGTGAGCCAGAGTGGCAGGAGAGCAAGCGGAGTGCGTGTGGGGAAAGTAGACATTAAGACTACAAGCAAAGATGGAAACTGTTCAGATGACGCCTGCGTACAACACTCCTTCAATCAACATCTTCTGGATAGATCATGAAACCATCTATTTCACTTCTTTTATGTCTTTCACATTTGATTTTCATCTTGGATGTGATTCTGGAACTGCTGGAGCCTGTGATTTGCAGTTTGGAGATAGCTTGGGTGTTCCAGTGCTCTGCAGTCTCCAAGAGGATTCTGGGAGGCAGAGGCAGCATACAGGAACTTTGAGGTGAGAAGACTGCAAGCCGTTATTTGACTCCATTTCGCCAATTAAAGTGATGAGGGAGATTGAAATATCGAGGCGAATTGGAAGGTGAGCACTGTCTGCCTGCCTTTTGATCGCTGATGTGATTGCTCTACTACTGGAAAGGGGAGACTTCCATTTGATTGCTGGTGAGATCGCTCTGCTGCAGAGAGAGGAGACTGCCTTTTGATCATGGGGGGGAGGTCACTCTGCTGTCAGGGAGGGGAGACTGCCTTTTGATCACAGGGGGGTCACTCTGCTGTCAGGGAGGGAAAGGCCTGCTGCTGTTCCCAGGTTTTCTGCATTTTAGATATGGATTTGGACTATAGACTGTTTTTCAGTCTTATTGTTTTTTTGCCTGATGTTTCTCATTTTGTTTTGTGTGCAGGGGAGGGGGTTTTGGGGGTCAATGTGCCTGTTCTGTTTTTGGTCGTTTTTTTTGCGCAGGGAGGAGAGATTTGGGGGGTGGGTGATTATCGTGCTGCCATTCTTTTCTTTCTTTGTTTTGTGGCTATCTGGAGAAGAAGAATTTTAGAGTTGTATAACTTTGACCTCTGCCATACAATTCCTAAGTGGATATTGAACCCATCTCACTTTTTAAAAGTATATATTACTTCTGTTATTGCACCATTTTTAGTCTATATTTTATATATATACTTACTGTAATACATTTATATATTTTGTTTTCTGTCTATGTTATCGTCGAGGCGTCCATTGTTGGGAGTAGACCAGCAGTGAGAGTGGGAGTGTCAGGCTTTGACGAGAAGAGACTGAGGCCAAATAAACAAGTTAGAAGGGTTGGGTTTTCCTTTTGTTATTGTTGATTTGGTCTTGGTTGCCCATTGTATACTGCAGACAGAATGGCAGATATGGCAGTGGAATGCTCCTCCTGTAGGATGTGGGAATTCATGGAACCCGATGGTCTCCCTGATGACTACACCTACGGGAAGTACAGCCAACTCCAGCTCCTGAAAGACCACATTAAGGAGCTGGAGCTGCAGTTGGATGAACTAAGGATCATCTGGGAGGCAGAGCAATTGATAGATATGACTTTGGAGCAGCTGGTTACACCCAGAGTGCAGAATATGGGGCTTAGATGGGTGAACACTAAGAGACGTAAAAGGAGAAAGAAGTAAGTCTCCCTGTGGCCATTCCCCTCAGCAACATGTGTACCCCTTTGGATAATGTTGAGGGGGATGACCTATCTGGGCAAGGCAGCAGCAGCCAGACCAATAGCACTGAGGTCAGGTCTGAGCCTCAGAAGGGTAGGGTAAAGTTAGGTGGAGCAATAGTCATGGGGACTCGATAGTTAGGGGGACAGATAGGAGACAAGGCAGGGTTTGGAGAGACACCAGGATAGTGTGTTGCCTCCCAGGTGCTAGGGTCCAGGTAATTTCTGAGTGGTTGCAGAATATTCTTGAAGGGGAGGGTGAGCAGCCAGAGGTCATGGTACATGTTGATACTAATGACATAGGCAGGAGAGGGGTAGAGCTCCTGCACAGTAAGTTTAGGGAGTTAGGAAGGAAGCTGAAGAGCGGGACCTCCAAGGTGGTAATTTCTGGATTATGCCCAGTGCCACGAGCTAGGGAAGGTCAGAACAGGAAGATAACGCAGATGAATGAGTAGCTGAGGAGCTGGTGCAGGGTGCAGGGTTTCAAGTTCTTGTATCAATGGAACCTTTTCTGGGGAAGGAGTGACCTGCACAAGTGGGATGGGTTGCACCTGAACTGGAGGGGAACCAATATCCTGGGAGGGAGGTTTACTAATGCTATTGGGGAGGGTTTAAGTGAAATTGAAAGAGGGTAGGAACCGAAGTGAAGAGGCAGAGAATGGAGCGGTTGGCGCACAAGAAGAGACAGCTTGTAGGGAGTTTGTGAGGAAAGATAAGCAGATGATAGAGCAAAGGTGCACTCAGCCAAATGTTTTGAGATGTGTCTATTTTAATGCAAGAAGTATCATGAGCAAGGCAGATGAACAGAGTGTGGATCAATTTGTGGATATACGATGTTGTGGCCATTACAGAGATTGGATGTCTCAGGGGCAGGAATGGCTGCTGAGTGTGCCGGGCTTTAGATGTTTCAAAAAGGACAGGGAGGGAGGCAGAAGTAGTGGGGGAGTGGCACTGCTAATCAGGGATAGTATCACGTCTGCAGAAAAGGAGCAAGTCACGGAGGGATTGTCTACGGAGTCATTGTAGGTGGAAGTCAGAAACAGGAAGGGGGCAATAACTCTACTGGGTGTTTTTTATAAACCCCTACAATAGTAACAGAGAGATTGAGGAGCAGATAGGGAGGCAGATTCTGGAATGGTGCAATAATAATAGGGTATCTGTGATGGATGATTTTAACTTTCTTAATATGGACTGGCATCTCCTTGCAGCAAGGTTGCAAATGTTGTTCCCTTGTTCAAGAAAGGGAGTAGAGATAACCCAGGAAAATATAGACCAGTGAGTCTTACTTCAGTGGTGAGCAAGTTGTTGGAGAAGATTCTGAGAGGCAGTATTTACGAGCATTTGGAGAGACATAATCTGATTAGGGATAGTCAGCATGGCTTTGTCAAGGACAGGTTGTGCCTTACGAGCCTGATTAAGTTCTTGGAGGATGTAACAAAACACATTAATGAAGGTAGAGAAGTGAATGTAGTGTATCTGGATTTCAGTGAGGCATTTGATAAAGTTCCCCATATAAGGCTCATTCAGAAAGTAAGGTGGTATGGGATGCAAGAAGACCTTGCTTTGTGGATCCAGAATTTGCTTGCTTACAGAAGGCTAAAGGCTGATTTGTACTTCTGCATCAAATGGACGCCTTAACCTACGCAAGTGGCCTACGTACGTTGTGAGCATTTATACTTGTGCGTTGGTGTGTTTGTGTCACTCTGCAATTCGGGCATGTCACGCATGCGCACACACTTGCCCGTGCAAGGCTTCATGGTCATGGTAGTCTTTCTTGGGGTAAACAAGTTTATAGCGAACGTCTTTTTTCGTAAAAGCGAAATGTGTCCTCCATAATTTCAGAGGTCTGTAAAGCTTTATGGAAAGCATTGCAGCCAGAGTTCCTTCCCTGCCTTTCAGTCGCCCAATGGCAAGCTATTGCAGCGTAGGAGGAAATGCGATGCTACCAAGCGGACTGATCACAGTTGTTGTGGTCTGCGTTGCCGTGACGCGTAGTTACGTTTTGGGAGAGGTGTGCGTCTGGCTATGACGTAGGGATCCGCGTAGACTCTGTGTAGGGTTTGCGGCTACGCCGTACCTATGGTGTCAATTTGACGCAGAAGTATAAAGCAGCCTTTAGGTTGGTTGTAGATGGTTCGTATTCTGCATGAAGGACAGTGACCGGTGGTGTTCCGCAGGGATCTGTCCTCTTTGTGATATTCATAAATGACCTGGATGAGGAGGTAGAAGGGTGGGTTAGTAAGTTTGCCGATGACAGAAAAGTTGGAAGTGTTGTGGATAGTCTGGAGGGTTGTCAGAGGTTATGGCAGGATATCGATAGGATGCAGAACTGCGCTGAGAAGTGGCAAATGGAGTTCAACACAGGTAAGTGTGAAATGGTTCATTTCCGTAGGTCAAGTTTGAAGACAGAATATAATATTAATTGTAAGACTCTTGGCAGTGTGGAAGATCAGTGAGATCTCGGGGATTAGTGCCCATAGGACACTCAAAGCTTCTTCACAGCTTGTCAGTGTTGTTAAGAAGCCATATGGTGTGATGGCCTTCATCAACCATGGGATGGAGTTCAAGAGCCATGCAGTAACGTCAAAGCTATCTAAGACCTTAGTTGGACCCTACTTGGAGTATTGTGTTCAGTTCTGGTCACCACACTACAGGAAGGATGTGGATACTATAGAGAGAGTGCAGAGGAGATTTACAAGGATGTTGCCTGCATTGGAAAGCATGCCTTATGAGAATAGGTTGAGCGAACTTGGCCTTTTCTCCTTGGAGCGTTGGAGGATGAGAGGTAACCTGATAGAGGTGTAAGATGATAGACAATAGACAATAGACAATAGGTGCAGAAGTAGACCATTCGGCCCTTTGAGCCTGCACTGCCATTCTGAGATCATGGCTGATCATCTACCATCAATACCCGGTTCCTGCCTTGTCCCCATAACCCTTGATTCCCCTATTCATAAGATACCTATCTAGCTCCTTCTTGAAAGCATCCAGAGAATTGGCCTCCACTGCCTTCTGAGGCAGCGCGTTCCACACCTCCATAACTCTCTGGGAGAAGAAGTTCCTCCTCAACTCTGTCCTAAATGACCTACCCCTTATTCTTAAACCATGCCCTCTGGTACTGGACTCTCCCAGCATCTGGAACATATTTCCGGCCTCTATCTTGTCCAATCCCTTAATAATATTATATGTCTCAATCAGATACCCCCCTCAATCTCCTTAATTCCAGCGTGTACAAGCCCAGTCTCTCTAACTTCTCTGCATAAGACAGCCCGGAAATCCTGGGAATTAACCTAGTGAACCTACGCTGCACCTCCTCCACAGCCAGGATGTCCTTCCTTAACCCTGGAGACCAAAACTGCACACAATACTCCAGGTGTGGTCTCACCAGGGCCCTGTACAAATGCAAAAGGATTTCCTTGCTGTACTCAATTCCCTTTGTAATAAAGGCGAACATTCCATTAGCCTTCTTCACTGCCTGCTGCACTTGCTCATTCACCTTCAGAGACTGATGAACAAGTACTCCTAGATCTCTTTGTATTTCTCCCTTACCTAACTCCACACCGTTCAGATAATAATTTGCCTTTCTGTTCTTGCTCCCAAAGTGAATAACCTCACACTTATTCACATTAAATGCCATCTGCCAAGGTTCTGCCCACTCACCCAGCCTATCCAAGTCACCTTGAATTCTCCTAACATCCTCATCACATGTCACACTGCCACCCAGCTTAGTATCATCAGCAAACTTGCTGATGTTATTCACAATGCCTTCCTCTAAATCATTGACGTAAATCGTAAACAGCTGTGGTCCCAACACCGAGCCCTGTGGCACCCCACTAGTCACCACCTTCCATTTCAAGAAGCACCCATTCACTGCTATTCTTTGCTTTCTATCTGCCAACCAGTTTTCTATCCATGTCAATATCCTCCCCCCAATGCCATGAGCTCTGATTTTACCCACCAGTCTCCTATGTGGTACCTTATCGAATGCCTTCTGAAAGTCAAGGTACACCACATCCACTGGATCTTCCGCCTCTATCTTCCTGGTTACATCCTCAAAAAACTCCAATAGATTAGTCAAGCATGATTTGCCCTTGGTAAATCCATGCTGGCTCGGCCCAATCCTATCACTGCTATCAAGATATGCTGCTATTTCATCTTTAATAATGGACTCTAGCATCTTCCCAACTACTGATGTTAGGCTAACAGGGCGATAGTTCTCTGTTTTCTCCCTCCTTCCTTTCTTAAAAAGTGGGATAACATTAGCCATTCGCCAATCCTCAGGAACTGATCCTGAATCTAAGGAACATTGGAAAATGATCACCAATGCATCCGCAATTTCCAGAGCCACCTCCTTTAGTACCCTAGGATGCAGACCATCTGGACCTGGGGATTTGTTAGCCTTCAGTCCCATCAGTCTACTCATCACCGTTTCCTTCCTAATGTCAATCTGTTTTAGTTTCTCTGTTACCCTACGTCCTTGGTCCATCCATACTTCTGGGAGATTGTTTGTGTCTTCCCTAGTGAAGACAGATCCAAAGTACTTATTAAATTCGTCTGCCATTTCTCTGTTTCCCATAACAATTTCTCCCAATTCATTCTTCAAGGGCCCAACATTGTTCTTAACTATCTTCCTTCTCTTCACATACCTAAAAAAACTTTTGCTATCCTCCTTTATATTCCTAGCTAGCTTGCGTTCATACATCATTTTTTCTCCCCGTATTGCCTTTTTAGTTAAGTTCTGTTGCTCCTTAAAAATTTCCCAATCATCCGTCTTCCCACTCACCTTAGCTCTGTTATACTTCTTTTTTAATGCTATGCTATCTCTGACTTCCTTTGTCAACCACTGTGGCCACTTTCCCCCCTTTGAATCCTTCCTTCTCCGGGGAATGAACTGATTTTGCACCTTGTGCATTATTCCCAAGAATACCTGCCATTGCTGTTCCACTGTCTTTTCTGCTAGGATATCTGACCAGTCAACTTTGGCCAGCTCCTCCCTCATGGCTCCATAGTCTCCTTTGTTCAACTGCAATACTGACACTTCTGATCTGCCCTTATCCCTCTCAACTTGCAGATAAAAACTTATCATATTATGGTCACTACTTCCTAATGGCTCCTTTACTTCAAGATCACTTATCAAATCCTGTTCATTGCACAACACTAAATCCAGAATAGCCTTATCCTTGGTCGGCTCTCGTACAAGCTGCTCCAAAAATGCATCCCGTAGGCACTCTACAAACTCCCTATCCTGGGGTCCAATATCAACCTGATTTTCCCAGTTCACCTGCATGTTGAAATCCCCCATAACTACTGCGACATTTCCTTTGCCACATGCCATTGTTAACTCCCTATTCAACTTGCACCCAATATCCATGCTACTGTTTGGGGGCCTGTAGATAACACCTATTAGGGTCTTTTTGCCCTTACTGTTCCTCAGTTCTATCCACACTGACTCTACTTCTCCTGATTCTATGTCACCCCTTGCAAGGGACTGAATCTCATTCCTCACCAACAGGGCCACCCCACCCCCTCTGCCCACCTTTCCCTCCCTTCGATAGCACATATACCCTTGTACTTTCAATTCCCAGGTCTGATCCCCCTGCAGCCATGTCTCCGTTATCCCAACAACATCATAGTTACCCATTCGCACCTGAGCTTCAAGCTCATCCGCCTTATTCCTGACACTTCGTGCATTCGGATATAGCATTTTTAACCCATTTCTCCTCTCTCTGTTTAAATTGCTGCCTATTGTGCATAACCCAGCTCCCCGGGCTATACACCCCTTGAATTTTGTTGTCCTTCTTAAGTTTACTTACTCTTTCTGCACATTTAACTCCATGCTCCATCAGACCATCCCTCTGCACATGTATCCTCCTTATCACTCATTCCACCTCACCTTTCTCTACTTCACACTTAATATTCCGGAACCGTGTAGTCCCCACCTGTCCTTTATACTTCATCTCGTTATCCTCTCTCACATTCTGGATCCCTGCCCCCTGCAAATTTAGTTTAAACCCCCCCAAGCAGCACTAACAAACTTTTCTGCAAGAATGTTAGTACCCCTCCAGTTCAGGTGTAAACCGTCCCGTTGGAACAGATCCCATCTTCCCTGGAGCAAAGCCCAATTATCTAAAAACCTGAAGCTCTCCCTCCTGCACCATCCTCTCAGCCACATATTGATCTGTATAATCCTTCTGTTCCTCGCCTCACTCGCACGTAGCACAGGTAGCAATCCTGAGATTGTTACCCTGGAGGTCCTGCTCTTCAGCTTCGCACCTATCTCCCTGAACTCACTACGCAGGACCCCCTCACTCTTCCTACCCACATCGTTGGTCCCTACATGGACCGCAACATCTGGATTCTTGCCCTCCCTCTCGAGAATAACCTGCACCCGATCTGAGATGTCCTGGACCCTGGCACCAGGGAAGCAACATACCATCCGAGACTCCCGATCTCCCCGACAAAATCTCCTATCTGCCCCCCTGACTATAGAATCCCCTATCACTACCGCTGAGATGAGAGGCATTGATCATGTGGATAGCCAGAGGGTTATCCACATGATCAATGTTATCCTCTGGGCTGAAATGGCTAACACGGGGGTTGGGGGGGGGTATAGTTTTAAGGTGCTTGGAAGCAGTTACAAGAGGGATGTCAGAGGTAAGTTTTTCACACAGAGAGTAGTTGGTGCATGGAATGCACTGCCAGCAAAGGTGGTAGAGGCAGACACAATAGGGTCTTTTAAGAGACCCTTAGATAGGTACATGGAGCTTAGAAAAATAGAGGGCTATGCGCTAGGGAAATTCTAGGCAGTTTCTAGAGTAGGTTACGTGGTTAGCACAACAGTGTGGGCCGCAAGGTCTGTAATGTGCTGTAGATTTCTATGTTCTTTGTTATCATGTATTGCATTGTACTGCTGCTGCTAAGTTAACAAATTTCACGACACATGCCAGTGACAATAAACCTGATTCTGATTCTGATAATAAATAAATCCTTTCATCCTTTTTAAAATCGAAGGGTTGAAAGCATGGTGGGACTAATGTTCTGAGCAATGTCTACTTCAGTGCAAACTGATGAACAGAGCATAGAACAGTACGTGGGATTATGATGTTGTAGCAATCAGTAAGACTTGATTGCAGGAGGAGCAGGACTGGCAGCTCAATGTTCCAGGGTTCGGTTTGTTTCAGACATGATGGAGGAGGAGCTATTAATGTGGGAGGGGTGGCATTATTCATGCGGGAAAATGGTATGGCAGTGCTCAGAAAGCACATACTGCAGGGCTTGTCTATTGAGGAAATCTGTGCGGAACTGCAAAATAAAAAGGATAATCACATTAATACAGACTCCCAATGGTCTCCAAGATTTTGGACAAATTTGTATAGACACAGCAGACAATTGCAAGAAATATAAAGTTGTGATAGCAAATGACTTTAAATTTTCAGATACTGACTTGGACTTCCATACTGGAAAAGGGCTACATGGGATAGAGTTTGTCAAATATGTTCAGGGAAGTTTCCTTAATGAATGTGTAGAGATCCCAAATAGTGAGAGCCCGATACTGGATCTCTTCTTGGGGAATGAGACAGGGCAAGTTTCAAAAGTGAGTGTAGGGAAACACTTTGGGTCTAGTGGTTATAATTCCACTAGTTTCAGGATAATCATGGAGAAGGATAGGACTGGTCCTCAGGTTAAGATTCTATATTGGAGAAATGCCAATTTTGATGGCATCAAAAGGGATCTGGCAGGTGTGGAATAGGATGGTAGACACAAAACGCTACTACTACTGCTACTACTACTACTATGTCGACTCAGGCCTAGGGAGCCGGTGTCAGGTCAGGGCCTTGCTTTGCTACTGGTACCACATACCCCAGTACTACCTGTCTCGGGTCGGGTTGTCGGCGACTTAATCGGCACATCCCCTGGTGCACTTCGGTTAACCAGGGAAGAGGGTGTGTAGGCACCCAGCAGGACTAAAAACAAAACCTGTGAAAGGGCGGATGAACTCTTTGTGAGTCAATGGCCACCTAATGTCTGTGTGAGGAGTGGCGTAACAGTCTTTTGTTTCATGCCTTGTAAGGCATACTGCACAAAATGCTGGAGGAACTCAACAAGTCAGGTAGCACTTACGGAGAGGAATAAACAGTTGACATTTCAGGCTGAGGTACTTTATCAGGACTATAAAGGAAGGAAGGAAAGTCAGAATAAGAAGGTGGGATGGAGTGCAGTAATACAAGCTGGGAGGTGATAGATGAAAGCAGGCGAGCGGGGAGGGTACTAAGGCAGTTGGGATGAAGCAAAAAGCTAGGAGATATTATGTGGAAGAGGTAAAGGGCTGAAAAAGAAGTAATTTGATAGGTTAGGAGCATGGTTGAAAGGGAAGGAGAAGGGGAATCAAAGGGAGGTGATGTGCAGGTGAGAAGAAGAGAAGGGGTGAGAGGTGAACTAGAAAGGGAATGATAAAAAGAGAAAGGGGGGGGAAGAATTTATAACTTCCTAACTTCATGAATGATAGAGTTATGGTTGGGCTATTGTCCAGGCACAGGTAGATGGGAAACCAGGCCAGCATGGAGTAGATGGGCAGAAGGGCCTGTTTCTGAGCTATAGTGTTCTATGACTCTATGACTCTCATATATTGGCCTTACTCTGGGTGAAAATGTTGCCCTTAGGTTCTGATTAAATTTCCCCTTTCTCACCTTAAACTGATGTCCTGTAGTTCTTTAATGACAAACAAGAGAGAATCTGCATTTCAGCAGGACTGAATGGTCTTGGCCCGAAACGTTGACTGTATTATTTTCCATAGATGCTTTTTGATTTCCCAGCCACAAGAAAATGCTGAGTACATTCACCTTATCTGTGAATCTGATGATTTTATGCACCTCCATAAGACTACCCCTCAGTAAGTTACAGAACAAAGCATAAAGTTCTAGGCCTCCTAATGTCTCGCTAGAATCCGGTCCCTCGGGACCTGGCATGTTGTGCTTTTATGCACATGTTCCAGCTTAATGGCTTCATTCTCATGACAGGGTGATCAAAACTGAACACAATACTCCAAAATGGAAATGTGCTCAACAACAGTAACATACTGTACCTCTTATGGCTAAAGGAGAAACTGTGAGGTGGCTGAATGATCTGTGACTTCTCACAGTTTCATGAGCAGCTTTCCTTGACAGGATTCAGATGAGTTTTAGTTAGCGTACTTGACAAATCCTGACTGGTAGCTCTTTTGTACTTTCAGCAAGATTGGATTGTGGTCCTTTCAATTCAAATACTATCATGACAGAACTGATTTTGAAATATTAAGCTTATTCATCCTACAGAATATGAGGAGGCAGATATGATGTTTACTAACAGTAAGTAAGCTTCCCTTGAATGTGAATATGTTTAAGCTCTTTAAGATGCACACGTATCCTGGTGGTTTGCGGCTAATGGAAGTTATGAGTCAGTTCAGATGTGAATTGCCCGTGTTTAGTTCTGAAGTAACTTGGTATGCTATCACTCCATAAATACATGCTTCCAACTCAATGCAAAATTACTGCTTTCAGGACTACTTCCTTGAACATTTCCATATTAGGTAAGCAATACTTTGAAAAATTGGAGACCAGTAATGAGGCAGTACAACTAAAGGCAAAACAAGAACATATGAATTATGCCCTAGTTAACTCGGTGGAGAATTTTTGGGACTGCCTTTTCCAAGTTTTCTTTTAACCATACTGCAGTTGATTGGTTACAGCTGCAGTTCATCCTAAATATTTAAATCATCTCAGTTTGATTTTAACCTTATTGTTGTGACTTTCACTGAACCACACCCTGCTGGAGATGAGCTGACAATCTGCTAACGATCATTCTTGGATTTTGATGCTACATGTTTTAAAGCTTAAAATTTAAATTAAAAAATATGTTGTTGATTTTCTGACTAAACATTAGACAGAGAACTTCCTGTTCTGTGGCTCCTTTCTTTATCCCTAACAGTAATAGCCAGCACAAACATGAGGTCGCAACAATTTGGTGAACATTGTAAAACTGATGAAAGTTTTTTTTTGGAAATGGAACAAATTAAAAATGGAAGGAATCTGGATAATTGAATGTCCTTATCAAATAGTAACATTTCTTGAGACATGCCTGTACACTTAATTAATAGAAACATTTTCTTTCTCACTTTGCAGCTTGCATACTGTTGTATTTGATCAATATTGGCTGAGTTTATATGCAAATAATGAGTTTACTAATGTATCTTGCAGGCATAGTTGAGGAATTTCATGACTAGAATGCAAATGGAAGCAACAGTGGCTGAGGCAAAGGTGAAACCACAGGAAAACAGCTCAAAACAAGTTTATAATGTGAGGGGATTAAAGTGGCAGAGTCAGTCTGGATTAGCTGAGCTAAAATATAGCAAGGCATTTCTATTCAAAATCAAAATATGTGAAAGAGAGGAAGACAATAATAGTGAAGAAGAATGAATGCCGACAGAGCACTAAGATGCACAAACGCAGAAGAATCTTTTAATTTACTTCCTTGCCTGCTTAGTGCTGCTCATTTTGTTAAGAGACTTATGTCCTTGGTTTAAAGAGCAAAATAAAAAAAATCATGTATTGGAATGATCCCGGGAATTAAAGAGTTAATATATGAGGCGTATTTGATGGTTTTTGACCTAGGCAGAGTGGATGTGGAGAGAATATTTCCTATTGTGGATGAGTCTAGAACCAGAGGGTATATTCTCAGAATAGAATGTCCCTTTAGAACGGTGAAGAGGAGAAATTTCTTTAGCCAGAGGGTGGTGAACCAGTGGAATTAATTGCCACAGGTGCCTGTGTAGGCCAAGTCATTGGGTATATTTAAAGAGGAGAAGTTTGCTGTTGTGGATAGTGTAGAAGAATGGCAAAAGATACAGTGTGATATACTGTAGATCAGTTACAGAAATGGGCAGATGGAATTAAGCCTGGCCAAATGTAAACTTTGGGAGATCAAATGTATGCAGTTAATGACAAAACTGTTAACAGCATTGATGTGCGGAGGAATCTTGGGATTAAAGTCCATAGCTTCCTCCGAGTGCCTACACAGATTGATAAGGTGGTAAAGAAGGTTTGTGGCATGCTTGCATTTATTAGACATCAAATTAAATTCAAAGGTTGGGAAAGAGAGTAAGACAATAGTAGTGAAGGAGAATGAATGACTTTGCAACATTGTAAAACTTCAGTTAAGCCGAATGTGGAATTTTGCATTTATTTCTGGTTAACCCCATAATAGGAGGGATGTCAAGGTTTTGGAGATTGTGCAGAAGAGGTTTATTAGGATGCTGCTCAGATGAGAGGCCATGTGCAATAAGGGGAGGCTGGGCAAATGCGGATTGTTTTCTCTAGATCAGAGAGGTTGAAGGGCGATCCAATAGAGGTTTATAAAATAATGAGAGACATGGTAATCTTTTTCCTTAGAGCTGAGATGTCCAATATCAGAGGTATTAAGGTGAGAGGAGGTAAGTTCAAAGGAGGTAAGTTGGAAGGAGATGTGCGAGGCAAGTTGTTGCAGAGAGTTGTGGGTGTGAGGGATGTGTTGCCAGTGTTTATGGTAGAGGCAAATAATATATCAACATTCAAGAGGCTCTTAGGCACATGAATGTGCAGGAAATGGAAAAAATATGGACTATGTGCAGTTAACAGGGGCTAGCATAGTTGAACTCTTGATTAACCAATTTAATTAGCTTGACACAACATTGTGGGCTGAAGGGCCTGTTCTTGTGTTGTGCTGTTCTATGTTCTATCTTCTATAATACCCCCTTGTATTCATCTGCATGGTATAATATTCATGAATGATTTGAGTGTAAACTGAGCCTGAGCTCTCAGATCTTCTCTGCTATGACAACATTTACTTTCTGCTGCTCAATGAAAACATCCCCTTACTTCTTAACTTGACTTTCCCAACATTTCCTTTGCTTCCCTTCCAACCCTGACTTCAAACAAAAAAGATTTTGCCGAATGAATCCAGATATTTTAAGTCATGATTGGATCCCCAACCTCCAATACAGAAGATTCAAAAGCCTGCCATCACGTACATATCTTTTCTTATCTTATCTTATCATACCTTATCTCTTCAGCTGCAATCCTCTTTTAGACATTCAACCCTAGTCACAGCTTGGTCCTGACAAAGGGTTCCAGCCCAAAATGTTGACTGTTTATTCATTTCCATAGATGCTGCCTGACCCGCTGTTCCTCCAGCATTTTGTGTGTGTTGTTCACTCCTCATTTCTCCATTATTAGTGGAACTGTCAGCCATTACAGGACTGCTCTCCAGACTCCCTACCCCTGGTCTTGCTTTGTTTTCTTTTTTTGATGAACAAAATTTGATGATTTCCTGAATTAAATAGGATAACTTGTTTTTTTTTCATTTCTGTCCAAAATCTCATCCAGACACTGGGAAATCATTCTTCTATGTCTGAATAATTTTCTGCATCAAATATAATTCTGAATATTGCCATTTCTCACACAAAGCTGACTTTGGATAAAACTGAGTCACATTGTCAGAATATTACTACACTCAACACAAATAAACTTCCTCTCTTGGGCTTGATCTGTGACATTATTCAAAGCGCCACACTTACTTTATGTTTTAATGTCTGTACTTTGATGCACCACATTCTGGGGCACTCTTACACAACTGGATTGGGAGGCAACTATGATATTGTCAGAAGGCCAGTAATGGGAGTTGAAATGCTAGCATCCAGGATGAGGACAGCTTGTTCACACTCTGCAATGAGTTTGAGTCTCCAACAGGATGGAGAAATAGCCTGTTTGCTGGTAGTGAATTCCAGAACATAATCCCTGTATTCACAAGAATGTTCTCCTCCACATGCTTATTGTGTGCTTTGTTCATCACCTCATTTGTCTCCCCTAGGCCTTGAGTCATCCACTGATGGGACCAACCTCTTTCAATTTATCTAGACCAGTCTTGGACACCTGTTTCAAATCTTTGCTTGCAATTATTTTCCTCAAAGAAGTCAAACTCTGTTTCTTCAACCTACACTTGCAGCTAAAATCTATATACCTGGAGTCATTCTAATAAGTTATTGTCACACTCTTCCTAAATGTGATGAGCAGAATTGGAGACATTGCTCCAGTTATGGCTGGAACAGTGTTTCATAAACAGAACAGCCCTCTTTCTTTAATCTATGCTGGGATCCCAGATGTTTTACCAGCAACTCGCAGCACATTTTGACACTTTCAAAACTTAGGTACATTAACACTCACATCTCTCTGTTCTTGTAGATCCTAAAGAACCTAAATTAATCTATATTGGATCTTTCTACCAAAATATTGCACCTCACTCTTCTCAGCATTAAATTATATTTACTCGTTCTGCTGCATATGTATGACTTGTTGTAATCTATTACTATCCTCCTCACCATTTTACAAGCTTCTTTCAAAGGTTCAAAGGTTCAAAGGTACAATTTAATGTTAGAGAAATGTATACAATATGCATCCTGAAATGCTTTTTCCTCGCAAACATCTACGAAAACAGAGAAGTGCCCCAAAGAATGAATGACAGTTAAACAGTTACCTCTTCCACCTATCACCTCCAGCTTCTCACTTCATCCCCCTCAACCCACTCACCTTCCCACTCACCTGGCCTCACCTATCACCTACCAGTTTGTACTCTTTCCCCTCCCCCCACCTTCTTATTCTGGCTTCTTTCCTCTTCTATTCCAGTCCCAATGAAGGGTTTTGGCCAGAAAGGTTGACCATTTATTCTCCTCTACAGATGTTGTCTGACCTACTACATTCCTTCAACATTTTAAGTTGCTTCCATTTTCTGTTTTTTCAGACACTTCACCTTTATATAAGGTGGCTACGAGACCGCTGTAGCAACCTCCACCCTTATTTTGTAGCCCAATTCCATCTCATTCATCAGCTGAACATTTTTTATATGGAAACATTGTTTTTCATTTCTCTTTTTCATCAGTTTTCACTCCATCCATTGCCTCCATTGCTTCTCCTTCTGGAAAATTCCTCATCCTTGGTAAAGATTAATTCGATAGTGGCAATCCTCTCTTTTTTCTGATTCACTATGCTGGTAATGCTCTCTTTTTCTAATGCACAGACCATCTCCTTGGGCACAAAGTGAAATTTAAATTTTCTTTTACTTAATTGTTATTTGCATGTCTTTAGAAGTGTTTGTTTTCTCTTTACATCAATTGGCCTGGTTTTCTCATAATCTCTCCTTGCCTGCTTTATTTTTCTTTCCATTTCACGTCTGAACACAGAACGTTTAACCTGCTTGACATGCCTTACATTCTGATTTTCTTTCATTATTCTCTCAAACATTGGTCAAACAGATATTTCTAGCTTTAGCTTCCTTACATTTCACCCTTGTGAGAATATACCTTAATAAAATATAAACAGTCCTACTTCCCAATACAATTTTATCCATTCACTCAGGACAAGTAAGGTTCATCCCTCTGCATAGGGCTGAGTCAAATAAACCAAACTCTCATTGCCAGCCTGTTCCAGACACACAGGTACAGAATTCTGGAGGATTCAAATCCAGATACTGCAGTCAGCAGCTGGTTCTTCATATTACTGCCAGATAGTGTCTAGCACAATATCTTACCAACTCGAACTTGTTGGTAAGATATTGACTATGTTACCAAATTCCCTCGAAGCCAATCTGTTTGTGAATGAAAACTTAGAAATTGCTGCAGATCCAAAAGACACTTGGACAGACAGGTGGGTAGGAATGGTTTAGAGGGATAAAAGTCAAATGTGGTCAAACTTAGAGGAACATTTTAGACAGCATGGATGAGTTGGGCCGAAGGGCCTGTTTTCCTGTTGCCTGTTGTAACTCTGTGACTTCATCTTGCAGATGCATGTCAAGCATCATCTGGAGAAAAATGAACAAAGTTAACATTTCATATCAAAGACATTTCATCATCACCCTAAAATATTAGCCAGATTTCCCTTTCCATAGATTCCTCTTGACCTGCAGAGTATTTTCAGCATTTGCTGCTTTGCTTTACCCATAACGGATCCTTCAACCCTTTCAAAAGAGATGGAGAAGCAAAGAGCTAGTGATCTATTTCAGTGATAACAATTTTCTTCCACAGTAAGATCCCTCAGAAGTTATTGCAGATTAACTTTCATAAAGCCTGCGACAAGCAACAAAACAAACTACTGAGAACTCAGTTTTTGATCTATTTTCCAGCATCAACAGTCTTTATCCTTCCAGATTTCCAAAGCCCCTGAATGTCAATTTTAAATTCAAATCAAAGGATAAATTTTCAGACATCAAGGATGTGTAAGGATAACTGCACCCACATCTCGTAATGTGGAGCCTCCCACCCCATATCTTGTAGCTTTCAAAAACATATCTGAATTCTAATCTTCAAAACATCACTGTTCCTGTATTTTTAAAATTTGAATTCATGGCGGGTTCAGTTGTATGTATTGTAATATCAGAGCATAATTGACCTTCATAACCATCTGTGAGGTAATATTTTTCATACATATTTATTGTAAGTTACAGCATTTTTATTATTATGTATTGCAATGTGCTGTTGCTGTATAACAATAAATTTCTCAACATATGACAGTGATATTAAACGTGATTCTGATTCTGATTCTGAACTGCATTAAAACATCCCTTGGCCCAACTGGTTGCTCATCTTAGCCAGTCCTATTTCCTTGTGTTTGGTCTATATCCATCTAAACCTTTCCTTCCCATACACCTGTCGAAATGTCTTTTAAGTGTTGCTAGTATACCTGACTCAACCACTTCTTCCTGTAGTGTGCTCCGTTAAAAGGGCCACACAATAGAGATTGTTTTGTTAAGGCTCAGATGGGAAATCCTGGATTAGCTCAACAGGAAATGCAGTAACTGTGGAGAGAAAAGCAGTTAATATTTCTAGTAGATAAAATTCCATATCAAAAACAAGAAGGGTAAAATGAATCATTGAAGGTGAGCAGTGTAAAAGAGGCAGAAAAAATCCCATAGGGGAGAGATGCAGAAGTTTTCAAAGGTATTTTGCTATTTGGCTCATTTTGAATGTGAGGACATACATTTAGGCAACTAACAGCCAATGACTCTTCTAAGGCTAACAATAATGCTGGACTGATAGCCATTAAGCTTCAGTGTCATCGAGCAATGAGGCTGACCATTTTAGCAAGCCCTTAAAATGTCCAACTTCTTCCTCTATGAAGTGTGGTAGGCAACAACATCATAATCCTCACCCATTCTGGCTTCTCAATACCCTTCTCTCTGAGAAAGCAACATCCACCTGGCCTTCGCAGTGGATTGGGCAGCAAAATCGAAAGGTAAATTTCTAATGAAAGATCATTAACCTATACTAGTACTTTTGCACCACAGATGTTATCTGACTGTGTGGGTGTTCAGCAATTTCTGTGTTCATTTCAGATTTTGAAAATTTAGAATCTTTTGTCTGGATGAAACTTTTGCCTGTTCATTCAAAATGCACTCCACTGGAGAAAAGGACAAATGTGAGCCATTTTTCCAGGAGAATGAAACTGACAAGAGAACAGATTGTAAGAAAGACTTGGGAAGATGCAGTCTGAACTGAGCCAAGCCATAGACACTAGTTGATGCCACCTGAAATCTTAGTGCTGTTTATCCCTTTCCATAAGTGAGCGATTATCTTACCTATAATCAGACTCCTTAGAATTTAGAAGTGGTAATTTTACAAAACTTTTAAAGATATTAATGCAAACTGCTGGAGTATAGATTCTTTCCAGTGGTTTGAATATGATGAGTTAGTGAACAGCTTAAATTTTGAAGTCAAGCCTCAGGCATGAAATTGAGGAGGCTTAGAATTCATCTGTAAATCAGAATTGATGCTTACATTAATTATTAATTTCAATGATACAATTGTTAACAAAAATCATGGGGGTATACGGAGTAAATTCATAAATTAGTCAGTGTGGTCCTGTGGGCAAAATGACCTTCACCGCCTCCTGTTGTAAAACTGCTACACTTAACCGAGGAGGATATTGTAAAATGAATACATTAGGAAAGTTACCTAAACTGCATTTCAGATAATAGTGTGCGGGGTATAAAATAAATGATACAAATCCCAACTGCAGACCAAAATTGTTTTGCTTAATGTGCCTTAAAAACTCCCAAGACTTTCAGGCTCTCTGGGAAGTCTGAGTGCATTTGTTTTCCTGGAACAGACGAGCTAAGATGACCTGTGGGAAATAGCACATAGTGCATGATTTTCTGGGTTGTTTCTACGTCACTTACAAAAATCAATGTGCTAAAATGTTCAAAGAATGTGAGAAAAAAAGTAAAAACTTGAGGATATATCAATGTAAACATTAGGAGTCCATCAAAAGTACTGAGTATGTGCTATGTTCATCTGTTATCTTTTTGAACTAACTGAGCTGGAAATTACTGTCATCAATAAGTCTTCTGTGTTGGCTGGCCATTGTCCTTTTCCAGACAAGCTGATGATAATGAAGATGCCTAAAGCAGGCCCCATTCAAAATGAGTGGAAGCCCCAAACTCAGTAGCTGTTTGTCCACTGAACTTTTCCTAACTCAAGGACATTGCTCCACTATTTACAGCACTATTACACATAATTGTGCCAGGGGTGAACAGCTGCTTCTTCTGAGAGACCCCAGAGAACACTTGAAGCTATCAGTGACTTTACTGTGGAGCATCCAGGATGCAGACAGAACATGTCATTGTATGCTTAGTGAGTTGGCAGAGAAAGTTATATACTGAATGTGAGCAAATGGGACTCATGCTGATGGACAAAATGGTTGGCATGGATGTGATGGGCAGAAGGGCATGTTTCTGAGCTGTATAACTGCATGACTCTCGTTTCTACGACTATTGTAGATGAGGCAGGACAATGTAGGACTTAGTGAGTTAAAACTTGAGTACAGCACAAATGATGAAGGAACCAAGCAGAGGGATTGATTTAGCCTGGCATCATGGTCAGACTGTTTTGTGTTCTACAATATGTTCTGTGAATCATATGCATGAATATGTTTCGGTATAAGACCAAAACATCTGCAGTGATACACATAAACCTGTACATTAAAGAGGATGATTCCCCTAGTTCTCCAGGGTAGTGAAGCCTGCAGTCTGTGCTCAACTGTTCTGTATCCACAACCTCTTGAATCCAAAGGTGAAGTGCACCAACCAAGCCAAGCCAAAGGTAGAAATTGCAGGACAGGGAAAGACCAGTTAGCCATGCTTCTTGGGTTAGTGATACTTGTATAGGTATCAGAATCAGGTTTATGTTCACTGTCTAGTATGATGTGAAACTACTGTTCTGCAGCAGCAGGACAAGTGGACCTATTCTAATTTCTTTTCTTAGCCTTTATCAGCTTATATGTTGGAAGTCTATTATAAATGGAGTTCCCTTCTTTTTCTATCACTTCATAGTTCAAAGTTCAGTGTCCATTTATTAGCAAAGTATGTGTAGGTTGTCTATTTAATATTTCAGAAATATTTGAGTAATATTGTTAATAGATTGTTTAATTAAGCTTTTTTGTTGTTTACATAATGCATTGCAGGTTATTTCTAAAAGTACATAAATGGCAAACATCATCACACCAACACATGATTGTGCGTACCTTACTTAAAAGTAAAAACAAAGTGAGACCCACGTTCCCAGCATAAATGGCTGGCTTTCTTGGAAAGATAGATACGTTTGATTACTCAATGGATAACAAGCTAATGCATACTGAGCTAACTGAGCAGCATTTTAAAGCAAATGAAATAGCCAATGAAAAACAAGCACCAGTTTTGCAGAGTGCAATTGGTTTAAAAGCATACCGTTTGCTTAGAAACTTAACTGCTTGAACCAAACCAGCTGAAATAGGCTTTGATGATATCATGAAATTAGGCCATTGAGAACTAAAATGATAGTTGTTTGCAGAATGCCTTAGGTTTCATCAGTGGAAAGAAAAGTAAGTGGAATCCATTTCATGGATGAATTGAAGAATTTCTCTGAGCATTGTCAGTTCCATGATGGGCTCAATGATGCACTGAGAGATCATTTAGTTTGTGGAATCTTAGAAGAAAGCATTCAAAAAAGGCTCATAACTAAGGCACAACTCACATTTAAAAGAGGATTGAAATAGCTGCATCAATGGAAACAGCAGCCAGAGACAAAATTGTGTTGAAGTCAGGAATAAAAGTGAGTCTGAACAAAATTGCAACATCTAAACAGAAACTGGCTTTGCTGAACAAATTGTTTTACCATTGTAGCAGGGTCGCACATTCACAATAACAATGCAGATTTAAAGCTGAAACAAAGTAGGGCACATGCAAAGAGCATATAAGGCAGACAAAAATAAATGGACACCACAGGGAAGAGAAAAAGATAAAAAGTCAAGTTGCAGTTTCATAAAGAGCTCTAATAAAATATTTGATGACGAGAGTAACAAGGCATTGTATAGACTTGAGACTTACCATGTGAAAACTAACATTAGACAAGCAAGACACAAAAATTACTGCAGATACTGGATAGCTGGAGCAATACACACAATGTGCTGGAGGAGATCAGCAGGTCAGGCAGCATCTATGGATGGGAATAAACAGTCAATGTTTTGGGCCAAGACTGGAAAGGAAAGGAAGGGGGAAGAAGTCAGAATAAGAAAGAGGGGAGAGGGTGGAAGGAGTACAAGGTGGCGGGTGATAGATGGATCCAGGAGAAGGAGAGGGGTGAAATAAAGAGCTGGGAAGTTGATTGGTGGAAGAGAGAAAGGGTCGCAATATGCAATATGACTTGCATCAGAAGTGAATGGCAAATTAATTAAAATTGAATTGGACATGGAGTGGGTATTTCAGTCATTCCATAAAATGAGTTTGAACAGCATTTCAAAGATGCTGAACAGAAGCCTGCAGATATCCGACTAAGAACTTATACTGTAGAAGAGATAATTTCTGTGGGAATGACATTTATAACAGTGAATAACAACAACCAACAAGCTACATTGGACTTGTATGTGTAAAAACAGGAGGCCAGCATGTGGGGTGTGATTGGATGAAATAATTACAACTCAATTGGAGATACATCCACAATTAGCATGCCACATCTCCTGCAATAGAGTCAACTGGAAAGCAACCCTCCTTCTCTTCATGGACAGCCCCGCTCTGGTCTTCTGCCTGCTCTGGATCTCTTTATTGCTAACTGCCGATGGGACATCAACCGTCTCAACTTCACCGCACCTTGTTCCCATTCCAACCTTACTCCTTCCAAATGCTCTGCTCTCCACTCCCTCCACACTAATCCTAACCTTACTATAAAACCCGCCGATAAGGGGGGTGCTGTTGTAGTCTGGCGTACTGACCTCTACCTTGCTGAGGTGCAACGACAACTCGTGGATACCTCTTCTTATTTACCCCTCGATCGTGACCCCACTAAGGAGCACCAGGCCATTGTCTCCCACACCATCACCAACTTTATCCGCTCAGGGGATCTCCCATCCACTGCTAACAACCTTATAGTTCCCATACCTCGCACTTCCCGTTTCTACCTCTTACCCAAGATCCACAAACCTGCCTGTCCTGGCAGACCTATTGTCTCAGCTTGCTCCTGCCCCAACAAACTCATTTCTGCATACCTTGACATGGTTTTATCCCCCCTTGTTCTATCCCTTCCTACCTATGTTCGTGACACTTCTCACTCTCTTAAACTTTTCGAAGATTTTAAGTTCCCTGGCCCCCACCGCTTTATTTTCACCATGGATATCCAGTGCCTATATACTTCCATCTCCCATCGGGAAGGTCTCAAAGCTCTCCGCTTCTTTTTGGATTCCAGACCTAACCAGTTCCCTTCTACCACCACTCTGCTCCGTCTAGCGGAATTAGTCCTTACTCTTAATAATTTCTCCTTTGGCTCCTCCCACTTCCTCCAAACTAAAGGTGTAGCTATGGGCACCCGTATGGGTCCTAGCTATGCCTGCTTTTTTGTTGGCTTTGTGGAACAATCTATGTTCCAAACCTATTCTGGTATCTGTCCCCCAATTTTCCTTCGCTACATTAATGACTGCATTGGCGCTGCTTCCTGCACGCATGCTGAGCTCATTGACTTCGTTAATTTTGCCTCCAACTTTCACCCTGCCCTCAAGTTTACCTGGTCCATTTCCGACACCTCCTTCCCCTTTCTAGATCTGTCTGTCTCTATCTCTGGAGACAGTTTATCCACTGATGTCTACTATAAGCCTACTGACTCTCACAGCTACCTGGACTATTCCTCTTCTCACCCTGTCTCTTGCAAAAATTCCATCCCCTTCTCACAATTCCTCCATCTCCGCCGCATCTGCTCTCAGGATAAGGCTTTTCATTCCAGGATGAGGGAGATGTCCTTCTTTTTTAAAGAAAGTGGCTTCCCTTCCTCCACCACAACTCTGCTCTCAAACACATCTCCCCCATTTCACGCACATCTGCTCTCACTCCATCCTCCTGCCACCCCACTAGGAAAAGGGTTCCCCTTGTCCTCACCTACCACCCCACCAGCCTCCGAGTCCAACATATTATTCTCTGTAACTTCCACCACTTCCAATGGGATCCCACCACTAAGCACATCTTTCCCTCCCCCTCTTCTGCTTTCCACAGGGATCGCTCCCTACACAACTCCATTGTCTTTTCGTGCCTCCCATCCCTCCCCACCGACCTCCCTCCTGGCACTTATCCTTGTAAGCAGAACAAGTACTACACATGCCCTTACACTTCCTCCCTTACCACCATTCAGAACCAGTTTTAAATGTGACTTTGAGTCAGGTTGGTTAGCAAAGGGAAGGCTTGAAACCCATATTAAAAAGCTCGGACATAACTTCTTTGAATTTAACATGCTCCTGCATAACCTTCAGCTGTATCTATGTATGGCTTGAATGATAATTAAACTTGATTTGATTTGAATGAAACTCTTGACTTAACTTGCATGTGGGACTTGACAAAGGCCTTGCAAAAGTCCCTTTGGACAACATCCACTGCCCAGCCTTCATCAACTTTCCTGGTAACTTCCTCAAAACCCTCTATAAGATTGGTTAGAGATGACCTACTATGCAAAAAGCCATGCTGAATATCCTTTATCAGTCCCTGTCTATCCCTTAGAATGAATCTTGTTACTCATGTAATGGCGTCTCATTTTAGTGAGTTTGCCACATAACATGAGTCCAGATACAAAGTTTGACTTTAAAGTAAAATAAATATTTCAGGAATTCTTCTTTAGTTTACTGTTTTTGTTTTTGTTTGAAAATATGGTCTCAGGCACTGGGCCTGACAGCACCTTGGGCTAGGAACTTCAGTTAACTCTTTTGTTTATTTTTGGTTCGTCATGAGTTATGTATTGTTGCTGCAAATATCTGACAGCACACTGTACTTTAGATACTGTTCTTTTCTTTCTTCTCCTCCTCCTCTTAAATAAATAATCTTAATTTTTCTAATTCTGTCCATTCACTTCCGCTCATTCAATATTTAATGAGTTAAACTTCTCTGGTAGCTTACTTAATATATTATGTTTTTTTTTTCCTTTGTCTTTTGACAATTAGTGAAGTTCTATTTTCTTCCATATATGTGTTTTATGAAAGCAGCATCAATACCTCATTTGTGAAGTCAATTTTGTGGTGCAATTCACCACTCATTATCAGCTTGTTACTCTGTTGGACGTACCCAGTCATGTGTAGACACAGTATTATTTTCTGGCTTCTTTTCAGTATTCTGAGATTTCCTGGTGGTGGCTGATGGAGCAACAGCAATCTGCCATTGCTCCAACTTTAATTATCTTACTATTTCCAACCTGTCTTGAAACTTCTTTCTTAGGTGTGGTATTTTTTCATTATGGCTGGAAGGAGTGCCAGAAGTACTAAAAAGGATGATCTCCCTGCTTCTTTGGATTCTGTTATGGATTTGCTGCAAAGTCATACATGAGAAGCCTCTGAAAAGTTTCAACAATTCAGCACTGAATGTAAACAAATGGATGGTAAATTGGATTCTGTTCAACAAACTCTTAATGAACACGATAAATGTATTAAAAATAATGAGGAAACTTTGTCGTTCCGGAAACGGAAGTGGATGAATTGCAGAAGCTTTGTGAAAAGCAACCAAAGTCCAATGAAAAGTTAAGAGAGAAGATTATCGACCTAGAAAATAGAAGTAGAAGGAACAACCTATGGGTTCTGGGTCTCGAAGAATTAATCAAAGGTAACCATCCCATGAAGTTTTTTGCAAACTTTTTGCAAGAATTATTTCCGGAGATTTTGATATCTGTGCTTATGATCGATCGAGTTCTCAGATCTCCTGTGTTTAGACCTCCTAATGCTCAGAGACCAAGATCAGTAATAATCTGTTTTCAGGAATTTAAAACAAAGGAACTTTTAATTCACGAATTTTGTCGAAGAGGTATGATTGACTATAATGGTCGCAAGATTAGAATTGTTGAAGATTATTTGCCTGAGGTTATGCAGGAGCATGTTAAATTCAAAGAAGTTATGTCTGAGCTTTTTAATATGGGTTTCAAGCCTTCCCTTTGCTAACCAACCTGACTCAAAGTCACACTTAAAACTGGTTCTTTTGAATGGTTTCGCTTGACTGTTGAAGCACAGAAGTTTTTAAAATCCAAAGGTAAATCTGAAGGCTAACTGTTTAGTTTCTCCTTACATGAAGACACAAGATTAAATGAGAAACTTTTAATTCGCAAATCCTGTCCAAGAGGCATGATTGGTTATAGGGTGGAATACTAAGATTCTCTAAGATTATTCGCTTGAGGTTACGCAGGAATGTGCTAAGTTTAAACAAGCTCTGTTGGAATGTTTTAATAAGGGTTTTAACTCATCCTTTGGCTACCCAGTTTGAATGAGAATCTTATTAAAGGTGGATCCTTTGAATGGTTTTGTTTCAATGCTGAAGCACAAAGATTTTTTAAGTTTGAAAGCTAATTGCTTAGTCTGTTTTTCCATGAAGATATAAGATTAATGTTTAATGTCTATCAGTATGAATAATTGTATCTTTTACTTTTGGTAAACCTTTGTAACTAATTTCCTTTCATATTTTTTAATACTGTATTTTTGATATACGAGAATTAAATCTCTTGTTTGGGTATTGTTCAGTTTAGGTTGAAATATAAATAATATTGAAACTAATTGGAGTGATCACCAGGTTTTTTTGGGGGTTATTCTTAGTTTGTAGATGCCGACTTTCTATTGATCGGTTTTTTTCCTTTGGGAGGTGGGCGGGGTTATGTGTTTTTTTTCCTAGAAGTTGTTTTCGAATTTTTAGCCAACTTGTTGTTTGGTTACCATTTCTCAAGGTTTATGGCTTGGTTTTTAACCTACATTTTATCCCTTCCTTTGAATAATATTAAAAATGGACCAAACTATTAATTTACTCAGTTTTAACATGAAAGGGTTAAATCACCCTGTTAAATGTAATAAGATTTTTTCTTATATTAAGAAATTTAAAGTCCCTATTATATTTTTACAAGAAACTCACATACATAAATGTGATAATCTACATTTTCTTAGCAGTTGGGATGGACTTTGTTTTCACTCTTCTTTTTAGGACAAACCTAAAGGAGTTTTGATTCTTATAGATAATACACTTTCCTTTGTCCAACATCAAGTAGTGCCTGATACTAATGGATGTTTTGTTATAGTTTCAGGGAAACTAGATAATAAATTAATAGTATTTGCCAATGTGTATGCCCCAAATGTAGATGACCCAGGATTCTTTGAACACTTTTTTTCATTTTTACCAGACCTGAATCTTTATTCTTTGGTGATGGGAGGAGATTTTAACTGTTCGCTAGACCCAATTTTAGACCGATCATCTTCTAAACCAGCATCTCTTAATAAATCAACTTTGTTTATTCAATCCTTTTTATGCAAGTGTGATTAGTTGATGTTTGGCGTTTTTTACATCCTTTAGATAGGGAGTATTCATTTTTTCCAATGTTCATCATACATTTTCCAGGATTGATTATTTTTTATCAATAATCAAATGATTTCATCAGTTCACTCCTGTGAATACAAAGAGATTGCTGTTTCAGATCATGCTCTTATACTTTTATCTTTAAAACTCCCTGGTCTTCTTCAAACCAACAGATTTTGGTCTTTTAATACAACTTTGTTATCTGATAAGGAATTCTTAAAATTTCTAGAGAAGCATCTTATTTTGTTTTTTGAAGAGAATAAAAGGGAAAGATTTCCAATCTTATTGTATGGGATAATTTCAAGGCCTATATTAGAGGACAAGTTATTTCTTATACTGTGAGTGTTAAGAATAAAGCTAATAAAGAAAGAATTGAATTAGCCAATCAATTAAAACAATTAGATCAAAAATATGCTATAGCTCCAGATCCTGTTTTATATAAAAGTCGTATTGAAGTTAAAACTAAATATGATCTTCTGTTAGCATATCCAATTGAAACTCAACTTCTTAAAGATAAAACTCAATTTTACTTTCATGGAGATAAATCAGGCAAATACTGGACAACCAATTAAAACTTCTGTAGTTAAACGACAAATTAAAGACATTTGCAAAACTAATGGTGATAGGACAAATGATTATCTGAAATAAATGATACCTTTAGAGAATTCTAATCTAAACTTTATAGCTCTGATTCCCCTAAGGATAATACTGAATGAATAATTTTCTAGATCAATTAAATATCCCTGCACTTTCTGCAAATAATTGCAAACAGATGGATCAACCCATTTCTTACGAGGAAATCGCTGAGGCTATACGTTCATTACACTCAGGGAAGGCTCTGGGTCCAGATGGATTTTCTGGAGAATTTTATAAGGATTTTTCTTCATTATTTATACCGCAGTTACACTTAGTCTTTTTAGATTCTTTCAAATTGGGTAGTTTGCCTCAATCTTTTTATGAAGCTTCTATTTCGCTTATCCTGAAAAAGAACAAGAATCCACCTGAAATGCTCTTCATATAAGCCAATTTCATTACTTAATGTAGATACTAAAAATATTTCTAAAGTTCTGGCTTGTAGGATTGAAAATGTTTTACCTTCTATTATTTCTGATGATCAGACTGGATTTATTAAAAGCCGACATTCCCATTTTAATGTGCGCCGTGTGTTAAATGTTATTTACTCTCCTCAGGAGATATCGGAATGTGTGATATCCTTAGGTGCTGAGAATGCCTTCAATCGGGTTGAATGGAATTACTTATTTAAAACCTTAGAAGAATTTAATTTTAGACCAGATTTTATTCAATGGATTGAATTACTTTATTTATCTCCTTCTGCTCAGGTTCTTGCTAATTTTCAAAATTCCAAACCATTTAAACTTTACCACAGAACTAGACAAGGCTGTCTGTTGAGTTCTTTGCTTTTTGATTTAGCTTTAGAATCCTTTGCCATTGCTTTTCGAGAATCTAATGATTCTGTTGTATTTTAAGAAGAAGTTATCACCCACAAACTCTCGTTTTACGCTGATGATATATTGCTTTTTATCTCTAATTTGAGACCTCGTTACCTTGTGTACTTTCTTTACTCTCCCGTTTTAGCCAGTTATCAGGATATAAATTGAACCTACGTAAGAGTGAATTATTTCCTTTAAATAATTTGGCATCAGTTAATACTAATCTCCCTTTTAAAATTGTAAGGAATCAATTTACTTATTTGGGTGTAACAATCACTAAGAATTACAAACACCTGTTTAAAGAAAACTTTCTTACTTTATTGAACCATGTCAAAAAGATATTATTAAATTGGTCACCTCATATTCAATATTGTTGATTAGATGAATTAATTCTGTTAAAATGAATATTCTGCTTAAATTTATATATCTTTTCCATGCTTTACCCGTTTTTATTCCTAAATCCTTTATTGACTCTCTTGAATCTATTTTATCTTCCTATATATGGAAAAATAAACGGTCTTGTTTAAATAAAGTTCATCTTCAAAAACCTAAAAAGTATGGAGGTCCAGTCTTACCTAATTTTAGGTATTATTACTGGGCAGCTAATATACAGTATCTTGGCTATATTATATTAATCATGTAGACTGCCCGGTATGGGTTTCTTTAGAAGCTAATTCTGTTAATAAATTTTCTATTATTTCTCTTCTTGAACCCTCACTTCTTTTATTCATAAGTAAACTAACTGATAATTTAATAGTTAAACATACTCTGAGGGTCTGGATATAATTTAGGAAACATTTCAGTTTATTGAAATTTTCCCTTTCTAGTCCCATTTATTCTAATTTTTTTAAAAACTCTCCATGACTGATCTAGTTTTTAAAGGGTGGGACATGTTGGGTATTAAATGTTTTTGGGATCTGTTTGTGGAGGAAATCTTTTTTCATTTGAGCAACTGTCAGCTAAATATAGCCTACCCAAAACTCACTTTTTTAGATGTCTACACATCAGAGACTTTCTAAGATCTCAATTATGCACATTTCCTATAAGCTCAGATAAGAACTTACTGGACGTAATTTTTAATTTGACACCTTTTTATAATGGTTCAATATCTAATATTTATGGTATGTTACTGGAGATGAGGAATGTTCCTTTAGACAAAATTAAGAATCTCTGGGAACAAGATTTACAGACATCAATATCTGAGGAAACTTGGAATGAAATTTTTAAACTGGTTAATACTTCATCGCTATGTGCTGGCCAATCCTTCATACAATTTAAAGCGGTACATAGAGTCCATATGACTAAAGATAAGCTATCTCATTTTTATTCAGATATATCTTCCTACTGTGACAGATGCAATAATGGAGAAGCTTCATTAATTCAAATGTTTTGGACTTGTCCATGTCTTGAAAAATATTGGAAGGAAGTTTTTCAAACTTTTTCTTTACTTTTCAAAGTCAATTTTAAGCCTAATCCTCTGATGGCCCTGTTCGGTATTGTTGCACGACAAGATATCAAGTTGAGGACATCTGATTTACATACTTTGGCCTTTAGCTCTCTTATAGCTAGGAGGGTGCTTTTATTTCAATGGAAAGATGTTTCTCCCCCTACTCATGTTCAATGGTTATGCGATGTTATGTCATGCTTAGATTTAGAGAAGATTCGTTGTTCAATTTCTGAATCTCGTCAAGACTTTCAAATATTGTGGGGACCCATTCTGAATTATTTTCAAAACATTCAAAACTCTCAATTTGTTGTTTAAACTTAGATGTTGGCTATTATTAATTTTTATTATAAGAGAAGGTATTTTACCTTTTTTCCTCCTTAATAAACAGCTTTGGTCTTGGTAGGGGTTAGACTTTTTTTTGTAATAAGTTAGTATATTTCAATATAACTTTGACTAACCTACATGAATACGGGGTATTGAGATTGTTATTATGAATACTGTAGATATATTGTAATTGATCGTTGTTTTTTTTTTCAACCTTTATATATACTTTCTTGTACTCTGTATTCTTCTATGTAGAAAATAATAAAAAATATTGTAAAAAAAAAGTATTCTGAATTCCTGCAAATTTCACCTGTCTGATTTGAACAACTATTTTCTCCACTTACAAGGCACAAATATCATGCCCATTGTTTTATTGCATTCCATTTAATTACTTCCTGTTGTTATGACCTCTTTCAAACCAGCTACAAATTGCCTTCCATGTAGAGTAACATTAATGTATATCTAACTCTTCCTGCAGTCTTGTCCGCTCATTTTATGTCCTTGATCTTCTCCATCCAACTTTGGGAATTGTATTCTCCATAAGCTATCCTGTGTAAATATATTCCAAATTGCTGATCAATGCTGCATTTGGTTTGCATGGGCAGCATGGTGAGATTTTGTAATAATTTAGTTTATAGTCTTAAAATTGACATAATATTGACGTTCTTTCTCTCTTCAGCATTGAAATAATGTTTGTCCATAATTTCAGAGTTTCATATCCTATAATCTTCAGATCAAAGTTCAAAGTAAATTTATTATCAAAGTACATATATGTCATCATTTTCAACCCGGAGATTCATTTTATTGAGGATGCTGTATAGTCAACTAATCCATAGAATAATAACCATAACAGAATCAATGAAAGACCACACTAACTTGAGTGTTCAACCAGTGTGCAAAAGGCAACAAACTGTGCAAATACAAATTTAAAGAAATAATAATAATAATAACAACAAAAGATAAGCAATAAATATTGAGAACACGAGATGAAGAGTCCTCAAAAGTGAATCGATAGGTTGTGGGAACATTTCAATGATGGGGCAAGTGAATTTGAGTGAAGTTATCCTCTTTGGTTCAAGAGCCTAATGGTTAAGGTTAGTAACTATTCCTGAACCTGGTGCTGTGAGCCCTGAGGCTTCTGTATGTTCTTCCTGATGGCAGCAGTAAAAAGTGAGTCCTTGGTGGTTGGGGTCCCTGATGAAGGATATTGCTTTTGTGCAACAGCTTTTCATGTAGATGTGTTCAATGGTGAGAGGGCTTTACCCATGATGGACTGGGCCATATCCGTGGGTTTTTGTAGGATCTTCTATTCAAGGACATTTCCATACCAGACTGTGATGCAGCCAGTCAGTATACTCTCCATCACACATCTATTGGTGTTTGTCAAACTTCTAGAAGTTATTTCAATATTTGCAAATTCTAAAGGAAACAGAGGAACTGCTGTGCTTTCTTCATAATTGCACTTTTGTGCTGGACCTAGGACAGGTCTTCCAAAATAATAACACCACAGAATTTAAAGTTGCTGATGCTCTTCACCTCTGATTCTCCAATAAGGACATACTCATGGACCTCTGGTTTCCTTCTCCTGAAATCAATAATTAGCTCCTTGGTCTTGCTGACATTGAGTACTGGCATCACTCAGCCACTCGGCCAGATTTCTAATCCCTTCCTATATGTTGATTCATCACCAATTTTGATTCAGCCTACATCAGCGGTGAAATCAGCAAACTTGAATATGTCATTGGAGCACTGCTTAACCACATAGTCATAAGGGTAAAGTGAGTAGAGAAGGGGTTAAGCACACAGACTTGTAGTGCACTTGTTCTGACAGAGATCATGGAGGAGATGTTCTTGCCAATCCAAGCTGTCTGGGAAACAAATGAGGAAATTGAGGATCCAATTGCACAAGAAGGTGTTGAGCCCAAGGACTTGGAGCTCATTGATTAGTTTTGAGGGGATGATGGTATTAAATGCTAAGCTGTAGTCAATATAGAGCATCCTGATGCATGAATCTTTGCTGACCAGATACTCCAGGGTTGAGTGAAGCACCAAAGGGATGAAATGTGTTATGGACCTGTTGCACTGTCAGCAAACTGGGGTGGGTCCAAGTTGCTTCTCAGGCAAGAGTTGATATGTTTCATCACCAAACTCTCAAAACACTTTATCATTGTAGATGTAGGTGCTACTGGATGATAGTCATTGAGCAGGTCACCAGTTCTTCTGAAACATCAGTATAATGGAAGCCTGCTTGAAACAGGTGGGTACCTCAGACTGGAAAAGTGAGAAGTTAAAGATCTCAGTGAACACTCCAGCCTGTTGATCAGCACAGGTCATTAATACTTGGCCAGGTACCCCATCTAGACCAGATGCTTTCTGTGGGTTCACCCTCCTAAAGGCTGCTTGCCCGTCAGCGTCAGAGACTGAAATCACTACGATCACTGGAGGCTGTGGGACACTGTGATGGTTCCTCCAGGTTTTGATGGTCCAGGGGAACATGGAAGGCATTGAGCTCATCTGGAAGCAAATCCCTGCTGCCGCCTATGTTGCCTAATTGAACTTTTTAAGAGATGATATCATTCCAGCCATAAGACCATAAGATATGGAAGCAGAATTAGGCCATTCAGTCCAACGAGTCTGCTCTGCCATTCCATCATGGCTGATCCCGGATCCCGCTCCACCTTATACACCTGCCTTCTCGCCATAATCTTTGAGGCCCTGACGAATTGGGAAACCATCAATTTTCACTTTAAATATACCAACAGTTTTGACCTCCACAATAGTCAAGCGTCCTTTGTTGATTCAGGCTTATTCCGGAATTGACACTTCACCTGTGAGATGGCTTTCCACAGATCATATCTGGACCCCTTGTAACTTTCTTGGTCACCAGTCCCGAGTGCCTTTGATCTGGTCCTCAGTAGACTGCGGATCTCATGGTTCACAGTCTGTGCTTGGAGCTGTAGGCATTCCTTGTCTTAGTATAACAGTGGTCTAGCATATTGAGTCCTCTGGTGCTGCAGATTATATGCGGGTGGTAATTGGGCAGGGTTTTCTTCAAACAAACCTGATTCATGTCCCCGACAAAGATGTGAAATGCTTCAGGATGGACTGTTTCTTGGTTAGATTGTGAGCTAAATGGATGTTTATTTACTTCTCCATTTGTCGCCAGCATTTCCTATTGTCCACAGTTATATTTCTTTTTCATTTACTTGAAACATTTGTGAATTTGGTGACATGTTGCTGGCAAGTTCAAATGGAAACAGAACCTTTCTCTTTCTCACAATTTCTTCTGACCTGGAATCTGATGGCTGAATGGTTGTTGGATGAATTTTAACTCCCATTAAAAAATAATGAATATGGAAAGGGTGAAAGACATGAACAATTGGAGAGCTTTTCAAAGAACTTACTTGCTCATGATGGACTGAGAAGACTTATTTCCAGTACTGAGGTGCAAAAGTACAAAGTTTGTTGCTGAATGTGCACTAAGGGCACTTCTAGTTATGAGTCTGATGCATTCATACCGCACTTTTGTAGTATGAGTCAATTTGCTTGCCATGTGGAGATAGCCTTTGCTCAGCTCATGACAACAAAATGAGTAAGTGTTAAGTTGCTATCTGTTACGTTTTGTAATTCTAAAACATAAAGCTAATTGAAAGAGAAACACAGAGCCAGGAGATGTGAGCTTAGTTTTCACATTTAGTGAGACACACATATGATGTGGTGGTGTAAAAATGTCTGCCATTCACATACTTTGGTATATAACCCATAATTAATTATTTAAGCGAACAAGAATGCTTAATCAAAGAACATTTACAATATTACAAATATTGCTGTACCATGCTTACTTATAAACGCTATCACAACATAGAATGCATCACAACTTATGTACACATACATATATATGTACTATATACTATAAAAATATGTTTTATAAGGACAAGTACTTAATAAACATCCACAGCATAGTAAATCTTAAATTGCCCCATTCAGGCCTTAAGATTTAATAGCTGTGGAAGATTTCTTACTCTTTCGGAATACAGTCCTTCCAGACAAGGTCGGGGGGTGGGGGGCGGATAGATCACTTGGCTTGGCAGGTGTGTCTTCTGGCTGAGAAACAGTCTCACATTCTGGGCCCTCCTCTGTGGTGGTTGTAGGAGCTGTCTCTGGGATTGCAGGAAGTGTTTCTGGTGGCTTTAGACACCTTTCTTCTCTAACAATTGTCTTTGCGCTCCTCAACTGATTGATGTGTTGTCTCCAGATGACATCAGATGCAATCTCCACTGTGTAGGAGAGTGGCCCAGTTCTGTCCTTAATCTTTCCAAGTAACCAGTTTTAATCACCTCTTTCATCCCTCAGCAGGATTGTTTGTCCAGGAATGAAAAATTGAATCTTCTTGTTTGAGGAGCCCTCAACTTGTCTCAGCTATTTGCCCTACGTACACCTTCTGAGTTTGGGTCTGAGGAGAATCAAGTGTGAGCACAAAGGATGATCCAGGAAGAGCATAGCTGGCGAGTTGTTGGTCGTGGAGTGTGCTGAGATGCAACATACACAGAAGAAATTTGCAAGCTTCTGGGTCATTGTCAGTGTACTACGTTCTACTAAGATTGCTTTTTTAGATGCTGGAAGGTACTGATTCTGGAGAGTACCGGTACAGATGCTACTCCAAAAATAAGCTTATTACAGTGATAAAGCCCATTATGGGTCTTTATGGTGAGAAACACTTTGGTCTCTTCTTCTATCTCCATGCCTCAGATAAGTCAACTTTGATGAAGTGTTTTCCTCTAGAAAGGTTTGCAACAATATCCTCTATCCTGGGCAGAGGGTATTGATCTACTTTCAATACTGAGCTGATGATGTCCTTAAATTCACCACAGATCCTGACAGGCACTTCCGACTTGGCTACTGGGATCACTGGCGTTGTCCATGGGCTTCAATCATTCCTGGAAAGGATTCCTTCAGTCTCTATGTGTAATAGTTTTAATATTTGTAATCCAGGGATCGGGAAGCACAGAATCAAATATCACTGTGATGATTGTATGTTCTAGTATCAATTGTTTGGTGACAATAAAGTATAAAGTATAAAAGTAGTATGTGATCTAGCTCACTGGCTAGTTTATTATGAATTTATAAGGAATTGCATGGGCTTTGTAAAACTTGGGTGTGGTATTTTCATTTAACACTATTTTACCCCTGATATTTTTGAGTTTTCCAATGCCACCTGATGAACACAGCTGTGGCATCATCCAGTGCCTTTCTTAATTCTCTTTCAGTTGAATCTATTGCAGGGGATGTGGCATGCAAATTGTGAATAGGTCTCCAATCAAGTTGTAGTTGTCTCAGCTACTCACATCTCCACAATACTGGTCCTCATGTTTTTACCAGATACAAGATCAATGTGAGTTGGTTGTTCTTTTTAACTGTTATGTATCTAATTCCTGCAGGAGTTATCTTTTCTTCACTGTAAGTCTTGGCTGTATATCTGCGTGCTTCACTTCAGTATTTTTGAAATACTGTTCAAATTCATTTTGTGGCATGACTGAAACAGCAAGGCCAGTGCCGAATTCCATTTTAATAAATTTGCCATTCATTTCTGCTGTAAGCCAGATTGTTTGTCTATTGTTAAGTTTTCACCCTGTAAGTCTTAAGACTACCCTATCCAGTCCCAGTCTCATCATTTTCAGATTTATCATCAAAGCATGTAGAATAGTGTTCTTTTTGAAATTGCAACTTCATTTTTTATCTTTTCCTCTTCCCTGTGCAGTCAATTTACTTCTGTTGGCCCAATACGCTTCTTGTTTGTGTCCTACTTTGTTTCATTTTCTGCAAGTTTCACTGTTAAATCTTCATTGGTCTGGTGTATGTGAGCTCCTGTCACAATGGTAGCACAAGTTGTCCAGCCAGACAGGTGTAATGTGGAAGAAGGTTCATGGCTTTGGTGAGTGAGAAAGAAGACACTGAATACAAATTCTCATATTAATTAATTATTTAGAAACAGTAAAAAATCCAACCAAAGATCTAAGCACACCCCCCCCCCCCAGGTTACACAAAGTACAGAACTAAATATTCTATAAACAGATTCTTAGCTAAGTCAGGTGGGTACTTTCCCAATGGTTTTTCAGCACTGATCGCAACCTCAGTGTGAAGTGCCTCTGGGTACAAAAGGAAGGAGACTGGGCCTCCCATACTTTCTATTCTTATACCTAAGGAGGCTGAATCCAGACGGTGGTGCCATGGCACATAAAGGAACCAACGGGAAAGAGCTGCTGCATTCTTCAAATGGACCACATTGACGACCGACGCAATGGAAGCGGCTTTCAACTGTGCATTAAATTAACCCACATAACATCAGGTTTTTGTTTAGATGTTGCAATTTTAATCACATTCACTTTCATTTCTGACTGCAACTCAATTGCATCTCTGGCTGGTGTTTCCATTGAAACAGCGATTTCAACTGCTCTTTTAAATGAGAGTTTTGCTTCAGTTAGGAGCTGTTTTGAATGCTTTCTTGTAAGATTCCACAAACTAAATGATCTCTTAGTGCATCATTAAGCCCATCACTGAACTGACAACGCTCAGATAATCTATTACATTTACTTCCCTTACATTTGATTCTGCTCATGAAACCTAAAGAGTTCTGCAGTCAACAATAACTTTGGTTCTAAATGTTCCTGCATTTACTTGCATGATATCAGCCAAGCTAATTTTGGCTAGTTTGGTTGGAGCCTTCAAACTTCTAAGCAAACTGCACTCAACAAATTGGCTCTCGCTTTTCATTGGCTATTTCATTTGCTCCAAAATTCTGCTCAATTCACTCAGTACACATCAGCCAGTTACCTCTGTGCAATTGAACACATCTATATTTCCAATGTAGCCAGCCATTTCTACTCTTTTTTCAAAATTTATTATTATCACCCAGTATTCACTATGAATTCAACTATTTTTTGCCTTTTTAAAAAACCTAATATTCTGCTGTTCTTTTGTTAAACTCAAACATCTTGCTGTGCTTAAACATGTAGGTAGTCATCTCAGATTTGTTTTAAATTTCTTTGTCACCACTGTTAAGCTCTGTAACACCAAAAAAAGTTGAAAGAAAAACATGGAACTCAGAGATGTATGTCCCAGGTTTGTTTTTACTTTCAGCAAGGCAGTACATATGATGTGGTGGCATAATGACAGATGCCATTCATTCACTTCTACATATAACCCAAAATGAATTGTCTAAACAAACAATATATTTGCAATATTACATAAATACTGCTGAAATATTAAGTCCATAACACTCCGCATTCAATAATTCACCATGTCAAGAACATATGAAATTCATGCACTCTGCCTAAGTAATGACCCTTGCCCATCAGGGGATTATCGGACATTTGGATAAATACCAGGTAATTTCTACTGAAGGTTGAATCCAGTTTACCAATGTTGGATGGCCACCAGGCTTTGCAAGAATTGGAAAATTCCATGTATAGATTGTCTTGACTTCACAGATTCTGAAGTAACCGTTATACCTGGGTTCAAGTCTTTTGGCGACCATTTCAAGGGTACATCAAGGGTGTTCAGAATGGGTCACCTGACCACCAGAGGGAGGAGGATAGCTTTCAGAGGGTATGCATTTATGTAAGAATTTTACAGAGTACTTCTATTTTTCTACAGACAAGGAACAATGTGTTAGCGGTCTGTGACTGAGTTAGGTTAATCTCCCTAAGAGATACCACAGGTTCCAGCCATAAATCCACAACAGTCCATCACTCACTGTTGTGTTAGGTAGGTCACAAACGTTTTCTATTCCAAGAGCGCAAAATGAACATCATTCTTCCCCAGCAGTGAGCAGCAGGCAAAGTGAGAACAAGGCTTCTCAATGAATGCAAGTTTGTCCAAGTTGCATGATTCTATTGATTGTAGGCACATTAAGAACTTGACAGTTAAGGCCCTTGTTACGTAACCGGCAACAATGAAAATCAATCAAGACAGGTTATATAAAAACAACCAAACATTTATTAAACATGGATAAACAATAAAAAAAATCAAACGAAAACTTTAACCGGAAGTTAACCGCTATGCAGCTGTTCAACAAATCGTCACTCGGCACTGGTTCTTAAAGCGTTAAATGGGAAAACAGTTCATAAAGCGGTAAAGTCAGATATAGTTCTTAAAATGGTAAATTCAAAAGTCCAACAGATTTATTCGTTCAATTCGGAGAGACTTCTCTGGAGAAGGATTTCTTCATAGACACGACTTTCCTGCTGGTTCTGTCCAAAGGATTCATGATGCAGGAAATAAACAGTTTAAAACAACTGATCTTAAATTCTAGAGAGCAAACCTTTGCATGAACTACCTTTCTTTTTTGGCAAGAGTTATCTTTGATGCAGGTCGCTACTCCTTCAACGAAGACTCAATAAGGTCGATCCTTTGTTGAACTGCCAAACGATACCGATTCCTCTCAATCCTTCGGGTCCTGTACTTCGATAAAGTCTTCACTCTCCCGTACTACTGCTGGAATAAGGTACATCAACACATCTTGCAAAAATTTCGATCCAGCAATATAGTACCATGCAACAGAACGTAACACTCCATTTCGAAAATGAAACTGCATCATAAAAACAAATACGCAACAGAAACAGAGACACAGTACATTCTAGCTGGAAATCTAAAAACTAAAAACCAACTGCGTCATCTGGGGTCTTCCCTTATATACCCGTGGTGCACATGTCATCACGTGACCTCACATCGGCGGGAAAATTACATCAGGTGACCTCCAAAAGACCATTACATCATTCTCACAAAAAAAAATCACAGATCTCCTTGAGGTATGTAACACTCTGCACTCCGTCAATTCCCAGATGGTGCAGGATGAGGCTTCCTACTACTCTCAATAGTAATCTTGATTCAAGAGTACTCTGCAACAATGGGTAGTTTGAGTCACAAGAGAGAAGTAGTGTTGCTATCTCAGAGGTAGAGGGACCCAGATTCAATCTTTACCTCCTATACTGTCAGCTCGTGGAGTTTGTATATTCTTCCTCTGACCTCATTGGTTTTCTCCATGCACCTGGTTCCTACCACATCTCAAAGACGTATACTTTGGTAGCTTAGTTGCCTACTGTAAATCATCCCTATTAGCATGTGAGTTGCAAAATCTGAGAAATGTTGATGGTAATGGGGGAAGACAAATAAAGATCTTACTGTAGGATTAATATAAATCAGTGCTTGAGCGTTAACAAAGAACAGAACATAGAACTGTACAGTACAGGAACAGGCCTTTCAGCACACAATGTTGTGCTGAGCAAGATAAAAAGTAAATCAAAACTCCGCAAAATTAATCCCTCCTACCTACAGATGGACTTCAACCCAAGTGGTTAATTTTGGTGGCAGATGGACTTCAACCCAGATAAGTGTGAAATGCTTCATTTTGGTAGGTCCAATTTGAAGACAGAATATAATATAAATGGTAAGACTCTTGGCAGAGTGGAGGATCTGAGAGGTCTTTGGGTCTGTGTTGATAGGACACTCAAAGCTGCTGCGTAGGTTGGCAGTGTTGTTAAGAAGGCATATGGTGTGTTGGCATTCATTAACCGTGGGATTGAGTTCAAGAGCCGTGAGATAATGTTACAGCCTTGTAAGACCTTGGTCAGACCCCACTTGGAGTACTGTGCTAGTTCTGGTCAGCTCACTGCAGGAAGGATGTGGATACTATAGAGAGAGTGCAGAGAAGATTTACAAGGATGTTGCCTGGATTGAACAAGTTAGGTCTTTATTCTTTGGAGTGTAGAAGGTTGAGAGGGGACCTTGATACAGGTGTTTAAAATTATGAGGGGGATAGATAGAGTTGATGTGGATAGGCTTTTTCCATTGAGAGTGGGGGAGATTCAAACAAGAGGACATGAGTTGAGAGTTAAGGGGTAACATGAGGGGGAACTTTTTTACTCCAGAGAGTGGTAGCTGTGTGGAATGAGCTTCCAGCAGAAGTGGTTGAAGCAGGTTTGATGTGGTCGTTTAAAGTTAAATTGGATAGATATATGGACAGGAAGGGAATGGAGGGTTATGGACTGTGTGCAGGTCGGTGGGACTAGGTGAGAGTAGAAGTTTGGCATGGACTAGAAGGGCCGAGATGGCCTGTTTCCGTGCTGTAATTGTTATATGGTTATACAGTTATATTCGATGGCGTACCTTATGAGAATAGGTTGAGTGAACTCGGCCTTTTCTCCTTGGAGTGATGGAGGATAAGAGGTGAGCTGATAGAGGTGTATAAGATGACGAGAGATATTAATTGTGTGGATAGCCAGAAGATTTTTCCCATGGCTGAACTGGCTAACATGAAGGGGTGTAGTTTTAAGGTGCTTGGAAATAGGTACGAAGGGAATGTCAGGGGTAAGTTTTTCACAAAGTGAGTGGTAGGCGCATGGAATGCACTGCTGGCCGCAGTGGTGGAAGCGGATACAATAGGGTCTTTTAAGAGCCTCTTAGATAGGCACACGGAGGTTAGAAAAATAGAAGGCTATGTGCTAGGGAAATTCTAGGTAGTCTCTGGAGTAGGTTACATGGTCGGCACGACATTGTGGGCCGAAGGGCCTGCAATGTACTGTAAATTTCTATGTTCTATGTTCTACACAATATACATATCCCTACATCTTCCTCACATTCATGTTCCTATCTAAACATCTCTTAAAAGTCTCTACTGTATTTGCCTCTTCCACCATGCCAGGCAGCTCATTCCAGGCATCCACCACTCTCTGAGTTTGTGTCCATTCAAGGGGCTGAAGGGCCCATTTTCATGCTGTATGACTATGACTTAACTGCTAATGTCAGCGCCCAGCAAAACATTTTTCTTCTAGTAATAATTCACTTTTTTTTTGAAAAGCGCTAGGTTTTCTTTCCATTATTCATAAAAATGTTTCCTCATATCAAATGCCTATATTTTGCTCATCTGCTTCCCTTTTCTAATAATGGATAATGCTTCCTGCTTGATTTTGATCTTAATCCATCATGACCTTGTAGCCTTTATCAAATCTGATCTAAGTCTTTGCTTCTTGGATAACAGCTCCACCTTCTCCAGTTTAACCTTCTAATGAAGCTTTTGAGGTACTGTATGGGTCCCCTACATCCTTCCTCAATGGGCCAGATGTAGCTTATCCAGTGTGTTATAAAGTTTAACCAGGTCCTCCCTACTTCTGAATTTTTCGCTTTTATTTATGAAGCACAAGGTCTCCAGTGATTTACAATCCTGCTATTTCTAAAAATTTATGCACATATGTAGCCAGGTCCCCTAGTTGCTGCACACATTTTAGAACCACTCTATTTAGTCTATATTGTCTTTCTTGATTTTTGCTGTCAAAGTCTATCATTTCACATTTCTCTGTGTAATATTTTACCTGTCATTTGCTTCCCCATTCTTTCTGCCTGTATCTATTGCAATATATTATAATCCTCATCACTTCTGACTCATCCCCATGTTTTATGTTATCTGCAAACTTGAACTTTATCTTGCATTCCTAATGTACAGCCTGTCCACAGGTAACAACTGGCTCTTTTTTTTAGCAAATGCCTGAAGTCAGAATCAGAATTGGAGTCAGAATCAGGTTTATTATCACAGGCACGTCGCAAAATTTGTTGTACATAACAAATTACTGTAAGCTAAAATAAAAATAAATAAAAATCAATAAATAATGCAATAAGACAGCAAAATAGTGAGGTAGTGTTCAAGAGTTCTGCACAATTCAGAAATTTGATGGTGGAGGGGAAGAACTACTACTACTACGTCGACTCAGGCCTAGGGGGCCAGCGTCGGGTACAATGACGGACGCTCCACTTCTCCCTCTCCCTCATCAGTGTGTTCAGTTCAACTACATTGGCCGTGCCGCTGTCTTCTAGGAGAGTGTTGACCATAGTCTTGGGAGGGCGCCCAGGGTTCATCCTCCCGTGCTTGGGCTCCCATATGATGACTGGGCTGGCAGGTAGCTTGGGGTGGCGTAGACAATGCTTCGCTAGTTGCAGTCTTCTCGCCTCAGTTTTAGTGGTGAGCATCGGTAGGTCGTCATAGAGCTCAACGTTCATCATGTGCTGTTGCCAACTCACGTCAAGAGCCATCCGGAGCATTCGTGTATAGCCACCATCTAGAGACTTTGGCATAGTTTTGGTGAGTGTCCATGTCTCGCATCCGTACGTGAGAATGGACTCTATGAAGATCCTCTTTTTAAGCCCTCTGGTCAGGTTCGACTTCCAGATTTCCTTCACGTTGTTCATAGCCCTCCACGCTAGCGCCTTCCGTACCTTTATGTCCTTCTCTGAACTCATCATTCTTGACCCGAGGTACTTGAAGTCAAAGACTTTCTTGATGGTATCATTCTTTACGGTCTTAAGAGTACCTTAGTCACAGTTAAACTCTATGTGCTCTGTCTCTTTAGCATTTAGGTGAAGTCCAACTTTATTGCACTCAGTTTCCACTTTTGTCAGTAGCCGCTGTGCTTCCTCCATCTGGTCAGAGAGCAGGACTATGTCATCCGCAAAATCGAGATCTGTGAGCGTAACTGGTCTGACCCTTTTGGTTCGTCCTGGTTTTATGGTAAAACTAAACTTGACATAATCTTTGCAACACACATCAAAGTTGCTGGTGAACGCATCTCTAGGAAGAGGTACAGTCGACGTTTCAGGCCGAGACCATTCGTCAAGACTAACTGAAGGAAGAGCTAGTAAGAGATTTGAAAGTGGGAGGGGGAGGGGGAGAGCCAAAATGATAGGAGAAGACAGGAGGGGGAGGGATGGGGCCAAGAGCTGGACAGGTGATTGGCAAAAGGGATATGAGAGGATCATGGGACAGGAGGCCTAGGGAGAAGGAAAAGGGGGAGGGGGGAAAAACCCAGAGGATGGGCAAGGAGTATAGTCAGAGGGACAGAGGGAGAAAAAGGAGAGTGAGAGAAAGAATGTGTGTATAAAAATAAATAATGATGGAGTACGAGGGGGAGGTGGGGCATTAGTGGAAGTTAGAGAAGTCAATGTTCATGCCATCAGGTTGGAGGGTCCCCAGACGGAATATAAGGTGTTGTTCCTCCAACCTGAGTGTGGCTTCATCTTGACAGTAGAGGAGGCCGTGGATAGACATATCAGAATGGGAATGGGATGTGGAATTAAAATGTGTGGCCACTGGGAGATCCTGCTTTCTCTGGCGGACAGAGCGTAGGTGTTCAGCAAAACGATCTCCCAGTCTGCAACAGTTCTCGCCAATATATAGAAGGCCACATCGGGAGCACCGGACACAGTATATCACCCCAGCCGACTCACAGGTGAAGTGTCGCCTCACCTGGAAGGACTGTTTGGGGCCCTGAATGGTGGTAAGGGAGGAAGTGTAAGGGCATGTGTAGCACTTGTTCCGCTTACAAGGATAAGTGCCAGGAGGGAGATCAGTAGGGAGGGATGGGGGGGACGAATGGACAAGGGAGTCGCGTAGGGAGTGATCCCTGTGGAAAGCGGGGGCGGGGGGGGGAAGGAAAGATGTGCTTAGTGGTGGGATCCTGTTGGAGGTGGCGGAAGTTACGGAGAATAATATGTTGTACCCGAAGGCTGGTGGGGTGGTAGGTGAGGACCAGGGGAAGCCTATTCCTAGTGGGGTGGCGGGAGGATGGAGTGAGAGCAGCTGTACGTGAAATGGGGGAGATGTGTTTGAGAGCAGAGTTGATGGTGGAGGAAGGGAAGCCCCTTTCTTTAAAAAAGGAGGACTTTCAAATCTCTTACTCACTCTTCCTTCAGTTAGTCCTGACGAAGGGTCTCGGCCTGAAACGTCGACTGTACCTCTTCCTAGAGATGCTGCCTGGCCTGCTGCGTTCACCAGCCACTTTGATGTGTGTTGCTTGAATTTCCAGCATCTGCAGAATTCCTCGTGTTGTCATAATCTTTGGTAGCTTGACGTAGAGCGTAATCAAGGAGGGGAAGAAGCTGTTCCTGAACATTGGCTGTGCATCTTCAGGATACATGTACCTCCTCCTTAATGGTTGTAATGAGAGGAGGACATGTCCCATGCAGCGAGGGTCCCTAATGATGGATGTCATCCTCCTGAGGTACCACTCTTTGAAGATGTCCTTGATGGTGAAAGGCCACTGCCCACACTGGAGTCCGCAACCTTCTGCAGCTTTTTTTTTGATCCTTTGCACTGGAGCCATCATACCTGGCAATAATGCAGCCAATCAGAATGCTCTCCATGGTGCATTTATAGAAATTTGCTAGAGTCTTTGCTAACGTACCAACTCTCCTCCAACTCCTAATGAAGTATAGTCACTGGTATGCCTTCTTCATGATTGCATCAATGTGTCAGGCCCAAAATAGATCCCCCGAGATATTGATGCCCAGGAACTTGATGTTTCTCTGTAATTTTTGTAAATCTATTTTGTCTGTAAGAAAACACATACAAACTGCTTAATGTGGTAACTGCATCTCTCTAGTATTGTAATGACTGACATCAAAATCACAAAAGATTTATAAGGAACACAATTAGTAAAACTGAGAGAAAGTGAGGAAACTAGTTCTGCTGCTCATGTGAATGAGTGTCTGTACATGTACATAGTTGACTGTTGAATCTAATAATACTGTGGGAGATTGATCATATGTACTGTATGTCTATACGTTGGGTGTCTATTACCTGAATCTTAAAAAGAGCAGTGGTCACTGCACCCACCCTCTTACGACCACCACTGGTTGGTGTTCTCCAATCTGAGAAACTGCTCTCTACTATGTCTCTCAGCTTTCTGTCCTGAAGTTAGTTTCCTTTTCACTCTGCTGATGATTCTCTTATTCTATGGATCTCAATTTAGTTACTGATTTGTACTTGAGGCACAATATATTCTGAACCTTTTCAAATGGCAGCCGCTGCTACACTTCCTTTATCTTTGTTAACTCATCAAAAATTCAATCAGGTTAGTTAAATGTGATAGTCATTTGTTAAAGCCACACTGCTCACCTTCATTAACTCAAACTTAGAGGTGCTGAAATATTTTCTCACTGATTGTTACCTCTATACATTTCCCCACCACTTAGATTAGACTGGCTGATCTGCAGTTGCCCAGTATATTCATGGAACTTGTCTTATACCAGGGGTTCCCAACCTTTATTATGCCATGGACCAATACCATTAAGCAAGGTGTCTGTGGATCCCAGGTTGGGGACCCCTGTCTTATACCTTGGGAGGATTGCAATAACATTGCAAGTTCTTCTGCATATTCACTCACACTCCCTTATATTCATTATTTTAAGCAGACCCATTCTTCCTAGCACTTCTTGCCTTATCAATGTTCCCTTTCTCTGTTTTCTCTTTCACCTCCAACCTCACTATCCTCTTGTACTGACTTTTCATAGAAACATGCAAAACATAATGGCTTTGGTGAAACCAATGAACCAAAACACCCACATATAAATGCCATGGTATCAATAGCTGGTTTCATCAACCTCTACCCCAGCACCGTGGAAACAAGAAATTAATACAACTAAATAAATTCCAGCCTTGTAACATGAGAAGTGTGAATGGTATTACCATTTGAATGCTTTCTGGGTCTTATATTGCTACTGGCAGAAGTGATATAAGATCACATGCGAAATAGCAGAGTTTCTGATTATTTTTAATGTCTGCACTATTAGGTAATGATGTATGTGAGCATTATTATAACATACAGTGGCATGCAAAAGTTTGGCAGGCCTGGTCAAAATTTGTGTTACTCTGAATAGCTAAGCGAGTAAAAGATGGACTGATTTCCAAAAGGCATAAAGTTAAAGATGACACATTTCTTTAATATTTTAAGCAAGAAACCTTTTTTATTTCCATCTTTTACAGTTTCAAAATAACAAAAAAGGAAAAGAGCCCGAAGCAAAAGTTTGGGCACCGTGCTTGGCAGTACTTAGTAACACCCCTTTGGCAAGTATCACAGCTTGTAAACGCTTTCTGTAGACAGCTAAGAGTCTTTCAATTCTTGTTTGGGGGATTTTCGCCCATTCTTCCTTGAAAAATGCTTCCAGTTCTGTGAGATTCTTGGGCCGTCTTGAATGCACTGCTCTTTTGAGGTCTATCCACAGATTTTCGATGATGTTTAGGTCAGGGGACTGTGAGGGCCATGGAAAAACTTTCAGCTTGTGCCTCTTGAGGTAGTCCATTGTGGATTTTGAGGTGTGTTTAGGATCATTATCCTGTTGTAGAAGCCATCCTCTTTTCATCTTCGGCTTTTTTACAGATGGTGTGATCTTTGCTTCCAGAATTTGCTGGTATTTAATTGAATTCATTCTTCCCTCTACCAGTAAATGTTCCCCGTGCCACTGGCTACAACACAAGCCCAAAGCATGATCGATCCACCCCCATGCTTAACAGTTGGAGAGGTATTCTTTTCATGAAATTCTGCACCCTTTTTTCTCCAAACATACCTTTGCTCATTGCGGCCAAAATGTTCTATTCAAAAGGTTCAAAGGAACATTTAAACAAGCCTGGTGCATTTTGGAAACAAGTCCTGTGGACTGATGAAGTTAAAATAGAACTTTCTGGCCGCAATGAGCAAAGGTATGTTTGGAGAAAAGTGGGTGCGTCCCGCCTTCCCCATGGATGTTGTTCGGCTGCAGAGTTCCTCTGGTAGATTGTTTGATACTTCAAAAGTGTAGCCATTTTCTTAAGGCGACAGGTCAACTCAAATATTTTCTAATTTCAAAAAATATTTAAATTTACTGAAAAATGGATAAGAGCCCACTAGAAGTCATAACTGTTTTATTGCTGATATTTAAAGGTGTTGTTCAGTGATGTTGAATTAAGTTGCATACAGATGGAACATCAGAAACTGAAAACCTTTGCCTTTTGCTGATGAATCAGTTTTTGCTGAGATGATAAAAGTATGCTGTGTTACTATTCTGAAGGCATGTTTATTAGACAAAGGGAAATAATGGAAAAGATTCCATTTCATTTTTTTTCTGCCCGGTTGCACTGGTACCAAGAAGATATTCACCTAGAAATTCATCCCTGGTCAGTCATGCAAAATGCAGCAACATTAAAACATTTGCACTGCTTCCAAGATTGACCCCACTGAATTCGGTTCCACAGAATGAGTAGAGCTTGCAGACTTTGCTATTTAGCACATCTAACACAGCCAAATGGCGAGGAATATGTTGGTAAAATGCTTGAAAATAATCAAATTAATTTAGTCACAGGCATAAGTTAGAAACTAGAGTTTGGCATTTCAAAAATATTAGGTGTAACCTCACCTCATAATTCAAGCCTTGGAATTTTGGCATTCCAAAGCCAGCAATCCATTAAGTTTGATTATTTTCTGCACCTATTTCTGCTGTATATGCAATGACCCTTAAGGGTTTTTTTAAAAATCTCTTCTTATTCTAGCCATCTACCGCTATGAGAGTCCTTTGTTCCTTCTCGGTCTAAAGTGGATGAGTTCACATGTGCCTGCATTGAAATCTATTTGTCAGTGCTTTCTCTCATCATTTAATTTTCTAATTTGATATTCTAACAAGTTTTCCTCTAAGGAAGTTTATCAATTTCATTTTGGAAATCTAAATAAATTTCATATGCAGGCCTGCTTCTATTATTGTGGAAACTTATTTAAAATAATTAATTTAGCTTCAGATAGCAGAAGCAACCTTTTACAAACACATGCAGATTCTTTACAAATTGACATAAATGTTTGATTATGTGAAGATTTCCAGTTAATTCTACTTCTCTGTCCTTAATTATAGGTTATGTACTTTCCCAACAACAGATGTTCCGGTAACTGGTATGCTAGTCTTTGGTTTACCTTTCTCATTTGTTTTACGTAGATAAAGGAGAGACACAATTTTCAAAAGTTGATATGTTCATTGCAATCTCCTGATTGTGTCCAAATCTGAAGAATGATGTCAATAGTCATTCCATCCAACCATCGTTTTCTTTGAACATTTTTACCTCGAGGGCAGATCCTGACCCACATTCATTCTGCCACTGACACAAATTTCTCAAATATTGTCTGTGACTTACATTTACTCCAGGGCTATTTATAGAGGCTCTGTGCATACTGTTGTTTTCATTTTATCAAATTCACAGGAAACTATAAACATCAAATTTTGGCACCATCAAAAATCACGTTGTATTCAATAGAGAATAATCAAAGCAAAACTTAACTGGACATAGTATAGTAGACTTCAGATCAATAGCCTCAGAGAAAAATATGAATGGAAGATCATGACATGGTTTCAAATCTTTTAATCAATAAAGTGGAATTAAATCTTTCAGGGATCCCTTATTTGGAAAAGAAGGGCAGTATTTTGTTCACCTTTAGGAACTGCTTATGGGCATTCTGAACCCTAGACATAATTGCAATTCATATCTGCGAAGTTGAAATTATACTTAATTTATTACAAACTAACAGTAGAGCCACATAACTCTATGAATATATGAATTTGGTCAGCAGTGAGTCGCCAGGGTAGCACTGTGGTGAGACCGATGCTATTACAGCTCAGGGCAATGAAGTTCAGAATTCCAGCCCGGTGTCCTCTGTAACCAGTCTCTGTGCATCCTCCCTGAGGAATGCATAGGTTTTCCTTGGGTGCTCCGGTTTCCCTCCACTGTCCTAAAACATACCGCAGAGGTTATTTGGTCATAGTAAATTGTCCCACGAATAGAATAGGGTTTAATTGAAGTTGTTGGGGATTGCTGGGCAGAACGCCCTGAGGGCCAGAAGGGCCTATTCCACATTTTATCTCTAAACAAATAAATAAATGGGTGCATCCTGGGGTCACAAATATGCTACATATTGAATTCTGTTTTTGTGGGCTGTTGTAGATCACAATTCCTGCTCTAAAGTAGAGGTTAGTATATCGAGAACAGGGGGAGAAAAAAACAACGGGGAACAGAACATCATTTTGCTTCTTATTACCATTCACATTATAAAGCATGCCAGGGATATGCTAACTGCAAATACAGACTGACACACTGTTCTATTATAGTGTTGAACATTGAAAGAAACTAACAAAAGCATTTGTGGCATTTGAATTATATATTAAAATATTTCTCATAAACTGTTCCGTTATTAAGAAAGAAACGTAAGTGAATATGATGTTTAGAAAGTAGAAACATATTAAAAGCTTAAATTTTTGGAATTACAGATACAATTTTCACTTATTGATGTCATGATTTTTATAGTATTGTTTGATATTGAGGTAAATACGAAAACAGTTACCATGGGAAATTGCTGTGTAAATAGAGCTCAGTGACAATATAGTTAGGCTCAGCCACTAGGTGGTACCGGACCATTATTGCAACCTGGACTATGGTAAGATCTGACACACTCTGAGCAATGCCATAGAAGGCCTCGCATCTGGAGAGTGCACCACCCTTCAGACATGGTAAACTGACAAAAAATTTGGGCCATACTTTAAACAAGCAACTGTGTGTTCCTGACATAACATAGCTCTATTGAGAACTTTTCAATGGAGCAAAATAATCTTGGGAACAATTTCTGAAGAGAATTTATTCACTTTCACATGAGCAAGATTTGTGATATGAAGAACATTTGAGTTTGAACAAACTCAGCCAGGGTTTACACAACATCAGTGGAACATATCTTTGTAGGAATAACACATGTTACAATGGCACAATATTTCTACCATGAGCAATGTCGCAGGAGAACTGTGATTAATGTATTAAAAATATCAGCACAAAATTCATACTCCATGTGGCAGTTTTTTCATACAGTTGTAAGATACTTATAAAATGTTTAAGAATTTACGAGCAAGGGCTTGAAATTGATGAACTTATTTCAACCTGAAGAATAGACAGAACAATAACATGATTTGAGGTCTATTTACAGTGTATGCACACCGGATCAAGGCTTTAGGTAATTTTTCCATATATTGCTAATGAGAACATGCAAACTTCACTCACCTTAGTGACCTCTTGGAACCACCACTGTTCCCATAAACAATCTCATTGGTGATGTGCTAATAATTCAGATGTAAAGTATGAGACAATTCTATAATGTTTTACATATTATAGAGGGATCTTTGGAATATCAATTGTGTAACATGTAAAAACAGAAGGCAAGAATAATATGTATAGAGGCCAAGCTATCGGGTATATTTGAAGTGGAGGTTGTGATTAGAAAGGGTGTTAAACGTCATGGAGAGAAGACAGGAGAATAGGGTTGAGAGGGATAATGAATACGCCATGATGGAATGGAAGAGTAGACTCAATGTGCTGACTGGTCTTACTCTGGTCCTATAGTATTAATGCATTATTCATTTAATGTAAATGTAAATACATAATGCAAGTTAAGAAATAATTGCAGTGTTCACTGCACATAACTTTATGTATGTGCAAATGCTGTACAAGCATGGCACTCTTTCATTAACTCTATGAAAGTGGCATCTTCACTACCAAACATTGAACAACCTAAAGCTGCCACTGTATATTTAAATAGAAGCATAAAGATGCAACTAGATTCATCATAGAAGTGTAAGTCTCATTGATTTTAGTCTAAGTAGCCCTTTACACTGTGGTAAAACAATTACTAAAAAAACCTCTCTAGCACTGAAAATTAATCTCATTCTTTTACAGATATTATAATAAAAAATGATTAAAATGTAAAAGAGCTTGATCTTACTTTTTCATTATCTTTTACCTACACCATCACTAATCTGTTCTTTTACTCTTAGCAACCCACACAAAATGCTGGAGGAACTCAGAAGGCCAGGCAGCATCAATGGATAAAAGCACAGTCAACGTTTCAGTCCTGCCAAAGGGCTTTGACCTGAAACGTCGACTGTGCTTTTTTCCATGGATGCTGCCTGGCCTGCTGAGTTCCTCCAGGAATGTTGTGTGTGTTGCTCAGAGTTGCAGCATCTGCAGATTTTCTCTTGTTTGTGCTTCTCTTTACTTCCCATTTGAGAGATGATGTCATAAAGCATTCAATACTCTAATTCATTCTTCCTTCTTTGTCCCTGTAGTGTTAGTTTCACAATCTTTTAATCTGATTGGCTGAGGAGATTAATTTGTCCTATTCATGCAGACACTACCTTTTTCTCTGCTGGTACTTTCTGAAATTTTTGGCACAAAATCCTTACATGATTTAAAGGGCAAGAACTTCAAATTACAGCAGTTACTATTAGCTGCCCTGATGGAGTAAATTATGGCCTTTATACAATCCATCAATCCAAACATGTTTTATGCTAATTAACATGATGTATTGAGTTGTAAAGATACTGTATATGAATGAAATAATTCAGATATGTGTCAATATTAATAGACAGAGATTTCAGAGACATGAAAGGTAAGGAATGAACAAGGAAGTAACTAACCATGATTGTGGAGCAGTCTGCACTTGCTGAGCCAGAAGGTTTTTGTAGCCTTAAGGTCCATGATACTTAAATTAATAAGCTGCAACTGAATTGCACTAGAGAGCAGGACTAACAAGGAAACATCATGAAGATCAAATAAAATATGCAAATCCTTTTAAAATAATAAATTATAACTTAATATAAGAAAATCACACACTTCTATTAGCTACCTTAAAGCTATGCAGCCATTCTTTGAAGTGCAAGGGCCATGGATTGCCCTTGGGTCAGGATTTTTGAAAGAAATACTCAATTATGGAGACTCTAATCAAAATATGCAATTTCTCCCCAATACAAAATATAGCCAGCTATTGAAAATGGACCTTTGCTGTTGCCTTGATTCTACATTATCACTATTGCAGGAAAGCTTACAAATATGAACAAGAACATAAGAAATAGAAGCAGGAGTAGGCCATCTGGCTTGTCAAACCTGAATATGTAAAAATCTATCTAACTGTATCTTAAATATATTTAAGTGAAGAAGCCTCAACTGCTTACCTGGGCAGAGAATTTCACAGATTCACCACTCTTTGGGAAAAGCAGTTCCTCCTCATCTCTGTCCTAAATCTACTCCACCGAATCTTAAGGCTATGTCCCCTAGTTCTAGTCTCACCTATCAGTGGAAACAACTTTCCCCTCTCTATCTTATCTATTCCTTTCATAATTTTATAAGTTTTTATAAGGTCTCCTCTCATTGTTCTGAATTCCAGCGAGTATAGTCCCAAGTGACTCAATATCTCCTCATAGTTTAACCCCTCAACTCTGGAATCAACCTGGTGAAACTCCTCTGCACTGCCTCCAAAGCCAGTATACCCTTCCTCAAGTAAGGAGACCAGAAATGCATGCAGTACTCCAGGTGCGACCTGACCAGTACCCTGGTGAGGCCGCATGACCTCCCTGCTCTTGTATTTAATCCCGCTAGCAATGAAAGCAAACATTCCATTTGCCTTCTTGATAGCCTGCTGCACCTGAAAACCAACCTTTTGTGATTCATGCACAGGCACTCCCAAATCTCTCTGCACAGCAGCATGCTGCATTTTTTACCATGTAAATAATAATCTGCTCTTTCATTTTTCCTTCCAAAGTGGATGACTTCGCACTTACCAGCATTGTACTCCATCTGCCAGACCCTTGCCCACTCACTTTACCTATCTATGTCTCTCTGCAGACTCTCTGCATCTTTTGCACAATATGCTTTTCCATTCAATTTAGTGCATCAGCAAACTTAGGTACATTACACTCGGTCGCCTCTTCCAGATCGTTAATGTATATCGGGAACAGTTGCAGGCCCAGCACTGACCCCTGAGGTACACTGCTCACCACTGATTGCCAACCAGAGTAACACCCATGTATCCCAACTCTCTGCATTTTATTAGTTAACCAATCTTTTATCCATGCTACTACATCACCCCCAACTCTATGCATCTTTATCTTATGGATAAGTCTTTCATGCAGCACCTTATCAAAAGCCTTCTGGAAATCCAAGTAAATAATGTCCATTTGTTCCCCTCTATCCACTGCGCTCATTATATCCTCAAAGAACTCCAGTAAGTTAGTCAAACAGGACCTGCTTTTACTGAATCCATGCTGCGTCTGCTTGATGGATGCATTTCTTTCCAGATGCCTTGCTATTTCTTCTTTAATGATAGCTTCAAGCATTTTCCCAATTACAGATGTTAAACTAACTGGCCTATAGTTACCTGCCTTTTGCCTACTTCCTTTTTTGAACAGTAGCGTGACATTCGCCGCCTTCCAAACCACTGGGACCCGCCCAGCATCCAGATTTTTTGGTAAATTATTACCAAAGCCTCTACTGTAATTTATGCTAATTCTTTCAGTACCCTGGGATGCATTCCATCAGGACCAGGGGACTTATCTATCTTCAGGCCCACAAGTTTACTCAGGACTACCTCATTAGTGACAGCTATCCATAACATCTCCCTTTGGCATGTTTGATGTGTCCTCCGCTGTAAAGACCGACACAAAGTAGTCATTCAAAGCCTCAGCCGTTTCCTCACTACACAATATCAATTCCCCCTTCTCGTCCTCCAAGGGACTTTAGCCACACTTTCTGCTTTATATAATTAAAAAAACTTCTACTATCTGTTTTTATATTTTGTGCTAGTTGATTTTCATAATCTAGCTTCCCTTCCTTTATTGTTTGCTTAGTGGTACTTTGTTGCTTTTTAAAGTTTTCCCAGTCTTCAAGTTTCATACTACTCTTGGCGACTGTGTGCACGAGCTTTTAGTTTGATGCCTTCTTTTATTTCCTTAGTTATCTAAGGCTGGCTCTTCCCATCCTTACTGTCCTTGCTTTTAACTGGAGCATACTTTTGTTGAGCACCGTGAAAAATCTGTTTGAAAGTCTTCCACTGTTCCACCATCTGGCCTGTGTTCCCAGTCTACCCTAGTCAAATCCTCCTTCATCACATTGTAGTCTCCATTGTTTAGGCATAATACACTGGTTTTAGATCAAACTATTGCACCCTCCATTTATATGAGAAACTCAATAGCTTAATGCACATGGACCTGCAGAAGTTAGAATTAGGACTAGGCTTTGCTTTGCAGATAGTGTTTCAGCATTTAAGCTAAGTTGATTGAGTTTAATTTGATTTAGTAAAAAATCAATTTACACTAGGAAATGACTCTCAATACAAAGAATAGGCTAAATATATTTTAAGTAAGCTTCAATGGATTGATAACAGTTAACTAGTCACACACTTTTATTTACTCTTATTAGCTTCATTGGTTTCCTCCCATCAGAAGTAAGAAGAGAGAAAATGGAGCCATTGGAGAGAAGTAGAAGTGGGAGAGAATAAACTGAGGCCCAGGCTCAGGGCCTGCACTACCTGAGCACCAGTGGTGACATGAGAAATCCAAATCAAGGCCTTGCAAAAACTGGGGGAAACGCATAGTAGCAAAGTTGGTTTACGAATACTGATCTGATTGTAGTTACAAAGACATAGTTGCAAAATGAGTAAAAATTGGAATTGAATATTCTAGGGCACTGGACGTATTAAAAAGAAAGATGGAAAGGAAAAGAAGATGAAAATGATATTTAAAAAACTATTTAGAGCTGCCCATGGTGGAAATCTGAAATAAAGCAGAAAATGCTGGAAAACTCAGCTGGTCAGGAAGCATCTGTGGAAAGTGAAACACTTAATATTTCAGATCTGAGCCCCTTCATCAAAAGATGTGTCTTTGTGAATGACGAATGGTCAATATCATGCTTAGAAATTTTCTTAGCTTGGAAGATGAAGATTTAGAACCATTGTAGCTGGGGATATGAAAGAAGAGAGTAAATTAAATCCGGGGAGGGAGTTGTCTGAAGACTTCCAAGCAGCAGAAATCAATAAATAATGGCAGATTGTATGAAAGATATTACAATAACCACGGGATAATCAATATAGATTGAACAAGGCAAATTGACAAAGGTAACCTTGAGATAAAAAAAAATCAAGGGATATATTCCAGACAACTTTTTAGATCAATATATAATGAAATAAACTAATGAACTGCCCTGATATGGACATGTTGAATGATACAGAATTAATCTTAAAGATGAGCATTCTCTTGCACGAGGGACCATAACATGATAGAATTTCACATTCAATTAGAGAGGTTAAAACCTTGATACAAAACATATTGCAAACTTCAAAAAAAATGCAAAGGTATGAAAGCACAGTTTGGCTAAAGTGGACTAGAAGAGAAAACAAAAGGCAAGGGAGTAATTAAGTAGATGCAATGATTTAAAGAGATATTTCCTAATGTTGAGCAAAGATATATTCCATTAAGTAGTAAAGACTTGGTAGGAAAGAAGATTCATTTATAGATTACTCAAGATGTAAAGCTGGTATGAAATTGAAAGAAAAAGCATACAGACTTTCAAAAATCAGTAGTAGGTCAGAAGATAGGGAAAATTATAAGAAAAATGAAAGGATAACAAAAATAAAAACAGATAATATATAATATCCAAAATAGCAATTAATAGTTGTAACTCTGTAGTCCAGCATTCTGTGGACTCACATTTTTTGAAACTATGTGATAGACCTGTACTAGTTCTAACTAAGATCTAAAACGAACAAAGGTCTGTAAAGGTGTGCAGTAATCACTGGTTTATTAATCTACCAGAATATTATGGGAAGCAAAATGCTTTTACAATTTTTTTTCAACGAAGTTATTAGAATTCCTTAGAGATATAACTAGCAGGAAGCAGTAATGTTGTGCATGTAGATTTTCAAATTGTATTAGAACGGGCAGTGCACAAAAGTTATGGCGTAAAATGAGAGTCTATGATGTGAGCTATGATCGAGCAATTGTATGGGGTGGGTAGGGAAGATGGGGCAGAGGAGAGCAATTGGAGTGGGAGAAGTTGAAATCAGCATATATTAGCGTCAACCTCGGAGGTACTGTTGTTAAGTTTTGAACCTTCCCAGCTAACTAGAAGACAAACACAAGAACCAGGCCACGGGTCTACTTAGATTTACTTTCTTTAGTGAGGTGCGCACATATGACATGGTGGTGTAGTGAATGTAACTCATTCATGCAGATGGAATTCAACCCAGATAAGTGTGAGGTGGTTCATTTTGGTAGGTCAAATATGATGGCAGAATATAGTATTAATGGTAAGACTCTTGACTGTGTAGAAAATCAGAGGGATCTTGGGGTCTGAGTCCATAGGACGCTCAAAGCTGCTGTGCAGGTTGACTCTGTGGTTAAGAAAGCATACGGTGCATTGGCTTTCATCAATTGAGGGATTGAGTTCAGGAGCCGAGAGGTAATGTTGAAGATATATAGGACCCTGGTCAGACCCCACTTGGAGTTCCATGCTCAGTTCTGGTTGCCTCACTATAGGAAGGATGTGAAAACTATAGAAAGGTTGCAGAGGATATTTACAAGGATGTTGCCTAGATTAGGGAACATGACTTATGAGAACAGATTGAGTGAACTCGGCCTTTTGTCCTTGGAGTGACGGAGGATGAGAGGTGACCTGATAGAGGTGAATAAGATAATGAGAGGCATTGATCGTGTGGCTAGTCAGAGGCTTCTTCCCAGAGCTGGAAAAACTAGCACAATACGGCACAGTTTTAAGGTGCTTGTAAGTAGGTACAGAGAAGATGTCAGTGGTAAGTTTTTTACGCAGAGAGTGGTGAGTGCATGGAATGGGCTGCCGGTGACGGTGGTGGAGGCGAATACGATAGGGTCTTTTAAGAGACTCCTGGACAGGTACATGGAGCTCAGAAATATAAAGGGCTATAGGTAACCCTAGATAACTTATAAGGTAAAGACATGTTCGGCACAGCTTTGTGGGTTGAAGGGCCTGTATTGTACTGTAGGTTTTATATGTTTCTATGTTTCTTAAATATAACTCATAATGAATTTTGTAAACAACAAAGAATGCTTAATCAAACAATATATTTACAATATTACTAAAATATTACTGAGATATTCAATACACTAGACAGTTAATCATAAAGGAAGTTATCATAGATTATAGGAGATATCAATCAGCCAAGGCAGCATGCTGAGCAGTGACAAATAGAATTCAATACAGATGTAACTCTCAGTTTGGCTAGCGGCTAGGGGAAGACAGTCCCTGGCCCAGCCAAACTTAAGAAATCTTGTTTGGATGGATGCTGTGTGATATGTCCCCTGTTACAAATCAGTACAACGTAATAACAGACAGTAAACAATATGCGATTAAGTGATTGAGCTTTATAATTTTTAATTTGACCATATGTTTAGTAAAGAAATGAAAAAAAGAAAAAGGGCCATTCTCATGAAACAGTCTAATGCGCAACGTTGGAGCTCACGGTTCAGTCCACTGGTTCCATGTCGACCTCCTCCGAGTGTAGCCGACCCTCGGACCCTCGTTCCAAGACCACTCCGTCTGGTGGTCTACCAACTCTCTCCATTCGCGTCTTCTCTCCTCATCTCTCCCCGACAAAAGGCCGCAAAATCCCTGCTCCCAGACCCACTTGAAAGAACAAAATCCCTCTCATTGGACAGCACACATTCCAAAGCCCCGTTATCTCTAGACATAACCCAAACATTGCTGCTACAGAGAAACCATTACCTTAGCAGTGAAACATTACTACGTGTTACACTGTCCCCCCTATGAATTTGGTCATGTCCTCATGATGTTGAGATAATTCTCCAACACTTCCTGCAAAACATTAAGTCCAATCCAGGTGTAGAAGGCAGTGACATAGCACCCCAACACGGTAGGGACCACACTCTGTTCCCCGGTGCTACGTAGGCCAGCCTATCCAGTGGTCTCCTAATTCTCTGAGACCTCCGCACCCCCTCACCTAACTCTTCAGGTTCAGACACTACTGGGGATACTTCCGGTCTACCTGGTGACTCCTCCCCCGACCTATTACTCATGCCCACCTTCAACTTGGGCCCCTCTGTACCGTGGCCAAGCCCCGCTTCATCCCTTGCGCGGTCCCACTGCAATCCAGGCTGCCCACATGTAGCCCCCACCCCCCACCCCAATTTCACCTGATTCAGCGGGAGAAGAGCTGGAAGTCTCTTCCTCAATCATTGGGGTGTTAGCAAAAAGTAGCTTATACCACACATCCAGGTCCTCATTCTTCTAATCAGTATCCCTCTCAGGGGTGGGGGCTGGTCTAGTCTCGAAATCCATAGTAAAAGAAGGCCATAATAAAAAGAAGGCATAGAAACATAGAAAACTTACATCACAATACAGGCCCTTCAGCCCACAAAGCTGTGCTGAACCTGTCCTTACCTTAGAACTACCTAGGTTTACCTATAGCCCTCTATATTTCTAAGTTCGATGTACCTATCCCGGAGTCTCTTAAAAGACCCTATCAGTTCTGTCTCCACCATCGCCACTGGCAGCCCATTCCATGCACTCACCACTCTCTGCGTAAAAAACTTACCCCTGACATCTCCTCTGTACCTACTTCCAAGCACCTTAAAACTATTCCCCTCTCGTGCTAGCCATCTCAGCCCTGGGAAAAAGCCTCTGACTATCCACACAATCAATGCCTCTCATTATCTTGTACACCTCTATCAGGTCACCTCTCATCCTCTGTCGTTCCAAGGAGAAAGGGCCGCGTTCACTCAACCTATTCTCATAAGGCATGCTCCCCAATCCAGGAAACATCCTTGTAAATCTCCTCTGCACCCTTTCTATGGTTTCCACGTCCTTCCTGTAGTGAGGCGACCGGAATTGAGCACAATACTCCAAGTGGGGTCTGATCAGGGTCCTACACAGCTGCAACATTACCTCTCGGCTCTTAAACTCAATCCCATGATTGATGAAGGCCAATGCACCATATGTCTTCTTAACCACAGAGTCAACCTGTGTAGCAGCTTTGAGTGTCAGATGGACTCAGGCCCCAAGATCCCTCTGATCTTCCACACTGCCAAGAGTCTTACCATTAATGCTATATTCTGCCATCATATTTGACCTACCAAAATGAATCTCCTCACACTTATCTGGGTTGAACTCCATCTGCCACTTCTCAGCCCAGTTTTGCATCCTATCAATGTCCCGCTGTAACCTTTGACAGCCCTCCACACTATCCACAACACCCCTAACTTTGTGTCATCAGCAAATTTATTAACCCATCCCTCCACTTCCTCATCCAGGTCATTTATAAAAATCACAAAGAGTAGAGGTCCCAGAACAGATCCCTGAGGCACACACTGGTCACTGGCCTCCATGCAGAATATGACCCATCTACAACCACTCTTTGCCTTCTGTGGGCAAGCCAATTTTGGATCCACAAAGCAATGTCCCCTTGGATCCCATGCCTCCTTATTTTCTCAATAAGACTTGCTAAAATCCATATACAATACATCTACCACTCTACCTTCATCAATGTGCCCAGTCACATCCTCAAAAAATTCAATCAGGCTTGTAAGGCATGACCTGCCTTTGATAAAGGCATGATGACTATTCCTAGTCATATTATGCCTCTCCAAATGTTCACAAATCCTGCCTCTCAGGATCTTCTCCATCAACTTACCAACCACTGAAGTAAGACTCACTGGTCTATAATTTCCTGGGCTATCCCTACTACCTTTCTTGAATAAGGGAACAGCATTCACAACCCTCCAATCCTCCAAAACATCTCCCGTCCTCATTGATGATGCAAAGATCATCGGCAAAGACTCAGCAATCTCCTCCCTCGCTTCCCACAGTAGCCTGGGGTACATCCCGACTGGTCCCGATGACATCCAACTCAGTGCTTTCCAAAAGCTCCAGCATATTCTCTTCCTTAATATCTACACGCTCAAGCTTTTCAGTCCACTTAAGTTATCCCTACAATTGCCACGATCTTTTACCGTAATGAATACTGAAGCAAAGTATTCATTAAGTACCTTTGGTATCTCCTCTGGTTCCATGCACACTTTTCTACTGTCACATTTGATTGGTCCTATTCTCTCACGTCTTATCCTCTTGCTCTTCACATATTTGTAGAATGCCTTGGGGTTTTCGTTCATCCTGTCCGGCAATGCCTTCTCATGGCCCCTTCCGGCTCTCCTAATTTCATTTTTAAGCTCCTTCCCGCTAGCCTTATAATCTTCTAGATCTCTATCATTTCCTAGATTTTTGAACCTTTCATATGCTCTTCTTTTCTTCTTGACTAGATTTACAACAGCCTTTGTACACCACGGTTCCAGTATCTTACCATCCTTTCCCTGTCTCATTGGAACATACCTACGCAAAACCCCATGCAAATATCCCCTGAACATTTGCCACATTTCTTCCGTACATTTCTCTGAGAAGATCTATTTCCAATTTATGCTTCCAAGTTCCTGCCTGATAGCCTCATATTTCCCCTTACTCCAATTGAACGTTTTCCTAACTTGTCTGTTCTTATCTCTCTCCAATGCTATGGTAAAGGAGATAGAATTGTGATCACCATCTCCAAAATGCTCTCCCACTGAGAGACCTGACACCTGACCAGATTCATTTCCCAATACCAATCAAGTACAGCCTCTCCTCTTGTAGGCTTATATATATATTGTGTCAAGAAACCTTCCTGAACACACCTAACAAACTCTACCCCATCGAAACCCCTTACTCTAGGGAGATGCCAATCAATTGGGAAATTAAAATCTCCCACCACAACAACCCTGTTATTATGACTCCTTTCCAGAATCTGTCTCCCTATCTACTCCTCGATGCCCCTGTTGCTATCGGGTGGTCTACAAAAAACACCCAACAGAGTTATTGACCCCTTCCTATTCCTAACTTGCAACCATAAAGACTCCGTAGACAGCTCTTCCATGACTTCCTGCTTTTCTGCAGCTGAGACACTATCTCTGATCAACAGTGCCACGCCTCCACTTCTTTTGCCTCCCTCCCTGTCCTTTCTGAAACATCTGAAGCCTGGCACTTGAAGTAGCCATTCCTCCCCCTGCACCATCCAAGTCTCTGTAATACTTCTCCCATAACACTTTGACCAGCATGGACACTCTCTGGTCCTTGGTAGGAAAAGCCTGTGTATATCTGGTGTAGTGGTCTGTGATGACTAAGACATTTACCGTGTTGCTGACAGTGGGTTCTATTGACAGGATATCCATATACACAAGGTCCAGGGGCCCTGCTCTCTGCAAGTGGGACAAAGGAGCTGCCCGCGTAGGCAACGTCTTCCGCTGTATGCATCAAATGCACGACTTACAGTATTCTTCGACCTCTGACTTCATTCAAGGCCAGTAAAACCAGTGTCTGAGCAATCCATAGGTCTTTTCCACCCCCAAATGTCCGGAATCATCATGATTCAACGCAATCCTCTGATACTTCTCCGGCAGAACCGATTGGCAACCCCGAGGTCAGTCCGGGGGTGACGTGACCCAGTATAGGATCTGGTTCCTCAACTCCAATTGAAGCCATTCTCTCAGTAATGGAGACACTGACATCCTCTCCACCTGAGCCATGTCTTTCTTTTCAACCGCTGACTGAATGAAACCAATGCCCAGCTCATCTCGCTGGGCAGCTACCACTTCCCCAGAACTCAATCCCAGCTGTTGATTTGTCTTCCGAGCAGTCAGGTTAGAGTAGCTTTGGAGAATGGCATCATCAGACACTCCCAATTGATCCAACACTCGATCCTGCCCCTCCTTTCCCTCTGTTTCTCGATGATGGCAAACTGACCCATGGCCTTCACCCCTGGGGCAGGAACGCTCTCCCACCTCTTGTCCATGTCCAGTCCCTCATGCACCCAACGGGACAAAGCATCAGCATCAATGTTCCGGCTCCCCGGCCGGTACTTCAGGCTGAAATCATAGGCTGACAACGCCGCAAACCACCAGTAGCCTGTGGCATCCAGTTTCGCCGAGGTCAGGATATAAGTTAGAGGGTTGTTGTCCGTCCTCACCTCAAGCTTGGCCACGTAGAGATAGTCATTCAGCTTATCCACCACTGCCCATTTCAACGCTAGAAATTCCAACTTGTGAGTGGGGTAGTTTTTCTCTGAGGGTGACAGACTCTGGCTGACAAACACAACAGGTCTCAACCCGCTGCCCTGATCCTGATACAGGATGCCCCCTAAGTCCTCTCGGTTGGCATCCGTGTGCAGTACATACGGCAATTGGGGGTCCACAAAAGCCAGCACTGGTGCCTGGGTCAGCAGCTCCTTCAGCAACTGAAAGGCCTCCTCACATTTTGCATCCCACCTCGGTCCAAAGGGCTCCAACGGGCTAAGATACTCTCCACCCTCCCATCCTTTTTTCCCCAAAGGAGGGTAACTGCAGAGAAGCTGAATCAAAGGGTGACTCACTTTCGCGTAGCCTTTCACGAACCTCTGATAGTAACCACAGAACCCAAGGAATGAGCACAGAGCGCTCAGTCTGGGGTCTTGGCCAAGTGGTCACTGTCTCTATCTTAGCCGGAAATCTAGCTACACCACCCCATGAGACCATATGCCTAACAGATGTTTGGCAGAACTGGCACTTGTCCAGGGAAAGTTTTAACCCTTCAGCTTTCAAGTAGTCCAGCACCTTCAGCAGCCTCACTTCATGTTCTTCCAAGGTGGATCCAAACGCTATTAGATCATCCAGATACACCAATACCTCAAGCAAGTTTATATCTCCCACCATCTTCTCCATGACCCGTTGGAAGGATGCAGGGGCTCCTGATATGCCCTGGGGCATCCTTTCAAACTGGAAAAGTCAGGGGACATATTAATGCCGTCTTCTCTTTATCGGCCTCACTCATGGAGATCTGGTAATATCCACTCCTCAAGTCCAGCACACTGAATGACTTCTCACCACTCAGGTAGGTGGACACATCTTCAATCCACGGGACAGTATACTGATCAGGGCCTGTTCAGAGTCCTTATCCACACACATCCGTACTTTCCCATTCTTCTTTTGGGCCACTACTATTGGAGATGTATAAGGGCTTCGGGACCCGGTGATGATCCCAGCTTGCTTCAACTTACACAAATGCTGCTGAACGTCTTCCGCCTCTGCAGGGACCAGCCTCCTTTCAGGAGTACTGCCCTCTAAAGGGGGTGTCCTCGGACACCCAGAGAGTGTGAGGTGTGTGCTTGGAACAGCCCACATCAAACACATTAGTGGAAAAGACAACTTCCAGCTTCAACATCTTCTCTACCAACTTCCCCTTCCAACCCACAGGAACCGGGGAGTCCCCGAAGTTGAATGACTCAGCGGTCAACTTTCCTCCTTTTCCCAATAGTTTCTCCCCAGCTTGTCTCACAGGGACACTAGACATTACCGTCACCGGGAACAGATTTGCCACGGGCATCCCCCGTTTGAAGATGACCTCCCTCTTCGTAGTGTTCCTAACAATCACTGCCATCCTGCTCACCTGCACAACCGAAGGCTTCTGCAATTCGGGCCTCACCAGTATCCCAACAGGAAATCCCAACTCCCCCTCATGGTCTTCTGGAGCATCCACTAAGAGGACCTCACCCTCTGGCACTCCGGAAAATTTGGCGGTTTGGGGGTCCCCATCGCTTTCACTACTTCCCTGGGCCATACCACCATTGGCTTCGACGGATAAACCACACAGTCCCTCATCTAAATTCAGTATCCGGCCCAATGCTGCCACGCACTTCCTCAAAAGCAGCTCAGAACACCGGGTGCACGGACAATATTCCCAGAAAGCTCTCGCCAGCCTTCTCCTTGCAGGCCCCCTCACAAGAGGGGTGTTGGTCCCCACCAGAATTGAAATGCCCCCCTTCTCAACAGAGTCCGGACAAACCAGCACTAATGTATCTAGGACCTCAGACACTCCCACATTGGCCTCCGGGAACTCCAACTTCACTGACAAATAACCGTCGTACAGATAATTGCTAGCACTAAGCCCCCAGATCTCCAGTACCCTGGATGGGGTCAATGGTAAATGTTTCAGATACTGGTTGTAAAATGAATTCTACAACAACATGACCTGTGATCTGGTGTCGAGTATGGCTTTAGCATAAATACCCTCTATCTATAGCGACATACTGGAGCATGGTCCCATAAGCCTTCAGGAATAAGGTCTTTCGGTTTCGGGGGTTCCTTGGTATATTGCTGGGAATATGTTCCCCCAGAGACACCAGGCTGTTCCCACACTGGGTCTCCTCTAAGCTCACCCAGCAACTCTGTCTCTGCTTAGGTACCCAGGGGTTAACTCTCCTTCTCGCGTGATACCAGCTGCTAGCAGCCCTTACGGAGTCCACCTCTCCCCCCATCAGTTCCACCATACTGATAACAACCGAAATATCTCAGTTCTCAACTCTGCCACAATCTCCTCTTTCGCTCCCCGGGGTAGGCTATCCATGGTCACTTCACCGCAGGGGACCACTACCGAGCACTGTACCCTGCTGATGGAAGACTCCCGCCCCTCTGGCATGTTCTCCTCTTCCCGTACCTTTCTGATCAGCTCAACAAAAGAGGGAGTGAGGTGCGTCTTACGAGACTGTCGGAGACCCCAAGTAATCAGGTCCTGAGACTGGGCACCCCGGCTATCTGGCCCATTCTTAACTGATCCACCTCAGCTGTCTGAATGAGCCCTCTGCACTACAAGCAATTTAGCTGCCTCTCTAGCCGAGAAATAAAAGCAGAAAGCTTCTTCCCCTTCTCCTGACGCATGTTCTGAAACCCCGCCAGGAGCTCCATTGGGCTTCCAGTTGGACCAAAAGCATTGTCCTATGCTTGCAGATAATTGACAGCTGTCGCTACGGGATACCGCAACCTGACGGCTCTCACAATGTCAGCGGCTCGCCCATTCAAACTCTCAATCAATCTCTGTTGCTTAATGTCATCAGAGTACTGCCACTCTTCTAACAACTGAGAGGTCCGCTCCGCCCAAGTCTCATACTCCTCCTCCCCTTTAGGGGTGGGCGTTATTCCAGAGAATAGGCGGAGCCTTTCGTAGCAGGGACTTTGAATCTCGGCACTTTTCCATTTATTTGCCAGAGAGGTAAGGGTGGATGTTAACTCAGAATTCTTACTCTTCACTGCGGGACAGGGACTAATTAGACATTCCAAATCTGACCACTCCTTCCCTTATTCCTCAGAAAAGATAGAACCCTGTCTTTGTAGTCTCTGCCCCCAGCTACGGGAAACTATACTTGTGATTCGGCCCACCCGCCGCCGCTACATCATCGCTGGTCTGCATTAAAATGAGAACTGCACCCACCATTTTATCAAACCTCCGCCCCGTAATCGCAAATTTAACAGTACTTAACAGGGGAATTAACAATTCATCCAGAGTAAGAACATCTACCCCACTGGTTCAATGCTTAGGGTAATCACACAGCATCCAATGAAATTAATCCTGGAAGAACCCCCACAATTGTAGCTCTGGGTTTGACTAGTGGCTTAATCTAGGAGAAGACAGCCACCGGCCTGGCCAAACTTAAGAAACCTTGTTTGGGTGGATGCTGCATGATGTGTCCCCTGTTACAAAACAGTGCCATGAAATAACAGACAATACACAAAATGCAATTAACTGATTCAGCTTTACTATTCTGAATCTGACTACATGCTTAGTAAAGAAACAAAAAAAAGGAAAAGGCCCCATTCTCATGAAACAGACTAATACACAATGTTGGAGCTCACGGTTCAGTCCACTGGTTCCATGTCGACCTCCTCCGAGTGTAGTCGACCCTCGGACCCTTGTTCCAAGACCACTCCGTCTGGTGGTCTACCAACTCTCTTCATTCACGTCTTCTCTCCTCATCTCTCCCCGACAAAAGACTGCAAAGTCCCTGCTCCCAGACCCACAAGAAAGAACAACATGCCTCTCTTTTGGATAGCACACATTCCAAAGCCCCATTATCTCCAGTCATAACCCAAACATTGCTGCTACAGGGAAACCATTACCTTAGCAGTGAAACATTACAGAGAGGCAATTACATTAGCAGTGAAATGTTACAGCACATTACACAGATAATTGTGAAGTGATACATTTTCGGAAGTCAAAACAGCCCAGGACATTTACAATGAATGGTAGGGTATGAGGGAGTGTAATGGAACAGAGGGACTTGTGAGTAGAACAAAGAACATAGAACACAGTACAACGCAGGAACAGGTCCTTCAGACCACAATGTTGTGCTGAACCAAATACAAGTGCGTAATTTGTTGAAAGTGGCGTCATAAATAGGTTTGTGGAGAAAAAGGTACATTGACCTTCATCAGTCAGGACATGGTGAACAGGATTTGAGATAGTATGTCCTATTTGTATAAGTCGCTGGTGAGGGTGCAATTGAACTACTATGTACAGCTTTGGTCACTGTTTTAGGAAAAAATGCAAATAAACTGGAATTAATGCAGAAAAGATTTATGAGGACGTTGCCAGGCCCAAAGGTCTTGAAATATAAGGAGAGGTTTTCCAGGCTATGTCTTTATTCCTTAGAATGTAGGAGAATGAGAAGAAACCTTATAGAAATAATAGAATTATGAGATGAAATAGAAAAGATAGATGGTAACAGTCTTTTCCCCAGGGTAGGGGAGTCCAAACCCAGAAGCTTAGCTTCAAGGCAAGGCGGGGGGGGGGGGGTAAGATATAAAAGGGACCCAAGGGGAAATCTCTTCACACAGAAGGTGATGAGTACATGGAGTGAGCTGTCAGAGGAAATGGTCAAGGAAGGTACACTAGCATCATTTAAGAAGCCTTGGATGGCTACATGGAGGGGAGGGTCTTAGAGCGATTTGGACTGATTTCAAGAAATTGAGACTGGCTGGATGACAGTTAGATCAGCATTGACTAGTTAGGCTGATTGACTTACATGTGTGCTGTGTTGCTCTATGAGTCTATGACTCTGTAACTCCATTGACCTGGATTTGATTCTGAATATGGGTGTTGCCTGTATGGAGTTTGCATGCTTCCCTGTCAGCATGTGCAATTCTTTGATTTTGTCCACATTCAAAAGCTATTAAGTTAATTAACTATTGTGAATTAGCCTTTAATATAGGGAAACACCGAAAGAATTAACGATAATGAATAGGCTACTGAAAGAGAGCAACCTTTAAGACTGTGGAGAAGATAAAGAGAAGGAGAACGGACCTGAAGGGATTGCTGTACCAGAAGCCTCCTTTCATAGTGTCATAAATTGGTAACTTACAGAAATCAGGAAGTTGGCCAATTTTCAAGCTTGCAAGATGTAACGAGGGAGCTCTAACTGCCTTATTTATTTAAAACACACTTACTTTCATAAACAAGATGAATGCACCAGTCAAGGTTGAAAGGGAAGTTGTGAGAGAGAAACACAAAGAGTCTGCACAAAGAGAGGTCAAGTGAGTTGGCAAAAAATGGCAAATAGAATTTAATGTGGGAAAATCTGAGCTCATCCACCTTTGAGGAACAGCAGAATATTGCTAAGTATAGCGAGAAGCTAGTAAGTGATTCTCTATAGGGGGATTTTGGTGTCATCAGGCATGAAACTCAAGATCTCAAGGTGCAGATACAATAAGTACTTAGAGAGCCAAATGGAATTTTGGCCTTGTTTGCAAAGGGGCTTGAGAACTGAAGAAGGAATGCACTGAGAATTGGTGAGATTGCATATGGAGCACTGGGTAGAATTTTGGTCCTCTTACTTAAGAAAAAAAGATAAAATTAAAAAAAACTTTATCACTTGTACATTATGAAATGTATTGTTTGGATCAAATCAAAACAGTGAGGATTGTGCTGGGCAGTTCGCAGGTGTCCCCATGCTTCCTTGGAATGTGGGGGGTATGGGGAAGTTGTTACCATAAGCCCGAACAATTACACAAAACCAAGATACGTACAGGAATTCACACCCTTTTTCACAATCACAATTAACGTTTATCACAATAAGAGCACAATGACATCTTTCAGGAGCCAGCACTCTTCTCCATCCCCCAAAATGAACTCTTCCACTGAGCAGCAGGGAATTCTGAAGCCTAATGTCCAGAGCGTAGAACCTGTTTCTCATCCTGACTGTTCTTGTTTTTACACAATGGAGTCTCCTTCCTGATGCTAGAAAGTCAAAGGGGATGCTGGATGGATGGTTGGGATCCTTAATAATACTAAGGGCCCTACGTACACAGCTGCTGCTGATAAATGTCTCGGATGGATGGTAGGGAGACAGTATGATCCTGTGGACGTCAAGCAATTGAATATATTCTTGGTGAAGAGAAGCTGAGTTTTAGATTATAAAGGAATCAGTTGTTCTGGGATCAGGCTAGAGATTAGATTCAAAGTAATGATCATATCATCATGGTCTTGCAAAACCATGCAACAAGCAACCTTGTAGCCCATTCCTGTTCTTATTTTTTATACTGATCATAAGTGCTACCTACTCTTATTCAAATTGACAGGAAAGCTTTGTCCAATTTCCAGAGTTACTGCTGAGTATGAGTATGAACGTGTGAAATAGATGAAGCAGTATCCAATAACTAGCTAGCATTCTGCTCATTCTCCCCCATCATTAGAACGCCTTCATTTGAGTTGTTGTGTTATCCAGTGACTCAGGTAGAGAGCACTTAGAAGTCATTCAGACAAAAGCAAGCATGTGACAGGAAACCTGGGGAATCAAGGTTTTAAATTTCCCTTTCAATGCTTCTGCTCGACTGCCCTTTCTGTGGACATGCTCCACTCACTGACTCTGTTCACTCACAACATAAACAATGTGACATTCAAGCCATCGTCTCCTTCTGACAGTTTCCATGGCACACATAATGATATCATTAATAATGTTTGTAGGCTACAGAAGGAAAAAATAATTCATTTAATTCATCAAATTTCTGATGCTTGGTCATTTAGCACCAAAGTTAATTAACAGTTCTTGGTTCACAAAGTCATGTCACTTCAAAAAAAAATCATATCAGCTATGCATTTTATATGAGTTTCTGGCATTAAATCTTGATGGCTTAAATTATATATAATGCATACAAGTCAGTATAATTTATTTATTAAGATACTAAATTAAATGTGCCGAATTTAAAATGGTGTGGGTGCACTGTGCAATTATTATTAGTGGGTGTCCTTTGCTTTTATCAGGTGCAGGATGACAAATTTCAACACAATAGGGAACTAAGCGATGGTCCTATAATTACAGGATACACCACAGTCTTTCTGATAATAAGCACTGAAAGCCTTGCAGAAGCGCTCATTTCAACATGAATCAGATGATTTGTTTCTTTCAGCTAAATTAGTTAAAAGCATCTCTTCTGCCCTCTGCACGAGCCACACCACTTATTTTTTTCTCTAAATAGTACACTGGCAACATCATTCCTGGACTTCTTGCACCAAATGGGTTTTAAATGTGATTTCCTACCGTTCCTTTCGTGATTTTAGAACTGATGAAGCCCCAGAAGTTCAGCCATTGTGTTAACAGTAACAGATCAAAACAATTTCCAGGAAAGTGAAAAATGCTGATCAGATCTGGTGAGTACCATATGGAACACTGAAGGTCAAAATTAAATGGTGGTGTGGGTTTAGTTTCAGCCTCTCACAATTATCTATCTGTGTTTACATAAAGTAAGTTTTACCATGTATAGTTTTGTTCTTGAGTTTGTTAATGCAGCCAGCTTTCAGGCACAGATCCCATTTGGCCACATTTTGCCGAGTTTATTCCCTTCAATCTACACTCTCTGCCAGCAACACTATTAAAGTGTTTTGCAGCTTTTAGGAGAAAATTTGTCACATTATAGTCAATCCTCACTGGTAGGCTGCCCTCCTTTTATGATATGTTCCCCTCTTTCACCTCTTTGTTGAACTACAATGATTCCTACGCAACACTCTGCTGCTCACTCTAAACTCTCATCGGAGGTTCTTAACCCACCATGGTTTACACTGAGGTTCACCAGCACAATATTATAGTCCATGTGACAGGGAGCATTTTTAAATAGATGCACAGGAAATAAAATTGAGTGAATTCAACCAATGCATGGCAGTACTTTCAAGGTAGGTTGGGAACCATTGCTCTAAATATACATATTTGTTTGCTCTTGCTCTTCCTGTCAGCTTTATAGTATAACATTACAACCAATAATGCCACAGAAGTTTTTTTAAAATTCTTTTTGAACAAGCATAAAAAGAAGCACTTAAAAAAAAGGGGATTAATATGCAAAATGAAGATTGCTTGCTAAACAGACTAAGCAATCCAGCTTTAAATTCAATTACAGAACGTTGCTTCTTTTAGTGCCCTGAAATTGAAGATTGATTGAAAGTAATTTAGACACGTTGAGCAGGATAATGTGGATAAATGTGAAATCATCTACTTCAGTAGGAAGAAGAAAGGGAACTGTGCATTCTTATACACTCATCACTGAAAACAAATGTCCAAATGCAGTGAGAAAGAAAATTGTATGTTGACCTTCATTGCAAGTAGTTTTGAGTGTAATTCTCAAACATTATTTCCTTACAATAGGAAAGAAGGCCATTCAGCCCATCAAGTTAATGCTAGCTTGAAGATCTTTCACATCAATCCCATTCTCCCTCTAATTTCCATATAACCAATTCTCTCTCATATGCACATCAACTTTCCTTATGATCATCCTGTCACACTCTTCTGTTAGGAGTACTTTGGAGCAGACAATCTACCAACCAGCACATTTTCAGATATGGGATGAAATTGAAGGGAAAAAAAATGGTCATAGGAAAAACAAGCAAACTCCACACAGATGCCTCTGGACATCAGGATTGGTCTGAGTTGTTGGAAGTGTATGGAAGAATCACCAACCACTGTGCAGTCAAAGAGCAGGAGCTTGAATAAATATCTTCATTCAGCCCTATCATCACACCCTTCTCTTCCTTTGTCCCTTATTAAATGTATTTAAGCAGGAGTTAGAAAGGTTTCTAGACACGGAAGGAATGAAGGGGTATGGATGTGATAGAACAATACCTATGAATGTACTAAATGATGGAGCAGGATCAAAGAACAAATAGTGCATCTATGCTCTTATTTTTCTAAGTCTCTCCAGTTATTCCTGGGATGAAACGCAAGAGGAACCATTTCAGGATTGTTTTGGATGACTCACAAAGTGTAACAAGGCACATCCATTGTCTGTAGTTGTCACTGTTCTCTACTTCCTGCCTTCGCCCTTCGTCCCTCTTAAGCAGCAACATTCCACTTTCAACACTAACACATTCTCTACTGGCACTTTTGTGTTGCTGCTTAACAAAGCAAATGATAGAGAAAAAAAAATTCACAGAATATCCTTAATTAAAGCAATAAACACTATACAACTGACATTGCCTGGGCCAAGTTTGTTCACTTAGTTCTTAAAGATTAACTTAAATTCATGTACATTATATTTGCCCACATCCTTGAATTCCCCTCATATTCCTTCTATTAGAAAGATCTTCTCATCTTTCTAATCACCAGCTAAACATAGCTTTCCCTTTTGAGGCTACCTTGACTCCAGAATCCTTTGTGAACCTTGAAATTCCGCTATGAGACAATCTCCATGCTACTAGTTTCTTGTTCCCATCTAGTTTCTGATCATAGCCCACCATTGCCACTTGTATTCAAATCTACAGCAGTCTTAATCCTGACTTCCAAACATTGTCTCCTTGTCAATCCAATCACTATCTTACCCCCAGCCTTCACATCCACGGACTTTTACAACCAGTATTTACCCATACTTCCTGTTGAACAGCACACCCAGCTCCTGAGTCCAACAACAGAATTATAGCTGTTGTGCATTTATGAACAAAAATCCAAAACAATATATTATATCACATAGTATCTTCATTGTAGTAAAAGTAATCCATTCCAACTAATTAAGACAAAATTTATGTTCTTTAAAAGATTATTATCATTGCTCTTCATTCAGCCCTATTACCATACCCTCCTCTTCCTTTGTCCTTCTCATGAATTGCATCAGTTCTATTTGCCTCAAGCAGACATTCTGTGGGATTACTTGGGAAAAGGAATGCTTCAGTGACTATCCTATATTTGTGAGCTTTCGTTTTGGACTCTCTCCAAAAACTGATACATTATCACTGTATTGACTCATTGAAACCCTTTCCTAATCTAATCCTACATTACCATTGTCTGCTCTTTCTGTTACTTAGTCAGAGAATTCAATAACGTTGGTCAAGCATGACCTTCCCTTCTGAAATCTGTACTCACTGCTCTATTATATTTTGACTTTCTAGATGTTTTTTATATTGTATCCTTGAGTACAGGTTCCAGCAGCTTTCTGAGCACCAGCATTAAGCTACCTGATTTATAGCTTTCTGGAATTGTTTAATGAACCCTTTGTACCTGATATCACCAATTGTTTATCTTGACACTATTCTTTTTCTGTTTCTTCTATGTATTTGTTATCGTCCCTGTGCCTTCTTTTCCTCTACCTTGTATCAGCTTATTTTTCCATTCCTTTCTTTGTTGTGCAGGGATCTTGTTCTCTCTTGATTGTTGCTCAAATGGACTTTCTATGAGCAAGTTCCACACTTACATAGAATTTCTCCTGGATTTATAAGCAATTCACTTATATCGTTAAGTCGTCATATTTATTGTCATTTAACTATATACATGTATGCCATCAAATGCAACAGTGTTTTTCCAGATGAGGGTGTTTTGCACAATAGTACAAATAGCACACAAACAACACTCAATAACTTAGGAAAGTAAGAATTAAATCTACAAATGAATTATGCAGAGATAAATAAAGTGCATAAATTAAATATTGTAAGGTATAGTACAAATGATTGGGTGACACTTCGAATGTTAGTGGGAGGGAGTTCAGAAGCCTAATGGCCTGAGCGAAGAAGCTGTGCCCCACCCTGACCACTCTTACCTTTCTGCATCGGTGTGTCGTGCCCGATGGTGGAACGCCAAAGATGATGCTGGCTGGATGGTTTGGATTCTTGATAGCACTAAGAGCCTTACGTACACAGTGCCCTGATGGATGACACAGAGACTCCTATGTTCCTCTCAGCCTTTCGCACAGTCTGTAACGCTTCCGGTCTGATGCTCTGCTGCTCCCCTACCAGATGGAGATGCAGCTTGTCAGGACACTCTCAATGATGCGCCTCTTAAATTCAGTTAAGATGGGGTGGGGGGGGAGCCATGCTTGCCTCGATCTCCCCAGGAAGTGAAGGTGATATTGCGGAACAAGCTGAGGTAGGCCATGATGTGAACTCCCAGGAGCTTGGTTCAGAATGTAATAATTTCCCTTTCTATGTAAATTTAATTTATTAATTATATTTTCCTGCCCACTCCCATTTTTGCACACAAATCAACACACATGCACATTTTCTGTATCAAATCTGCTTACCTATCCAGTGTTTTAGAACATAGAAATCTACAGAATATTACAGGCCCTTTGGCCCACAATGTTGTGCTGACCATGTACCCTACTCTTGAAGCTGCCTAGAATTACCCTAAAGCATAGCCCTCTATTTTCCTAAGCTTTAAGAGTCTCTTAAAAGACCCTATTTTATCCACCCCCAGCACCATCGCTGGCAGTGCATTCCACGCACTCACCACTCTCTGTGTGGAAAAACTTACCCCTCATTTCCCCTTTGTATCTACTTCCAAACACCTTAGAACTCCTCGTGCCGGCTATTTTTTTCTGAGATTATAGTTTGTTGACCTTTTGTTAACTGTACTGTACCTATGAACAATGGGTTTAACAATGGTAGTGGGGAAATTTCTAGAAAAAATAATTTATATTTGCAGTCACTTGGAAAACTGTGTATTGATTTGAGAAAACTAATGTGGGTTTGCTAAAGGCAAATTCTGAATAAACTAGTTGATAATGTTTAGTTAATGTAATGAAGAAGGTCTATGAGGAAAAGATGCTGCTGATACAGAAGATATGGATTTACAAAAGGTATTTGGATGGTGCTGAGTCATATACTTATTGTCATGACCAAAGGCAATGAAATAAAAAGGTCTGCTACAGCACACAAAGAAAATTGGCTAAGTAACAGGAAACAGCAACAAACAAGAGAAAGGTGAGAGAATGGAGGGAAGCAGACAATAGAATTCACCAGGGGCTGGATCACATGACCATTGTTTTTCTTAATATGTATTAAGCACCGGGAACTGGGCACAGAAATGAACTGTGCAACAGTGAGCTGTGATAAAGACAGTTACAAAGGAGGTACAGAAGGGTTGGCAGAAGGAACAGATGGTGGCAGATGAAGTTCAGAGGAAGGGATCAGGTACTTGCTTATTCCTTTACTTTATTCCTCTTCAAGAGCATGCACTTTACATCAGAGAACTGGACGACAAAACTGGATAATTAAGATCTACTACAAAAAAAAATGGTAAAGGTGGATAGTTTTTGGATGACCTGTCTTGGGCCCAGCACAACTGCAACCACAAGGAAGATACGCCGGGATTTCTATTTTCGTGGAAGGTTAAGGAAGTTTGGTATGTCACTGAACATTCTAACAAACTTCTATACATGTACTTTTGAAAGTACTCTGACTGGTTGCATCATGCACCTTCTTGCAGATACCACCAGATAGGAGGTGCAGAAGACTGAAGTCCCACACCACCAGGTTCAAGAACAGCTACTTCTGTTCAGCTATTTGGTTCTTGAACCAAGCTGCACAATCCTAATCACTATCTCAGCACAGTAACACTTTGAGCACTTTGGCCACTTTGCACTAAATAGACTTTGTTTTGTTCTCGTTCCAATTATTTCCTTTTATGAGGAGTTTTTGTGTATTTTATTTTTTCCCTTTAATGTTATATGCCCGTGATGCTGCTGCAAGTGTTTTTCATGCACCCGTACATATATCATATACATATATGTGTGTATATATATATATATATATATTTGCGAACATGACAATAAACTCGACTTGACTTGATTAGTTTTTTATGTCTTATGAGCTATTTCTTAGTGAAAGCAAACATCAATGATAAAATCTATCCCTCTTCAAGTGTACACACCCAGTCTTCAGTCAAGTGATGAAAAGACTGTATGAAACCCAATACCTCAAACCCAGCACTAAGCAGCAATGATCATCACTCTCTGATATGCTTTAGACATATGGACAACCTAAGCACTGGAGAAGTATCATCAACACTATCAAGGCAATATGCTCCATCCTCATCAGTAGGATTGACAAACCAATATCAGTGTCCTTTCTCTGTCCAATATATTCTCAGGTTTGATCACATTTAACCCAGCTCTGGTAGGCTGTCCACATTGTCAGCATGCTTGACAGCAGATTTCTAAACAAGCATTCTTCTCTGAGCTCTTACATGGAAAGGATATTCAAGTGGACAGAGAAAATATCTCAAGTAAATTCAAGTCTCCTTGAAAAAATGTAACATTCTCACTGTCAATATGAAGGAGGGGGGTCATTGGTGAAGGCATGGATCATCTTGATTCACAGCCTGGAAGCATGAAGCAACTCTGTGCACACCTTGGAGGAAGCTCACAACTTCCCAAACATGCCGTGTACCTACTCAACAGACATCAGGCTACCTGCGCAACTTATTTGCCACTAGCAGAGGCTGCAGCTCTCACCTAAGAATCCTCAGAACGCACAGAACTACGGTGGGAGCAAGAACAGGGACTGCCTGAGAGAGAGTTTTATAAATACACTGATGTCATTGACATTCATCTTAATCTGGTAATATTCTCCACCCCAATCATCCTCTCATTTGTTGCCAAAGGACATAACAGAGAGAAAAAAACAATTCATTTGCTTGTTTGCTTAATTGAATAATACTTCACCTACATTGTGTTAGAATTTTTTTTAACCCTGTCACTGTTTTTGAAAGGAATGAAAACGAGACAATCAGGGATATGACAGGCAGAGAGTAGGGTTCTTTAATGAACCAGGAAAGCTCTGAGGGCAATTAGATTTGTTAAAAGAAATGCTAAGATTAAGTGGTTTGAAATCCTAAAGGATCACTGGAAGCCAAGACTACTCAAATCAATAAAGATGATCCATTGATATGGGGTCATGCATCGAGGCTTCCAGTATGTATAAATATACAAAGATAAATTTGTGGCCCAGGATTCCATGCTGGTGACAAGGATTGAATTCAGTATGTTGAATGACAACAGCTTTCTGTATTTTCACCCTTATGATGATATAAAGCAGCTTAATGATTTATGTCTGGCTTTGTCTCACAAATTATTTGTTGTTACGTTTCTGATATATTTTAAGACGTACACATGTAAGAGGCATAATTATGTAGCCAGATCAGGTTACAAAAGAAGGTACAATCAAATAAAGGGCTGCATGAGTTAACCCACTAAAATAAGATGATCTGAACATTTGCAGTTATAACTGTTACCATTATATCTACTAAGCTTATACGATAGGTTTGAATTTGAATAGATCATTGTGATGAGGTATAGACTCATTCCACTGGTTCCTGCTTTAATTTATTCATTCCAAAAAGCATTTTAATTCTTGCTGTTCATCATACAACTAAACTGGTTTCAGATTGAAACTAGTCACCACCTCATCATTACAGTGAACCCCTTGCATCAGAACAGTTTGGGGAATGGAAATCACAAACAATTAACTAAGTATTTAAGATTGAGAATAAGAACTTGCTCTTGCAGAATTTAGTGAAAAAAAGCTCAAAATATATACTGAGAGCTGAAGGATAACAATTGCAGTCTGGACATTGGTTCATAGCTGAACACTTAAGACCATAAGACCATAAGACAAAGGAGCAGAAGTTGGCCATTCAGCCCATCAAGTCTGCTCTGCCATTTTATCATGAGCTGATCCATTCTCCCATTTAGTCCCACTCCCCCGCCTTCTCAGCATAACCCTTGATGCCCTGGCTAATCAGATACCTATCAATCTCTGCCTTAAATACACCTAATGACTTGGCCTCCACTGCCACCCATGGCAACAAATTCCACAGATTCACCACCCTCAGGCTAAAAAAATTTCTTCGCATCTCTGTTCTGAATGGGCGCCCTTCAATCCTTAAGTCATGGCCTCTCGTCCTAGACTCCCCCACCATGGGAAACAATTTTGCCACATCTACTCTGTCCATGCCTTTCAACATTTGAAATGTTTCTATGAGGTCACCCCTCATTCTCCTAAACTCCAGGGAATACAGTGCAAGAGTGGACAAATGTTCCTCATATGTTAAACCTCTCATTCCCGGAATCATTCTAGTGAATCTTCTCTGAACCCTCTCCAATGTCAGCACATCCTTTCTGAAATAAGGAGACCAAAACTGCCCACAGTCCTTCAAGTGAATCTTATCAGTGCCTTATAGATCCTCAACATCACATCCCTGCTCCTATACTCTCTTTCTCTAGAAATGAATGCCGACATTGCATTTGCCTTCTTCACTACCGACTCAACCTGAAGGTTAACCTTAAGGGTATCCTGCATGAGGACTCCGAAGTCCCGTTGCATCTCAGAACTTTGAATTCTCTCCCTATTTAAATAATAGTCTGTCTGTTTATTTCTTCTGCCAAAGTGCATAACCATACACTTTCCAACACTGTATTTCATTTGCCACTTCTTTGCCCATTCTCCCAGTCTATCCAAGTCTCTCTGCAGTCTCTGTTTCCTCAGCACTACAGGCCCCTCCACCTATCTTTGTATCATCTGCAAACTTAAAGGATTTGCTTTGGAAACTCAGAAGGCATTGGTACTTTCTCAATGATTCTTTGTCATAAAATAGAACATCAATTTCCAGGTAATTAAAGCAACAATTCTTTCTGTACTGTCCATACTACAATGAATATTCCCTCACTTGTTGACTGTTCACTTGTGCAGGCATTACTGCTGAGAGAAAAATGTCACATATGGACACATACTGTAAAATGGAATTCAATAGGATAAATAGGGTTTGCATTACGAAGAACAGTGATACGAATGGTTTTCTAGGAATATGGCCCCTCTGTAATGTGGGGGCACATTGTGTTTGTTATTTACCTCACCTTCCATCCAACGTGTCAGCTGTACTCTATAGAAAGGATCTGGGCCTATACCAGACAGTGAACATTCTACACAACACACACAAAATACTAGAGGATATATGAAAAGGAATAAACAGTCGATGTTTCGGGCCAAGATCCTTCATCAGGACTGGAAAAAAACAGATAAGAAGTCAGAGTAAGAAGGTGGGGGGAGGGGAGGATGAAGTAGAAAGTGGCAGGTGACAGGGTGATGGGTGAAACCGGGAGCGGGGGAGGGGGTGAAATAAAGAGCTGGGAAATTGTTTGGTGGAAGAGATATTAAGCTGGAGGAGGGGGAATCTGATAGGAGAGGGTAGAAAAGGGAAGAGGTGGAGCACCAGAAGGAGGTGATGGGCAGATAAGGAGATGTGAGAGGGCGATACTGGAATGGGGAATATTGAGAAGGGAGGGGCAATTACTGGAAGTTCGAGAAATCGATTCCCAGCATCCACAGATTTTCTTGTGAATGTTCTACAGTTGCTTTGCTTGTCTCATACATACAGTAGCTTAACGATAATTCTTGGGGCTCTGTATACAAAGAATAACGGGACATTTTTGCGTCTCAGTGCAGTCTTCCTCAAATTGGAAGAAGTAGAGCATCTGATTTACTTTGTACATGACACGCAGGCATGATTCACATGATACAAGGTATTTGCTATACGGTAGGAAAATTCTAGGCAGTTTCTAGAGTAGGTTACATGGTCAGCACATCATTGTGGGCTGAAGGTCCTGTAATGTGCAGTAGATTTCTGTATTTCTACGTTTCTATGATAAGTTCCAAAATCAGGTAGGCTCAGCAGTCTGTCAACTTTGTGATTAAGCCAGAAAGCAAACAGAAAAGATTTGCAAGAATGTTGCTTAGGTCGAGAAGACTTAAGTTATGATAGATTGGATAGGCTAGGACTATTTTCCCTGCAGTGAAGGAGGCTGAGGAATGACCTTATAGAAGCTTATAAAATCACAAGCAGCATAGAAAGGGTAGGTAGTCATAGCCTTTTTCCTAAATCAGGTTAACCTAAAATTAGAGGACATAGATTGAAAGTGAGAGAAGAAAGATTTAAAGGGGATCTGCGGAGAATGTTTTTCAACAGAGAATGGTGCTTATTTGGAATGAGCTGCAAGAGTCGACCGGCTGCAGGCCTATCCTGAGGTTAGAGGACTATGTATGTGCGTGGGTCGGGGGGTGGTGGTGGTAGTGGGAGGAATAGGGCGCGTTTTTGTTTTTGCATTTGCTTTGTTGCTGTTGGGTTCTGTGTTGTTCTGCCAAGCATTGTGGGCAGGCTATGTGTGACAATACTTGCAGGCTGCCTCCAGCCTACACTTGGGTGTGCTGGATGCAAATGCAAATGACACATTTGCATTATGCATTTCAATGAATGCATGACAAATAAACTTGACTCTTGAATTTTTGAGATGGTAAGGAGAGGTAAGTTAACAGCATCTAACAGGAATTTAGACAGGTATTTAGATAGGAATGATTTTGAGTGATATGAGCCAAGTGCAGGAAAATGGGACTAGTTTAGATAAGCACATAGGTTAGCACAGACGAGTTCGGCTGAAAGACTTACCTCTGTGTTGTGTAACTCTGTGATGCAATGTTATTCTCACAATGGAGAAACAATGAGTTAGAAATCCAGTCATGGAATGGATTTTCCTTATGCACCTCAGCCATATAGGAAAGATGAATACATCCCCAGTGCATGACGTGTTGGTGCACTGAGGACTCTGGGCCTGCAATAGTGACATTCATTGACATAGAAACATAGAAACATAGAAAATAGGTGCAGGAGTAGGCCATTCGGCCCTTCGAGCCTGCACCGCCATTTATTGTGATCATGGCTGATCCTCCAACTCAGAACCCTGCCCCAGCCTTCCCTCCATACCCCCTGATCCCCATAGCCACAAGGGCCATATCTAACTCCCTCTCAAATATAGCCAATGAACTAGCCTCAACATGCAACACATGTTGACTCTTGCTGCTGTAATGCTGTATTGCACACTAGGAAGATATATGAGATTCAAGCTGAAATGCTGAAAATACTGATGGGAGAAGGCATGTTAGAGTTTACTCTAGTGGGAAAATCCTTGCCTGAGCCACTGTCAAAGGGTCCAGCATGGAAGACCATTGTTTATTTATGATTCACCTTGCTGGACTGATGCAAATAATGGACAAAATTCATATTGTAGGAAATGTCTTCTACTTCCTCTGGGATGTAATGCCTGATTGCTCTGATCATGCCTTGGCCATATGTTGTTTAGTTAATTTAAACACCGGCCCAGATAGACTAAAAAGACAGGAAGTTGGGATCTGAGGTAAGAGCCAACTTGGCACACACTCCATGATGATCACTGCTCTCTCCATGGTGCTGAGGCTATGAAGACTGCCCTGGCTGTTATGTTCTGTGTCCACTAATATGCTGAGCTGATAAGTGAGGCTTTGTGCCCTCTCTGGGCTGCTCCAGGCTTTGGATATGAGGACTCAATTTGGTTTGGAACATTGCTGTTCGCTTCAATTGTCTGCATTACTTGTGTTTCTCCCCCTTTCTCTTGTGCATTGGTTGTGGTCTTTTTATTTATTTTTAAATTGGGTTCTTTCGGAACTCTTGCTTGGTGGCTACCTGCAAGCAAACAAACCTCAAGGTCATAGAATTTGTACATTCTTTCATAATAAATGTAAGTTGAATCTTTGAGTATCCTCATCTATTACTGCCGAGTAAGTTAGCTATCAGAGAATTGAGATGCTCGTTCCCATATCTGAATCACCTCTCTCAGCATTAAGTCATTGAGTTGGGAATGCTACTGTTACTGTTCCTGCCGATAACCACTGCTTTAAGAGGCTACATTTAACTTGCAATGGAATATGTTGATTATTCATTATTGCACTGTAGGTTGGACACCCAAGGTCTCTGCCCTGGAAGTGATGCAGGTTTACTGTGCAAGGCCACTTTATTTACACCACCTAGATAAAGTATTCACCCCCTCCCTTGGAAGTTCTCATGTTTTATTGTTTTACAATATTGAACCACAGTGGATTTAATTTGACACTGCTCAACAGAAAAAGACTCTTTTGTGTCAAAGTGAAAACAGACCTCTACAAAGTGATCTAAATTAATTACAAATATAAAACTCAAAATAATTGATTGCATAAGTATTTACCCCTATTTAGTATGACACATCAAATCATTACCGGTGCAGCCAATGGGTTTTCAAAGTCACATAATTTGGAAAATGGAGATCTGTTTTTGGAGACCTGTGTGCAGTCAAGGTATTTCAATTGCTTGTAGTAAAAATGCACCTCTGTCTGGAAGGTCCAACTGCTGCAGAGTCAGTATCATGGCAAAATCTACACCATGAAGACAAAAGAACACTCCTAGCAACTCTGTGGTAAGGTTATTGAAAGCCACAGGTCAGGAAATGCATACAAGAAAACTTTCAAGTCAGTGAATATCCCCTGGAGAACAGTTAAGTCAATCATCAAGAAAAGGAAAGAATATGGCACAGCTGAAAATCTGCCTAGAGCAGGCCGTCCTCAAAAACTGAGTGACTGTGTGAGAAGGGGACTAGTAGGTAGGGCCAACAAGAGACCTATGAGAATTCTGGAGGAGTTACAAGCTTCAATGGTTGAGATGGGAGAGACTGTGCATACAACTGTTGCCCGGGTGCTTCACCAGTCACAGCTTTATGGGAGAATGGCAAAGAGAAAGATGCTAGTGAAAAAGACTCATATGAAATCTCGACTAGAGTTTGCCAGAAGGTATGTGGGAGACTCTGAAGTCAGTTGGAAAAAGGTTCTATGGTATGCTGAAACCAAAATTGAGCTTTTTGGCCATCAGACTAAATGCTAGGTTTGGTGTAAGCCAAGCACCACACATCACCAAAAACACACCATCCGTACCGTGAAGCATGGTGATGGCTGCATCATGCTGTGCGGATAATTCACTGCAACAGGCCCTGGAAGGCTTGTGAAGATAGAGGGAAAACTGAATGCAACAAAGTACAGAGAAATCCTGGAGGAAAACCTGGTGGAGTTTACAAGAGAACTGTGACTTTGGAGAAGATTTGTTTTCCAGTAAGACAATGACCCCAAGCATAAAGCCAAAACTACACAGGAATGACTTAAAAACAACAGAGTTAATGTCCTGGAGTGGCCAAGTCAGAGTCCAGACTTCAATCCATTTGAGAATTTTTGCCTGGACTTGAAAAGGACTGTTCATTCACAATCCCTATGCAATCTGACAGAGCTTGAGCCGCTTTGTAAAGAAGAATAGTGAAAAATTGCAGTGTCCAGAGACCTGTCCACACAGACTCAATCCTGTAATTGCTGCCAAAGATGCAACTACTAAATACTGACTTGAAGGGGGAGAATACTCATGCAATCAATTATTTTGTGCTTTATATTTGTAATTAGATCACTTTTTAGAGATCTGTTTTCACCTTGACACAAAAGATTATTTTCTGTTTATCAGTGTCAAAAAAGCCAAATTAAGTCCATTGTGATTCAATGTTGTAAAGCAATAAAACTTGAAAACTTCCGGGGGCGGGGAGTGAATACTTTTTATAGGCACTAAAAATATAATATCGATGGTAATCCTAAAAGAATGCAATCAATCAGTGGTTGATGGGGCGAGGGGTGGTGAATTTTAACAACCACTGAGTGTCAAAGGGAATAATTAGGGTCAAGTGCATATAATCTCTCCTAATCTATGTATAATCAAAGTCTATGCAAAGAGGAATAAGGTAGAATGTAAAATGAGCAAATAAACAAATAGATATATGTTCAAATCAATACAACAAAGATATTGGTTGGAGGCAAATTAGGTCACCAATCTGAACTCTTTAATTTTCTTGTTAAGTTAGCTTATAATTAATTACTTCACCTACCTGTCTCACGTGGGATGACCTTCATTTACTTAACTTCTCTGCCATTCTATAATGTTGGTCAGTTTAAATCATTGAGGAGGCCTGTAGGTTGAGTTTTAATTCACCCTGAAAAGTGATATAGAGCAATGATAATAGGTGAACACAGCTAAATGTTATTTCAGTTCAATTAAATGTTGCAGAAAAATAATGCAACATTAGCCTCACAGTGCACTATAATTATAAAAATGAGATATAAGGTATTTTAATGCACAAATGTGACCTTCATCTCACAAGAAAACTGCAACATTTGCTTAATAATTGAATCCCTCAGAGCCAAGAACATGATTGTTCATCTTTCTCAGTAACGAGAATTAAGATTTTACCTGGAAAATTTCAATTAACCAGCAAACCAGTACGTGAACATGCATTTTGGCACCATGCTCAGAGAAAGTCTTATAAATAGCTACTTGCTTCACTAATTTGTGTCAAGCTATTCCAGCGGACAAAACAAATTATTGCATCAATGTGAGATTTAACTTTTTTTTGAGGAACACTAAAACATTAAAACAATGAATTATTGGAGATTTAGGAGAGATTTGCCGCTGTCTGCCTTATAACCAATGGGCAATGCTGGCAGCACACTCACTGGAAAGCCCGTGGCACAGGGGAAGCATCACCTTGAAAGGGTGTTTGTAATGAACAATAGATGACCCTGGCAGCTGGAACCCATGGTGTTCACAGACCTCTGATGTCCTGTTGAGTTCTCACTGTCGAAGCTGCATGGCACTCAGCACTTCATGGTGTGCATGCCAACGCAAAAACATAGACCTGGCGTTGTCTGGTTCAGAGCCACGCGTGTGAGTCTGCTGGAGGCTCTGCTGACAGGGCTTACTAAGACAGGGGAAGGAGGAGGAATGATGCATTTGCCTCTCTGAGTGTAGACTATCAGCCATTTTAGCAAGCTCCCTATAGTCCTTCACGAGTGTATTAATGTCAGGGGTGTATAGGGTGTCAGGGAAGGGTAGCACCTCTGGTGGGGGAACATGTTGCGTCCTTTTCAAGGTGGTTAGTCCACCTTTGGTCCCCACCTGGCACTCACCTCCCACCTGTGGCTCCCCATAGCTGTTTGCATGTGACAGTGACCACACACCGGGCAATGGCTTCGACAAGCCGGCTAAACCAGGTGAGGGTAGCCGACGGGTTTCAAACCCTCGGTGAGATAGGGAGATGTCTATCCCTGCATGTGAAGACAGACTCCGGTGGACTGAGCGGACGAGACCAATGGAAGGTCCAACGGTCAAGAAGGCGGTCTCTGCAAGCCTTGTGGAACGTGTAGAGCAGGACAAGACACAGAAGTTGTCCTGGTCATCCACTGCACCTAGTCCCATCTCCAGCTGTCTCGACTCTGCCTTGCCACTGGATCCAGATGGGAATTGGGAAGAGAAAGTGAAGCTGACGCTACGCAACTCTCCCTCACTAAAATCCAAACCACGCACTAGTCTCGACACCATCTAGTGTCAAGGTCCTCATCAACGTCGACAGTGGACAAACAACAGCAGTGAGGACTATGCAAACATGATCAGGCATTTCTTGCATAAAGAGTTCTTTGTAAATAAAACAAAGATGATGATTGCCCAGGAGAGACCTAAGTTTTCAGAGTGACATATTTATCATATGCAGGTGGGTCTTCTAGTAGATTCACCACTCCGGCTACAGTGGAACTATTTAGTGATGATATGAAGTAGTAAAATTTGGCATTGTCTGCCCTGATTTCTTGCAGCAAAAACTAGGCTGCTGGCCTGTGCCAACCACACGGTATCTTGCTGCTCCCAAAACTCCAGCTGCTTCTAAGCAACTTCATTTTTCAGCATGTCATTGAATAATTCTGGAATTGTCTGAGAGTGTCGGGGTCACCAATGTAGGATTTTGTGAATAAAACATGCAGGAGTTGTTTTATGTGCTTACCAAAAGCCTTTACTTCCATTATGAACAAACCAAAGGCAATCATTACAAAGGCAATCTGACATCATTACATCAGATACTGTCTCTTAAAGTGAACACAATATCACAATGACAGTGTTTATGAATTATGTAGAACAGTTTCTATTATGAACAACCATATGTCATCTGTCATCCATTACATTACCCTACAACAGCATCATGGCATGAATGAACTGCTCCATGCTGTACTGTTCTATGTTCAAATAATGACTCTAAATTCCTCAACGACTTGCACTCATCTTACCACATCTATTGGCTAAGACACAAGAAGCAGGAGGAAGTGAGTTATGCCATCATCTAAGTTAATGTACACTTCCTGGAACTTTTGAAGAGCTTCACCATTACCTTCTTTGAAAACAGAAGGCAATTGGTAATGCTCTGTCCCTAGAAACAAATTGCAGACAATAAAAAAAATCAGTGAATGGATAAGTGAACTTAAGTACGGGTGCTGTAAATTACTATTGATGCAAACATACATGTCTTATTATTTAGATATGACACCAATCATAACTGGCACATTGAACAACAATGCAAATAGAAGTGAACGCAAACATCCTAAATATCATTCAGGAAATTTTTTTTATCATTCCCACTGGAGAACAGGAAGTCTGTATGAAGAAGAAAGTTGAGGAACTTTTTCCAATACAAACTAAGATAAACAGTATTTAAATTAAGATCATTAACTAACAAAAATAAAACCAGATCCATGAAGAGCTGAAATTTTAATCATCTTCCACCTTTCTGGGTCTTTTCCTGAGTCAGCCTGATTTTCAATGAATGGAAAGAACAAAAGCCTCAATACGCTAATTATTTGCAGTAGTAATAAAGCCTTTTTAATGATTTTTTAAATTTCCTGACTATTAGAAGCAAACTGATTTGTTCAATAATCATTATTTATACTTACTTCCATTATGTTTTTTTGCAAAAAAAAGTAACAAGATCAAGAATCAGAATCAGCTTTAATATCACTGGCATATGTTATGAAAGTTGAAACTTTACAGCAGCAGTATAATGAAATACATGATAAGTAAATATAGAGGAAAAGTACAGAATTATAATAAAGTATATATACAGTGGCATGCAAAAGTTTGGGCACCCCGGTCAAAATTTATGTTACTGTGAATAGCTAAGCGAGTAAAAGATGACCTGATTTCCAAAAGGCATAAAGTTAAAGACAACACATTTCTTTAATAGTTTAAGCAAGATTACTTTTTTTATTTCCATCTTTTACAGTTTCAAAATGACAAAAAAGGAAAAGGGCCCAAAGCAAAAGTTTGGACACCTTGCATGGTCATTACTTAGTAACACCCCCTTTGGTAAGTATCACAGCTTGTAAACGCTTTCTGTAGCCAGCGAAGAGTTTTTCAATTCTTATTTGGGGGATTTTCACACATTCTTCCTTGCAAAAGGCTTCTAGATCTGTGACATTCTTGGGCTATCTTGCATGTACTGCTTTTTTGAGGTCTATCCACAGATTTTCGATGATGTTTAGGTCTGGGGACTGTGAGGGCCATGGCAAAACCTTCAGCTTGTGCCTCTTGAGGTAGTCCATTGTGGATTTTGAGGTGTGTTTAGGATCATTATCCTGTTGTAGAAGCCACCCTCTTTTCATCTTCAGCTTTTTTACAGACGGTGTAATGTTTGCTTCCAGAATTTGCAGGTATTTAATTGAATTCATTCTTTCCTCTACCAGTGAAATGTTCCCCATGCCATTGGCTGCAACACAAGCCCAAAGCATGATCGATCCACCCCTGTGCTTAACAGTTGGAGAGATGTCCTTTTCATGAAATTCTGCACCCTTTTATCTCCAAAAATACCTTTGCTCATTGCGGCCGAAAAGTTCTATTTTAACTTCATCAGTCCATAGGACTGGTTTCCAAAATGCATCGGGGTTGTTTAGATGTTCCTTTGCAAACTTCTGACGCTGAATTTTGTAGTGAGGATGCAGGAAAGGTTTTCTTCTGATGACTCTTCCATGAAGGTCATATTTGTGCAGGTGTCGCTGCACAGTAGAACAGTGCACCACCACTCCAGAGTCTGCTAAATCTTCCTGAAGGTCTTTTGCAGTCAAATGGGGCTTTTGATTTGCCTTTCTAGCAATCCTACGAGCAGTTCTCCTGGAAAGTTTTCTTGGTCTTCCGGACCTCAACTTGACCTCCACCGTTCCAGTTAACTGCCATTTCTTAATTACATTACGAACTGAGGAAACGGCTACCTGAAAATGCTTTGCTATCTTCTTATGGCCTTCTCCTGCTTTGTGGGCATCATTTATTTTAATTTTCAGAGTCGTAGGCAGCTGCTTAGAGGAGTCCATGGCTGCTGATTGTTGGGACAAGGTTTGAGGAGTCAGGGTATTTATATAGCTTTGAAATTTGCATAACCTGGCCTTTCCTAATGATGACTGTGTACAAGCCATAGCCCTAACAAGCTGATTAAGGTCTGAGACCTTGGTAAAAGTTATCTGAGAGCTCAAGTCTCTTGGGATGCCCAAACTTTTGCATGGTGCTCCATTCCTTTTTCTCACTCTAAAATTGTACAAAACAAAAATAATACACTAATCTTACCTAAAATGTTGAAAAGAATGTTTCATCTTTAACTTCATGACTTTTGGAGATCAGTTCATCTTCTACTCACTTAGCTATTCACAGTAACAGAAATTTTGACCAGGGGATATATACAAGAAAAAGCTGTTCCTGAATCGCTGAGTGTGTGTCTTCAGGCTTCTGTTCCTCCATCGCGATGGTAAGAGTGTGAAGAGGGCATGTCCTGGGTGGTGGGCATCCTAATGATGGACATCACTTTCCTAAGGTACTGCTCCTTGACGATGTCTTGGATACTACGGAGGCTAGTACCCACTGATCTACGTGTTTCTGCAACTTACTTTGATTTTGTGCATCAGCTCTCCACCCCCATGCCAGACAGTGATATGGCCTCCACAGTACATTTGTAGAAGTTTTTGAGTGTTTTAGTTGACAAAACAAATCTTTTCAAACTCCTAATGAAATAATAACTGCTGCCTTGCTTTCTTTATAGCTGCATGAATATGTTGTCTCTAGATTAGGTCCTCAGAGACATTGACATCCAGAAACCCAAAATTGCTTACTTTCTTCATTTCTGATCCCTCTATGAAGATTGGTCTGTGTTTCCTTGTCTTACCCTTTCCAAAGTCCACTATCAACATTTGGTCGTGATGGTAACGAGTGCAAGGTTGTTGCTGCGATACTGCTCGACTAACTGGTACACTCTTTTGTCACCATCTGAAATTCTGCCAACAATAGTTGTATCATCAGCAAATTTATACTGTAGATGGCATTTGAGCTATGCCTAGACACACAGTCATGGGTGTAAAGAGAATAGAGTAGTGGGCTAAGCACACATCTCTGTGGTGCATCAGTGTTGATTTTCAGTGACCTGGAGATGTTATTTCCAATCCACACAGATTGTGGTCCTCTGGTTAGGAAATTGAGCATCCAGTTGCAGAGGGGGGCGCAGAGGCTCGGTTCTGTAGCTTTTTGTTCAGGAATATAGGAATTACGGTGTTAAATGCTCAGCTATAGTCGATAAACAGCATCCTGACACAGGTATTTGCAATGGTAAGAGCAGGATATTGCAGAGAATTCTTTTCAGTTCACTCTTTTTCTGTCAAAGAAATAACTGCATGCAGAGAAATGAAGGCCTTTTTGACCTTTTGGGAACAGTTGTTGAGATCTATCATTCCGAAGGATGGAGGATGATAAAACTTACCAAAAGTGTAAACTATCAAGGATAGTAACACAACTCTGCCAATGACTTCAATATCAGAATGTTATCCAACTTGAAAGTCATGGGTGTAAAACTAGCCTTTTTCTGTAACGTTGCTCAATAAGTCATATGCCCCTCAGTATTACATGAGCTATTTAGAGAATACATTGAAACATGTTTTTGCAAACTGACTTCTGGTAAATACAACTACCAGGAACAAAACAAGAAGTAAGAATTGCAGGAAATATATTTAGCAGACCAGGTAGCATCTGAAAGTGAAACCAATCTGTCCTGACTTACTATAGATCTCACTATGACAGATCTCATTGCCTTGACTTATTACTACTACATAGAGGAAACCTGACAAGCCCCACCCGAAGAAAATTACTGAGGGGGTATTGATGACCGGCTAAGCTCTGCCTTATCTTAACTCACAGTTCAGTCTGTGTAGATGACAGTCAGCTGATCAGAGTCATGTGATAGGCCAATGAACAATTCCTACAAGGGCTCAACAATGGGAAATTAAATAATGCAATGATTGAGTGAATGAGTGAAGACTCCGTCGGTCAGGGTTGACCGTGGATGTTACATCACAACTGTCTAGCTACTCAAGCCTGCAGTAGTATGATATAGTGAGCAAGCTGTTGCCCATGTAACAAGCTTCCCTTTCCATACATCTGGAACCATTTGGTACCAGCAGTGTCGCAAGAGTTGCCAGTCAGCATTGAACTCAATGTAGGACTGCCTTAGGGACTCCTGCTTCACATTTTTCCCTCATGGTTTACCCCAAAGCCTTCCTCATGAGTGAGTATAGCTGCAAGTCAGCGGAGGTTTGAGATCAGAGTTTTCCTTCTCCTAGGTGAGCTGCCAACCACAGCTTACGAGCCACATCTGCCCAAAGCGACTGGTTTTAAGGCACTAGTAGCTCACCCTTAGCCCTTCTCTTGTCAGTAGAAATGGTTCTGCTGGGCTTAGTAGCTAAGCCACACATGAAGGCCAAAAACTAGGCTTGGTTGTCAGAGGCTTTTTGAGGTGCACGCCATTAGGAGCATTTAATAAGTAGTGGGAGCTTGTCCCCATTACCACCCCAACTATAACAACCTTAAGGAACCAAATAATGTAATCGACCCAAGTTGTTACAGGCCTTCCCTTTGCACAATGAAGGGACTGGGTCTGAGGGTTTAGGGGTTGTAGATGAAAAGACACAAATAGATCGAGTTCATCAAGCATACAGGAGTTGGAATGAGCTTGGCTACCACAGTTTGGTAAAAGCAAAGTCAATATGAAGGAAAACATGAGGAAGTCTGCAGATGCTGGAAATTCAAACAACACACTAATGCCCCACCTCCCCCTTGTACCCCATCCGTTATTTATTTATATACACACATTCTTTTTCTCGCTCTCCTTTTGCTCCCTCTATCCCTCTCACTATACCCCTTGCCCATCCTCTGGGCTTCCCCTCCCTTTTCTTTCTCCCGAGACCTCCTGTCCCATGATCCTCTCATATCCCTTTTGTCAATCAACTATCCAGCTCTTGGCTCCATCCCTCCCCCTCCTGTCTTCTGTTTTCTATCATTTTGGGTCTCCCCCTCCCCCCTCCCACTTTCAAGTCTCTTACTAGCTCTTCTTTCAGTTAGTCCTGACGAAGGGTCTCAGCCCGAAATGTCAACTGTACCTCTTCCAATAGATGCTGCCTGACCTGCTGCGTTCACCAGCAACTTTGATGTGTGTCAATAGGAAGGATGATAGTGGGGCGGGGCGGGGGGGAATAGAAAGAAACAAGGTCAATAGTTGAGGAGTACGAACAATAGAATGGGGGATGAAAATAGTTGTTGGGGATTGAATCAGTTACTCGATGGATTGGTAGTTGTTGGTGATTGATGAGGTTGGTAAAGTTATGGTGTGAGAAGTCATAGTTGTTGAAAGTCCAAAGGAGAATAAGATAAATTACATACCCACATCAGGTTTTGACTTCAATTCAGCTTTAAGTCATAGAGAGTATTTATCAGGTGATAAGTGAGCATGAGTATTAACCTCAAAGGAAGCATTTTATAGAAATAAGTTGAGAAAAGAACATTGAGGAAAGAATAAGAAAGGAATTTACTAGAAGGTGGGAAATAAAATGTTTCTTCCAAAAGTTTGCAAGTTGCAAAGATGGGATATGCAAATTTTCTTTTAGTTTATGTAGGTCAGTAAAGAAGCCCACACACTGACAGGTCAGAATAAAGGTGGGACTGAGAAATGAAGTGGTATGCAACAGGAAGCAAGGTCAAAAGAGGGATTTACAGAATAGTTAGATACATTCTTCAATGAAGATTGGGGAATTCAGGAAAAGTTTCACTGAAGAAGAGTTGAAATCACATATTGAATGAGTGGGCAGGTTTGAAAAGGCAAGGAAGCATACTCCTCTAATTTTGTTGTTTTCCAGTGCAACCCTCTGAGGGAAAATAGTTTTCCATTACTGCTATTGTGATTCTTGTATAAGAGCATTTGGATTTATTTGGATGTGGGAATCAGTACCCATTTAGCAGGCTGGACAGGTATGATGGCATTTGAAGTTTATCACCTCACCACTGAAAGCAGACATTTGGATTTTGAACATCTATGGGGCCAGTAGTAGTGAATGAAAAAATCTGTCAAGTTCATGTCCATTCAGAATTTTCCAGGCCAAAAACATATAACTTTCGATATTGGCTATACAATTGACTGAGGTTGTTGGACAGATTATGTTCTGCGGTGCAGCCTGCCCTAAAAAACTTTGCCACCTGAAAATGTATCAAGATTAAGCAAAACTTCAGAAAAAGTAGCAGAATAACACATCAACAGACAACACACATGCCAATTTGCCTGGTATTTTCAATTTAGTAAAATGCCCTAAATCCTTTCTTAAAAGCATTATCAAGCAATACTGGACAATGGGCATCATGAGGTATAAGCTAATGAAGTAAATTACAAGGAGTGTTTTAAAGGAAGGGGAAGTGATACGGAAAATTAAGGAAATATTCTAATGCCTATAATCAAAGTGGGAACACAAACTTTGAAATTATAAGAGATACAGTACATCAGACGATAAAGATCTTGACTATCATATTTTCTGGAAGACCAGATTAAGAATTAAATTACTTTCCAAGCTACCTATGTGAAACATATTATTTTTTAAACTGTACATGATCTGATTTTTTAGTCACTGGTTTACAGACAAACAGTAAATGCCAGAATTTGTTGACTTTTCAGTTTCTGTTCAGATTTGCACAAGACTACAAGGTAAGAATAATTTCCTTATTTAAAATGCGGGGACAAAGATTGTCCTTATATGAGTTTAACAGCACACTTTGCTGGAAATTATTCTTACAGTCCTACTCCAGGACATTTAATACTGTCTAGACTTTTAATTCAACCAACATTTTGTTATTGATTTTAAAATATTCACCACAAATTAAATTACATTTTAATAATTAAAATAATACAACTTCATCAGGAGATACTTTCTGTGACATGTTGCATTGCTCCCGGCAGAGACTACTTTGTAAACAAGATTTATGTTTCGATACATAACTGCTACAAATAATAATCTGTGATTGAATAGATCTTGGATTTGCTCCATACTAAACCCTTTCATTCTGGTTCTCATTCCTCTGCCAGGTTAGTTTAAACCCTCCCCAACATTTCTAGTAAACCTACCCACAGGGATATAAGACCATAATACATAGGAGCAGAATTGGCCCATTGAGGTTGCTCCACCATTCAATCATGGCTGATCCTTTTCTCTTCTCCTCCTCAACTCCAGTTCCCGGCCTTCACCCCGTGACCTTTGATGCCATGTCCAGACAAGAACCTATCAATCTCTGCCTTAAATACACCCAATGACCTGGCCTCCACAGCTGTATGTGGCAACAAGTTCCACAAATTCACTATCTTCTGGCAGAAGAAATTTCTTCGCATCTCTGTTTTGAAAGGGTGCCCCTCTATTCTGAGGCTGTGCCCTCTTGTCCTAAACTCTCCCACCATGGGAAACATCCTTTCCACATCTACTCTGTCTAGGCTTTTCAACATTTGAAAGGCTTCAATGAGATCCCCACTCATTCTTCTGAATTCCAGTGATGTACAGACCCAGAGCCATCAAACGTTCATTGTATGATAACCCTTTCATTCCTGGAATCCTCCTTGTGAAACTCCTCTGGACCCTCTCCAATGCCAGCACATCTTTTCTAAGATGAGGTGCCCAAAACTGTTCACAATACTCAAAGTGAGGCATCACCAGTGCCTTATAAAGCCTCAGCATCACATCCTTGCTCTTGTATTCTAGACCTTTTGAAATGAATGCTAACATGGTATTTGCCTTCCTCACCACTGACTCAACCTTCAAGTTAACCTTCAGGGTGTTCTGCACAAGGACTCCCAAGTCCCTCTGCATCTCAGATTCCTGGATTTTCTCCCTGGTTAGAAAATAGTCTGCACATTTATTTCTACTACCAAAGTGCATGACCATGCATTTCCCAACATTGTATTTCATTTGCCATTTTCTTGCCCATTCTCCTAATCTGTCTAAGTCCTTCTGCAGCCTATCTGTTTCCTCAATATTATCTGCCCCCCACCAATCTTCGTATCATCTGCAAACATGGCAACAAAGCCATCTATTCCATCATCTAAATCATTTATATACAGCATAAAAAGAAGTGGTCCCAACACCGACCCCTGTGGAATACCACTAGTCACTGGCAGCCAACCAGAAAAGGGTCCTTTTATTCCCACTCGTTGCCTCCTACCAATCAGGCAATGCTCTAGCCATGTTAGTAACTTTCCTGTAATACCGTGGGCTCTGAACTTGGTAAGCAGCTTCATGTGTGTCACCTTCTCAAAGGCCTTCTGAAAGTCCAAATATACAACATCCACTGCATCACCTTTATCTATCCTACTTATAATCTCCTCAAAGAAGTCCAACAGGTTCGTCAGGCAGGATTTTCCCTGAAGGAAATCATGCTGACTTTGTACTATTTTGTCCTGTGTCACCAAGTACTCCATCACCTCATCCTTAACAACTGACTCTAACATCTTCCCAACCACTGAAGTCAGGCTAACTGGTCTATAATTTCCTTTCTGCTGCCTTCCTCCTTTCTGAAAGAGTGGAGTAACATTTGCAATTTTCCATTCTTCTGGCACCATGCCAGAGTCCAATAATTTTTGAAAGATCATTTCTATTACCACCACAATCGATGGGCCGAATGGCCTACTTCTGCTCCTTGTCTTGTCTTGTGAATCTCTAACGATACCTCTTTCAGAACCCTAGGGTGCAGTTCATCTGGTCTGAGTGACTTATGTACCTTTAGATCTTTCGGAATTTTGAGCACCTTCTCTCTTGTAACTGCACCCACTTCTCTTCCTTCACACACTACAACATCAGATATGCTGCTAGTAGGTCTATAGGGATATAGGTCTCCCTCGAGTTCAGGTGTAACCCATCCTTTTTGTACAGGTCTTAATTTCCCCTGAAGAGATCTCAATGTTTCATAAATCTTTCCCCTGCACCAGTTCTTCAGCCACACATTCATTTATCATGTTATCCTATTCTTAGTTGTTTTTGTGCTATTGTTATTTTGTTTTGTTGCTGTGGTTGTGCTTTTATTGCTAATGTTATGTAATGGCCTGGTTAAGATTTTTACTGCTATGCTGCAGGTATTTCATTTTAGTGGTTCTGTAAAAGCAGTGTGTTCTGCCTTTAGGATGTTTTGGTTTCGGCTAAAGGATAAGGAGCTATGATGTTCTACATCAGAATGTATCAGCTAAAGGATGGAGGAATTGGGAGAAAGTTTGAGCGAGAGAGCTCACTGGTTTGAGATGGATTTCGAGTGAAGTTCGAAATGTGGTGTGTGCTTTCATGCAGACTGTGGATCCAGTGTGTGAGTAAAAGGGACAACTTCATGATGAGTGGAACCCATTCGGAATGGGTTAACTGTAATGAGCCCTTTTTATTTATTTTTTCCCCACTAACTATCTCACAAAGTTGAAATTTGTAAATGCCCTTCCTTTAGAATTTTATCTGATGTACAATCTGTTATTTCTTGTCGACAAACAATTCTGTATGAGTAACATTTACACAGCATGAGCTCAAATCAAGGTTTCATTAGTCAGAACATCACGATGTTCCTGTTTGGCTGAACCCTAAATCATATCGAACTCAGACGTACATTGTTTACAAAAGGTGGCCTTCTCCTCACCGAGTCCTATGGCTCTTGGCGGAGCTGACTATGGGCCATGTCTGCATACATTGGGGCAGTGAGGGGTTGCAGTGGCTTGTGTTGTTCCTCTGACCATTGTGGGCATGCTATATTGGTGGCGAATGTGATTGTATGGTAACACTTGTGGACTGCCCCTAGCACATCGTTAGGCTGTGTTGGCTGTTAATGCAAGTGACACATTCCATTGTACATTTTATGTAGATGTGCTGAATAAATGAATTATAATGTTAAATCTGAAATGTTATTCTAGACATTGAGAATTGAGACATGCATGTTGTTTCCCAGGAAGCATTGCTAGTCCCATTTGTTCTTTGTAAACCTCAAGCTCATTTGTTGCTCCACTCTGAAACGCTGCCAAATGAGCTGTATCTGAGCAGTCAGTTATTTTATCTGCTGCCAGGATGAAGTGTATAAACTACTTTGCTAGGTCTTTAGGCTGACATATCCTGGCATTTCTCAGTTCTAGCACACTACTGAACAATCATACAATTCAAATTGGGGCAGTGTAGTAGCGTAGCGGTTAGCCTAACACATTAGAGCACAGGATCAGTATTCAATTGCCACTGCTGTCTCTAAGGAGTCTGTACATTCTCCACATCACCATGAGGATTTCTTCCCACATTCCAAAGACGTAGGGTTAGGGTTAGTGAATTGTGGGCATGTTAGGTTGATGCCGGAAGGGTGCTGACACTTACAGGCTGCTCAGCACTGTCCCAGCTGATTTGATTTGATGCAAAACAATGCACTTCACTGTATCATTCAATTTACGTGCGACAAATAAAACTTTAATCTTTGAAGTTCACAGTTTCAGTAAACATGTCCTTTTGAACACTACTAACAAGCAGTCTTTCAGAAAAAGACAGAGATGTCTTGGTTAATAATGACGTGAATTGTAACACACTTCTTAGATGCATTCATTATGTGCCTTTTGTGAATCTTTTTGCTGGGCAAAGTACTGTCACCTAAATTCTACAAATGTTAATAGCACAGTTATTCTACAAAATCATTAAAACTGGAATATTTAGTAATGATATGGATGTTCAAGATGAAACCTTTGGTACTGCAACACTCTTCTTACATATTAAATATACATCCAGTCTTCTGTTTAACAAAGCAGGGGTTTCTACCCAAGGAACTAGACTGGATACTAGTACCTTGGTGATTGGTACAATGGGATATTACATTTGTTAAGTTGTCAGTGCTAATAGACAGTGATGTGATTCTCCCCTGAATTTACTAAACTGGTTAAAATGCTATTACTCTTCCTCTTGTTTCGTCAAAAGGATTTGAAGGGATCTTGCTCAATACTTTAGTTTTAAATAGCTAGGTTGGATTTTATTGCATATTCAGTAGGTATATTTTATCTATTTTTTTCTCCTGAGAGATGAACACGACACAAAACTGATGATTAAAATGAAATACACAAAGCACATGAACATGATTATATGCAGAGTTATTTTGGTGGCAATGTATTATATATGATTTTACAGCTTACACGTTCTCTGAATAATTTAAGATCAGATGGTAAGGAAGGTAGCTGGAGAAGGTCATTTGGTCATTTGTAAGTGCTCCATTATTCAATAAGATCATGGTTGACCTTTTACTTCAAAACCACTTTCTTGCATTAACCCCATGTTACTGAAATCTGCTCCTCCTACATGAGAGTCAGCACGACAGAATACGTTTCTGCATCAGGCGCCACAGTATCGCAGAGGTTATTGCGACACTTTTACAGCTCAGGGCGTCAGAGTTCCGAGTTCAGTCCTGGTGTCCTCTGTAAGGAGTCTCTCTATGTCCTCCCTGTGGAATGCATGGATTGTCTCTGGGCTCTCCAGTTTCTTCCTACAGTCCAAAGATGTACTGGGTAGGTTAATTGGTTACTTGTTCCGTGATTAGGTTGGAGTTAAATCGGGGTTACTGGGAGGCGTGACTCGAAGGCGTGGCTCCTACTCCGCACTGTATCTCCAAATAAAATAAAAATGAAATCAGTGTGCTCTCCCCTCTCTTTGTGAGTTTTCTCAACAACAGGTTTATTGTTAAACAACATGAGCTATTCGCTGATGGGCAAACCACAACCTTCAGTGAAATGGGCATCAGTTGCTCAATTAGTAAGGCACTGAAGGAGGCCATTCAATCCCTCAATCAGGCCAGCTCTCTGGAGAGCAAACTTGACTGTCTTATTTCCCCCTCAAGATTATTCCCCTTATATGGTGATTCAATTTCCTTTTGAAGTAGTAAATTAGCTTTCCTCCATCATTTCTGCAGTCAGCAGGTTCCATACTATACCATTTACTAAATGAAGAGCTTTCTTACAGACCTTCATTATCTCTTACCTGAAACGTCAACTCTTTATTAACTAGTTCTTGGATAATCAACTGATGGGAAAGGGCTTTCCTTATCTATCTTGTCTAAAGCCATCACAATGAATACCTCTATTAAATATTTCCTGAAGCTCTTTTGTTCCAAGAATAACTGCAGCCTCTCAAACCTACCTCTTGCCTGGAACCAAACTGATGAATCTTTGAACTCTGTCAAGGACCTGGACTTCCTTCCTGAAGCACTGAATGCACTTGGAGCTGCAAAGGACTGATTTCTGGTTGTTAAGGAGAATAAACAGTGATGGGAATTAGGCAGAAAAATGAGGAAAAGACAGAGCAGCCATGTTCTTATTAAATAGGCTACAGGGACCCGCTCCTTTTTGTAATATTCTCAGATTCTGCAATGTGATGATCAGAAATGAAGGCACCAAAACTACCCAGTGGTTTAAAATGACATTTCTGATCTTGTACTCAGACCTTTGCTTATGATGTCCCAGATTCTATGTGCTGTGTTAACTCATCTCACAATGTGTCCTACCTCCTTTAAAGATCTATGTACTTGAATATTTAGATTCTTGTTTTCCTGCACACGATGAAATTAACTCTGCATTACTTCTTCCCGTCTTTTCTGCCAAAGTACATTACCTCACACTTATCTGCATTAAATTCCATCTGCTGCCAGTCTGCCTGCCTATCTGTACTCTGCTGCAGTCAAGTGAGTTTATTTCCAACCTTTTCAAGCTTGATTTCATCAACAAATCTTATTCTGTTTTCCATACAGACGTTGTTAAACACAGAAAACAAAAAAAAACAATGGTCTGAGCCTTGAGCAATCTTCCCAAATCAAAAACAACTGGTGAACATGATTCACATTTTTCTCTTCTTAGGCCGTTTTATTTTCAGCACGAAGATACTGATCCTCCCCTTATTCCACAAGCCTCAATTTTATCAACCATCTGGTTATGTGGTAATTTTTAAAATGCTTCATTAAAATCCCATATTAAGCACTACATTTCCTTCATCAGCTTTCTTTGTTAATTTGCCCAAAAATATAATGAAGATAGTTAGACATTTAGAGACCTGAATTATCTCCTCTTCATTAACTCAAATTTTTCCAAATGACTGTTTTTGTCCTATTATTGTATATGAAACCTCGTCCACATCTGGTGTGCAACGGACTGGTCTGTAGTCATTGTGTATATTCTTATACCACTTCTTGAATATGATATGACACTTGGCACTTTCCAGAAGAGTTGTACCTCTCCCTCTCTGAGGAAGAGATATCACCAACCCACTTTCTTTAACAACCTGGCATAGTCCAGGCAACCTATCCACTCCAGGCATGGCCAGCCTTTCCAGAACATCCTGCCTATCAACTCTCAACCCTTAATAACCTTGACTGTTTTTTTTCCCTTATACAAATACTTTGAGAGCATCATCCTCCTTCATGAATACCAATAATCCTTCCTTACCCTGGCACTTGTGAATATAGTTCCTTTTCATTGCTTCTAAAGGGCTACAGTGCTTTTTGTAAGCTGCTCACTATTTTCATGCTGATTAAAATGGTTCAGACTCCAATTTAATGCATCTTCTCATACACTCTCTTTTCTGGTCATATTTCCCACCATTTCTTGTTCAATTTTTTGTACTTAGCATGATTCTCACTTGAAAATTTTACATGGTATGCAAACTAGCCCTTCTTTCCTCTTGTTTCATCGTATTTTCTATCTCCCTCATCAATCAAAGAGTCTTGGCTTTGGTTCCCCCATCTTTTCCTCTTGAGAAAATATCTCAAATTTGCACCTGAAACATTATATCCCAAAGGAGCTTCCATTGCTTCCAGCCTCTCGTATGCTCTGAGGCATGTCTCACTGACTCTGTAGCTCACAATGTGCTCTTCAATTCTCACATACGAGGGGTGATTGATAAGTTCGTGCCCTAAGGTCAAAGGAGATGAGTTACTAACGTCTTAGGCCACGCACTTATCAATCACCCCTGCTGTGGACCACCTGGAGGTCCAAGATGCTCTCATTACATGCAAGTGCACTTCAACTCTTTGAGTGATAATGCAGAAAGTTTGAAGTTAATAACATCCTTCTACCGTAGGCCACAAACTTATCAATCACCCCTGCTGTGGACCACTTCTACAAAGAAGGGATCCGTATGCTCCACGACCACTGGACTAAGTGTGTACATGTAGGAGGGGACTATGTTGAAAAACAAATGTGATACGTTTTCTAAAATTGACTCCTTATACCTTAGGCCATGAACTTATCAATCACCGCTCGTAAAGGAAGGATAACTATAACCATTTTTAGCTGACCATCTGTGATCCAGAGAAAACTTCTATTCTGCTTTTTGAATATCATTCACATTTTGCAGAGAACGTTAATGTTAATTAATTGTTCTGGAAAATGCTTCCTCCTTCTCTTCTCTCTCTTGCACCAGATTTTGATTTACTGTAAAATTTACGGCTATGCTTATGTGGAAAAGGAAAATCTATTGACTTTACTAAGTAGAAGAGGAGTTACAAATTTTGCCACTCTCCTGAGTAATAACCATCATTCACGAAGTGTCATCAAAGTGAATACTCATTCACTATATGATTGAAACTTGTTAACATGTACTGATGTATTAATTTACCAGATTTAAAGCCAATACACTTGTTGTGAAGAACTTAAAGGAAGTAATGGGATGTTAAACAAGCCTAAGTAATTAGCAGTGAGATAGGAAGAGATCCAGTTCAATATGTCCCTATTAAATTAACTAGCAAAGTAAAGGGAACCCTGGCTAATATTGTGTACTGAGGCATTAGTCAGCAAAAATACAGAGGTATATGGCAGGAATCAGTAGCTGGGATAAGTGAATCTCTTGTCAAATATGAGGGATGTAGAAGTATTCCCCAGAAGGAAAGAAATTAGACATGACATATCCTTGGTGGATTAGGTAAAAGAGAACCTTATGTTTATTAAAAGTAAAAGCCTAACAGGGGAGAGAATATGTTTCTCAGGGATCATTGTGCTCCTCTACACTCAGTGGCCACTTTATTAGGTACACCTGTACATCTGCTCGTTAATACAAATATCTAATCAGCCAATCGTGCAGCAACAACATAAAAGCATGCAGACATTAGATCAGATTATGAGAACACTCAGTCCACTTTTATTGTCATTTAGAAATGCATACATGCATTAAGAAATGATACAATGTTTCTCCGGAGTGATATCACAGAAAACAGGACAAACCAAAGACTAACACTGACAGAACCACATAATTATAACATATAGTTACAGCAGTGCAAAGCAATACCATAATTTGATGAAGAACAAACCATGGGCACTGTAAAAAAAGTCTCAAAAGTCCCTTAGTCGATCGACTCCCGAGTCTCCTATAGCAGGCGGCAAAAGGGAGAAACTCCCTGCCATAAACCTCCAGATACCGTCAACTTGCCAATGCCTTGGAAACAGCCAACCACAGCCGACACTGAGTCCATCCTTCCGAAAACTTTGAGCCTCCGACCAGCCCCTCCAATACAGCCTCCCGAGCGCCATCCTCTGCCGAGCGCCTTCGACCCAGCCCCGGCCGCTGAAACAAGCAAAGCCGAGGATTTCGGGGCCTTCTGCTCCTGAGATTCTGGTTACCACACAGTAGCAGTGGCAGTGAAGCGGGCATTTCAGAAGTTTTCCAGATGTTCCTCTGTACTCTCACGTCCATCTCCATCAAATCAGAATTGTGCATGGTCCCCTACTTGACAGATTACAGATATCATTCACCAGAGAGGCCGCGCGCGCTGCCGTCACACCACCATCTTCTCCTCCTCCTTTAGAAGGAAGAACGTGATCATGGTCAAGTGGTTCAGTTGTTGTTCAGACCAAACATCAGAATGGGGAATAAATATGATCTAAGTGATTTTGACCATGGAATAATTATTGGTGCCAGATGGGGTAGTTTGAGTATCTCATAAACTGCTGATCTCCTGGGATTTACAAGTACAACAGTCTCTAGAGAATGGTTCAAGTGTAAAAAAAATCCAGTGAGCAGCAGTTCTGTGGGCAAAAATGCCTTGTTAATGAGAGAGGTCAGAGGGGAATGGCCAGAGTGGTTCAAGCTGACGGGAAGGCAACAGTAACTCAAATAATCACGTGTTGAAACTATAGTATGCAGAGAAGCATCTCTGAATGGACAACACATGGAACCTTTAAGTGGATGGGCTACAGCAGCAGAAGGACATGAACATATGCTCAGTGACTACTTTATTATGTACAGGAGGTATCTAATAAAATGTCCACGGAGTGTGCATGTACAACTTCTGGAGGTGCATGAGGCACATAAAGGTGGGTAAATTCCTTGGGCCTGACACAGTACTCTAGGATACTGTGAGACTCAAGGGGAAGAAATTGACAGGGTGCTGGCAGAAATCTCTGTATGATTGATACTCACGGGTGAGGCATTGGAAAACTGGAGGGTGGCTAAAGTCTTGCCTTTATTTAAGTGGGCCTGCAAAGGTAAATCTGGAAGTGCAAGCCAGTGAGGCAAACATCAGTGGAGGGTATGTTACTGGAAGGATTCTGAGAGAAAGGATTCATTTACATTTGAAAAGGCGAGAACTGATTAGGGATATTCGGCTTGGAAATCTGTGTTTCATGACACAATTTCATGAATTATATTATTTAAATCAGTTTTTTTAGATTAGAATAGTGCAAAACCAGAAGTAATATGTATTAACAAATGTGAAGTAGTGTTCATGGGTTCAATGTCCATGTAAGAATCATATGGCAGAGGAAAAGAAGCTGTTCCTGAGTCACTGAGTGTGTACCTTTAAGATTCTGTACCACCTTCCTGACAGTAACAATAAGAAGAGGACATATCCTGGGTGAAGGGGGTCCTTAATAATGGACACCGCCTTTCTGAGGCACCGCTCCTTGAAGATTTCTTGGATACTATAGAGGCTAGTATCCAAGATGAAGCTGACTAATTTTACACCTTTCTGTAGCTTCTTTCGGTCTTGTGCAGTAGCTGTACCCCAACACCGCCATACCAGACAGTGAGGCAGCCTGTCAGAAAGCTGTCCACGATACATTTATAGACGTTTTCAAGTGTTTTAGTTGACAAACCAAATCTCCTCATTCTGCTACTGAAATATAGCCTCTGTCCTGCCTTCTTTGTAGCTTGTTCAATATGTTGGGACCAGGTAAGATCCTCTGAGATCTTGATGCCCAGGAACTTGAAATTGCTTATCTCTCCACTTCTGATCCCTCTTTGAGGGTAGGTTTGTGTTCTATTGTCTTATCCTTCCTGACGTCCACAATCAGTTCTTTCATCTTACTGACATTGAGTGCAAGGTTGTTGCTGCAAAAGCACTCAACCAGCTGATATTTCTCACTCCTGTACGCCCTCTCATCTCCATCTGAGATTCTACCAACAATGGTTGCATCATCAGCAAATTTATAGATGGTATTTGAGCAATGAGTAGCCACACAGTCATGGGTGTAGAAGAAGTAGATCAGTGGGCTAAGCACACACCCCTGAGGTGCACAGGTGTTGATCATCAATGAGGCAGAGATATTATCACCAATCTGCACAGATTGTGGTCTTCCCGTTAGGAAATCAAAGATCCAATTGCAGACGGAGGTACAGAGATCCAAGTTCTGTAGCTTATCAATCAGGACTGTGGGAATGATGGTGTCAAACGCTAAGCTATAGTCAGCAAACAGCATCCTGATATAGGTGCTTGTATTATCCAGGTGATCTAAGACTGTGTGAAAAGCCATTGACAGATCCAGGTACATAGTTTCTTGAAATTGGTGACACACGTAAACAGGGTGGTAAAGAAGGCAGTTGGAACCCTTGTCTTCATCAGTCAGGATATAACCTACAGGAACTAAGGCACCATGCTATAGCTGCACAAAACATCAGTAAGGATGCATTTGGAGTATTTCATTCAGTTCTGGTCACACTGCTATAGGAAAGATGCTATTAACATGGAAGGAGTACAAAAGAAGTTTGATGAGGATGTTACGGTACTAGAGGGTTGGAGTTAAAAATATGGATGAGGATGGAGCTGGAATGGTTAGTAAGTCTGTGGATGACACCAAACTTGGTGGTGCGTTGGACAGAGCGAACCCTGGGTATCGTGGCTCTGATTGGAAAAAAAAAAGGAAGTATATGTCAGGTATTAGTTGCTGGGATCAAGTGCTGGATGGAGGTAAAGGTTGTCTAATGTTACAGCTTGATCTATGGTAGCTCAGCTGGGAATTTGAGTGAAGCATTGGCAGATGGAATTTAGCTCAAACAACTGCAAAGCAATGCATTTTTGGAAGTTATACCAAGGTGAGACATCTGCCTGGGTCTCTCTAAAATCAGAGAGACTCAGGGATACAAGCACATAGTTCCCTGAAAGTAGTGATGCTGATAGACAGGGAACTAGGGCCCATGTGAATGGGAAGAGAGAGCAGCAAATATCACCCAGTGAGTCAGGTGCCAAACTGTAGGGATTTGTCAGAGGATTATCAGAGATTTATTGTACTTTTCGAAATGTGATATGTTAATTTGAGGAGAGTCACTTTTGGGATATTAATCATTATTCAAAATAGGATATAATATCTTACACATAAAAATAGTTCTGAACATCAGAGTTTAAAAAGTTCAAAGCATGTTTATTATCAAAGTATGCACTGTATACTATATAAAACTTTGAGATTTATATCCTTGCAAGCAGCCACAAAACCAAGGAACACAAAAGAACCCATTAAGAAACCTCACACAACAAAGACTGTCAAATACCCAATGTGTGAAATAATGAACAAGTCATGCAAACAATAAATAAATATACAAATAATATACAGAACATGAGCTGCAGAGTTGCTGAAAGTTAGGCCACAGCCACGGAGCTAGTTTAGCATTGCAGCCAGCCCAGGAACCAGATGGTTTCAGGCCACAGCCTCGGAGCAAGTTAGGCACAGAGGCGAGTGAAGCCAGTCCAAGAGCCCGATGGTTGCAAGCTGCAGCCAAGGAGCCAGTTCATCGCTGAGGGGAGTGTCAGTGATAGTAGGTCTCAGCTGCAGAGTTAGTTCAGCGCTGAAGGGAGTGTCAATGGTAGTAGGCCTCAGCTGCAGAGTTAGTTCAGCGCTGAGGGGAGTGTCAATGTTAGTAGGCCTCAGCTGCAGAGTTAGTTCAGCGCTGAGGGGAGTGGCAATGGTGGTAGTCCTCAGCTGCAGAGTTAGTTCAGTGCTGAGGTGAAAAAAGCTCATGAGGTAGTGAGCTGAACACCAGTCTGTTCTTCACCCTCATCCTTGGTGCCTTGATCTTTTAAATCTGGCTCAGAGCTTAACTCAGCCAAACGTTGGTTTGTTTTTCACTCTCCATCCCGCTTCCTCGATCTGGTCTCACGTCCACTCCAGCAAAGCCAAACATCAGTTTGTTATTTGCTCTCGGCCCCACTGTTTCGATCCAGCACCAAATCCACTCCAGCAGTGGTTCGTTTTTCTCTCTGTCACTTTAGTTTCAAATGCACCTTACTTTATTCCTGCAGGTTCACTGCTCTGCACATTGTCAGAATATGTGGGTCACTACTACCAGAGTGAAATGACCTCATTCTCCAGTGTCAGCATTTGAGCTGTGCTCTTCTGACTTCTGCTTCATTATCTGATGTTGCCATTAGCACAGACACCCAGAAAATAGCTCTGCAGTCAGTTGATAGCAATATTTAATTACTATCACCTCCTATTGTGTACAACAGTGAACAAACCATCACCTATCAGATAAAGGCTTGCCCTACTGCTACTTGCAATTTTTTTCAAGTCATTGTAACCACTGTTACATTACATATTGTGCGATGGTGTTCTCATCTTGTTATGATTCAGGCATTCTGTCATATCTCACAATTTCTTTCAGAAGTATAAATGTTTTAATAAAGTTATTTAATTTAATTATCTTCCCTTCTATCATTAATCATTGTGCAGATCTTCCTGGCACCATGTTAAGATTAAAGAAACTGTAGACAGTTGAAGATTAGCTCAAATAAAAGGTTTAAATTACAATATCTTACTGATTTTGACTTTATTACTTCAATGGAATCTAATCATTCATTTAATTCCTTAATTAAACCATTTATTTTAATTTCATTCAAATAACTCTGGTGAATCCAAGCAATGTTATTTCCCAACCAATGTTCCCTCTAATTTGTAATGACCAGAATCTTGTGCTGTGCAATTTTTTGCCCAGTGACAACATGTACACACTGAATTTTATATATAGAGATATTCATTTTAACAGTTAGCCCACACTGTCACTAAGACCTTAATGGCATTTGCACACCGTCCTTATGTGATTTGCTTGCAAAATGACACTTTAAAATTTCAAGTTTCCAAATATCACTCCACTTCTTCCCACTTGCAAATTCACCAGTGAGGTAGAGGGTGACAACCTTTTGTGCGCAGTTTAAATTCCTTTGTGGTGGATATTCATATCTAGTTCGCGTCTTGGAAGGGTCAGTTAAGGCCGAGCCCAACCTATAAATATATATATATAAAAGAGTCGTTCATTCTTACAATTGCTAGCAAAATGATTTAAACAAACAAAAACATCTTTAAATACAAGATTTCATGCTCTCCCTCTTTCACAGACCAGAAAAGGCAAGGTACCAGACACTGGTAACTTTAACTGCAGCCAGTACCAGTATACTTCCAGTGCCTAATACTAGACAGCAAGCTGGAAGTAATTACTGAAAGTCAGTAGTTTACAACTCTTATAAACTATACTGCAAGTACAATAAAATGCTTAGTCAAGTTTTATGCAACCTCTCTCCAGGTAGTAGTCCTCTTTCAAATGATTCCCTCATTATACGTGGAACCTCAGAAGGGAGAAACTTGTCGAAATGATAATTTTACATCCGAAAGCCTCTTCTGCTGCAGAACTCAAGGAGGAATGTCATAATTCGACCAGGTGAACTAAGTTCTTTGTTGTATTTGCCAAAGTTGAAATAGCCTTAAGTTATCCATTAATCTTCCAATTTGAATTGTCTCCATTTTCATTAAACAGACTGAAAATATAACTAAAGTTATACTCTTTCATATTCATGACAAAGGTCCTATTAGGGAGCAAATAAAAGAATTCATATGGGGGAGGAAGCAGATGTCTTCATGAAATATTCATTGTATATTTTATAACAAGTGCTGCCACTAGTTAGATAAGGCCATGTTTAACTGCATTGATTGGTGAGTAAGGTCGATAATTGTTCCTTAAACTGAACCGATGGCTGTGTAAGGTGTCTAATGCAGATCTGATAGCTCAGTGGGAAAATATTAAAAAATAGGCACTCTGCATTGCAGTACAATATTTTTTGAATATTACATTTCCACATTTCATAAAACTTGCTTCATGTGGAAGTAGGCATTTAATTTCATTTGTTCTTCTTACTATTGGTCTGCTTATTTTCTTTAGAAAATCACAGAAATATCAACATTTTCATAGATTGTCTCTGAATATCTGGTCACAGAGATCTCGGGCAGAGAGATTTAATGGTTTGTAGCTTCAAAGGAAGACACGGGAGTCTGAAATGTGAGTCTAACTTCAAGCTAGATGTGCACCTATCACGTGGTGGTGTGATGACTTATGCAGTTCATGTATTTATACATATACTTACTTGGGCCTTTAGCTCCTAAGTGGAGCATTGGCCACTGATGACCTCCCATCTCCATTGTTCTCGGCAGTGGATGGTATAGTTGGAGTTCATCAAAGCTTCTGTAATCCATTGCATGCACTGTACAGAGGATCAGCCTATACAGCTTCTCCAGAGCCCCGTTGGCCAGCCTTACCCTCTTCCACCTCTCATAATGGGGATGTAACGTTAGACTTTGAGAGACTTTTTTACATATAATCAGTAAAGAATCATTTAAAGAAACATGAATGTTTAATCAAACAATATATATATACAAGATTACTCAAGTATTATTGAAATATTAAACACACAACAGCATGGAGAAAGATATTTCAGCCCATTGTGCTTATGATGATCAGCGAAGTACCAAACCCAGCCAATCACAATTCTCAGCTCTCAGTTTGCAGACGTGACGGTTACAACTCTTCAGGAGTGCATCCAAGTACTTGACAAAGGTGATGAAAATTCCTGCTGGTCTCATTCTTTTCAGGCACTGGATCCCAAATCAGTTACTTTTACTGTGTCTATTTATAACCTTTGTAATTTTTTAATACCTCACCTCAGCCTCCTGTATTCCAAACAAATCATTTCTAATCTTATCACAGGCGATACAATACATATCCCTTTATCTTTTGACTTCCCAATATCCAGGGACCCAAACAAGCTTTCCAGGTGAAGCAGCAGTTCACTTGCATTCCTTCAACCTAGTATTTTGCATTCAGGGTTCACAATGTGGTGTCACCAGGGTGACCAAACAAAGATTGGGCAATCCCTTTGAACAATTCGCAAGGAGATTCTACCGTTTGCCTCTTTAAGCCTTCACCCCACTCCCCCAACCTACTTGTCTGTAGCCTCTTGTACTGTCAGAATTGGCTCATTGCAAGATTGGAAAGTGACTCCTGATCTTGCATCTGGGCACATTCAAGCCTTCAGGACTTGATATCAAATTCTTCAACCATAAGTAGTGCTCTCTTTCTTTCTTTCTGTATCAGATCTGCCTGTTTCTGCAGTTACTCATCCATTTGTGATTTTGACTCAGTTTTTCTCTCTCTGTTCGTACAGCCTGATCCAAACCCCTGCTACTGGTAACATAATACAAAGACATGATTCTGTTTGCCATGCGAACAAATTCGTTTCTGATTAACAAGGGCAAGGCTGCGAATTTGTTTGCTTTGGAGGGTACACCTTATGAGAATAGGTTGAGTGAACTCGACCTTTTCTCCTTGGAGCGATGGAGGATGAGAGGTGACTTTATAGAGGCATATAAGATGATGAGAGACATTGATCATGTGGATAGTCAGAGGCTTTTTCCCAAGGCTGAAATGGTTAACCCGAGAGGGCACAGTTTTAAGGTGCTTGGAAGTAGGTGCAGAGGAGATGTCAGGGGTAAGTTTTCTATGCAGAGTGGTGAATGCGTGGAATGGGCTGCTGGTGACTGTGGTGGAGGTGAATGCGATAGGGTCTTTTAAGAGACTCCTTAGTAGGTACATGGAGCATAGAAAAATAGAGGGCTATGGGTAAACCTAGGTAAATTCTAAGGTAAGGACATGTTTGGCACAGCATTGTTGCCGAAGGGTCTGTATTGTGCTGTAGGCTTTCTATGTTTCTATGTTTCTACGAATGTTACCTGCATGGACTTCAGTAAAACACTTGAGAGATCCCAAATGGTAGGCAGTCCAGAGGTTCAAGTTACATCGGTGATGTTGTGTATTAGGCACAGAACTGTTAAATTTGTTCTGCTTTCTTGTGAGTTTATGTTTTTATTTCAAACTTCCAGCATCAGCTGGTTTATTTCTTAAAACTTTCATTTCCTGATCTCATTATTATCTCTCATAACCAAATTTTTCAGTTCCTAGCAATAGCCTTTCAAGTCCTTTGGCCAGCTCTCAGTCCTCCAGGAAATTATAAGCCTGTTAGCCATAAACCCATGGAAGGAAAACTAGTGGATAAAATTCCTAGGAAAAATTTGATGTGTTTTTGCAAAAGAGTTGTCTTGTTAGGAAAAGTCAGTAATGCTATGTGCAGAACAGATCTCGGCTTGCAAATTTGACTGAGTGTTTAGAACATGATTGACAAGGGCTGGGCAGCAGTTGTTACATGCATGGACTTTAGTAAAGCATTTGACAAGCTCCCACTTGGTAGGCTGGTCCAGATGATTAAGTCATATGGGATTTAGGCTACTTGGTAAGATGGATACAAAATTAGCTTGGTGTTAGAAGATAGAGGGCGGTGATGGAAGGGGTGTCTATTTGACTACAGGCTTGTTGTGGATTAGTGGTGTTCTGCAATGATCAGAGCAGGGAAGCAAAGTTGCGGTCATATCTGTTACAAGGAGCAAACTGCTGAGGAACTCAATGAATCAGGCAGCATCTGTGGTGACAGAGGAATGGACCATGCAATGGCCTGATGTGTTCGTCCATCATTGACTTCGATGAGGACCTCGACACCATTATGATGGTGTCGAGACGAGCGCGTGATTTGGATTTAAGTGAGGGAGAGTTGCACAACGTCAGCCTCACTCTCTCTTCCCAATTCCCATCTGGATCCAGTGGCAAGTCAGAGTCAAGACAGCTGGAGATGGGACTAGGTGCAATGGATGAGCAGGATGTTTTTTGTGTCTTGTCCTGCTCTACACGTTCCATGACGCTTGCAGAGACCGCCTTCTTGACCGTTGGACCTTCCATTGGTCTCGTCCACTCAGTCTGCCGGAGTATGTCTTCACACGCTGAGATAGACAAATCCCTATCTCACCGAGGGTTTGAGACCCGTCGGCTACCTTCACCTGGTTTAGCCAGCTTGTCAAAGCCGTTGCCCGGTGTGTGGTCGCTGTTGCAAGTAAATAGCTACGGGGAGCCACAGGTGAGAACTGAGTGCCAGATGGGGACCAAAGGTGGACTAACCGCCTTGAAAAGGACGCGACATGTTCCCCCACCAGAAGTGCTACCCCTCCCTGGCACCCCATACACCCCAAATGGCTTGATACCCTACATCAGGACTACATAATGCAGAGTCTCGTCCTGAAGCATTAACCATCCATCAATGCTGGGACCTTTGCTGCTTTGATATATATAAATGATCTGGATGAAAATATAAGTGGTCAGATTGGTAAATATGCAGATGACACATTAGCAAAGTTATGAATAGAGAAGAAGATTGTCAAAGGACATAGATCAGATAGGAATCTAAGATAGTGAGCAGTAAAGGTGTCAGGAAGGACAAGCAGGTGATAGGGCAAATTTGCAGCCATTGGGATGAGTTGTAGTGCAATCAAAGTGAAAATACCAAATACTGGTCTTAAGGTGTTATACTTAAGTGCACGCAGCATAAGGAATAAGGTGGACGATCTTGTAGTACATCTGCAGATCGGCAGGTATGATATTGTGGCCATCACTGTGACGTGGCTAAAGGATGCATGTCTATGGGAGCTGAGCGTCCAATGATACACGGTGTATCTGAAGGATAGGAAGGTAGGCAGAGGGGGTGACGTGGCTTTATTGGTAAGAAATGATATTAAATCATTAGAAAGAGGTGACATAGGATTGGAAGGTGTAGAATCTTTATGGGTTGAGCTAAGAAATTGCAGGGGTAAAAGGATCCTGATGGCAGTTATATACAGGTCTCCTAACAGCTGCAGTGATGTGGACTACAAATTACAACAGGAAATAGAAAAGGCTTTTCAGAAGGGCAGTGTTATGATAATTGTGGGGGATTTTGACATGCCAGTGGATTGGAAAAATCAGGTCTACCCTGGATCTCAAGAGAGAGAATTTGTAGAATGTCTGCGAGATGGCTTTTTAGAACAGCTTGTTGTTGAGCCCACTAGGGGATCGGCTGTACTGGATTGGGTATTGTGTAATGAACCAGAGGTGATTAGAGAGATTGAGCTGAAGGAACCCTTAGGAGGCAGTGATCATAACATGATTGAGTTCACTGTGAAATTTGAGAAAGAGAAGCTGAAATCTGATGTGTTGGTAATTCAGTGGAGGAAAGGAAATTATAGTGGCATGAGAGAGGAACTGGCCCAAGTTGACTGGAAAGGGACACTAGCAGGAAGGACGGCAAAGCAGCAGTGGCTGGAGTTTATGCGAGGAGTGAGGAAGGTGCAAGACAGATATATCCCAAAAAAGAAGAAATTTTCGAATGGCAAAAGGATGCAACCGCGGCTGACAAGAGAAGTCAAAGCCAAAGTTAAAGCAAAGGAGCGGGCATACAAGGAAGCAAAAATTAGTGGGAAGACAGAGGATTGGGAAGTTTTTTAAATCATACAAAAGGAAACTAAGAAGATCATTAAGAGGGAAAAGATAAACTATGAAAAGAAGCTAGCAAATAATAACAAAGAGGATGCTAAAAGCTTTTTCAAGTATATAAAGAGTAAAAGACAGAGTAGATATAGGACCGATAGAAAATGATGCTGGAGAAATTGTAATGGGTGATAAGGAGATGGCAGAGGAACTGAACGAGTATTTTGCATCAGTCTTCACTGAGGAAGACATCGGCAGTATACCGGACACTCAAGGGTGGCAGGGAAGAGAAGTGTGCGCAGTCACAATTACGACAGAGAAAGTACTCAGGAAGCTGAATAGTCTAAGGGTAGATAAATCTTCCAGACCAGATGGAATGCACCCTCGTGTTCTGAAGGAAGTAGCTGTTAAGATTGCAGAGGCATTAGCAATGATCTTTCAAAAGTTGATAGATTCTGGCATGGTTCTGGAGGACTGGAATTTTGCAAATATCACTCCACTATTTAAGAAGGGGCAAGAAAGCAAAAAGGAAATTATAGACCTGTTAGCTTGACATCGGTGGTTGGGAAGTTGTTGGAGTCGATTGTCAAGGATGAGGTTATGGAGTACCTGGAGGCATATGACAAGATAGGCAGAACGCAGCATGGTTTCCTTAAAGGAAAATCCTGCCTGACAAACCTATTACAATTTTTTGAGGAAATTAGGCTAGACAAGGAAGATGCAGTGGATGTTGTATATTTGGATTTTCAGAAGGCCTTTGACAAGGTGCCACACATGAGGCTACTTAACAAGATGAGAGCCCATGGAATTATGGGAAAGTTACATACATGGATAGAGCGTTGGCTGATTGGCAGGAAACAGAGAGTGGGAATAAAGGGATCCTATTCTGGTTGGCTGCCGGTTACCAGTGGTGTCCCACAGGGGTCCTTGTTGGGGCCGCTTCTTTTTACATTGTACATCAACGATTTGGATAATGGAATAGATGGCTTTGTGGCTAAGTTTGCTGACGATACGAAGATAGGTGGAGGGGCTGGTAGTGCTGAGGAAACAGAGAGTCTGCAGAGAGACTTGGATAGATTGGGAGAATGGACAAAGAAGTGGCAAATGAAATATAACGTTGGAAAGTGCATGGTTATGCACTTTGGCAGAAGAAATAAACGGGCAGACTAGTATTTAAATGAGGAGAGAATTCAAAGTTCTGAGATGCAACGGGACTTGGGAGTCCTTGTACAGGATACCCTTAAGGTCAACCTCCAGGTTGAGTCGGTGGTGAAGAAGGCAAATGCAATGTTGGCATTCATTTCTAGAAGAATAGAGTATAGGAGCAGGGATGTAATGTTGAGGCTCTATAAGGCACTGGTAAGACCTCACTTGGAGTACTGTGGGCAATTTTGGGCTCCTTATTTAAGAAAGGATGTGCTGATGTTGGAGAGGGTTCAGAGAAGATTCACTAGAATAATTCTGGGAATGAGAGGGTTAACATATGAGGAACGTTTGTCTGCTCTTGGTCTGTATTCCTTGGAGTTTAGAAGAATGAGGGGGGACCTCATAGAAACATCTCGAATGTTGAAAGGCATGAACAGAGTGGTTGTGGCAAAATTGCTTCCCATGGGGGGCGGGGGGAGTTTCCTACGAGAGGGCATGAATTAAGGATTGAAGGGTGCCCATTCAGAACAGGAGATGCGAAGAAATTTTTTTAGCCAGAGAGTGGTGAATCTATGGAATTTGTTGCCACGGGCGGCAGTGGAGGACAAGCCATTGAGTGTATTTAAGGCAGAGATTGGTATGTATCTGGGTAGCCAGGGCATCAAGGGTTATGGTGAGAGGGCGGTGGAGTGGGACTAAATGGGAGAATAGATCAGCTCATGATAAAATGGAAAGTGGTCAGTGAGTGAGTGGGCCAGTGAAGGAGTGGAGCTTTGAGGCTTTGACACGAGAGGCTTAGACGAGAAGAGGCGGAGGACAAGCTTGCTCACAGTTAGTCTTTACAATTCCTCCTGAGAGAGTGATGTGCCTCTCATGTGAGATGTGGCAGTCTTGGGGGAACTCCCCTCTCCCGCAGAGTCACATCTGCCAGAAGTACATATGGCTGGGCGACCTTGAAGACCATGTAAGGAATCTGGAGCAGCAGCTGGATGACCTTCGACTCATAAGGGAAGAATGAGGCAGTCATAGATGAGAGCTACAGGGAGGTTGTCACACCTGGGCTGTTGGAAGCAGGTCGTTGGGTGATAGTCAGAGGGGGGAGGTCAGAGCACCCCTGTAGACATTCCCCTGATTAATAAGTGTACCGTCCTGGATACTGTCGGCGGGAACGACCGGCCAGGCGTGAGCCATGGTGGCAGGGCCTCCGGCACTGATTCTGACCTGGTGCTGCAGAAGGGTGGGACGGAGAAAAGGAGAGCTGTTGTCATTGGAGACTCTATAGTCAGGGGAGCAGACAGGAGATTTTGTGGACGTGAGAAGGACACCCGCAGGGTTTGTTGCCTCCCGGGTGTCAGGGTCCGGGATGTCTCTGACCACGTGCACGACATCCTGGTACGAGAGGGAAAGCAACCAGAAGTCGTGATACATGTTGGTACCAATGACATAGGCAGGAAGAGGGATGAGGTCCTGAAGTGTGAGTTTTGGGAACTAGGCAGAAGGCTGAAGAACAGGACCTCAAGGGTGGTGTTCTCAGGATTGCTGCCAGTGCTACGTGACAGTGATGGTAAGAATTGGAGGAGATGGCAGTTGAATGCGTGGCTGAGGAGTTGGTGCAGGAAGCAGGGTTTTAGATTTTTGGATTATTGGGATCTCTTCTGGTGAAGGTAGGAGCTGTACAGATGGGATGGGTTGCATCTGAACTCGAGGGAGAGCAATAGCCTTGCAGGTAGGTTTGCTAGCATGGTTCGGGAGGGTTTAAACTAATTTGCAAGTGGGATGGGACCCGGAGCGATAGAGCAGTGAAAGAAGTGCATGGAGTAAAGCCAGATCTAACATATAGAGAGGCTTTGAGGAAAGAGAAGCAGAATAAAGGGTGTAAAGGTAGTAAGGTAGAAGGGCTGAAGTGTGTATACTTCATTGCAAGAAGCATCAGGAACAAAGGTGATGAACTGAGAGCTTGAATGGAATTATGATGTAGTGGCCATTACAGAGACTTGGCTGGCACCAGGGCAGGAATGGATTCTCAATATTCCTGGATTTCAGTGCTTTATAAGCAATAGAGAGGGGGGGAAAAGGGAGGAGGGGTGACATTACTGGTCAGGGATACTATTACAGCTACAGAAAGGGTGAGTAATGTAGCAGGATCCTCTTTTGAGTCAGTATGGGTGGAAGTCAGGAATAGGAAGGGAGCAGTTACTCTATTGGGGGTATTCTATAGGCCCCCTGGTAGCAACAGAGATACAGAGGAGCAGATTGGGAGGCAGATTTTGGAAAGGTGCAAAAATAACAGGGTTGTTATCATGGGTGACATTTTGTGAAGAAAAAAAGGATGACAGGAGTGAAGGTTGGACAGTATAGGGATAAAGGTGGGAAGATGTGCCTGGAGGCTGTGGAAGTGAGCGAGGTCCTCAATGAATACTTCTCTTCGGCATTCACCAATGAGAGGGAACTTGATGATGGTGAGAACAATATGAGTGAGGTTGATGTTCTGGAGCATGTTGATGTTAAGGGAGAGGAGGTGTTGGAGTTGTTAAAATACATTAGGACGGATAAGTCCCCAGGACCTGAAGGAATATTCCCCAGGCTGCTCCACGAGGTGAGGGAAGAGATTGCTGAGCCTCTGGCTAGGATCTTTATGTCCTCGTTGTCCACGGGAATGGTACCGGAGGACTAGAGGAAGGCGAATGTTGTCCCCTTGTTCAAAAAAGGTAGTAGGGATAGTCCAGGTAATTATAGATCAGTGAGCCTTATGTCCGTGGTGGGAAAACTGTTGGAAAAGATTGTTAGACATAGGATCTTTGGGCATTTAGAGAATCAGGGTCTGATCAGGGACAGTCAGCATGGCTTTGTGAAGGGCAGATTGTGTCTAACAAGCCTGATAGAGTTCTTTGAGGAGGTGGCCAGGCATATAGATGAGGGTAGCGTAGTGGATGTGATCTATATATATTTTAGTAAGGCATTTGACAAGGTTCCACATGGTAGGCTTATCCAGAAAGTAAGAAGGCATGGGATCCAGGGAAGTTTGGACAGGTGGATTCAGAATTGGCTTGCCTGCAGAAGGCAGAGGGTCGTGGTGGAAGGAGTACATTCAGATTGGAGGATTGTGAATAGTGGTGTCCCACAAGGATCTGTTCTGGGACCTCTACTTTTCGTGATTTTTATTCACGACCTGGATGTGGGGGTAGAAGGGTGGGTTGGCAAGTTTGCAGATGACACAAAGGTTGGTGGTGTTGTAGATAGTTTAGAAGATTGTCGAAGATTGCAGAGAGACATTGATGGAATGCAGAAGTGGGCTGAGAAATGGCAGATGGAGTTCAACCCGGAGAAGTGTTAGGTGGTACACTTTGGAAGGACAAACTCCAAGGCAGAGTACAAAGTAAATGGCAGGATACTTGGTAGTGTGGAGGAGCAGAGGGATCTGGGGGTACATGTTCACAGATCCCTGAAAGTTGCCTCACAGGTAGATAGGGTAGTTAAGAATGCTTATGGGGTGTTAGCTTTCATAAGTCGAGGGACAGAGATTAAGAGTCGCGATGTAATGATGCAGCTCTATAAAACTCTGATTAGGCCACACTTGGAGTACTGTGTCCAGTTCTGGTCACCTCACTATAGGAAGGATGTGGAAGCATTGGAAGGAGTACAGAGGAGATTTACCAGGATGCTGCCTGGTTTAGAGAATATGCATTATGATCAGGGATTAAGAGAGCTAGGCTTTACTCTTTGGAGAGAAGGAGGATGAGAGGAGACATGATAGAGGTGTACAAGATATTAAGAGGAATAGATAGAGTGGATAGCCAGCGCCTCTTCCCCAGGGCACCACTGCTCAATACAGGAGGACATGGCTTTAAGGTAAGGGGTGGGAATTTCAAGGGGGATATTAGAGGAAGGTTTTTTACTCAGAGAGTGGTTGGTGTGTGGAATGCACTGCCTGAGTCAGTGGTGGAGGCAGATACACTAGTGAAGTTTAAGAGACTGTTAGACAGGCATATGGAGGAATTTAAGTTTTGGGGTTATATGGGAGGCAGGGTTTGAGGGTCGGCACAACATTGTGGGCCGAAGGGCCTGTAATGTGCTGTACTATTCTATTTTCTATTTTCTAAAATGGTGGAGCAGACTCGATGGGCCGAATGGCCGACTTCTGCTCCTTTGTCTTATGGTCTTCGGGTCTTATGGAATTCTGGTGGAGGAAAGGCAGATGGAGTTTAATCCAGACAAGTGTGAGGTGTTATGTTTTGGGAGGTCAAATGTAAAAGGGAAAAATACAATAAATGGAGGGATGTAAGGGAATGTTGATGTACAGAGGAATTTTGAGGTGCGAGCCCTTCGTTTCCTGAAAGTGACAACACAAGTAGATGAGCAATAAAGAAGAAATACAGAATGCTTGCCTACATTGTTTGGGGCACTGAATATAAAAGTCAGGATGCATGTTGTAGCTGTATCAAACTTTAGTTAAGCCACGATTGGAGTACTATGAGCCGTTCTGGTTGCCATACGACTGAAGAATGTGAAAGCTTTGGAGAGCGCATAGAAGAAATTAGCCAGGATGCTGCCTGGACTGGAGTTTTAACAATAAAGAAAGGTTGGACAAACTTGGATTGTACTTTCTGGAGCATCAGAGTCTGAGGGGTGACATGATAGTAGTGAATGAAATTCTGTGAGGCATCGGCAGACAGTCAGAATCATCTTCCTGGGGTAAAAATGTCAAACACTAGTATAAAGTGAGAGTGGGAGCATTTAAAGGTGGCATGTGAGGCAAGTTCTTTACACGGAGGGAAGTGGGTTCCTGGTACACATTCCCAGGTAAGATGGTGGAAAGTGGAAATAATAGCACAATTTAAGGGACATTTTGACGGATACGTGAGCAGGCAGGAAATGGAGGGATACACATCATGTGCCTGCAGATGGGATTAGCTAAATGGACATGATGGTTGGACAGGCCATTCAGCATGCTGCAGACATTGTTCTTTACTGTTCTTGTGCTTTATTATTCTAGGTTCTATAGTTCTCTACGCCTTTCTAGAGTCAATTTCATTCATCATATGCTGTCAGTTCATAGATGTTTCTGCTTACCAAAGCATGTATATTCCGGTAAGATGGTAATATGCTCAGGTACAGCAGCCATTTCATGTCCAATCAAAGGTATATGTATTTGTTTGTCTTGTACATCTTTTTGACGATCGCAAGTCACTGACGAATACTAAGAAGATCAAGTACTGCAGAACTATCCTACTGGTGAAGCTGCATTGCCTTGATTGTGGCGAGGACTAGGCTGAAGCCATGGGCTTGGCTATTGCAGCCACCCCAGACAGGAAACACCAAGGTGGTGTGGGAGAGCCTCTGTGGGTTGTGCTGGAATCCATACTGGGTTGGGACGTGGCTTTTCCTTTGTGTGCCGCCCTCTAGTGTTTGCTTGGTGCCACTCTCTGGTTTCCACTCAGTGCTGCTCCCAGTGTTCACTCAGTGGAAGATCAAGCTGGACCAGGACTACAGTCATGTCATTTAGAGATTTGGGTTATACTTTTGTCATTGTGACTGTATGTTATTCTGAAATTGTAACTACATATGCTATCCATGCTATGTACTATGTGCTGTTGACAATGTGTGCTGCACCTTGGCCTCCAAGGAACCCTGTTTTGTTTGGTTATATTCATGTATGGTTGAATGCTAATTAACTTGAAATGGCAGAGCTACATCTACCAATAACACATCTTTTGTTGAAGGCAGTTGATGACCAACTAATTGTAGTGTATCAACATTCAGAATATTGTTTGCAGTTTGAGTTGCCATGCTATCAGAAGCGTGTGATTGCACTGAAGAGATAAACCAGGATACTGGAGACCCATAAGATTGCAGATGCTGGAAGCTGGCAGAGGTGTCTAAGTTCAGGGAGTTGAGGAGAGGAATACAATGTTTAGAGGGGAACTGATGTTGATTTTTTTTTCGCCCAGTAGGTCATTGCTGCCTTGAACTCACTGCCAGAGAAAGTGGTAGAGGCAAACACTCTCACACACTCTTAAGAAGCATCTGCTCAAGTTCTTGAATTGCCAACGCTTAGTAGGCTGTAGATCAAGAGCTGGAAATTGATAGAACTTGATGTTTGGCATGGATATCATGTGTCAAAGGCCCTTTATTATGCAGTATGATACTATTAAGTTCACTGGGCTATCACACCTTGTATCAAGCCTTTTGCCTTCCACATTATCGGTAGGCTTTTGTAATGGCACAGTCGCAGCCATGAAACCTCACTGATCTGGCTATTGTAGGGCCAAATGAATCATGGACCACCTTGGAACAGTTTACCATTGAAGGCTGCAACTAATCCCATTGATCTGAAAATGCTGAATCACTGAATGGTACTCTGAACTCAGGCTGCTCATAATAATCTGCTTTTCACTCTGGGTCATCTCACCCTGCTTTAATTCTCATCTCTGTTTGCTCTGTGCTTTGTAGGCTCATTTTTCCCGCCTCATGATGACCTCCCATTATCTTTAGTGATGGTCCCTTCTGTCCATTCCTTGATGAGGAAGCAAAATAAACACGTGCTTATCCTCATTGACAAATACTTAAAGGGACAGAAGTGCAGTCCCCTGACTTTCAAAGAATGCCCTTAACATTTTCCATGTGTCACAGAAGGTATATTCAATGTGATGTTGTTAACTTAGATTATCAAGCTACTTCTGAAGATACCGTGTTGAAATTCAAATAGCTCTTGCCTCTACATCTTTTGTTCTCTCCTTGATCTTAGATTTTGTGCATACTGACCTAAGTTCATTCTCACTTTTCCTGGGGATGTTTTGCATTTAATTGCTTTGCTATTTTCTTCTATCCTTCAGCCCAACCAAGCTTCACATTTGTCTTCAGACACTCATTGATATTCATTGGCAGTTAAATTCTCCTAGGATGCAGCATGCCTATCTTTTGAGGATTGGATCACGGGGTTAAATTGAACACATGTTCTGAAGTAGAGTGCCTTCTATATCATACATGACATGGCCTCCACCTATTGCCCCAGCGTGGATTTCAGCCTTCCTTCCTTTTCAACTTCAGTGACTGACTTACTTACCATTATTTCCATTTATAGCACACAGGGGACTCAGTTAGGAAGAAGCAGACTACATCATCATTACACTTTCTGTAGGCACATCTTTTTATGCAGCACAGAATCAAGCCCTAAAATAAACTGCTTTACACTTTTAAATGCCATTTAAATACTTGTCACCCCAAAACCTCTGAAGACACCGAATGTCCTCCAAAAATATCGGCTATCTAGTTTTTGTCTATAATTTCTCACCTATCTGACCCTACCACAGGCAACAATATTATCTTCAATATTATTATTATCAACAATATTATTTACTTATTTATTTATTGAGATAGAGCACGGATAGGGCCTTCTGTCCCATTGAGCCGTGCCTCCCAGCAATCCCCCAAGTTAATCCTTGCCTAATTATGGGACAATTTACCCACCAGCCAGTATGTCCTTGGATGGTGGGAGGCAACTGGAGCACCAGGAGGAAACCCAAGCGATCGTGGGGAGAATGTACTAACTCCCTACAGACAGTGGCGGGAACTGAACCTAGTTCGCTGGAACTGTAAAGCGTTACGCTAGCCACTGTGTGTGGAGCATTGTTTCATTCTGTATCTACCTCCTCTAGCTCATGATAGTGCTCACAATTATATTCAGGCCATGTATATTTTTTAATGAAGTGAGTTAACAAATTATTTAATACTTCTTAACTGTCTTCTAGTGTTTTAATATTTTCAGCTTTAAATTCCTCCACCTTCAATAACATTTTTAGATAGGTGTGGTATCTAGTGAAAATTAAATGTTCATCGTGACCTTTCTTGAAGAGATAATACATTTGTTTAACCAATTATAAATACAGAAGCTTTTAAGATGACATTAAAGTCATAATAATGACCTCTGAGATCTGGTCTAATTGCTGGGAAATTTGGAAGTGTAAAAGGCCTTTATACTTACAGTAGAGATGTTATGTTGCAACTGTGTGGGGTACTGGTGAGGCGGAACCTGGAATACTATGTGCATTTCCAGTCTTCTGACTTGAGAAATGTTATCCTGGCTTTGGAAGTATTGCAGAGAATGTTCAATGGGTTGATTCGAGAGATGAGGAAGTTCGGCTATGAGGGGAGATTGAGTCATCTGGGACTATACTCCCTGGAATTCAGAAGAATGAAAGACAATTTTATAGAAACATAAAATTATGAAAGGGATAAGATAAAAGGAAGAGCATTTTTTTTCTTTTGGTAAGTGAGATTAGAAGTAGGGGATATAGTCTCAAGATTTGGAGGAGTAGGTTTAGGACAGAGATGAGGAGGAACTGCTTTTCCTAGACAGTAGTGAGTTAGCGGAGCTCTTTGCCCAAAGAAGTAGTAGAAGCTAACCTCATTAAATATATCTAAGACACAATTAGATTTTTGCATTGTATGGTATAGGGAATCCATAACCCTTAGGTAGATAGAGATGGAGCTGAGTCCATAGTTAGATCAGCCATGATCTTATTGAATTGCAGAGCAAGCTAACAGGCTAGCTGGCCTACTGCAGCTATTTCTTATGTTCTAATTGAAATTTACCACAAACTTATTGAGTTGATTGGCACTTTGTTGAAACAAAGGTCCTTGTGACAGATAATCTTCTTAAAATTGGTCACCTTGTTATCATCCTGAAAAGATTTTGGGAAATGAAACCTTCCACTTCTCTACCCAGTAAGGATACTAAAGGATTGGATGGACGGGGAGAGAAGAACCAACTAGAAACATTGGAACTGACAGCAGATCTTCCCACAGAGGTGTTGAATCCCTGAGTTACAGGAAGTATTTAAGGAGAAGTTAAATGTATTTCTGAAAGGTTGGAAATTGAGGGATGTGGGGAATTAGTATCAAAGATGAGATGAAACTTATGGCATATTAAACATGGTTGTATTGGTTGTTGAGTTAGGCCTAAGAGACCTGGAGACCTTTTCCTGCTTCTATTTGTCATATTATAAATCAGGAAAAATAAGATGTTTAGCTGGAATTATAAAATATCAAAACGTTTTATTGGATAGGAGTAAAATTTTTCCAAGTTGGCCTTTACCAAATTTGATAATTTATGCCTTAAACTCATTTAAGAATATATTGAACATGAAAGAATGAAGAAAAAATATGTAAACGTTATCTATCCCAGTACGATAAGATGATCACCCAAGGAAGAAGAAAGTCACAGATAATTACTTACCACACAGGTAAAACTGAGCATCCATAAGGGAGCCAGTCAAAGGCATGGAGCTAATGTAACAAAGGGCTCAGCCATGTATTTGTAATTATCCTTCAGCAGAGAACGCCTACACATTCAAAGCTGTTAAATTATCATTAATACCAAATATGAACTGTGAAAGTTACTTTTACAAAATCTTAGATACTTAAAGAGATTTTATTAAACAGTAATCATGAGCCTAACTACAGCTGAAATCCTGCATTATGTTCAGATTTCTTTCTGCCTGAAGTGATTTAAAATGTTATACTAATAATTTCTAAGCATTTATTGTAATTGTCAAATGTTTAACGTTGAATTGAAATTAGTTCTGTTATCTTTAGCTTTAAAGGAGATTTTGAGGCCATCGGTCTGGGTGAGGGGTGTAGTGGGGATAAGGTGGTGACTCTCCAGAGACTGGTAATTAATAGATTGCCGCTTTCCTCCCGTCAATGCTATCTCAGCAAGCACCTACCAATTGTCCACATATTAATCCCCAGTTCTGGCAGGCCAACCCACACTTTCTTTTGAGCAAGGCAGGCCAGAAAGTGTAGTAACTACTTTAGATTGAATCTGCAGCAGATTGTTCATGAAATCTTCTCTATTGTGCTATCTTCTTCTACATGTAGAACCAATCTGATAGGCCCTTCAGGTTGAGTAATGCCTGAAATGTTCAAGCACTTGCCTCTCCTCTCTGGCAATGATTACCCTCACAGCTGCTGTGGTTTGCCACCCATTGTGAGAGACCCTTAAAAAACTGGGACCCGTTTAGTGTGCTGCTGAGTGCTAGCAGCCACGCAAATTTCCAGCAGGAAGTGCCAAGGCCCGTTCTGCTTCCTTAAAATAGTCACATTGCCAAATTAATATGCATTTCCAATGTTGCATTAATGTCAAGATCTAAAACTGGAATTCCATTGCAGTCAGAAAAATTAGAATGGATACACAGCACAACAAGGTTTTGTTGCTTCAAAAACACAACTGCTGAAATTCTGATCTTTACATTTTCCAAGGGAAAAGAACACTGCATGTCCATTCAGTATCAGAGGACATGCATTTAAGGCGAGTGGGTGTCGGTTCACAGGAGCTGTGTGGGACAAGTGTTTTTTTTTACACTGAGGGTGATAGGTGCCTGGAATGTGCTGTTTGGGGTGATGGGGGAGGAAAATATAATAGAGATCTTCAGAAGGCTCTGATATGGAGTCATAGAGAATCAGGCCCTTCGACCCATCTAGTCCGTGTTGAAACCTTTTAAACTGCCTATTCCCATCGACCTGCACAGGGACCATTGCCCTCTGTATCTCTACCATCCATATACCTATCCAAACTTCTCTTAAATGTTGCAATTGAGCTCATATGCACCACTTGTGCTGGCAGCTCACTCCACACTCTCATGACCTTCTGAGTGAAGAAGTTTCATCTCATGTTCCCCTTAAGTTTCTCACCTTTTACCCTTAAACCATGACCTCTAGATGTAGTCCCGTCAAACCTCAATGGAAAGAAGCCTGTCTCTGTTGAAGGTCCTCTAAAAGGATGGTGTACGTTTTAAAGGAGAGCATGCAGCTGGTGGTGTTCTTACGCACCTGCTGTCTTTATAATTGCTGGTGGTGGAAGGAATATATGTTTAGGGTGGTGGATGGTCTACCAGTCAAGTGGGCTCCTTTTCCTGAGGTGTTGCTTCCTGAGAATAGTTGGAGTTTGCTCACTCAGGAAAGCAGAGAGTATCCAATCATATTCCTAACCAGTGCCTTTCAGATGGTGGAAACGTTTCTACATGTCAGGAGGTTAGTCATTTACTGTAGGATGCTCACCTCCTGACCTGCATAGTGCTTATTGACCAATTTAAGTTCCTGTCCAGTTGTGACCTCAGGCATTTGATGTCTTAATGGTATTGATTCATGTCAACTGCAGTTGGATCGAATCTTTCTTGCAAAAGGTAATTCATTCTGGGTTATTTGTATCAAAAGATTGGATTGGTAGGAAGGACTACAAAAAAATGAAAGGTAACCTCACCATGTTTGTCATAAACAAATGAATTAAGGTGAGTGTTGTCTGAGCCTGGGAATAGTTATGTCTTACCCTGCATTGTCCATTGTAACATGGGACATGAGAAGCAGAGGGAGGAGAAGATCTACAAAAAGGAATATTCAAAAACAAAGTATTGTCACATTCGTCTGGAGATTTAGCCAAAATGGAGCTCAGAATGCAATTTTTCATTATAGTTGTAGGGTCATTGTTGGGCCATTAGTTTTCTCTCGGCATGAATAACAATGCTCAGGGCTACCAGTGCACTGCATCTCCAGCACACTCCTCGTCAACCAAATATTCTGAGTTAGTGGTCTCTGCTGAGTGAAGCCCTGCACTCAGAACTAATATAATCTCTTGTGTGCATGTTCAGCTGAGGTGCTGGCACCTTGAAACCCCACTAAGGGAAGGTTCACATAAAAGTTACAGCATAGCGGCAGATGAACTGGTCAGTGCAGGTATTTATGTGTAACACTTATCCTCTATTATCTTCATTCATCTAATAGTAATCAGCATGACCTTATAGTCTGACCTTTCTTGTGTATTTCCTAGGTTCTCTTAAATGTTGACACAAGGCACAGCAGCTGCTGGAGTCTGAAGCAACACACAAAACGCTGGAGGAACTCAGTGGGTCAATCTATGGAGAGAAATGTACAGTCGATGTTTGGGCAAGACCCTTCACCTGGACTTCTGATCCAGACGATGGGTCTTGACCTGAAATATTGTTGTCAATTTCTCTTCATAGATGCTGCTTGACTTGCTGAGTTCCTCCTGTGTTTTATGTGTTTCTCTTATCAAGAGTATAACTGGGTTATAACTTCGTCAATCCATGTGGTAGCAATATTCCCGTTCTAACAACTCTGGTTTAACGGAATTTTCCTCAAATTCCTATTACATTTATTAATTGTTACCTTGTATTGATGCAACTTAGTTTTGAACTCTTCCACACTTGGAACCATCTTCTCTCAGTCTACCAAAGTTCTTTCATCCCTGTGATGGATTTCACCTCTAATGACTGACAGGAATTCTGTCAGGAATGTACACAGACAGGAAATGGAAGCCCCTCATGCCTGCTCCTCTGATCAATAAGATCGTGGCTGATTTTTTTTTACTTTAACACCACGGTACTGTTCTAAATCCCTTTCCCTTGACTCCATAAATATTTAAAAATCCATTGACCCATTGGCTCAGGTTACAAATATTAAAGGCTTTTGCTTATGCACACAGGAGAGTCCTGGAGGCAAACTAGATGTGTATTTATAGAATAAAAATAATTCTTGTATTAAAAGTTCTTGTATTTTAGTGTTGGCTGATCCACTATGGTACATTCAGACAGAATCTAGGAAATTTTGAATGTTGCATGCAAAATGCATGTGATTTCACATCTGTCTTATAGTTGGTAGTCTTAATGTTCCTGTTGGTTTTAAGGGTAGTTTTCATACTTTTATCTTCTGAAGCAATATTTCAAACAATACTCTATTCTCAAATGCTTTTTTTATAAACATGATATTTGATCTAAGCAGAAAAAAATCATTATAAATGTTTTCCACGTGATATGCCACTGTGCAATATGACCAAAAAATGCTTGATGTGATAGATGGATTTAAGCAAAATGTCATGATCACTCTTTCCACTTGAATGTTCAAAACATTTCTATAAGAATTATTTGAAATTTGGCATTTTGGAGAACCTTAAGTTGTACTTTTTCAGGAAACCCATTAATGCGCCTGGCATAACACTGTACACGGAAGTTATAAGATAACCTTTTTGTGAGGGACAGACTGGAAAGCTGTAAATGTCGGTTCTGCACCTTACAGAGAGTGACTCTGAAATGCCAGCCTTTGATTTGGCAGCTCATGTGTTTAGTAAAATGAACACATTCGCTCAGCAAAATGGGCCTCTTTCTGCAGCTAAATTATAACTTCAGGTGCTCTGATTGACTGAAAAGATAAATGGATGGCACCGTTCAAAACTGCTCTTGGCATGGCGCCCATTAATTCCAGTTCTCGTAAACATGAGCAAGCTTTTTTTTATTGTTCTGATTGTCCCGAGTCCCTGAGTTTACCACTGGGAGAAGGGAGCTGAATTTAGAAGCTAGTTCACGTCCATCTCAACAGACAGTGAATTAAAACCCCTGAAACAGAAGCTTCTTAATGCAACAGTGTAACATAATCCTTAAAATAAATTAGAGTCGTTGTCAGCATGTATCAGTCTGCTCATCTGGAAGGTAGGCTAAATCGTGTTAGAGTGAATTAGAAGTTACTTTGCTTCCCAAGGTTCACTATGCTTGGATTAAGAAGTGTGGCTGCTGAACAATCATGCTGGTATCAAAGAATAATTGTCAGAATAGTGTTCAAATCCAGCCATGGTAGTTCAGGAATTTAATTAACTAAATCTGTGATTAACGGTGATCATGCGTCTACTAATCTGCCATAAACCCCCCTGCCTCACAATTGCTATTTAAAGAAAGGAACCTTACATGATGATTGATGTTGGTCTCCCCTCTTGCTGTGGTGACACCTCTCTGCCCCTTCGTAATGAGAGAGAGAGGGAGAGACTGTGGCATGTCGAATTGTCAGGTGAACAACAGCTTTTGTTGTATTGCAGATCATGGTCTCTCTTTTGGGGCTCTGTTATTGCTTGCTTGGTGGGTGATGGATGGGTGCTGATGTTTTCTGCTGAATAATTGGGGGAGGGTTGATACGTTGCTTCTGCTTGTGCGTGAGAGGGGGAGTGGGGGCTTTGGGTTTCTAACATTTTCTGTCATTCATTCTTTGGGGTGTTCTTCTGTTCTGGTGGATGTCTGTGAAGAGCAAGAATTTCAGGTTGTATACTGTCTACTTTGTATACTCTGATATTAAATAGAATCATTGTGCCATAGAACTCCAGACCCTCAAGGAGTGGTCCACCAATTTATTCAGACATAATAAATGCTGTGGGAATACCTGCACTTTAGTAGTGGTCTGTGAAGACAGCTTGCCAATTATTTAGGCAATAAAAATGGTAATTAGACCAAGATTGCAAGAAATTGCAGAGTTGAGATGCAGTTCAGTCCATCCTGCAAAACTGGCTCCCCTCCACCGACCCCGTCTGCACTTCCCACTGCCTTGAGAAAGCAGCATAATCATTAAGAACTCCTCCCAGCCCGGTAATTTCCTCTTCTACTGAAGCTGAAGATACAAAAGTTTGAGAGCACCTACCACCAGTCATAAGGACATTTTCTCTTCTGCTGTTACCAGATTCTTAAATTGATCTCTCATACACTAAAAATGAGTTCATGATATCCCAATTTATCTTGTTGTGGCGTTTTCACTTCATTTATTTACTGGCTCTCCATTTTCATTGTAACTTTAACACTATATTATGCATTCTGCTTTCCTTTGCTATGACTTGAATGTGCTTATGTGTCAAATTATCTGACTGGACGGCATGAAAATGAAAAGCTTATCATTGTATATCAGAGCACGTGACAATAATGAACTATCCATTTAATCCAAATACTGGGCTTGCCAATTTCAAGCATATCTCATGAATGAAGAATAAAGATGAGCCATAAAATCTTTTCTTTGGGTGGTGGGGTGTGGGAATTCCTAATTATAGCTATCTGTAGGTTTCCAAGAAACAATAAAAACAAGTAGTTGGCACGCTGTGTACAACTCTTCAAGAATCTCTCCTGCATACTGTCTTCTGGACACTGGAGCATCTGGACTCTGAATTGGATCCTGGGCTTCTTGACAGAAAACCCGCCATCAGTCTGTGTTGGCAGAAACATCTCTGGCTCAATTGCTCTGAGCTCCAGGGCGACGTGCTCAGCCCACTGTTGTTCATGCTGCTGATGCAGGACAGCACTACTAGATCTGGTTCAAACCGAATCATCAAATTTGTTGGTGTCGCAATAGCGACGAGCTGGCAGGCAGAGAAGAGTTAGAGTGACAGGTAGGATGATGCGAGCACAACTTGAGACTCAACATGAATAAGACTAAAGAGATAATTGTGGACTTTAGGAAGTTGCAGGCTGACCACTCCTCACTGGACATAATGGCTCGTCCATGGAAAGAGTTAGGAGCACCAGGTTTCTGGGAGTGCACATAATCGGTGATTTCACCTGGCTCCTCAGCACCACCTGTTTGGTCAAGAAAGCACAGCAGAATCTTCAATTTCTGAAGAAACTGAAGCAAGTGAGGCCCCTTCCCCATTCTAACCATTTTTTACAGGAGAACCATCAAGAGTCTGGTCCAGGAATTGGAACGTATCTGACCTTAAGTCCCTGCAAAGGATTGTGAGTATTGCTGAGAGGATTATCAGTCTCTCTTCCATTCAACAGAGACATTATCAGGACTGCTGCATATGCAGTGTCCCTAGCATTGTCAAAGGTCCTTCCCATCCATCACAAGGCTTGTTACAGAAAACCTTTCCTTGCAAATGCAATAAGCATATACAACAGTTCCTCTCTTTGCGATAGGAGAACACACATCGTAGTACAATAGTCGCTGTTTTATTATTTCATTCATTATTATTGCACATTGGTAAATTATTATTGTGTATATTATTATTCTGTACTTTATTATTAGTTAATATTATGATCATTATTTCTTACTATTATTGCTAAGTGTGTTTTTAAATGTTGCTGCTGTAACAAAATAATTTCCACTCTGGATCAATAAAGTACATTATTATTATTTTTATTATTATTAACAATCTCTTTGACTCCTCTACCAAAAGGCAGGAGGTACCATAGCATTAAAACAAGAACTATTAGGATGGGAAACAACCTCTTCCCCAGGCCGAAAGACTATTTGAACTCCCTGACTGCCTGCCACCACCAAGGTCAAGTTGTGCATGAAGAGCCAGTAGTGGTACAGTATACTGTTTACTTTTTAACTTGGGTCGTATTATTATTTGTTAATTTACTAGCAGTAATATTACCTTATGCGTTACGTGTTTGAGTTACTTATGTGTACGGTGTTGCCCACCTTGGTCTGGAGAAACGTTGTTTTATTTGGCAGCATACACATATACGGTTGAATGACAATAAACTTGAACTTGAACTCTATTTTTCAAAGCAAACAGCTCCCATGGTAAAATGAATTGTTGTAATGCTAATTCTGTGCATGTTATTCCAGGTCAGGAGCATCACTTTTGAACTTGGAGAATGGAACAGAAGACCAGGGACTGAAGTTGACCCAGACACTTTTATCCCCTTGACCCGAAGATGCACGGTTATGGTTAGGCATTCACGGAGAGGTCAAAGGCCATACAAAAATTGATTGCCAAATTTCCACTAAGGCTGACGGCATCAGAAGCTAGAATTAACTGACTCTATTTGTTACTTAAAGGGCCTGTTCAGTCTTCAGTTGTGCCCAAATTTTTGTTTTGTCCTTGGAGTGCAATCCTAACTAAAACTGAGAGGTCCGTGCTCAACTCTGTCAGTGGTATCAGGCCTCTTTCGAAACTTCATTTCACCCTCTTTCCCACTACAACTCACTTGTTGTTCAGTGATGCACCCCACTCTTCCAAGTTTTGATCCGGCAATCACAAAGCAGTCATCTTGTCAAGGGGCGCTTCCCCGTCACAAGTATAAAGCAACCTACCAATTCATTGCCAGCTGTTTTGCACTGATACACTTAGTCTAAATACACCCTCATTTTATGCTTAAGAAATAGTTAATAGCAAGAATTCTGCACTTTATTAAGGTTTTCGCATAAAGAAACACCAAGAATAATCTTTAGATAAGGTGAAGTTAACAGGCAGAGAATAATTGCATCAAGACAAAGAAACACCATTTAATAACTAAGAGATGTTGAGGCTCTAGACAATAAAATGAAGAAACCATGCATTAGGTTTAGGAGGTGAGTTCATCCCTTGGTGGACAACTTGGATTGGGAAGGACCATTTGAGCTGAAGGGCTTGATTGTATGCTGTATGACTATGACTACGTCTATAAAGTGAAGAAAAAAGCATTTAAATGTATGTGAGCAATATAGTGATGCAGCTAGACAGATTCTGCCTCAAAGTTTTAGTAACCCAGGTTCAATTTTGACCTCCAGCGACGTTCTCCTTGTGACCGCATTGAGTGCTCTGTTTGCCTCCCACATCCCAAGGGTATGTGAACTTTGATAGGTAAAATGGCCACTCTGAATTGGCTCTGGTATGTAGGTGAGTGAGGGAATCTGGGTTAGAGTTTCTGAGAATGAAGGTAGAATAAAGTGAGTTAGTGTAGGATTGATGTTGTTATATGTAGGTGATGTAGTATGAATGTAAGGAAGGACAAGGCACTGACTGGGTACAACTGCAGACAGAGCAAAGAGTTAAGTTGTACATCAGAGGCAAAATTCATAAGGGCAAAGAATGCAGGACTGAAGGTGCTGTATTTAAATGCACGTAGCATTTGGTATAAGGTGGACAAACTCATGGAGCAATTAGAGATTTGTTGGTACAATGTTGTGAACATCACTGAGTTATGGCTGAAAGAAGGTCACGGATGGGAGTTTAACATGAAAGGGTATACTTGGTGTCAAAAGGACAGGCAGGAAGGCATAGCTGATGGTGTGGCTCTGTTAGTAAGAGATAGAATTGCATCCCGAGAAAGAGGTAACATAGGGTCAGAGAATGTCGAATCTTTGTGGGTGGAGTTAAGAAACCGCAAGAGTGATAAAACATTATGGGAATCATATATAGACCTCCAAATAGTACCAAGATGTGGGGCTGAGATTGCAAAAGGAGCTGGAAAGGCAAGTAATAAGGAGTAATGTCACGATTATAATGCAGGACTTCAATATGCAAGGGGATTGGGAAAATCAGGTAGGTGTTGAATCGCAAGAGAGGGAATTTGTTGAATGCCTGGGGCAGCTTGTGCTTGAGGTTACCAGGGGAAAGGCTATCTTAGATTGGCTGTTGTGTAATAAGTCAGCTTAACGTAAAGAAACACTTAGGAAGCAATGATCATAAATTATGATTGAATTCATACTGCAATTTGAGAGGGAGAAGCAAAAGTCACATGTATCATGTTGGAATACAGGGAATTACAGAGGTATGAGAGAAGAATAGATTGGAGGGAGATACTGGCCACGATGACAGCAGAACAGAGGTGGCTGAAGATTCTGGGAATAGTTCACAAGGCACAGGATAGATACGTCCCACAGAGGAAGAAGTTCTCAAATGGCAGGGTTAAGCAACCGTGGCTGACAAGTGAAGTTAAGGTCTGGGCATATAAGGTAGCAAAAATGAATGGGAAGTTGGATGAAGTACCTGGATGATTGGCAAGCTTTTAAAATCCAACAAAAGGCAACTAAAAAAAGCTGTAAGACAGGGAAAGATGAAATATGGGGGCAAACCAGCCAATAATATAAAGCAGGATACTAAAAGTTATATAAAGAATAAAAGAGCAATGGGAGTTGATATTGGACCACTGGAAAATGATGCTGGTGAGGTAGTCACAGGGGGCGGGGGAAAGAAATGACAGATGAACTTAATAAGTACTTTGCTTCAGTCTTCGCTGTGGAAGACACCAGCTGTATGCCAGTCTGTGAGTGCCAGGGAGCAGGAGTGAGTGCCATTGCTATTATAAAGGAAAAAGTGCTAGGTGAACTCAAAGGTCTTAAGGTGAATAAGTCATCTGGACCATATGGACTACATCCCAGAGTCCTGAGAGAGGTTGCTGAAGAGATAATGGATACATTGGTCATGATCCTTCAAGAATCACTTGATTCTGGCATGGTCCCAGAGGACTGGAAATTTCAAACTCCAGAGCTGCAGAGGGATTTAGGAGTCCTCGTGCAAGACTCACAGAAGGTTAATTCACAGGTTGAGTCTGTGGTAAAGAAGACAAATGTAATGATGGCATTTATTTCAAGCGGAATAGAATATAAAAACAAGGACATAATGCTGAAGCTTTATGAGACACTAGTCAGGCTGCATTTGGAGTATTGTCAACAGTTTTGAGCCCCTTATCTCAGAAAGGATGTATTGTCATTGGAGAGAGTCCAGAGGAGGTTCACGAGGATGATTCTAGGAATGAAGGGTTAACATATAAGGAGTGTTTGGTAGCTTTGGGTCTGTCCTCACTGGAATTTAGAAGAACGCATGGGGATCTAATTGGTACCCCCAGAATGTTGAAAGGACCAGAATGGGTGCATGTGGAGAGGATGTTTCCTCTGATGGGGATATCCAGAACTAGAGGACACAGCCTCAAAATTGAGAGATGATCTTTTAGAACAGAAGTAAGGAAGAATTTTTTTTTAATCCAAAAAGTGATGAATCTGTGGAATAATCCACCAAAGACTGCAGTGGAGGCCAAGTCTATAGGTATATTCAAAACAGAAACTGAGAGGTTCTGATTGGTCGGGGCACCAAGGGATATGGTGAGAGTGCAGATATATGGGGTTGAACAGGATCCGGGATCAGCCATAATGAAATGGTGGAGTGGATTCAATGGGCTGAATGGTCTAATTCTGCTCCTATATTTTATGTCCTTGTGGTCTTACGTTGATGGTGCTTGATGGTTAAAGTAACTAAATGAGCAGTAAGACCTTTTTCCATGATGTATTACGCCATGATCTCATTCAATAGCTATGTTTAAAGTTAGACCCAAAGCAAATGCAAAACTAATATTGGAAGAAGAGTTGTATTGTTTAAGAGTTTCATAACATTTTGTTTGAGTATTTGTACTTACAATGATTGTAAAACAGTTAATACTAACTATCATTAACCTAAACTGAGAACAACTGCTGGTATCTGTGTACGTGCATTTAAATATTGAAATCCAAATGTTACTTCCTTTCTTTCCACATGGAACAAATACCTAAAGACCTCTATTATCACAATCGCTGCTCCATTCTTCAAGGGCTCTCTTCAGTTGTAGAGTAGCCTAGGTAGATTCTTCTGCCATTCAGGGTCACAGAACCAGAAAACAGTAAGTCATAGGACAGAATTAGGCCATTTGGCCCATTGAGTCTGTTCTGCCATTTCATCATGGCTGATCCATTTTCCTCTCAGCCCCATTCTCCAGCCCTCTCTCTTAACCTTTCATGCCCTGACTAATTAAGAACCTATTAGTCTCCGTCTTAAATACACCTAATGCCCCGGCCTCCCCAACTGTCTGTGGCAATGAATTCCACAGATTCACCACCTTCTGGCTAAGGAAACTCCTCTTCATCTCTGTTCCCTCTATTCTTAGGCTGTGCCTTTTGGTCCTAGACTCCTGGACCATAGGAAACATCCTCCTCAGAATCACTCTATCTATTCCTTTCAATATTCCCTCCTTGTTCTTCTAAATTCCAGTGAGTACAGGCCCAGAGCCATCAAATGCTCCTCATACAAACACCCCTTTATTCCTGGAGTCATTCTAGTGAACCTCCTCTGAACCCTCTCCAATGTCAGCACATCCTTTCTTAAATAAGGGACACAAAACTGCTCACAATACTACAACTGAGGCCTCACCACTGTCTTATAAAGCCTCAGCATTACATCCTAGATCTTATATTCTAGTCCTCTCAAAATGAATGTTAACATTGCATTTGTCGTCCTCACCACCAACTCGACCTGCAAATTAACTTTTAGAGAATCCTGGTCAAGGACTCCTAAGTCCCTTTGCACCTTCGATTTCTGAATTTTCTTCCCATTTAAAAAAAATAGTCTGTGCTTTTATTCCTTCTCACTAAGTGCATGACCATACTCTTCCTGGCACTCAATTACATCTGCCACTTTTTTGCCCTTTCTTTTCATTTGTCTAATTCCTTCTACAGTCTCCCTGCTTTCTCAATACGACCTGCACCTCTACCAATCTTTGTATCATCTGCAAACTTGGCCACATAACCATCTATTCTGTCATCCAAATCATTGATATGCAATGTAAAAGGAAACAGTCCCAACACTGATCCCTGCGGAACTCCACTGTTCACTGGCAGCTAATCCAAAAAGGCTCCCTCTATTCCCACTCTTTGCTTCCTGCCAATCGGCCAATGCTCTATCCTTGCTAGTATCATTTCTCTAAGACCCTGTGCTCTTATCTTGTTTAACAGCTTCATGCATGGCATCTTGTCGAAGGCCATCTGAAAATCCAAGTACAAAACATCCACCCATTCTCCCTTATCTATCCTGCTTGTTATTTCCTCAAATAATATCAACAGATTTGTCAGGCAAAATTTTCCCTTAAGGAAACCATGCTGACTTTGCCTTATTTTATCATATGTCTCCAAGTACCCCAAAAGCACATCCTTAACAATGGACTCCAATATTTTCCCAACCACTGAGGTCTGGCTAAATGGCCTATAATTTCCTTTTTTTTTTGCCTTCCACTCTTCTTGAAGAATGGAGTGACATTTTCAATCTTCCAGCCCTTCAGAACTATGCCAGAATCCAATGATTCTTGAAGATTGTTACTAATGTCTCCCCAATCTCTTCAGTTACCTCTTTTAGAACCCTGGGTTGTACTCCATCTGATTCATGTGAGTTATCTACCTTCAGAACTTTCAGTTTCATAAGCAGCTTCTCACAAGTAATAGCAACTATACTCACTTCTGCCCCCTGACATTCTCAAACTTCTAGCATACTGCTAGTGTCTTCCACAATGAACACTGATGCAAAATACTTATTCAGTTCATCCACCATTTCCTTGTCTCCCAATACTACCTTTCCAGCATCATTTTCCAGCACTCCAGTATCTATTCTGACTCCTTTTTCACTCTTCATATATCTGAAAAAAACTTCTGGCATCTTCTTTGATATTATTGGATAGCTTACATTCACATATAATCTTTTTCCCCTTATGGCTTTTTCAGTTGCCTTCTGTTGGTTTTTAAAATTTTCCCAAGCCTCTATCTCCCAATAATTTTTGCTCTATTACAGGTACATGCAAAATCCTTGCTTTAATGCTGTCTTTAACTTACCTCGTCAGGCATGGTTGCATCATCTTTCCTTTAGAATACTTCTTCATTTTCAGGATGAATCTATCCTGTGCTTTCCAAATTGCTCCCAGAATCTCTAGCTATTGCATTAACATCATCCCTGCCAGTGTCCCCTTCCAATCACTTTGGCCAGCTCCTCTCTCGCACCTCTGCAATTCCTTTCACTCCACTGTAATACTGATACATCTGACTTTAGCTTCGCCTTCTCATATTGTAGTGGAACAAATTTTATTGCCACAATTCACAAAACTGGAAGGCTTATCTTATTCAGACTAATGGAATTGCTGAAAACAATTAGAAATTTGACAATGCCCATTGGCAGTGAAAAATTGATTTATTTTACACACTTTGTCTTTGAGATAACTGAGAAATGCACCTCATCAAGGAAGCTACCTTTGCCTAAGATGTCGTCTATCCATGTGTACATTATGTCTCTACAGGATTGTTGACCATATTTGTTTCAGCAAAAATTCGTGTACTTAATATTATATGATTTCTGTCATTTTAAAATTAGAATTATGCTTGCCCCATAGCAGATTTTAGAAATAAACTTCAAGCAAGCAAATTGGGTTCTGTGCATTGTATATTAGAAAAACAGACCATTGGATACACACATGTTCTCTTTTGCTGTCTTGATAATCTATCCCATTACCAAATCCTCTCTGCACTATCTCCATGCCTTGTGCTTTCTATAACATGTCAACCCAAACCCAAGATCTTTGGATCTTTGGATCTTTGTTGAGGTGACGGCAATAGAAGCACTTCTGTCAATGTCATCCATTTTAAAGTTAGAAGCTTTGTTTCCCTGTGGACATATTTAAAAATAAAGAATGCACTTCATAATGTCAACTCACATCATCTAAAACAACTAATCTTCAAGGCATTTTTTCTTTAAAGTAAGACATTAGAAACAAATAGAGCAGAATTAAATTGCCTGTGATATATCAAAATGTAAATAAAGAAATATACTTGAAGAAATATTCTTGTTTATAGAAATAGAAAATTATATTCCAATCACTGACAGGAGTTCTTTACTGAAAAGGTTTCACAGATCCAAGTTAATAAAGTTGGACATATTTTTCCTACAAATTGGCATCTGCTGAATTTTTGTTTTTCTTAAAAGGTCAAATTTTGTCAGTTGTGGAGAGCTACATGAGTAGAATAATTTTCCTGCTCTGTTTCAAAGATATACTGCTCATTGTAAAACATTTAACACTTATTCTCCAGGTATACACATGACCTTACCAATTTTAATAACTATTTGGCATTCATCCACTCAATTGCAAAGACGCTGACACATTTAAATACCTTGGGACTTTTTATAGTTCTGGTTAAATAAATGCAAGTTGTTGTTGCTGCAGTTACATTGATTTATGACACAACCTTTTACTGCAATATATGATCCCCAAAATCATCGAATCATTCATGATTCAGACATTCTGTATTCTGCAAGATAAATTTAAACACAATCTTTACCAAAATGGATTTTGTAGGTATCTTTACAGAGAAGAAATTGAGCTGAAACTTTTTTGTTGAATGGCCAGAATACGAACAGCTGAACATTGGCAAGCATTTAAAAGCAACAGGGAGGATGGAGTGGTCTATAGAAAGATGATCAAACAGCAGACCAAAGATGTATAAAGAGTCTACAAGCATTGGGAAAGTTCAGTGAGGAAAAATAGCCACGAACATAGATTTTAAAGGGAACATGCACATAGTGGCCTCTTTATTAATTACTTCCTATACTAAATAAAGTGGCTACTGATTGTATGTTTGTGGTCTTCTGCTGCAGTAGGCCATCCACTTCAGGCTTTGACGTGTTGTACATTCAGGAATACTTTTCTGCACACTGCAGTTGTGCCATGTGGTTATTTGAGTTACTGACACCTTCCTGTCAGTTTGAACCAGTCTGCTCATTATTCTCTGAATTCTCTCATTAACAAGATGTTTTTGCCAACACAACTGCCACTCACTGGCTGTGTTTTTTTTTTGCTGTTGTTTTCCACACAATTCTTTATAAGCTCCAGTGACTGTTGTGCATGAAAATCCCAGAAGATCAGTGGTTTCTGAGATACTCAAAGCACCGGTCTGGCACCAACAATCATTCCATGGTTAAAGTCACTTTGATCACACTTCCCCATTCTGATTTTTGGTGTGAACAACAACTGAACTTCTTGACCATGTCTGCATGACATTATGCATTAAGTTGCTGCCATATAATTGGCTGAATAGATATTTGCATTAATGAACAGGTGTATACTGAGTGGCCACTGAGAGTAGGACTGAAGAGCTTACAGAGGCAAAGTATGACTGAAACATGAAGGCAATTGAAGCTGAGTATGAAGCTCATGTATATCTTGAATGGACATATAGAAATAAGTTTGAGAGTCTGTTGTATCAATGATTAAGTATATACAATGCTGCTCTGTAAAATGGAATCATTATGCTATTTCTTTCTGCCTTGTACATTACAAAACAAGCTCCAATTTATGCAAAGATTTTTTTTCAAAAAAGGGAAAGACAAAAGGTTTTCTAAAAGTGGAGAAGAATAAGATAATATAATCATATTCTAGTATGGAGTCATTGCAAGATAGCAGATGTATGAAGTTAAATTTGGGCCAAGGTTCATTTTGAGACAAGTCATTGTCTATGGTGAGCAAAATGTTTGAAAGTGAGTTTTCAAGAGAAACAGTATTATGTTAGAACTGGAGTCAGAAGTTAGTGGTCTTGGTAATGGATAGCATCGACTGATGTTCAGTTGAATGGGAATTCACATGGAAGATAGATAGTTTAATAATTAACATTCAATAGTCAGATTCCCAGGATAGATCCTGCTGGATCTATGATTTTAAATCAGTCAATGAAGCCATGACAGATGCTTCAAATCAATTAATTTTTCAGTTTATACTTTTCCCATTCCTTCCAAGAAAGTTTTATCCAGTAACATTAATCTCAGCTGGATTTATCAATTGCTTGAGAACTTTGAAGTCATCGTTGCCAAATACATTTTATGTGATTTTCAGAGTTCAATAACACAATATGGTTTTTACAAACTTACAGTGGCTGGGAACTACAAGGTTATATAGCAGAGTTAAAATAAACTCTTGTAGTCTCCCCTCTACTTGTGAAGTTAACAAGAAATTTATTCCAAAAATTTAGCTTTTTGAATTTCAAATCTGAGTAAACACAACGGTAAAAAAAAACAGAAAATAATGCTGAAAACATTTAGTAGGTCAGGCCATATCCATGGAAAGAGAAACTAAGTTCAATGTTTCAGGTCAAAGGCCTTTTGTCAGATCTGGAACAGAGAGAAAAAGAATGTTCATTCTAAGTTTACTTCAGAACCTAACTTTTTTTTTACTTTTTGTGCTTTTACTTTCTTGGTGAAGTCTGATGAACAGTCTCCAACATGAAATGTAACCTACTTCTCAGATGTTACAGATTTCATGAGTATTTATTGCATTTTCTCTTTTTATTTCATATTTCCAGCATGTGCAGTTTGTTTGGTGTCATTCTCAATGGTAAACACACTGCCTAGTACTCAGCCCAGAAGACCAATGCAAATAAGACTCACAATAGCTTGAACACTTCTTGCCTTTCTTGTATTCCCATTTCAGTATTACTGTGGATATTATTCCATTCACTTAGGATTCTTAATATTTGGTCAAGGTGAGTAATTTATTCAGCATACATTAACAACACTCACTACATGCATTCATGACGGAAAATCTAAGGACCATCCTTATCCACAAAATGGCCAACAGCAATTAAACTAAATGTGGCTTAGATCTCGAACAACAATAAACTTCTTGTTCTAATAATGTAAAGGAATCAGAGGATTTAGTGAGAAATCAGAAATAATGAAGACTAAAGGGCCAATTGATCTGCTGCAGTCTAACTTCCAAGTATTTGTCAACAGGTATACAACAAAGGGTAAGGAATTGGAAATGTTGCACCATTTTCTATCAGAGTATATGCAGTGATGGTGTGAAGTTGGGAGAAGTAGATATACTTGTATTGGGACACAGATGTTGGTATCAGGATACATAATAAAACAGCACTCTTCGGCCATTTGCAATTGCACAAGATATTCCTGCTGCAAACCCATTGTCATTAATTTACCAGCCAACTAGATGTTCATTATGTTGTTGGCTCAGAGCAGAAACACAAAGGCCAGGGTTGTGATGAGTGAACACCGACTAGAACTTTGATTAGAGACAGTCCAATATTGTCCATTGATTCATTGAATCATTGAAGTCATTTAAAGATAACAGCACGGGAAGAGGCCCTCCAGCCCACTGAATAGATGCCATTTACATGAATGCTATATTAATCCAGCTTTGTAAAACCCTCCCTACATCCTTTTCAGCTTTCTCCCTGAGTCTAACCCTCATTTAGTGGCCAACGAACATACCACCCTCCATGACTTCGGGATCTGGGTGGAAACCAGAGCACCTTGAAAGATAACCAGGAAGCCAGAGAAGAAATGCAAGCAGAAAGCTCCCAAGGTCAGATTGAACACGAGCCTCTGCTGCTGTGAGGCAGTGGCTTTATTTGCCATATTGCTGTACTGAATGTTGGCAATCATCATGAATTTCAGGATGTAATCACACATGAACTGAACCTTCAGGGAGTTAAATTGCTTATAGTGAAAATCTCAAGATTTTCTCTCGGAATTCTTAACACAAGGTGAGCGCAGAAAGGAGTCAGTAATCTAGGCAAATGCAAGAGAATTTGCCACTTTCTGTTCTTTTTCAAGAGAGGCTTTACAGATAGAGTCATAGTCATAGAAAAGTACAGCACAGAAACAGGCCACTCGGCCCATCTAGTCCATGCTGAACTATTTAAACTGCCTACTCCCATTGACCTGTACCAGGACCATAGCCCTCCATACCCTTAACATCCATGTACCTATTCAAACTTCTCTTAAGCATTGAAATCTAGCTCACATGCACCACTTGTGCTGGCAGCTCATTCCATACTCTCACAACCCACTGAGTGAAGAGGTTTTCCCTCATGTTCCCCTTAAACTTTTCAACTTTCACCTTTAACATATGACTGGTTGTAGTCCCACCCACTCTCAGTGGACAAAAACCTACTTGCATTTACCCTATTTATACCCCTCATAATTTTGTATACCTCTATCAAATCTCCTCTCGATCTTCTACATTCCAAGGAATAAAGTCTTAACTAATTCAATCTTTCCTTATAGCTCAACTCCTCTAGACCTAGCGACATTCTTGTAATGAGTACAATCAGCAACTGATACTCATGTGTCTGACTTTAAAAGATATATTAATACACAATATATAGCATCTAGCTATGTGAAATGTCTACTGCAAGAGTACAAGCATTAGTTATTAATGGTGAATGAGAAATACTTGAGAGAATAGTACAACAGGTAACATGGGGCTGTGGTTAGAAGTTGAAGCAAATTAAGCCTGTATCTCTGTACCTCTCACTATACTTAGATACTATTCTATTCATGTTAAATGTGAATGCAAGACTTTCCAAATACAGGGGAACTATTTTGAAAAAGGAAAATAAATATATTCCCAGTACTGATGAAGCTGGAATGATAAGGCCATGCACTGAGATTAGCTCCAGGATTAAATATGTTCCCAGATGGAATATAAGGTGTGATAGGAATAGCCGATGTTGTAAGACCTACACTCCATCCGGCAGAAAAAGCAGGATCTCCCGGTGGCTACCCATTTCAAATCCACTTCCCATTCTCATTCCAACATGTCAGTTCATGGCCTCCTCTACAGCCATGATGTAGCCAAACTGAAGTTGGAGGAGCAACACCTTAGATTCAATCTGGGTGGCCTCCAACCTGGTGGCATGAACATTGATTTCTCGAAATTCCACTAATTGTGACCCCACCTTTCCTTCACCATTCCCATTCCTGTTTCCCTCTCTTGCTTTATCTCCTTACCTGCCCATCACCTCCCTCTGGTTCTCCTCGTCCTTCCCTTTCTTCCCTGGTCTTAGTCCTCTCCTATCAGATTCACCCTCCTCCAGCCATTTATCTCTTTCACCAATCAAATTCCCACCTCTTTACTTCACCCTCCCCCTCTCCCTCTCCCAGTTTCACCTATCACCTGCCACCTTTTACTTCTTCCTCCACTCCCCCAACTTTTTTACTCTGAGTTCTCAATCTTTCCAATCCTAATGAAGGGTCTCGGCCTGAAATGTTGACTGTTTACTCTTTTCTATAGATGTTGCCTGGCCTGCTGAATTCCTCCAGCATTTTGTGTGTGTTGCTTTGATTCAAGAGCCTGATGGCTGAGGGGTAATAACTATTCCTGAACCTGGTGGTGCAAGTCCTGAGGCTCCTGTACCTCCTTCCAGATGGCAGCTGTCAGAGGAGGGAATGGCCTAGATGGTGGACGCTGCCTTCCTGCGACAACACTCCTTATAGATGTGCTCAATTGTAGGGAGGGTTTTACATGTGATGGACTGGGTCGTATCCATTAATTTTTATCAGCTTTTCCATCCAACGGCATTGGTATTTCCATATCACACTGTGATGTAATCAGTCAATATAATCTCCATCACAAAGCTACAGATGTTTGTCCAAGTTTTAGGTGACATGGGAATCTTCACAAACTTCAAAGAAAAAAAGTTTCACATGCAACTGCAAACCAACCCCGAGAGAAACAACACAGCTTGATGCTGATACCTTTATGCTGCTTCATGCACAGAAACAGAGAAACTGAGAGCAAGATTAGACTATTGAAACCACCCCCACCCCAAGCCTGCTCTGCTATTCAACAGGCTTGAGGCCATTTAGTCAAATTCCTATTCCAGCTTTCTTCCTATTTCTTTTGATGCTTCTAACACAAACATGATCCAACTCCTTCTTGACTGTATTTAATTATCTAGTTTCAATCACCTTCTGTTGTAGAGAATTCTGCAGACCTACTAGTCTCAGGGGAATAAATTTCTCCTCATTTCAGTCTAAAATGGTTTAGCCTTGGGCTATGCCTTGGTTCTGGACTCTGCTCTGTCATTTGGAACAGACTTCTTGTAGCTAATCTCTCCAATCATACAAGCATTCTGAAGGTATCTATTGGGTCCATTCCTACTCTTCTAAACTCTTGTGAAAATAAGCCTGATTAACCCAAATCCATTTCATACATGAGTTCTGCCATTCCAATAATTAATTGTAATATTTTTATTTAATTGTAATTAATTGTCATGTGTTTATTATGAGCTCTGTTTTTATTTCCCTTCCAAATTACCCTATTCTCTTAAAATACTGTAACTTTTCTTCCGTTCTCTTATACTGTATTAACCTAGAGTTTTTTTTAATACTATTTGTAGTGAGTTTTGATACTGACATATATAAAACTCTAGGGCACTGAGTGATCAAATGCTCTTGCTGTTACAGTACAAAAAGATCATTAAGAACTTGGCAGAAATCCAGCAGCGAAAAGCTAAATGGCCCTTCAGAGTTCTAACTCCACAAATCAGTTAACCAGAGGACTTCCCTGCACCAGTTACACTCAGATATAAGTCCGTACTAAAGTATTGACGATTTGAAAGTGGAAAACTCACCCCTTTGGATTGCTATGTAAAACAACGTTACCTGAATAAAAAGAGGCCTATAGTCATTTTCAGGCCAAGACTACAAATTGGTTAGGGATATTTGTGACAAGCTGTTGCACCCTTGCCAGTAACATTTAATAAAAGGTAGGAATTAAATAAGTGATTCTTGACAGTGTTTTTGTGGAGCCAGGAAGAGAAACAGCTTCTTTGGGCTCTGTATGCATTCTGAATTGTCACTGCTTGCTCTGGGTTCAATCTCTTATCTAATTGTCCATTACCTTCCTCAACTATTCCTGAGGGCCACTGGCGGCAAGCAAGCTGCTTGTGGAGATTTAGAGTTTCTACACCCATTTGCCAACTACCTGAATGAATTTCTAGGCCACAAGGATTTTGCAAAGGACTGGGCCATAAATCATAATAGTGCGAAGTGAATGCTTTCTGCTGAAGTCATTTTTTCAATCGTTTCCTTGTCAATTGATTCAGTACTTGATGAGTTAAGCTGGGAAAATCATCATAATTTGGAAAATATCCACGAAAAGATCATTTTCACAGCGAGCATGTGCAATGTTCAATCAGTCACCTTGTGGGAGAACAATTAAATAGGAAAAAGAATGTAGGGATTTTAATTACCATACAAATTAGAAAAAATTAGGCAGCCGTATTTCACGCCTTAATTTGGCTTTGGGGGCTTCTGGGCAAGGTTTATGGTAAATCTTTGATTAATTGAGACTCAGCAGGAAGGTATTTGAAAAGAAAAGCACATTTTAAATTACACTTCAGAGCAATTTTGTCCTTCAGCTAGTAAAAGTGTGGCCCAAACTCATGCAAACACTGTGAATTAATGCTCAAAGCTTATCATGTATTTGAATAAATAAGATATATCAATATTTAAAGCACCACTTTTTCTCAATATGCAATTTTCCTCAATTAAGGCACACCTCTATTAAATTTAGCATTAATGTGATTTACTAATTGTATTTACTTCGATCTTAAGTAACCCTTGATAACTCAGGTAAATATTCATACAGTTGCACTCATTTTTTAAAAATTTATCGATAAATAAATAATAATAATAATAGTAGACCCTCCTGGCCCTTTGAGTTACACCACCCGGCAATCTCCCAATTTAACCCTAGCCTAATCATGCGACAATTTACAATGACCAATTAACCTACCAAATGCTACACCTTTGGATTGTGGGAAGAAACCAGAACACCCAAAGGGAACCTGTGTGGTCACGGGGAGAACATACAGACTCCTTGCATTCAACAGTAGGAAATGAACCTGAGTCATCTGTACTGTAAAGTGTTGTGCCAACCACTGTAATACCGTTTTGTCCAAGTATGCTTTGATGCATAGCAACAGCATACTGGGAATTTACTAACATTGATATAGGTCTTACTTAGAACATAAAAACATAGAACATAGAAAACCTACAGCACTATACAGGCCCTTTGGCCCACAATGCTGTGCCGAACATGTACTTACTTTAGAAATTACCTTGGGTTACCCATAACCCTCTGTTTTTCTAAGCTCTATGTACCTATCCAAGAGTCTCTTAAGAGACCCTATCATATTCACTTCCACCACTGTTGCTGCCAGCCCATTCCACGCAGTCACCACTCTCTATGTAAAAAACTAGCCTCTGACATCTCCTCTGTACCTACTTCCAAGCACCTTAAAATTGTGCCGTCTCGTGTTAGCCATTTCAGCCCTGGAAAAAGCCTCTGACTATCCACATGGTCAATGTTTCTCATCATCTCATACACCTTACTTGTGCCCTGGAAACAGGTTATTCAACAATGGTGATACCTGTACTCAATCTGGTTCTCAAATGGTTTTTACTGTGCTGTATTGCACAATCTAGTTGAAGGTGGAAATTCTGGTAAAACAGTACCTTTTCCTGAGCTAAAGTAGCTAGGTTAGCCGATCCTGGGATCAGATGTGGGATCATTCTGGTACGATGACTCATTACTAACAAAATCCAATGATCGATATAATTAACTCTGTAAGATGGAGTCATAGTAACATACAACTCAGAAAATGCTTTCAGCTCACTGAATTCACACCAGCCATCTACACTAATCACAAATGGTTATTCTCTCATTCTCAACAAGTCCACCCAGGTTCTGCAACTTACTACATATTAGGGGAAATTTAGAGGCCAGTTAATCTGCACATCTTTCGCAAGTGGAAGGAACTGGAAATTGCAGGGAGAATGTGCAAACTCCACAAGGATAACTGTGATGCTGCAGCTCTATGAACTACTGGACTCCATACTTTCTGTTGTCCAGTTACAAACTGGGACACAGACTTATGACAAGCCCCTTGTTGCCTAGCAGCACTCTTGCCTTGCGTCCTGAGTTCAAACTTACAAGAGAATGGGCATTACACAAATGGATATTATTATGATATTGATGTGCTTACCTTTATATTGTTTAGCTGCATTGGAGCATAATAAAATGGGGGATTTCCTTTACCCATAATAAGCAAGGTTGTGCTGAATAGCTAAATGACTTTGTTCCCAAAAGCATAAATGCAATTAAATGTTTATATTACTTTATTCGCATAGGGTGGATCAAACCACCTTAAGAATGAAACCTGTAGAGAGTGATGATTTCCCTTGCTTGAGATTAATCCACCTTTACTTGTTGTATTTAACCCACTAAGCATTGTGCCAGTGTAGTAACATACCTTATATTAGATTTTACTTCACAGTTCTGCATCCATGTTGACCCATTCTCCTTCAGAGTTGACTTTTCACTGCTTTTTTCCTTTAATTGCTTTCTAAGAAGATATGCAATCATGCTAAAAGTTGGAAATGACTTGAATGTGCAACTGTTGCATCCAGCAAAGAGATTCCAAGAGCTTTCCGTCATCTGCAGGAATGTATCTATGCAGGTGCTGATATGTTCAGGATCAGATGAGAACATGGAGGAAGAATATTTTTTGTGCATTCTTTACTGATGGTATCCTACCTCCACCTCTGACAGTGAAGTCTTCATGGGACCTGTTGTAACATGAACAAAGTCACTGGAGAGACACTGAAGCTGATGGTTATACAAGTGTTTTATTCAACAAAAATAAGAAGCAGGTATCATATTGAGGTCTTCTTGGAAGAAGACTCCTCCTGACCCAATATTAAATTCCATTTTTATATGTTAAAGACCAAAGGCAACAGCAGGATAATTCTATAGTTACAATGTATCTACAATGCTTCCTTTGAATTACATATAATTTTCACAGCTCCTTCTTCACACCCACGCTCCAGACACCCACAATGAATGTTAATCAGCATAGCCTAGTTTGCGATCAACTTTGGTCTTCAGCACCAGGAAAACTATTGTTCAGGGCTGCGTTTTGAATTTGATCTACAATCCATGTTCATGTCTGAGGATTGGTTGCTGGTGAAGTTAATACTTGCTATGGACCCCAACTCCAGAATATGCCCAGATAGGATCATATACAGCAATCCTTCACCACATGTGTTGGAAAATATTCTTGTTGAAGTTGTGGCACAGAACAGCATCTTGGAGCAAAGAAATATGAGGTACATTCATTTTTTAATTAATTGTTTCAGTAAAATGTTAAACACAAAAGTTATTAACTGTTTTAACAAAATACAAAAATCATTAACTTTTAAAATATTATTTTTTGAGTTAAAAAAGTGCAATCCTTCAATTTCTTTTTGAATATTTTTGTTTGTTTCTTGCTGAGTGAACCTATCAGAAAGGTTTATATAATTTCACAGATTTGACAGCCAGTTAAACTAGGAAGGGTACGACTTCAAGCTGTTTTGTGTTGCCTTACCATTAATAACAGATAGGATTGAGAATGAAAGTTGACAATGGCAGATCTACAGTATGTTTTTAATGGCTTGCAGGTCAGTAGTTCAACATTGGCAGTAGGCTCTGGCATTATATTGTTTACTGTGTGCTCAAATCAGAGAAACAGCTTTGGCAAAAGAAATACAAGTGTGTTTGAAATGTATATGGTGATTTTTCTGCTTCCATTTTCAGGAGTAAATAGTCTATTATATTGCAATTTAGGCTCTAGAGATTTAACCGAGGAAGAGGTCAGTAGAAGAGTATATAAGGTATGATACATAATCTCTTATATAAACCAGTTAGGCAGGATAAATCATTTCAGCACAGTACTGTACAACAGAATGCAATGGAGCTAGAATCAAAGGACTTTGACAAGGTCCCACACAGGAGATTAGTGTGAAAACTTAAAGCACACGGTATTGGAGGTATGGTATTGATGTGGATAGAGAATTGGTTGGCAGACTGGAAGCAAAGAGTGAGAATAAATGGGACCTTTTCAGAATGGCAGGCAGTGACTAGTGGGGTACCGCAAGGCTCAGTGCTGGGACCCCAGTTGTTTACAATATATATTAATGACTTAGACGACGGAATTAAATGCAACATCTCCAAGTTTGTGGATGACATGAAGCTGAGCGGCAGTGAGGAGGATGCCAAGTGGATGCAGGGTGACTTGGATAGGTTAGGTGAGTGGGCAAATTCATGGCAGATGCAATTTAATGTGGATAAATGTGAAGTTATCCACTTTGGTGGCAAGAACAGGAAAACAGATTATTATCTGAATGGTGGCCAATTAGGAAAAGGGGAGGTGTAACGAGACCTGGGTGTCATTATACTCCAGTCATTGAAAGTGGGCATGCAGGCACAGCAGGTGGTGAAAAAGGCGAATGGTACGCTGGCATTCATAGCAAGAGGATTTGAGTACAGGAGAGGGAGGTTCTACTTCAGTCGTAAAAGGCCTTGGTGAGACCACACCTGGAGTATTGTGTGCAGTTTTGGTCCCCTAATCTGAGGAAAGACATTCTTGCCATTAGAGGGAGTACAAAGAAGGTTCACCAGATTGATTCCTAGGATGGCAGGACTTTCATATGATGAAAGACTGGATCGACTAGACTTATACTCGCTGGAATTTAGAAGATTGGTGGGGGATCTTATTGAAATGTATAAAATTCTAAGGGGATTAGACAGGCTAGATGCAGGAAGATTGTTCCCGATGTTGGGGAAGTCCAGAATGAGGGGTCACAGTTTAAGGATAAAGGGAAGGCCTTTTAGGACTGAGATTAGGAAAAACTTCTTCACACAGAGAGTGGTGAATCTGTCGAATTCTCTGCCACAGGAAACAGTTGAGGCCAGTTCATTAGCTATGTTTAAGATGGAGTTAGATATGGCCCTTGTGGCTAAAGTGATCAGGGGGTATGGAGAGAAGGCAGGTACAGGGTTCTGAGTTGGATGATCAGCTATGATCATACCGAATAGCAGTGCAGGCTTGAAGGGCCGAATGGCCTACTCCTGCACCTATTTTCTATGTTTCTATGTTTCACATGGTCTTGACAAATACATGACACATTTCTCAATTGGTTTTCAATTACTAATATCCTGCCCATTGCACCCAATGGCTAATATAATAGTTCTTATGAATATTTCTGACAGCTACTGGGATACAACTTAACAGTTAACTAACCCAAAACAATGTACAAGGCAAGGTACTCGGTGAACCAAAGAGAGATATTTTATTACTAATAATTGAAAACAGAATTATTGGTATCAATGAACTCAACAGTTTTCTCGATAGCTGGTTGTTCAATGAATTAATTACCAGTTGCTAGCAATCAAACAAAACAAATTAGCTTACGTACTTTATTAACCAATAGGGTGCTTGCTTTGATTGACAGTAGGGTGAGAAACAGAAACACATGAAGGAGGAATTTGACTTTACTGCATTGACTCCTTGAGGACGGACTAAGAGAGAATTTACAAATTCAGGTCAGGACCTACCATGCTTATTCTGCAAATGAAGTTCAAAGGCTGTTGCATTAGAGCAGACACCCAACAAATTTGCCATTTACGCCCCAATACGCCACTTACATATAAGACAGCATTGAAGGTCCTCCATCCCTGTCTGTCCTTGGCCATACCATCGCACACAGATGTAGAAGGATTCTTTCGTGCTGTTTCCATAACAGTTTTGTTTGACCAGTCAGGTTTGTTAGCCCTGAGTTGAACCCCTGATCTTGGAGGAGCAGTGGACTGATAAAGCTGAATGCTGATCTTATTCTTACACATGTCAACATCTAATTGTGGTTTGTGGAAGAAAAACTAAAGAGGCTTGGCTGGTGCAATGTCCCTCCCATTCACATCAGATTTCAATATGTTTAATAGGTACGTTTAATGTATACAATATACACCCTGAAATTCATTTTCTTTGTAAACATCCACGAAAACAGAAAAGTGCCCCAAAGAATGAATGACAGTTAAACATTAGGACCCCAAACCCCCCCCCAGCTCCCCCCTCCCATACACAAGCAGCCGCAAGGTAACAACACTCCCCCATCCGGGGCACTGGCCTTGAATCAACCTGTCTTCAGAGCCATGAAAATCTAGCACCCAGAAGGCATGCTAGTCTCCCAGGCCGCATCCTTGGCATATCCAAAAGCGGCTGGTTGTGAAACCCTGAGAGAGAGTCCCATTCCCACAAAGAACCAAAGACAAAGTGTAACTCCAGGTCAGGGTCTTCAAAAGAACCTTGAAAAGGGAAAAAAAGAGATATCAAAGATAGAAATAGAGCTGTTTCTGAAGATGTAAGCAAAGGAGTTGCCATTTAGCACCATCTTGACCTTACTCCATTCTCTGACTTTAAGGGATATTGGAACCTGGAGACAAATAAGAAGAGGGATACTTACCAATTTTTATGGCAGAGGCAGTGTTTTCCCCTGGCTGTAGGTTGATTCCAGCTCTGGGCTAGATTTTGCTTGGGATTAGGAGCTGTAGGATGTGAAGAGTGGTGTCATAGTCCTATAAAATTCCAGTTTACAAACTTCAAAAAACTAATGCAAATATTTAAAGTTCGTATCTCATCACAACAGCTTGAAAATTTGAGTTCTCTTAATGACTTGTTCATCAATTTGTGGTATCAGTAAAATGGACTGTGAGACTGTCCTAATCACTAATGTTAAAATTCCAAGTCAGAATATTCCTGTCTACTATATGGAGATCAGGATATTTGTTTTTTTTCTTTGTCACACTTGTAGCAATGATATAGTGAAGACAATTGCACTCGAACATCAATGACCTTTCAGCTTATCAAAAATTACCTCTAATAAGAACTGACAGGGAAATGTGATACAAGTCAGAAATCACTTTCTCCATGTGTGTCTAATAAAAAACATGTCCTTATTTGTTTAGTTATTAAAGATATTTATCTGGGATATCAAAATTGAGCTTGAAAGCTTATTTACAATGGGTTTCCGCTCAAGGGCAGAAAAAGGACATGACACAGCACAGGAGAGATTGAAATTTCAGATGTGACCAGAAGTATTGAGCGAGGACAGGAGTAGGGACAGGATATCAAATCAACATAAAACTACGCGCAGCACAGTTATTATTTGTTGGCGACAATACATCTCTTAACTGATATGAGAAGTGGCATTCATCATTTTACAATAATTTTAGCCTTTTTCAATTAGCTTAACAACCTGGCACATTGCAGTTATTAAACATTTGGCATCAGGTTGTATTTTACCTTCTCAGTGAAAGATGAGAATCTGATGACACCATACGATCCACAGTGTCCGACATATTGGAAAACTGCTGGGATCCTGAAAGAAATATCATGGAAGAAGTGGATTAACCAGAACTTAAGTATAAACTATATAATCTAGGTCTAAAGTTGATTTATTATCTGCAGCACATATCTGCATTTTCTCCACATAATGCTTAACATTTCTCTGACACGTTGATTCAGTACTTTCTATCCATCCTTGACAAGATGAAAAAGCACAGAGCGGCTGTTAGCTATTTTTGAGGTCAGCAGCAATGACAAATAAATTACCAGAATTTGATTTTTAAAAATTTAAATAACTATGTTTGTTTGGATGCATAATATTAAGACAGCTCTCAATATTCATTACTCCAAGACAGAGAATGCTTCATCTCCACTGGCACTCGATCGAGAATCAACAAAGCTACTTAGCTTTGGGATCAAATTGCCAAACTTCCTTTCTGCAATCAAGTTCATTTTCTGTGGGTATTAATGACACACTATGATACTTCTGCCATAGAGCAGCAAAGTGAGCACATTTGGAAACTCACTTGAGGACAGGAGGAGAAACAAGGAGACATGAAAATTGAACTCAGAATTTTTGATTATAACCTTCCACACCATCGAGGACATCTCAGGAAAGCAGCATCCCCACCATCTAGGACATGCCTTCTTCTCATTACTCTCATTGAGGTGGAAGTCTGAAAAGCCACATTCAACAATTTAGGAACAGGTTCTTCCCCTCTGTCATCAGATTTCTGGATGGTTTATGAACTCATGCAGACTACCTTTTTGGTACTATTGATACATTTTATAATTTATAGCATTTTTATTGTCTTTGCACTGTACTGTGACTGCAAAACAACAAATTTCATGTCATATGTCAATAATAATAAAAACTTAATCTGATTCTATGTGCAATGATTATCTTTTCAGATCTGGTTCCATTTTCTTGAATGTGTAACTGTGTCCCATACCCAAAAGTAAACCACGAGAGGCAGGAGTTAATTGGCCAGATTTGATTTATAGATGAGGAAACAAAACATAATATGTTCAGATTTGCAGAAACCAGAAAACTGGGGGGCAGCGGGGAATGGTGTGAGTGTGAGCTGGAGAAGAATTCAGGAAAGCTCTAGAGTGATTTAGATAGGTTGACAGAGTGGGCAAATTGTTGGCAAATAAAGGATAATTGATATACAGTATGTAAGGTTATCCATCTTAGTAGTAAGGAAGGCAAATTATTATCTGAATGGCAAGAGGTTAGAAAAGGGAGAAGTGCAATGAGACCTGAGTGTCCTTGTGCACCATTTAATGAAGGTAAACATTCAGGCGTGGCAGGTGCTTAAGAAGGACTTCCATAATGTGAGGCATCAGCACAGATCCACCACAAGGCTGTCTGCATAGCCTCCTGCTCTACACACTTTACACTTTTGACTGTGAGGCTAAGCACAGCTCAAATGCCATATTCAAGTTTGCTGACAACACTACTGTCGTAGGCTGAATCAAGGGTAGCGATGAATCTGCATACAGGAGGGAGATTGTTGAGTGCTGCCACAGTAACAACCACTTACTCAATGTCAGCAAGACTAAAGAGCTGATTATAGACTTCTGGAGGAGGAAACCAGAGGCCCATGAACCAATACTATCAGAGGGATTAGAGGTGGAGAATCTCAGTAACTTTAAATTCCTCGGCAATATCATTTCAGAGGGTAAGTCCTGGGTCCAGCGCATAAGTGCCATTACAAAGAAGGTACGTGTAGCAACATCTCTGCTTTCTTAGAAATTTGCAAGGATTCAGCATGTTATCTAAAACTTTGACAACTTTTATAACATGTAGTGGACAGTATATTGACTATTTGCATCACAGCCTGGGATGGAAACACTTGATTGGAAAATCCTACAAAAACTAGTGGATACAGTCCAGTCAATCACAGCTAAAGCTCTCCCCTAACCCTACCATTGAGCACATCTACAGAAAACATTGTTGTAAGAAAGAAGCATCCATCATCAAAGACCCCCACCATCAAGGATATGCTCTGTTCTTGCTGCTGCCATCAAGGAGAAGATACAGGAGCCTCAGGACTCACGCCACCAGGTTCAGGAACAGTAATTACCCCTCAACTATCAGGCTCTTGAACCACAGAGAATAGCTTCAGTCAACCTCACTTGCCTCATCATCAAAGAAAATTTATTATTGAAGTACTTATATGTCACCATATACAGCCCTGAGGTTCATTGTTTTGCAGGCATTCTCAATAAATTCATAGATTCTGCTATGGTTATTACTCTATGAATTTATTGAGTATACCTGCAAGACAATGAATCTCGGGGTTGTATATGGTGACATATAAGTATTTTGATAATACATTTTCTTTGAACTTTGAATTTTCATAATGTGAGGCACTGAGTACAGGAATAAGGATATCTCACTGTAATTGTGAGGACTTTAGTGAGCCCACACCTTGAGTGGGTGAAGTTAAGATGGCACCAAGTGGCTGCCTCGTTGAGCTCGTCTGCAGAAACAGTTTAAGTTCCCCCTTTCATGTTTTTATTTCCTTTTCAAAGTGGTTGGGGTTCAATTGAGATCCTGATGTACAAGTGGCACTCAAACTGCAGTTTTTTTTTACTGCAAATGAGTCCCATTCCTGGAGCTCACTGGCCAACCATTTTCCGACATTCTCCAGTTGCGGCTTGGAAGATGGCACCTCTGGGCTGAGGCCCTATGGATGACTGATTCAAAGCTGATGTACAGACAGGGGAATCTTGGGAGATTTTGCTGCTGCTGATGTATGGACAGAGATATCTGTAGTTGACGATTGGTCTCTCCCTCTCTCTCTCTTTCGCCCTCTGTCTCGATGGATTAGAAAGTTTGCTTTCAATTCTCGAGTTGGGGAATTTCAGAGTAAAAAGCAACATGGCAGACTGTAATATTGTAACCAGTACTGTCAGTCCTCCCTTTCACTGTGAAAATTGGTTATATCTCTCCGTCCATTGTTAGTGAGAGGGAGAGCCTATGACATGTCAAACTGTTGGGTAAACAATAGTTTTTGCTGACTGCAGATCATGGCCACTCGTTGGGTGCTTTGCTGTTGCTTGGTGGGTGGTGAAGGCTGTTGCTTTGGCTGAAACAGGCAGGGCGAGGGGGAGGTTGATGCTTGCGGCTGCTTGCGCAGGGAGGGGGGAAGAGGGGGCTTTGTGGTTCCAATGTTTCTCTGTTCATTCTTCACATGTTCTCCTGTTTCTCACAGATGTCTGCAAAGACAACTATTTCAGGTTCTGTACTGTATACATTAATACTCTGATAATAAACAGTTTCAGGTTCTGTACTGTATACATTAGTACTCTGATAATAAACACAGTTTCAGGTTCTGTACTGTATGCATTAATACTCTGATAATACTCTGATAATGAACAGTTTCAGGTTCTGTACTGTATACATTAGTACTCTGATAATAAACACAGTTTCAGGTTCTGTACTGTATGCATTAATACTCTGATAATACTCTGATAATGAACAGTTTCAGGTTCTGTACTGTATACATTAGTACTCTGATAATAAACACAGTTTCAGGTTCTGTACTGTATGCATTAATACTCTGATAATACTCTGATAATGAACAGTTTCAGGTTCTGTACTGTATACATTAGTACTCTGATAATAAACACAGTTTCAGGTTCTGTACTGTATGCATTAATACTCTGATAATGAACAGTTTCAGGTTCTGTACTGTATACATTAATACTCTGATAATAAACAGTTTCAGGTTCTGTACTGTATACATTAATACTCTGATAATACACGGAACCATCTGAACTATTTCAGGTTCTATACTGTATACATTAATACTCTGATAATACTCAAACAGAACCATTTGAACTATTTGCTCGTGTTTGTTGAATGATATTCTTGCTATGAATGGAGAGCAGGGAAGGTTCACTACACTAATTCCTGGTATGGTCGAACTGATATGTGAAGAGATATTGAGATCATTGGCTTATATTTATTAGAGTTCAGAAGGATGAGAGGGAACATCATTAATGGTGGGAAAGCATGTTGGACAAAGATAAGGAGAAATTTATTCCCCCAAGCATGATGAACCTGTGGAATACTTCATTGCAGAGGGCAATTGAATCCATGTCATTAACTGTAGCAAAGAAAGGGTCTTTGCTATAGAAATAATGGCAAAAGAGTGCAAGAGACAGGGGACTAAAGCAGAGGAGGTTACTGAATTTAGATAACCAACCATGAGCACATAGAATGGTTTACCCTGCTCCTGGTTTCATTTCTTCAAATTATTGAATGATGGGAAAAATCTCATATTTATTTCGCTAATCTTTTTGACACAATAAGCAAGGATGTTCACTTTGAATGCTTTGTTTTCAATCATCAATATATCTATACAACATGACAGCAGAGTGCTACAAAATTTTAAAAAACTCAATGGTCATACTGGATTAATGTGTTATAAAATGGCACATAAGTGGACTTTCATATTATACTGTATTTATCTTGATGATCCTATTAAGGTGATCCACTCCAAGATGGCACCAAGTTATGATGTCTGTCAAAGTCATGTTTCTGGCTTAGTTGTTTTATTCAGGTTTGTAGGGAGTGTTTTGGGACAGAGAGGGGCATTAGGGATCAGTTTAGGGTTTAGGGTTAGGGATGAGGGGAATTAGAAGTGAAGAAGTGTCTGGGAAGGAGTTTGAGTTCAGGTTGAAGCATTCAATGGTTGAATATCAGAAATCCTGGAAGTTTTTTTGCAAGGAGACCGGACCTGGGTTTGAAGTCCATACAGGCAGCAAGTCCCGGATGTGGCAAGAGGCACGGGGCCTAATGGCACTCACAAGGTCTTTGGGGTCAGAGGTTCGTGCAAATTCAGCAGTACAGGCCTGAAGCTCAAATCTGGTGAAATCCAGAGGGTAACGTTGACGGTCGAAGCTTGAAGGTCAAAGACAGAAGAGAGAGACATTAATGAGTCACAAGATTCCAAAGGAGTCACAAGGGCCTGAGTCACCAGGATTGGAAGTTCATGTGAATCTGGAAGTGGAGCACTAAAGGTAAAGCCCATGATCAATGCCCAGTGATGAACTTGAAAGTTCGGGTCCCGATTTTGCAGATCTGGAATCCCAGCACAATGACTAGAGGCCCAGAGGCAGCCTGCCCCAGTGCTGGAGGCCTATTTGAGTGAGAGTGGCCAAGTGGGAGGGATGGGAACGGAGTTTTGTTTTGTTTTCCCTGTTGTGTTATTCCGTGGAACATTGTAGGTAGCTACATTGGTGCTGCAATGTGTGACAACGCCTGCAGGCTGCCCCAACACATCATTGGGTCTGCTGGTCTTTAATACAAGTGACATATTTCACTCTATGTTTTGATGTACATGTGCTAAATAAATTTGAATCTGAATCTGAAATAGAATCAATTCATCATTTGCCAATGCAGCTGTGATCCCTGTAATTAAAATATAGGGCATCATAATTCATGGGTAGCTGTGAATATTGATGAAAAATGAAAAGGTACCATGAACAAATAACTAATTTAAGTTTCTAATTATTCTTCTCCAAATGAGTAATGATTAGATGTAAAGATCATTTTGTTTATACAGGTCCTTGTGTTAAGAGGTATCCTAAAGGCAATTGTGCACTCCTGCCCCAATGATTGAGTCAATAATGTCTTGTGTAATCTTTGTTGCTTAAATGCTGTGGATATTGAACTGACTTTAATTTAGTGAAAAATGCATATATACTGTATGCATGTGAAGTAAGAGTCAAATTAGCTGCTACATTGAGAAAGGCACCGCCCATTGTCAGAAGTATGTAGTGTAGGCTGAAATTTGTTTCAGTTTTAAAGGAGAATTAATTTGATGAAAATTAATGCCATATTTAATCTCTGTTATCCATCTGTTGCAAGTATTCAGTAGCAGGAGTCTTAACACACAAGTCCTACTTAAAGTGAGTTAGCGAGTTACATCCAAAGACCATTGCAAAAATTCTACTAATACTGGCACTTAAAGATATTGTCTGATTTCATAATGTCTCCAGTAATGTGCTGCTTCTAGAACATGATGCATTAGCTTTGGGGTCCAGATTGAACAGAGGCCACATAAAGCAGGACAAAGTATTAGCAAAGAGGAGAAGAAGTAAGGAAAAACACAGGACCCATGCAAAACTCACAAAGTGCTGGAGAAACTCAGCATGTCAGGCAGCATCTATGAAAGTGAATGAACACTTGACGTTTCATACCGAGACCCCTCTTCAGGACTGGAAAGGAAGGGGAAAGACGCTAGAATGGAAAAGTGGGGGAAGGGACTGAGTCTAACTGGAAGGTGATAGGTGACATCAGGGAGGTGGGAAAGATAAAGGGCTGGAAAGGAAGGAACCAGATAAGAGAGAAGAGTGGACCATAGAAGAGATGGGAGATGGAGAGAACCGAGGGGGAAGTGATGGGTAGGCAAGAAGAGGTGAAAAACCAGAGTGGGGAATAGAAGAAGAGGGGCCTTTCTTGTCACCTTCATATCATAGCAGAGCCCTTTTAGTCAATGAACAGTCAGTGAAGTGTGATCATTGCTGTAAATTGGGTAATTTTTATATGGTAAGAAAACAAGAAAACAGGAGAAAGAATAGATTATCTGCCCCTTCATTTCTACCCCACTATTCAATGCAATTTACTGTTCTGCTCCAGCTTCATTTCCCTATCTGTGTCAGTTCCCCACAGCTTCAATTCCCACAGTCACTCAAAAATATACAGTACTTATCTCATCTTTGAATACCTCCAGTTGTACAATCCACTGGGTTTGAGTTTACAGAGATTCACCAGATCACAGAAAAGTGATAATGGCCAAGTAACATATCTTACCCCCAAGGCTATTAACTGAAGGAATAAATATTACAAGAAAGCAGTGCATAACTCAATATCCTTTCAATAGTGTCATAGCTTCCTTAACATCTGCTTGGAAAGACAGACTCATCCACAAGCTCATCTGAAATGTAGCACGGCACTCTGACAGTATGGTACTATGGTTTCAGGCTTAATCTGCGCTCAAGATTCTGGAATGGCACTTCATCCCACAGTCTGCTGCCTCTGAAGTCAGCTTACATATGTCTGAGCCTTACATGAGACAAGAAGGGGAGGAGATCTCAGATGAAGGGATACCCCTCCATAGACTTGAGGTGAATTTCTGAATATCGTGAAAAAGAATTGGCCAGAATATTTTTGGCCCAGTCTACTGTCTGAGCTTGAAACACCCTTTTCCCATGCACCCACTTATTCGCACATTTCTTTCCTGGAAAGTGCTGGGCAAAATACAGAGACTCTCTATGCCCTTAAGCCAGCTAAGACTTGAAGAGGTGAATAATCTTAAGGCTAATCTTAAGGCTTTGAACATTACTAAAGAAGTTCTTGATAGTCAGATATATTTTAATAATTCAAAATCATTAATAATTCTTCTTCTTCTTCAGCTGTCCATCGATTTTCGATGTTGACTGAGGCCTGAGCAAGGTTGTATGGAAGACCAGCAGTTGCCCATGCTGCAAGTCTCCCCTCTCCACGCCACCGATGTTGTCCAAGGGAAGGGCATTAGGACCCATACAGGTTGGTACCGGTGTCGTTGCAGAGCAATGTGTGGTTAAGTGCCTTGCTCAAGTACACAACAGGCTGCCTCAGCTGAGGCTCGAACTAGCGACCTTCAGATCACTAGACTGACACCTTAACCACTTGGTCACCCGCCACACATTTTGAATAATTACTAGCATAGATTTCAAATACAATATATGCAGGGTTAAAAGCCATTGTTAATTGGGGAATGAGAATTCCACACTTGTTGTAAGATCCTACTGAGCCCAAAATATGCTCACATAATTTGCTTTGTATAATAACAAAATATTCTACTTAAGCTTCTTTCAGATCATTTTTCCAACTAATGTGGACAATTGAATATCTTAAGAAGTATGGCAATATTATCAGTATATATTAGTCTTAAATACCATATATTATGGAATGCCATAATATACAGACTATACTGTATAGTCTACCCTCCCTATAAGTGAGAAGCTTACATCAAATCCTACTGCATTCTTAATAACAGTACTAGCAATCTATTGGCATATCATGGACAACGTTCTGAACAAATAAAGGTAAGGTGCGTCACATCTGGAGTTTCTCCGGTTAGCGAATGATTTCCTTCCACGCCTCTCTGATGTAGTGGGGAACTGTGTACAAGGCAAGTTACAGCAGTGGTTTGCCATTGCCGTCTGCCAGGAGAGTTTCCAAAGAGATAACCAGCTGGTAATCCAGCATGGATGGAAAACGTGCAGGGGAGCCAGCTGGCTGGATTCGAACTCGGGACCTTTCGTCCCGAAGTCCGATGCTGATGCCACTACACCACCAGCCGATGTTCGATTCACATGAAATTTCGCTTAGTTTCATTTTGAACTAGTTGTTGGCTGCAACAATATTGAACTTAATTTTAGTGCAGCAGAGTAATACTGTGCTTGTAAATCAAATACATGAAAGATTCACACACACACACAGACACATGCACGCACGGACAAGCAAACATCATGCAATAGTTTTGATCATTAAATTATTAATTAGTATTCTTTCATGTTATGGTTTTAAAATTTTTCTTGAAATAATCCAATTTAATGCATTTAATTAATTTATCCAATGTTAATCATATTAAGGACTAATTAAGGCACATTTGTTCGGGATTGCCTTCTAGCAGGCTTTAATGACACCTGTTGTAAAAGACAGGGTAAAGTCAAAAACAATCAGCAGATTTCAGATATTCATCTCAGTATTAGACAAGATCAAGAGTGAGTCACCGTTGGAAACTCTATAATGGGGGGGATTCATTACTATTTTACCAATGTATAATTGTTGTTGAAGAAGCAGGAACAATGACATTTGGAGCAATGCTGCAAATCTGCACAGGAAGCTTACTGTAGTGTGAAGCTACCATGATCTCACCAAGGATCAACATATTGGATGTTACCAACGTATAGCAAATAACAGGAATTCTGCAGATGCTGGAAATTCAAGCAACACACATAAAAGTTGCTGGTGAACGCAGCAGGCCAGGCAGCATCTCTAGGAAGAGGTGCAGTCGACGTTTCAGGCCAAGACCCTTCGTCAGGACTAACTGAAGGAAGAGTGAGTAAGGGATTTGAAAGTTGGAGGGGGAGGGGGAGATCCAAAATGATAGGAGAAGACAGGAGTGGGAGGGATAGAACCGAGAGCTGGACAGGTGATAGGCAAAAGGGATACGAGAGGATCATGGGACAGGAAGTCCGGGAAGAAAGACAAGGGGGGGGGTGGGACCCAGAGGATGGGCAAGGGGTATATTCAGAGGGACAGAGGGAGAAAAAGGACAGTGAGAGAAAGAATGTGTGTATAAAAATAAGTAACAGATGGGGTACGAGGGAGAGGTGGGGCATTAGTGGAAGTTAGAGAAGTCGATGTTCATACCATCAGATTGGAGGCTACCCAGACGGAATATAAGGTGTTGTTCCTCCAACCTGAGTGTGGCTTCATCTTTACAGTAGAGGAGGCTGTGGATAGACATATCAGAATGGGAATGGGATGTGGAATTATAATGTGTGGCCACTGGGAGATCCTGCTTTCTCTGGTGGACAGAGCGTAGGTGTTCAGCAAAGCGGTCTCCCAGTCTGCGTTGGGTCTCGCCAATATATAAAAGGCCACATCGGGAGCACCGGACGCAGTATATCACCCCAGCCGACTCACAGGTGAAGTGTTGCCTCAACTGGAAGGACTGTTTGGGGCCCTGAATGGTGGTAAGGGAGGAAGTGTAAGGGCGTGTATAGCACTTGTTCCGCTACATCTTTCCCTCCCCCCCTCTTTCTGCACATCTTTTCCTCTTCCCCTCTCTCTGCACATCTTTCCCTCCCCCCCCCCGCATTCTGCAGGGATCGCTCCCTAGGCGACTCCCTTGTCCATTCGTCCCCCCCATCCCTCCCCACTGATCTCCCTCCTGGCACTTATCCGTGTAAGCGGAACAAGTGCTACACATGCCCTTACACTTCCTCCCTTACCACCATTCAGGGCCCCAAACAGTCCTTCCAGGTGAGGCGACACTTCACCTGTGAGTCGACTGGGGTGATATACTGCGTCCGGTGCTCCCGATGTGGCCTTTTATATATTGGCCTTTTATATACCTGACGCAGACTGGGAGACCGCTTTGCTGAACACTTACGCTCTGTCCGCCAGAGAAAGCAGGATCTCCCAGTGGCCACACATTTTAATTCCACATCCCATTCCCATTCTGATATGTCTATCCACAGCCTCCTCTACTGTAAAGATGAAGCCACACTCAGGTTGGAGGAACAACACCTTATATTCCGTCTGGGTAGCCTCCAACCTGATGGCATGAACATCGACTTCTCCAACTTCCGCTAAGGCCCCACCTTTCCCTCGTACCCCATCTGTTACTCATTTTTATGCACACATTCTTTCTCTCACTCTCCTTTTTCTCCCTCTGTCCCTCTGAATATACCTCTTGCCATCCTCTGGGTCACCCCCCCGCCCCTTGTCTTTCTCCCCGGACCTCCTGTCCCATGATCCTCTCGTATCCCTTTTGCCAATCACCTGTCCAGCTCTTGGCTCTATCCCTCCTCCTCCTGTCTTCTCCTATCATTTTGGATCTCCCCCTCCCCTTCCCACTTTCAAATCCCTTACTCACTCTTCCATCAGTTAGTCCTGACGAAGGGTCTCGGCCTGAAACGTCGACTGCACCTCTTCCTACAGATGCTGTCTGGCCTGCTGCGTTCACCAGCAACTTTGATGTGTGTTGAAGGTATAGCAAAACCTCCTGAAATCAGAATTGCAGACATGTAACAGCTTTGGTGGCACACTGATGTACTTGGTGAAGTCACAAAGTCATTTATTATTAAAAGTTTTCTGTAACCACGCAGTGAATCTGGAAAAAAAATCTGCCAATTTGTTAACCAAATCAAAGAGAATTTGTTTTGATCATTATGGCAAGCTGCATAATAGTTAGTGTTCTAAGAAATAAGACTCCTTAGAGACTTATAGTAAGGATTTGCATTTATCTAGCCATTTATTCCTTGATGAAATGATGCTTTTCGATGCAGCTGGCTTTCAAGAAGACAGTTATATGTTACCTTTCATCCAGAAAGGAGCTGAGTAATGGAGCAGGGATTTCTACAGTGACTTGGTGAGACCACATCTTCAGTGCTGTGTACCATCCTGGTCTTTTTGTGGAAGGATAGTCTTGCTGTTGAAGGAATACAGCAAATGTTCATCACACTGATTTCTATGATGGGACAACCTGGCACATACTTACCAGCTGGCAGCTCATTCCCCACTTGCATCACCCTCTGAGGGAATAAGTTCCCCCTCAGGTTCCCCTTCAATATTTCACCTTTCACCCTAACCTGTACCCACTAGTTCTAGCCTCACCCAACCTCATTGGGCAAAGCCTACTTGCAACCTATCCTATCTATAACTCTCATAATATTTCATACCTCTATCAAATCTCCACTCATTTTCCTCAAGCCCTGACGTCTCAAGCTCTGACGCCATCTTTGAAAATTTGTTGGTACCCCTTCAATTGTATTGATATCTTTCTCTTGATGGTTGAGCAGAACTGCACACAATACTCCAAATTTGATCTCACCAATGTCTTGTACGAATATAATGTCTCAGCTCCTGATTTATGAAAGCCAATGTTCCAAACACTCTCTTCACAGCCTTATCTACCTGTGACACCATTCTTAAGGAATTATGGATCTGTATTCCCAGATACCTTTGTTCCACCACATTCCTCACAGTGCCCTACCAATCACTATTTAACTCCTACCCTGGCTTCTCTTCGTAATCTGCAACACCTCATATTTATCAGAATCAAATTCTATCTGCCATTTTTCTGTCCATTTTTTCCAGCTGGTCCAGATTCCACTGCAAGTCTTCATACTGACCACTACCCCTCTCCCCCAGTCTTGATGCCATCCACAAATTTGCTGATCCAGTTAACCACATTATCATCCAGATCGCTCATATAGATGACAAGTAACAATAACCCAGCACTGATCCATGTGGCACACCGCTAGTCACAGGCCTCTAGTCAGAGTGATAATCATCTATTACCACTCTGTGGCTTCTTCTGTGAAGACAATGTCTAATCTAATTTACTACTTCATCCTGAATGCCATGCCAAGCGATTGAACCTTCTGAACCAGCCTCCTATATGGGGCTTTGTCAAAGTCATTGCTAAAGTCCATGTATACAACGTCCATTGCCTTTCCTTCAACAACCTACCTGTGTCCATCTCCTGAGTAAATACAGATGCAAAAAAATCCATTTTGATCTCCACATTTCTTTTTGCTCCATGCATAGATGAGTGTGCTGATCTTCAAGAGAACTAATTTAATTCTTTGCAATCTTTTGCTCTTAATGTATCCATAGAAGCTTGTCACCTCATCTGCTAGAACAACCTGATGTCCCCTTTTAGCCCTCCAGATTCTCCTTTTAGGTGTTCTCTTGCATTTCTTAAATTGCTCAAGTTCCTCGTTTGATCCTTGCTGTCTGTACTTGATAAGTACCTCCTCCTTCTTCTTAACCAGGGCCTCAATATTCCTCAAAAACCAAGGTTCCATAAACCTATTGGCTTTGCTTTTTGTTCTAACAGGAAAAATCAAACTCTGTAATCTCAATGTTTCCATTTTGAAGACCTTCCACTTACCTTTTGCCAGATAACAAACTATCCCAATCCACAATTGTTGGGTAATTTCTGATGTCATCAAAATTGGCCTTTCTCCAATTTAGAGTATCAATCCGAAGACCAGTCCCATTTTTTTCCATAGTTATCTTGAAACTAATGTCATTGTAGTCACTGAAACCAAAGGGCTCCCCCCTATACAATTCCATCATCTGCCCTGCCTATTCCCTAATATTGTGTTCTCTCTTGTATTGGAAAATGGAAAGGTGACAACTCATAATTTCTGCATTTCTATGAATGCATAGTTCCTGTGGATGCAGAAAAAGTTAGGCTTCAAAATTATATGAAGCTTGTTTTTTTATGGTAATGATACATCAGTTGATATATAGACATTACCCTTCAACATTATGAAAAAATAATCCATGTATAAAATAACCAATGTTATTAAAATGTTCATAAATGCTAAATGAAGATAATTTTCCCCTCATGAAGAAAACTGATTTGCAGGGGATAGATCATTACCAAATAAGTAGTTAGCGTGTTTAAACAACATTTATAGTAACTGGTTTGTGCTGACAGGCCAACCGCAAATGTGCTGGTTCACTACATAGCGCAAAACAGAGTTGTAGAATTAGCATCTACTGCAAATACACTGAGAGAATTGAAAGGAGCATGAAGAGGAGAAAACAGTGCAAAGAAAAATCCAGCAACCACCCTCCCTTCCACCTCACCAAGATAAGGCAGCTGTGGTTCACCAGACTATTCTTAAAATCTTTTTCTATTGGATGTTACATTTCTTCCTTTAAAATAGCAAAAAAAACCCACTTATTATCCCTTTGAAGAAGAAGAACAATAATATGACATCATGGGTGTGTGCCTGTACTTGTTTCTATATATCAACCTGTGCAGACTGGTGCTTCTCCTTTTTCTCTTACACCAATGGAAGAGTGAGATACAAAACATCAATGGTGCTGTATTTCTGTTTTGCTGAGCAGCATCTCTTGATTTGATGATTCTGACAGTTCTACATGACGGACCTAGACTGTGTTCATCTGGCATCTCTGAGCATTCATCCAGAACTTGAAGCAATGGTGGGATTTAAAGTTTCAAAAATCCTCATGTACTAATAATCAGGTATGGTGGACATGGAGATTGGACAACTATCTATGAACTATGAAGTGAGGCAGATAGAAACAGCTAGCTGGACAATGCTGAGGATGTTCTACGAGTCTGTGGTGGCCAGTGCTATCATGTCTGCTGTTGTGTGCTGGGGCAGCAGGCTGAGGGTAGCGGACACCAACAGAATCAATCAACAAACTCATTCGTAAGGCCAGTGATGTTGTGGGGATGGAACTGGACTCTCTCACGGTGGTGTCTGAAAAGAGGATGCTGTCTAAGTTGCATGCCATCTTGGTCAATGTCTCCCATCCACTACATAATGTACTGGGTGGGCACAGGAGTACATTCAGCCAGAGACTCGTTCCTCCGAGATGCAGCACTGAGTGTCATAGGAAGTCATTCCTGCCTGTGACCATCAAACTTGACAACTCCTTCCTTGGAGGGTCAGACACCCTGAGCCAATAGGCTGGTCCTGGACTTATTTCTTAATTTACTGGCATAATTTACATATTACTATTTAACTTTGTATGGTTCTATTACTATTTATTATTTATGGTGCAACTGTAACGAAAACCAATTTCCCCCGGGATCAATAAAGTATGGCTATGACTATAAAGAAATAATAGACAAACAAGAATTTAGTGTGAAACAAGATTTTAGCAAGTATTTAAATATAGACATATAAACTAATTATCTAATTAGCAGAAACAAAAGTAGCGAAGAATATATGTATATATTATTTCTCACGCCTTCATATGTAAGTATTAAAATAGATGTCAAATACACTCAAAAATTTCTATAGATGTACTGTGGAGAGCATTCTGACAGGCTGAATCACTGTCTGGTATGGGGGGTGGGGGTGCTACTGCACAGGACGGAAAGAAGCTGCAGAGGTTTGTAAATTTAGTTGGCTCCATCTTGGGTACTAGCCTACAAAGTACCCAGGACATCTTCAAGGAGTGGTGTCTCAGAAAGGCAGTGTCCATTATCAAGGACCTCCAGCACCCAGAGCATGCCCTTTTCTCACTGTTACCATCAGGCAGGAGGTACAGAAGCCTGAAGGCACACACTCAGCAATTCAGGAACAGCTTCTTCCCCTCTGCCATCCGATTCCTCAATGAACATTGAAACCTTGAACACTACCTCAGATTTTTAATATATATAATTTCTGATTTTTGCGCAATTTTTAATCTATTCAACATAACGTATACTGTAATCAATTTATTTATTTATTTATTATTATTTTCTTCTATATTATGTATTGCATTCAATTGCTGCTGCTAAGTTAACAAATTTTACGACACATGCCAGTGATAATAAACCTGATTCTGATTCTGAACTACTTTGAAAATATACATTTTCAATACTTATAGAAGAGATAATACAACCTAAAAGCAGAAACAACACTTAAGTATGATCAATATTCATTGTGGATAATGTAGAATGTTCCAGCTCTCCTTGTACATGCTTCAGCTTTCAGAGTGGTAGCATGGTCTAAATGCATGTGAAGTGCAAAAATTGCAGAATACTCTTCATATTCATTTTGAAATAGTGAATGTACAGAACCAGAGAAATAGAATTTCAAATAGCTATTTCTACAAAGCAACGATAAACACTCCATTAAAATAAGGATTGGTAAGCAAAGGTAGGTCAGAGACAAGTTTTTTATTTTTTTTAAATTTTTATTTAGAGATACAGTGGGAAACAGACCCTTCCGGTTCATCCAGCAACCCACTGATTTAACCCTAACCTAATCACAGGACATTTATAATGACCAACTAACCTACTAACCAGTTCGTCTTTGGACTGTGAGAGGAAACTGGAGCATGAGGAGGAGACCCATTGGCACCCGGAAAGGAGTGTAAATACTTGCTCGCTGAAGATGCTGGAAATGAACACCAAACTCTGACGGCTCCTACCTGTAATAGCATCATGCTAACCACTATGCTCACCACCTCCCCCCGCCCCCCCAACAAAAGAAAGTTATAGAGAATCAAAGGATATGTCACTGCTCTGGAGTTGCATAATGGCTGCTGGCTGGCGCATATTTGTGAAATCCATAAGATATCAATTTAGGAACAAATTATAACTGTGACTTCCATTTCGATGGAATTTAGAATAATATTTGTGTTTGCTTCATTCTTTTCTGTTGTTATTAATAACAAAATGATATTGTTATTAACAGGGTCATCATAGAACTATAAATGTTGAATTGACGTTATAAAAAATGCCATGTCTCAATAGTGATACCGAAATCTGAGATTTTACAGGTTCAGTGATTAACAATGATGTTATTATTAGGACTTGATTATAACCTTCAAAAGGATATAATATGCTAACATTACAGCAATACCATTTGATAAAGAGATTTGAGAATATAGTGCTAATATCTTGGTATGTAAATAAAGAAAATAACTGGAGTAACTACTATAATAGCTTCAAAATCTTGAAATTATTGGCTCTAAATTGCTTTCTGACAAGAGTATTGATTTGATAAGTGCTCTTTGGAGAAAATTTGCTATTGTAATGGGACCTGTGTGATTAAAAGGATTCTGCTGAATTGTTTGCCATGAATAACTTTAAAGCCTTGCTTACAGTATTATTTTAAACAGTATAGAATTTTTATTGTCTTCAAATGCTGGAAGATTTTCCAAGAGGCAGAAAGCAAATTGGAAAATTAAAAGACTAGATAATTGAACAAATAGAAACTCCTAAATGCATATTTCTGCAAACTTTAGAATGAATTGAATTACCTGCCTAATAGTATAATGATAACGATTTCTCTATCACTGTGCATTGAGGTGTGAAATCAAGAGGTTATCCATGGTTACATCTTCTCCCACTCACACTTCCCTACAGTACTTGTATCGACAGCTGTTACCGTTTTTCAAATGAATAATAATCTTTGGCTGCCTTATCATTTATCTCTCCAAAATCTAAATGCCTCACATAACGAAAAGGCAAAATACTGCAGATTCTGCAAGTCTAAAGTAAGAATTCAAAAATGGAAAATGTCAGAATAACATTCATTGAGCACAAATCATCTTCAATACCATAACCATAAATAAACTGATTTCTAAACTCTTGAGTTTGGTCTTGGGGGCCCCCATCTGCAATTGGCTTCTAGACTGTCTCATAAGTAGACCTCCATCAAATAGAATTGCCATAACATTTCATCCACCTTGAATACAGGTGCTCCCCAGGGATGTGTGCTCAGTCTCCTGCTCTACTCCTTGTGTACCCATGATTGCATGGCCAGGTACAGCACCGGCTTGACCTTTAAGTTATCAGCCAGATCAACGGGATGATGAGACAGAGTACAGGAAAAAGATAGTAAACCTTGTGTCATGGTATCAGAACTATAAGCTAGCCTCATTCAGCAAGACAAAAGAGTTAGTTGTTGACCAAAGGAAACTAGGAGAGGAGGAGTGATGTGGTGGGCAGATCACACCTCTCTTCATCATGGAGCTGCTATAGAGATAGTTGACAGTTTCATGTCCCTTAGCATGCATATCACCAGCAGTCCCACTTGGTCCCTACACACTGATGTTGTGATGACGAAAGTGACTTAGGGTATTCACTTTCTTAGCCACCTGAGAAGATATGGCATGTCCACAAGGTTTCTCTTCAACTTCAGATAAACTATAGAAAGTATTCTGACAGGTTGTATCCTAGCTTGTTCTGGCAATTGCCCCGTTCTTGACTGTCTGAACCCGTAAAGAGTAGTGAACATAGCCCAGTCCATCACTTCCCCCCATCCAGTCCATCTTCATGGAGTGTTATTTTGGAAAGGTGAGGGGCATCATCAAGAATGCTGGCTGCCTTAGTCATTCCATTTCCTCCTTTGTACTTTTTGGAAACAGAAGCAGGAGCTAGAAAGCTCAGACAACCTGAGTTATGAGAAGTTTCTTTCCACATAGCTATCAGACTTGTAAATCAATCTCCTCTTTCCCGACGCAGGCTAGGAGACTGTTTCGCTGAACACGTACGTTATGTCCGCCAGAGAAAGCAGGATCTCCCAGTGGCCACATATTTTAATTCCACGTCCCATTCCCATTCTGACATGTCTATCCACGGCCTCCTCTACTGTCAAGATGAAGTGACACTCAGGTTGGAGGATCAACAGCTTATAGTCCGTCTGGATAGCCTCCAACCTGATGGCATGAACATTGACTTCTCTAACTTCCGTTAATGCCCCACCTCCCCTTCATACCCCATCCCTTATTTATTTATTATTATTTTTTTTTTTCTCTCTCTTTTTTCTCCCTCTGTCCCTCTCACTATAATTCCTTGCCCATCCTCTGGGCTCCCCTCCCCCTTTCTTTCTCTGGAGGCCTCCCGTTCCATAATCCTCTCCCTTCTCCAGCCTCGTATCCCTTTTGCCAATCAACTGTCCAGCTCTTGGCTCCATCCTTCCTCCTCCTGTCTTCTCCTATCATTTCAGATCTCCCCCTCCCACTTTCAAATCTCTTACTATCTCTTCTTTCAGTTAGTCCTGTTGAAGGGTCTCGGCCAGAAACGTCGACTGTACCTCTTCTTATAGATGCTGCTTGGCCTGCTGCGTTCACCAGCATTTTTTTGTGTGTGTTGCTCCTCTTTCCCACCTCTTTCTCAATGGTGCTGCCACATTCTTGAACTCTTAATTTTAGCTCTTTCTGTTGTTTTGTTATTGTCATGTTAGGTTTCTTTCTGTTCAATCTTTGAACTAATCTGCTGTTTTTGCACTTTCTTATTGTTTTTATTATTACTGTTTACTCTGAACTTTATTTCAACAAGCAATCTCATTGCACCCTGGTATATATGACAATAAACTAATCCAATCTAATTGAAGTGCTGAGCAGGTCAGGAACAGAGAGTTACAGTAGCATTATTAGTTAATGATCTTTTGTTAGGAATAGAAAAATATAATGACACAGGAGTTTTAGCATAGGCCCTCTGTTAGGGGTGGTACTGGTGGCTCACAGCTCTAGCAGTTCTGATCTCTGATGCCGCTAATGTGGAGTTTGTATTTTTCCCTGTGACTGCGTGGATTGTCCTTGCTGTCCTAGTTTCCACTCACGTCCCTGTTGCATGCTGGTTGTTAGGTTAATTGATGAATAGAAATTACTCCCGGGTCAGAGAGTGATAGTAAAATAGGGGGTAATTGAAGGGCATGGGAATAGATTAGGGGGAAATAAGTGGGAGAATAGGATCAGCGGGAATAGTCTGAGATCTGAATCTAAAGTAGGTAACAAAAGGATAGTACATAAAGGAGAATCCATAAATGGAAAATGAATATTTAAAAAACTGGAAGATGATGATGAAAGGCAAATGAGGGCAAGTAACAAAATAAAAAAAATGAGCCTGGAGAAGTTGTAGATGGTGAAGCAAAATTGTCATTTGATTTTGTTTTTAATTTAAATGTTGAGTCTGAACTTAGAGTAAATAAGTTGGGCGCCACGGTACCATAGCGGTTAGTGCGATGCTATTACAGCTTGGGGCATCAGAGTTCAGTACTGACATCATCTATAAGAAGTCTGTGTATCCTGTAGAAGAAGACGAGGGCTTTCTCCTGGTCCTCTGGTTTCCTCCCACAGTTCAAAGGTATGCCAGTTAGTAGGTTAATTGGTCATTGTAGATAGTCCTGTGATTGGGCTAGAGTTAAATCAGGGGTTAGCGGGAGCTGCTTGTTGGTGTGGCTTTAGGGCTGGAAGGGTCTATTCCACACTGTATCTCCAAATAATTATGTCTAGTTTGAAAAAACAATATTGTTCTTTAATCTTATGTTCTCATTTATTGGGATGGTATTCTTAGATGTCAAGCTGATTCCAGAAATTGAGATAGAAAAATCAACAAAAGGTAGGGAATATTTTCAAGTTCAAGTTGATTGTCGCCTGACTATTTCTATATACAACCCAGTAAGACAGTGGTGCACCCACAATACATAAATCACACACAGCACTAAAACAATATGGAACCACAAATAAGTTAATAAAATATAATTCACAATGAGCGTGAAGTGTGCAGCACAGGTAAACAGTAAACAGTACAGTAAAGAGCAAACAGCTGGCAGTACAAGTGATGAGACTTCATTGGCGGAAGGGTATCTATTAGCTTCACAGCCTGGGGAGAGGAGCTGGGAGACCCTGATGATCCTTTCAGTGTTTTTTGCTATCCTCTGTAGGGTTTTGAGGTCCGGTGGCTTGCAGTTTCCGCACCACACAATGATGCAGCCAGACAGGATGTTCTCGATGGTGCTCCCGTAGAAAGTTGTAAAAACTGGGGCAGGGAGACTTGCATGCCTCAGCCTCCTCAGAAAGTGTAAAAGCTGCTGTGCTTTCTTAACTAGTGAGGAGATGCTGTGGGTCCAGGTTAGATTGTCCGTTACGTGGACACTAAGGAACTTGTGCTCTTCACTCTCTCCACAGCAGAGCCATTGATGCGCAATGGAGAGCGCTTGGCTTTCACCTTCTTGAGGTCCACAATCATCTTGTTTGTCTTGCCCATGATGAGACTCTGACTGTGTTCTCTCACCATTTGAGAAGCCTCTCTGTGTGCTGACTCATCATTGTTGCTGATGAGGCCAATCGCTGTTGTATCATCAGCAAACACTGCGGTTTGAGCTGGATCTGGCAGTGCAGTCGTGAGTCAGCAGTGTGAATAGCAGCAGGCTGAGCAAACAACCCGGGGAGGGGGCATTAGTGATCAGTGTTATGGAGCTTGGGATAATGCTGCTAACTTGTTCTGACTGTGGTTCTTCTGTCAAGAAGTCTAAGATCCAGTTATAGAGAGGGGTGCTGAGTCTCAGTGAAGATAGTTTAACCCACCAACCTCTGAGCTGAAGTCAATGAACAAAATTCTGGCATACGAAGCATCGTTTTCTCGGTGGGAAAGATGGAGTGGAGGGCCGAGGCTGTGGCATCATTCATGAACCAGCTGAGCGATTGGTAAACTGGAAAGGATCCAATGCTGCTGGAAGGTGGGACTTTATGCAAACCATTACCAGCCGCTCAAAACACTTCATGATTGTGGAGGGTAAGCAATGTAAAAATGTGTGAAAGGTGAGCATTATGAGCAAGATACTGTAGATGATCTTTTTCCCCATACAGTGAGAACGTGAAGTGGCATCAATATATCAGAAAGGAGGTGAGGGTGGGGAGAGGTCACAAGAAGACCCAAGGTGTGTGGAATGTTCTACACAAGTCATAAAGAGACTGGCATACTTACCATTCCTTTGGACTTCCAGAACAATATTGTTTATTTGAAGGAAATGAGTGAAATCACAGCAGAATCTAAGAGCAAGTTCAATAAGCCAAAGAAGGTAGTTGTGTCTGGAGACTGTTTTGCCCACTGGTTAAATAGGAGTCTTCTTTTGACACTCCTCCTGGCTCTCTTTATTAATACTAATGCACTAAATCAATGCTTCATCCATATCCCCGAAGCTGTAATCAATTAACAAGCTGCTTTTCTTCTACCCGTGCATATTACATCCTTGCAACCTTAAAGTGGAAGGGTGCAAAGTGAGTAATCTTTGCCATAAATCACCAAAATAAATTTACTCATCTCATGGCTTACATACCTTGGTCCCCTCTGTGAACACCAGTGACAACTGCTGAATCATCCTTGAACGAAGAACTCCAGAATCCTCACGACTTTCCTTCTATCTACTTCTGCAATCTCCTCCAAATTTGCATTTCTTTCTATACTCATCAGTTTTTCAGCATTAGCCTCTGATGGATCACCCCTCCTTTCCTCAGGATCAATGGTAGAACATCCTGCCAACCTCCATAAAGCCTTAGCATCAGCACTGCCCTAAATTAACTTAAATAACCATGTGTTCCAACAGTGGTGTGTAGAGGAGCACCTATGAATGTCAAATATGTCGAACATTGAAGTGGATGTGCTATAGCAACAGAAGACAGTGAATGTACACTTAGTTAACCACTTTATTAGATATAGGAGGTACCTAGTAAAGTTGCCACTGAGGGTATAGTGAAATCATCCCATAAATAGCTTTTCTTTCAAAGCTGTTGCAATAAATCAATTTATCCAACTATAATTATATGTTACTTTGTTGTTCAATGGGAGAATCTTAAGTCAATGGATCATTAGATAATTCTACTCTATCCTGTGAAACTTGTGAACTCTGTCTGCTGCTTCAATATAACTTTCATCTTAAAACTGCTTTGTACCGTGGTTTGGAACATCTTACATAGAACATAGAACATAGAATAGTACAGCACAGTACAGGCCCTTCAGCCCACAATGTTGTGCCGACCCTCAAATCCTGCCTCCCATATAAGCCCCCACCTTAAATTCCTCCATATACCTGTCTAGTGGTCTCTTAAACTTCACTAGTGTATCTGCCTCCACCACTGACTCAGGCAGTGCATTCCATGCACCAACCACTCTCTGAGTGAAAAAACCTTCCTCTAATATCCCCCTTGAATTTCCCACCCCTTACTTTAAAGCCATGTCCTCTTGTATTAAGCAGTGGCGCCCTGGGGAAGAGGTGCTGGCTATTCACTCTATTTATTCCTCTTATAATCTTGTACACCTCTGTCATGTCTCCTCTCATCCTCCTTCTCTCCAAAGAGTAAAGCCCTAGCTCTCTTAATCTCTGATCATAATGCATACTTTCTAAACCAGGCAGCATCCTGGTAAATCTCCTCTGTACTCTTTCCAATGCTTCCACATCCTTCCCATAGTGAGGTGACCAGAACTGGACACAGTACTCCAAGTGTAGCCTAACCAGAGTTCCATAGAGCTGCATCATTACATCGCGACTCTTAAACTCTGTCCCTCAACTTATGAAAGCTAACACCCCATAAGCTTTCTTAACTACCCTATCCACCTGTGAGGCAACTTTCAGGAATCTGTGGACATGTACCCCCAGATCCCTCTGCTGCTCCACACTACCAAGTATCCTGCCATTTAATTTGTACTCTGCCTTGGAGTTTGTCCTTCCAAAGTGTACCACCTCACACTTCTCCGGGTTGAACTCCATCTGCCACTTCTCAGCCCACTTCTGCATCCTATCAATGTCTCTCTGCAATCTTTGACAATCCTCTACACTATCTACAACACCACCAACCTTTGTGTTGTCTGCAAACTTGCCAACCCACCCTTCTACCCCAACATCCAGGTCGTTAACAAAAATCACAAAAAGTAGAGGTCCCAGAACAGATCCTTGTTGGACACCACTAGTCACAATCCTCCAATCTGAATCTACTCCCTCCACCACCACTCTCTGCCTTCTGCAGGCAAGCCAATTCTGAATCCACCTGGCCAAACTTCCCTGGATCCCATGCCTTCTAACTTTCTGAATAAGCCTACCATGTTTAGTAATCTTGTTTAGTAACATCTTATTTTATTTCAACGCAACTTGTGTTTGAACTAGAATTAGAATTTTACTTCTTACATCCATCTCACAACCTGAGGGAGTAAAGATCTTTATGTAGAATATCCATCACAGTGTGCAGGCAATAAGGGAGAGAAATGTGGGAAGATATTGCTCAAACACCAAAATTGTATACATAATTATTTTGAATACATGCATGTCCAGTCAAGTACAATGTACAGTCAGATATGCAATCAGATCAATGTTGTGACAGGACCCTGAATTACCCCTATGAACTGTGCTCGTTTACCCCTATTAACTGTGCTTTTGAAAAGAGAGAGAGAGAGTTATTTCACACCAACAACTTGTTTGTAAAAGAGAGAGAGAGAGATGAAGACTAACTGTGGGACTGTCACTTTAAGGAACGACAAAGAACTAGTTAACTTTTGAATTTCTGCTGAGTTGGAGACAGCACCGAGCAGCTCGTAAGTTGCTATGGTGACCAGCAGTGTTATTTAATGGACACTCCATGTTATGATTTTCGGCAGGTTGTTGATACTTCTTCAAGGACTTTTTGCCTGCTTGTGCATTTCTTCACAGAGAGAGGAAGGAGGGATTATTTGAATGACAGTTGATGCTCAGTATGGGAAGATAAAATAGGAGGTCAAGTGATAGATCTCTGACACACGTTGTGCCCACAGGAAAAATGGGTTTTAGAGGATCGATCAGGCGGATCGATCCGTCACTCCTGCAGTGGAAAGAGGAAAAGGGTTGACTGGTGGGGAGTTGTCCATGTGTCCACCCTCGCCTGGGGGATAGTTCCACCACAGAAAACCAGTCCCCTTTGTTAAAGTCACAGTCGGTGACTTTTAAAGGAGTTCGAAGGACAACGAGAAGATCGATGGCGTCAGCTCACCTGAAGACTCAAATCTCTCCCTCTCTCCGTCACTACTCAACTCAATACCAAGAACTGAACTGAAATGAACTTTACTCTTCATCATAAGACTGTATCTTTTTACCCCTAGACTTAAAGAAGCTTGGTTTTTCATACATATATTTCCACACTTACTGATATACTTACTTATATATATAACCATTGCTAACCTGTTTGATTTACCTACATTTACATTACTGTATTGCATAGTTACTAATAAATATTATTAGTTTATATCAATACTGGGCTCCAAAGTGTTTTCCATCTCTGCTGGTTCTTTATTCCCGTCATGGGGTTCGTGACAACGTGTATTGATAAATCTGATGGCCTAGTGAAAGAAGCTGTCATGGAGCCTGTTGGTCCTGGCCCTGATACTGAGGTACCATTTGCTAGATGGAAACAGCTGAAGCAAATTGTGTTTGGGGTGGTTGGAATCCCTGATGATCATCCAGACCCTTTTTAAGCACTGCTGCTGTAAATGTCCTGAATAGAGGAAAGGTCACATCTGCAGATGCATTGGGCTATCCACACCACTCTCTGCAGTGCCCTGCAATTGAGGGTAGTGTGGTTCCCATACTAGGCAGTGATACAGCCAGTCAGGATTCCCTCGATGGTGCCCTTGTAGAAAGTCTTGAGGATTTGGGGAGTCTATTTCTGAAAGCAATGCAGAAAAGGTTGTGATCAGTAGAAGCATATTCTGACTTGTTCTGTTGAAATTTTAAATATTTATTGACCAGCTTTTATGTAACTCCACATAAGAAACAGAGTATAGTTAATGCCCGTGAATATTTTTGAATTATTGCTTACAAAACTAGGACTCCTTTCTTTTCGCAAATAACAGGAATTCTGCAGATGCTGGAAATTCAAGCAACATACATCAAAGTTGCTGGTGAACGCAGCAGGCCAAGCAGCATCTATAGGAAGAGGCGCAGTCGACGTTTCAGGCCGAGACCATTCGTCAGGACTCCTTTCTTTTACTAAGTAAACCTTCTGAACTGACGTCAATGTTTTGTGATATTGTCAGTTAAGTAAGACTACACATATTTTTCCAAACGTCATATGAAATACTGTATACAAACAATGACCACTTTGTTAGCTGCACCTGTACACCTGCTTGTTAATGCAAATATCTAGTTAATTGATCATGTAGCAGCAACTCAATGTATAAAAGCGTGCAGGCATGGTCAAGGGGTTTAGTTGTTGTTTAGACTAAATATCAGAAAGGGGATGAAATGTGAATTAACTGCCTTTGACCGTGGAATGTTTGTTGGTGCTACATGGGGTGGTTTGAGTATTTCAGAAATTGCTGATCTCCTGGGTTTTTAATGCACAACAGTATCTAGAATTTACAGAGAATGGTGCAAAAGCAAAATAAAAAAGTTCTAGAGGCCGGCAGTTCTGTGGGCGAAAACACCTTGTTAATGTCAGCCTGACACAAGATGATCGTAACTCAACATAAACCATTGTGTTCCAACAGTGGTATGCAGAAGAGCATCTTTGAATGTACAACATGTTGAACCTTGAAATGGATGGACTACAGCAGGAGAAGACAATGAACATACACTTAGTCATCATTTTATTAGATATAGGAGATACCTAGTAAAGTGGCCACTGACTGTATAGTGAAATCAACACATAAATAGCTTTTCTTTCAATGCTGTTGAAATAAATCAATTTATCCAACTATAAGTATACGTTAAATTGCTGTTCATTGAGAGCGTCTTAAGTTATGGATCATTAGGCAATTCTACTCTATCCTGGTAAAATTGAAAATATAACTCAAGCACGCAGCTTCAGAATTAAATCTCATTGTTTATTCAATTTCATTCAAAACATGGAACTTGATATGAACCATTTCAGAGCAAAACACTGCACTTACAGCATATTCTGAACATATATGTTTGTTCCTGCTGTGAGCATTGTTGGAAATTCAAATGCATAAGCCAGCATTAATACATACAATCATTACAGCCAGAAAAAGATTTCATTGGAAAGATCCTTGGCTAGGTGAACAAAATTTGCCAAAATTCTCTGAACATTAGGTTATGTTTAAATGATTTACTTTAGTTTGTCTTTCATGACAGTGACACAATAAGACTCAACCTGAGCTGTAATTGAAGAGCCATAGTGCATTATGGTGTGGGGCTACAAAACAGCTGTGCAGTGTGTTATTTAACACTACAGACTCAGAAGAGGTTCAGAAATGGTATTCATTGTCTCCAAACACATTAGTGATGTAGACTCAAGAAAGACTGCAGATGCTATCGCATCTGTTCTCATGACCAGGCTTTTCATTCCAGGACATCTGAGATATCCTTTTATTACAGAAAACAAGATTCTCCTTTCAGTGCTGTCAATGCAGTCCTTACCCTGTTCTTCTTTTCTTGCATATCTGCCCTCATTCAATCTTCCCATCCCCTAAAATAACAAGGATAAGGTTCCCCTTGTCTTTACTTGCTACTTCACAAGCTTTCAATCGTGCTAAGTGTTGCACCTGCTCCTATACTTCTGCCACCACCACTATTCAGACCCCTAAGCACTCCTTGTAGTTGAGGCCATACTTCACATGTTGATCCATTGGTGTCATTTATTGATTATTCATTAGCCATTAGGAAGAGTGTTGCAATGAGCGAAGGAAGGGAACCCAAGTGAAGGACACAGGCACGGAGATTGAGTTTGGATGCTTACACGGGCGTAAATGCCGAACAGTGAACAGGAGGGATCTTGACATGGAGCCTTGACTCAGAGAGGCAGAGTCTCATAGGTAAATCTTGAAGCTGGAGCTAAACTTAGAACAAATGGTTCTAAGCGGTCTGGAAGCGTAGTTATCTCACAGGAAAAAGACCAACGAACCGGTGACTAGTGATTGTGATGCCAGGGTTCTAATACTGCAGTTCTTGATGGAAACCAGGTGTGCCATCATCAAAGAGAATTAGCAGTAAATGGGAAATTAACAGTCGGAATCAAGGCATAATCAAAGGAAATTCAGAGCAAGATAGGGAATTAATGATCAGGACCATGACAGTAACCTCCCCTCAACGGGAGTCTCCAGGTGATCCACCAGGCTTGTCCCGATCGAAATCATGAATGAGGGAGGGGTCCAGGATGAAGGAGTGGGGAATCCAGGAATGCTCCTCTGGACCGTATCCCTCCCAGTCGACCAAGTACTGGAGATCCCTGCCTCAGCGGCGCACATCCAGTAATCGCCGGACGGTGTATGCTGGGTGGTCGTCAATGATCCGGGCGGGTGGGGGGGGGGGGTTCGGCAGGAGGGCATAAAAGGGCTGACAGATACCAGCTTCAATTGGGAAACGTGGAATGTAGGATGGATGTGTATAGATTAGGGCAGTTTGAGTCGGACCGCCGGTGGGGTTGATAATACTCTCAATCTTGCATGGTCCCAGGAAGCTGGGGGTGAGTGTCTTGTGCTCGTCCTTGAGGGGGATGTCTTTAGAAGGGAGCCAAATCTTCTGCCCAGGCAGATAATCAGCACAGGAATCCGATGGCGATCGGCAATCCTCCGGTTGCTGTCGGCTGAGCGGAGCAGGGCCGCATGTGTGTCTTTCCAGATCTTGCGGCACTGGCAGAGATGGGCCTGAACAGAAGGCACAGCGATGTCGTCTTCATGGGCGGAGAACAGAGGGGGTTGGTAACCGTGGGATCATTCAAAAGGAGACATTCTGGTGGCGGTACTGACCAGGGAGTTTAGGGCATACTCTACCCAGGCGAGATGGGTGCTCCAGGTAGACGGGTTGTCAGCGATTATGCAGCGCAGTGCTGCTTCCAAGTCCTGGTTAGCCCATTCTGCTTGACCGTCCGTCTGCGGATGAAAGCCACATGACAGACTTACTGAGGCTCCAAGGGCTTGACAAAAAGATCTCCAGATATGAGAGACGAACTGGGGACCCTGGTCAGAAATAATGTCAGATGGAATCCCATGACAGCGGAAGACATGATGGACGAGAAGGTTGGCTGATTCATGAGCTGTAGGGAGTTTGGGAAGGGCTACGAAGGGCATGGCTTTGGAGAAGTGGTCCACCACAGTGAGTACAGCAGTGCTCCCATGTGAAGGGGGTAGTCCAGTAATGAAATCCAGAGCAATGTGAGACCAAGGGTGGCTAGGGACAGGTAGAGGATGAAGCAGCCCAGCAGGTGGTTGGTGGGAGACTTTTCCTCGGGCATGAACAGAACAGGCAGAGACAAAGGATCGGGTGTCAGCGTCCATGGCAGACCACCAGAAATGTCTCTTCAGGAGGGACAGAGCCCAATCGATCCTGGAATGGCAGGTGAAACGAGACGTATGCCCCCAGTGGAGAACCTGAGATCAAACGGAATCGGGCACAAAAAGGCCATTGGAGGGTCCGCTGCCTGAGTCCGGATGAGTCTGTTGGGCTTCTTTAAGTATGGCCTCAATCTCCCAGGTGAGAGCAGCCACTACACAGCATGGTGGAAGGATGGTCTCGGGGTTGGGAAGGCCCTCCTTGAAAATGTATTGACGGAAGAGAGCATCTGACTTCCCATTCTTGGAGCCAGGATGATAGGTGAGTGTAAACCTGAACAGGCCAAAAAATAATGCCCAACGGGCTTGGCGGGAATTCAGGCGTTTGGCGGTTTGGATATATGCAAGGTTCTTGTGATCGGTCCAGACGATAAATGGATGTTCCACTCCCTCCAGACAGTGCCTCCACTCCTCCAAAGCAAGTTTGACTGCCAGTAACTCCTGGTTCCCTACGTCGTAGTTCTGTTCGGCGGGGGGTAGCCGGCGAGAAAAGGAGGCACAGGATGAAGTTTTTGGTCAGGGCCTGAATGTTGGGAGAGGACCGCTCCCACCCCAGAGTCGGAGGCGTCGACCTCCACAATGAATTGATAAGTGGGCTCTGGTTGGACCAGAATGGGAGCGGAGGTGAAACGCCTCTTCAGCTCCAAGAAGGCAGCGTCCACTTCAGGGTCCCAGTGAAAAGGGGTCTTTGAAGAGGTGAGTCGAGTAAGGGGCGCTGCCACCAGGCTGTAATCCCTGATGAACCAACGATAAAAGTTTGCAAACCCCAGAAATCGCTGAAGTTGCTTGAGTGTCGTGGCCCCTCTTGGCCACTCCGCCACCGCCCGGAACTTTTTGGGATCCGCCCTCACTCGCCCACTCTCGATGATGGAACTGATTGAAGGAATGTGAAATTCGCACTTCTTGGCTTTTATGAATAGTTTGTTCTTCCAAAGCCTCTGCAGGGCCTAACGGACATGGTGGGTATGTTCCTGAAGACTGCTGGAGAAGATTAAGATGTCATCCAAATAAACAAACACAAAACGGTTAATAAAATCTCTAGGGACATCATCTATGAAGGCTTGGAAAACAACGGGGACATTGGTGAGGCAGAACGGCATGACCAGGTATTCAAGGTGGCCAAGAGGAGTGTTGAATGCTGTTTTCTACTCATCTCCCTCCCTTATCCTGACCAGATGATAGGCACTTTGTAGGTCCAACCTGGAGAAGATGATAGCTTCATGAAGTGAAGCAAAGTTGAGAAGGGGTAGAGGATATTTGTTCCTTACGGTTATGCTATTTAGGCCTTGGTAGTCTATGCAGGGACGCAGTGAGCCGTCTTTCTTCCCCACAAAGAAGAAACCTGCGCCAACAGGGGAAGATCAGGACTGGATAATGCCCACCATGAGAGAGTCATTTAAGTAAGCCTCTATTGCCTCCCTTTCTGGCTGGGACAAGTTATACAGCCGACTGGTGGGTGGAGGGACTCTGTGGAGAAGGTCAGTTGTGCAATCATAAGGGTGGTGTGGATGCAGGGACTCAGCTGGAACCGTGGATAAGTCGGGGGTTTTAGCGGCAGACGAGGTCATGGTGACTTCCGCAGGGGAAAGAGCCGATTGAAGAAAAATGGAGTGACAGAATGGGCTCCAGCTGGCTATCTTTCCAGTAGACCAGTCCGTGTGAGGATTATGGTGGACCAACCAGAGATACCCAAGAACTATAGGAGCTTGAGGAGAGGAAATTAAATTAAATTGTACAGTGGCATGCAGAAGTTTGGGCACCCCTGGTCAAAATTTCTGTTACTGTGAATAGCTAAGTGAGTAAAAGATGAACTGATTTCCAAAAGGCATAAAGTTAAAGATGTCACATTTCTTTAATATTTTAAGCAAGAAAACTTTTTTATTTTCATCTTTTACAGTTTCAAAATAACAAAAAAGGAAAAGGGCCCGAAGCAAAAGTTTGGGTACCCTGCATAGTCAGTACTTAGTAACACCCCCTTTGGCAAGTATCACAGCTTGTAAACACTTCTTGTAGCCAGCTAAGGGTCTTTTAATTCTTGCTTGGGGGGATTTTTGCCCATTCTTCCTTGCAAAAGGCTTCTAGTTCTATGAGATTCTTGGACCGTCTTGCATGCACTGCTCTCTTGAGGTCTATCCACTGATTTTCAATGATGTTTAGGTCAGGGGACCGTGAGGGCCACTGCAAAACCTTCAGCTTGCGCCTCTTGAGGTAGTCCATTGTGGATTTTGAGGTGTGTTTAGTTTCATTATCCCGTTGTAGAAGCCATCCTCTTCTCATCTTTGTCTTTTTTACAGACAGTGTGATGTTTGCTTCCAGAATTTGCTGGTATTTAACTGAATTCATTCATCCCACTACCAGTAAACGTTCCCCGTGCCATTGGCTGCAACTCAAGCCCAAAGCATGATCGATCCACCCCCGTGCTTAACAGTTGAAGGGGGGTTCTTTTCATGAAATTCTGCACCCATTTTTTCTCTAAATTTACTTTTGCTCATTGCAGCCAAAAAGTTCTATTCAAAAGGTTCAAAGGAACATCTGAACAAGCCTGATGCATTTTGGAAACAAGTCCTGTGGACTGATGAAGTTTAGATAGAACTTTTTGGCGGTAAAAACTGGTTTCCTCTTGTAAAATCAGAAGTAACTAGACTGGCTGTTATCCTTGATTCAGACTTCAATTTTAAATCTCACATAAAGAAAGTAACCACAGCAGTAGTTCTACACTTAAGAAATATTGCAAAGGTATATTAGTTTCTGTCACGTAATTTTGCTGAAAAACTAATTCACATTTTTATATCAAATAGACTAGATTATTGCACTGCACTTCTTGCTGGCCTTTCAAAGCAAGCTATTGACAAACTTCATCTCCTTCAGAAAACCAGGTTTAACAAAACCAGGAGAGATCATATTACTGCCATACTAGCTACTCTCATTGGCTTCCTACACCTTTTAGAATCTCCTTTTAAAGTTTCCTTACTTGTTTTCAAAGCTCTAATGGTCTGGGAGCAGAATGCATCACAGAGTCGTTTTCTATGTATTCTCCTGCTCAAGCTCTCAGGTCGTCTTCTGCCAGTCTCTTATACTTAAACAATTCTCCTCAAGAGATAATTGTCAGGTCAGCTTTTTTGAACTTTATTCCCACTCTGTGGAATTCAGTATCTAAAACCATAAGGGATGCAGACACAGTTGATACTTCTAAACACAATTCAAAACTTATTTATTAAATCTTGCTTTTAACTAACATCTTTTTGTCCTTTAATTTCATGTTTATTTTTGATTTTATTTTTATGTTTGTACTCTTTTCCCTTTGTTAAGCATTTTGAACTATGTCATCTGTATGAAATCTTATTATATGTTTATTTTATCTCAGCTCAAGCCTGTAATATTTAAGGTACAGGACAAGTATGCTCATTTCTCAATTGCTAAGAATTTCCAGACAATTCTAGTGGTAGTCAGTAGTGTAGCTTTCTGAATATTTACATAGTTATTTCTGTGTAGCCTTAATTGTTTAATGCTATTGTGTGCTGCCTTTGGAATGATACCAGATGTGGATATTACCATTGGAATAGTGTATACCTGTGGTGGGGTGTATGGGGTGTCAGGGAGGGGTAGCACCTCTGGTGGGGGAACATGTCGCGTCCTTTTCAAGGCGGTTAGTCCAACTTTGGTCCCCACCTGGCACTCAGCTCTCACCTGTGGCTCCCCATAGCAGTTTGCATGCGACAGCGGCCACACCCCGGGCAACAGCTTCGACAAGCCGGCTAAACCAGGTGAGGGTAGCCGACGGGTCTCAAACCCTCGGTGAGATAGGGAGTTGTCTATCCCAGCATGTGAAGACAGACTCCGGCGGATTGAGCGGACGAGACCTATGGAAGGTCCAACAGTCAAGAAGGCGGTCTCTGCAAGCGTCGTGGAACGTGTAGAGCAGGACAAGACACAGAAGACGTCCTGGTCATCCACTGCGCCTAGTCCCATCTCCAGCCGTCTCGACTCTTGTCTTGCCACTGGATCCAGATGGGAATTGGGAAGAGAGAGTGAGGCTGACGCTGCGTAACTCTCCTTCACTTAAATCCAAATCACGCGCTCGTCTCGACACCATCATAATGGTGTCGAGGTCCTCATCGATGTCAACGATGGACAAACAACAACAACAGTGTATACCTTCTTCATGTTCCATAGTCTTCCAATTTCCTCTTTTAATTCAGCATATTTCTGTTGTTTTGTAGTTTTTGCTTAGTGATTTCTTAGTATATTATGAGTGTTTGGAATGGCTATTAATTAAGCAGTTTTTGCTTGTTTATCCTGAAATATTATATCCAGATAGTTAATATGGATTTCCCTATCTGTAATAATGGATAGGTCATAATATAATTTGTAGGACTCTGACTCTGAAGCTGGTTCAGGCTTGTACTTATAGTAAAATTTGTTGTCTTTTACGAGTTTGTATTTCATAGCAAGATTTTGGCGAATGATGTTTGCCACTTGATTGTGCCTGTGTTAGTAATCAGATTGGGTTACACAGCTGCAGGATCCTGTAATAAGATGGATTGTTTTGGGTTATCTGGCATTTTCTGCATTTATCGTCTTGAATTTTTGATCTTTTATTATGTATTTTTGATTTTTTTGTGTTAACCACCTGATCCTGTAATGCCACAAGGAACCCGCCTGTTTCAGGGAAGAGGTCTCCAACTCTGAGCCAGGCTGTCAAAGCATCTAGTCTGCTCAGATCATGGGTATGTCTCCATGCTCTTCCATCAGTGATAATTTCATAATTTTTAGGGTTGTGCTTTCATTTAAGTTTAGTGCTAGGTAATTCTTATCAGAATTGCATATGCCTGCATGGTGCTCAGACTCCTGCTTTTGTTCATAGAGATATATTCTTAGATGCTATATCTGACAGTTGTGTAATTTTCTCATGTTTGTTATTCCTCTTGCTCCTTCTGTCCTAGGTAGTGTTAATCTAAATGTGTTCAAGTGTACATAGAGTTTTCTAAAATTTGTCATTTTAGTTCTTATTTTTCTTTGTAAATTTTCCAGACTACTTTCAGACCAAGATATTATGCCAAAAGAATATGTCAATATGAACAGAGCAAAAGTGTTTATTGCCTTTGTTATATTTTTACTATTGAACTCTGTTTTCTTAAGCTGTGAAGTAAATTCTGTCAAAATGTTTCCCTTTATTGCACCATGATCAATTTTCTTTGCTTGCTGATACTTGTATGTTTCATATTCATCCATCAGTTATATTGTTTCCTGCTACTTTGTTTTATATTCTACTTGCTCTATTGCGCCTTTCTTTATGTTGAATGATCTGTACTTAGCTAGTCCAAAGTTCATGTTAATATCTTTCGAAAATAGTTCTACTATTTGAATTAATTGCTTTAGCTTTACTGAAGAAGGAGCATATAATTTCAAGTTGTCCATGTATAGGTGTGGGAAGGTGTAATTTGTTTGGTTGTTTCTGATTTGATACCTCATTTTCAACCATTAGACACTGGGTTTAAAGCTATACAAAACCATATTGGGCTTAGAGAGTCGCCCTAGAAAATAACTTTCAGTTTGATTGTTAATAGATAGGGTGATTATAGCATGGCAATACCTCACTACATGTTGCAGGAATTTCACAGGTATTAGGTGTAGTTTATTCTTATTAAGATCTATTAACTATGAGTGTGGGACAGAATTAAAAGCCTTTTCTGACAGTCAATATAACAACATGAAAGATTTTGGTTTTTCCGCTGGTCTTGATTTAAAATTACTGTTTAAGTTTAGAGAAAATAAGAAGTCGGACATTTGATACATCCTTTAAATTTGAGCAAATCTGGTGACCTTTTATTCAATATTTTCATTTAATTTGATTTATTACTCTTTTAATTTTTTTTTGAAGTTTTAGATTTGATTAGAAGGTCTTTTTTTTTGGTCGTATCCTCAAAATGGACTGCCCAATCCCTTTTTTTAGTTTGTTTCTTTTTTTATATAGTGTAGTGGGAATTTTTTTTTGGTTTAAAATTCAATGTTTTTTCTTTCCTTTCATGAACTGATAAGACAAGAATGGCTGTCTTCTTTTTTTATTATATATTTTATACTAGCTTAACAATATGTATGATTTTGATAATGTCTATCTTAATCTCGGTTTGCATCGTTATTGATATATATGTATTTGAGATAATTCTCCTCTTGTTTGTATTTATGTTCCTTTTAAGTCAATAAAAAGATGAATAAACAAAGTAAAATTACAGAATCTATTGCTCTTTACATCCTTTTGTATTCTAATGGCATCCTTTCTGCTCTTCTGTGAGTATATTGTGCTTATCAAAGTGAGTGGTGATTAGTTGTGAGATGCATGATGTTACAATTTTATATATAGTTTGTAAACAAGTAATAGGACAATATTTTGATGGATCAGTTATGATTTCTCCTTTAGGTAAGATATATGTTTTACCTTCTGACAAAATTTGGGCACTTCTACAGGATTTTTAAAGAAAATTGTCGCTATTTATTAACAGGTATTTATGAAGGCAAGTAAAATTTTAACACCAATAATTTTGAATATTATCACTGCAGTATTTTTCCAGTTCTGAGTATTTTTTTATAATTGCTTTTAGCATTACCATTGTAACTTCAGGTGTTTGCATGTCCTCAATTGTGAGTGTGCATTCTTTTTCCTCCTTAATCCAGCTTGTTTGTTGATTGTGCATCAGCCTGTTTGACCAGATATTAGACCAAAAGTTCATAATCCCTGTGATTGTTGGTAATTCTGTGCTAGGGTTGGTGATATTCTGGTATGTCAAATTTAGTTTCATTGTCCAGTATAAATCTTTTTCATTGTTCCTGTACTGATAATTCTGTTTTCTTTATCTGGCCCATTTCATCTATCAATTTAGTTTGGCTTTGTATGAACTTAGCTCTTGTTTTAATGCACTTATAAATTCTGCAATACTTTTGTTTGGTTGATTGTATCTTATATGGACCTTATATTTCCTTAGAATTTCCTTACCTTTTTTCTTAACTTACTTGCTCGGGTAATCCATTTTATACTCCATTAGGCAGGCTATTTCTGCTCTTAAGGTTTCAATTTTGTTTCTTAATCTCTTCTTCCATTTCAGTGTTGTCACTTCATTACTCAGTTATGGGTTTCTTTTAATGAATGCCTCTATTTTGGAGCCATTGCACTCTACCGCTGTTAATGCTGCGTAGTATGTTATTGTTTGTAGTTCTTCAAATGTTTCAAGTTTTCCTAAATATTGTTTAGAGTAGTAACAGCTTTTGCAAATGTTGAGGATGTGTTTTATTTTGGTAGGTAGGGTCTTTTTTGTTGGGTCAGTGCCCATATGTTCTGTTAGCATGATGTTAAATGTTAGGATAACTTTGTAAGTTCAGCTTCATTATCATCATTCTGTGGAGGGTCTATCTGTGTTGTTGCTATTACTGTCAGGTCAACACCATCTTCCAGCAGAAGGCAAAATATAAGACCTTGTGGATGCACCCTCGCTCTAAACATTGGCATATGACTGACTTCATCATTGTGAGACATAGTGACATCAAGGATGTTCTCATCACCCGTGCCCTGAGAGGTGCAGAGTGCTGGACTGACCACCGTATGATTGTGGCCAAGGTCCATATGAAAATGCAACCCCCCTTGCGGCTGCAAAAAAACAATGAAAAGTGGCTAAATTGCAATCGCCTGAGAAACACAGAAGCAAGAAGTGAGTTTTGACGCATCCTTGCTGAGAAACTAAGGGAGTTTGGACCATGTCTGAGCTCAGAAAATGCCATAGAACAACAATGGACCTATATCAGCTCTGTGCTCTGAGGCAGCAGCCCAATCCATCAACCATAAGAGCAGGAATCACCAAGACTGCTTTGACAATAACTCGGACACCACCCACAACTTGCTTAAGGACATACACAAAGCACACCGGGTAACTTTAGACAACCCTTCATCCACCAGCATCAGGCAGCATGGGCAGGCAGCTCGGAGGAAAGTGCAAAAGACAATACGGGCCATACAAAATGAGAGGTGGACTGAAAAGGCACATGAAATCCAGTCCTTTGCCGATAATAATGACATGCATAATTTTTACAATGCTGTCAAAACCATCTACAGCCCAATAAATTGATGCGTTACTTCCCTGAAAGCAGCAGATGGTTTAACACCTTTGAAGAATCTGAATACCATTCTGCTGAGGTGGGCTGAGCATTTTAACACCCTGCTTAATCAGGACTCTGACACAGACCCCACCATCCTGGACAAACTGCCTGAACTTCCTCCTATCCACGACCTCAGTCTACTACCCACCTTCCAGGAGATTCTATCAGCTGTCCATTCCCTTAAGAGCAACAAGACCCCTGGCATTGACAGTATCCTTGCTGAGTTACTGAAGAACAGAGGATACAGGTGTGTGAGCACTCTCTACCAATCTACTCTTCACCAAGGCCTGGACTGACCCACAGCAATGGAGAAATGCGAACATTGTTGTCATTTATAAGAACAAGGGTGACAAGGCCAACTGAGGCAATAGTAGGGGCATATCACTCCTCTCTGTTGCTGGAAGGGTCCTGGCTAAGGCGATGCTTCAGAGACTCATCAGCAACATCTCTGAGTTAATGCTGCCTGAATCACAGTGTGGATTTAGGAAGAACAGGAGCACGATTGACATGATCTTCACAGCTCGGCAGCTTCAGGAAAAGTGCCGGAAACAACATCAGGACCTGCTTATGGCCTTTGTCAACCTCTCCAAAGCATTCAACACTGTGCAAAGAGAGCTCTTATGGGATGTCCTCTTCAGAGTTAGCTGTCCTAATAAATTTGTTAACATCTTCCGCCAGTTGCACAATGGGATGACTGCTCGGGTGACCATAGGAGGACAAAAGTCTGAGCCCTTGCACGCACAGGGGCGAGGCAGGGGTGTGTGCTAGCACTAGTGCTCTTCTACATCCTCCTCTTGCGTGTTACCAAGCTTCTCCAGAATGAGATTGAAGACAGCAGTGGTGTGGCAGTGGACGTCAGATTAGATGGCACCTCTTTGACATCAGGAGGCTCCACGCAACCACCAAACTCCATAGAGAGCGGGTCCTGAAACTGCAGTATGCAGATGACTGTGCTCTTGTGGCCCATACTCTGGAGGATCTTCAGACTGTCCCTGCTGTGGCGGTGAGAGCGTACAGCAGGATGGGGCTGACTGTCAATATCACCAAGACAGAAGTGGTTTGCCAATGGAGTACCAGTGTCCCACCCACTCTACCTGCCTTCACTGTTGGTGATGAAAAGCTGTCAGTAGTGCCATCTTTCAAATATCTGGGGAGCATTCTCTCTGAGGATAGCGGCGTTGACAACGACATCCAGAGCCACATTAAACAAGCATCAGCTGCCTTTGGGAGACATCGGCTTAGAATTTTTCAGAAAAGGAGCCTTCGGCCCTCCACAAAGGTTGCCATATACCAAGCAGTCTGTATCACCACCCTCCAACCTACAGACGTCACATCAAGTCCTTGGAGCGCTTCTACATAAGCTGCCTCCAGCGCTTCCTGGGAATTACCTGGCGTGAGCGGGTGCCTCACACTGAAATACTTGTAAAGGCCAACTACAGAAGTATTGAGGCCATGATCACCCAGTGTCAGCTGCAGTGGCTGGGGCACGTGATAAGGATGCCCCCATGTAGGCTACCCCACAGAGTGTTATATGGACAGCTATATCATGGTTGACGCTCAGCTGGAAGGCCAAAGAAGCGCTATAAGAATCAGATGAAGAATGCTTTAAGGAAGTGCAAGATCAGACCCGAGGACCTGGGGGATGTTGCTGCTGACCGTACCACTTGGCAACAGCTGTGTAGGGACGGGGTTCATATTCTGGAGATGGAAAGAACAACCAGAAGACAGCAGAAGAGAGCCAGGAGAAATGCAGCCATGGTTGCCACCACTACCACCACTACCACATATACATGCCCCACCTGCAATAGAGCTTGTGGGTCCAGAATAGGACTGTATAGTCATCAAAGATCTCACCGTTAAAGGAGCGGACGTTGTCATCAGATTTCAATGGACAACCGAAGAAGAAGAAGAAGACTGTCAAGTCGGGGAATAGTTGTCGAAGTAATTCTATTTTCATCAGTGCTTCAGGGGTGACATTATCATTAGCTTCTTGAATATCACTAGTAAAACCTGAGGTGTGGGCATAGCCAAATATGCTAATTTCTTAATTGCTAGGAACTTACAGATTATTCTAGTGGTGTTTAGTATTGTGGCTTTCTGAAGATTTACATAGATATTACCTTATAGGTGTAATTGTTTAATGCTATTGTGTAGTGACTTTGGGATGATACCAGTTGTAAATATTACTATTGGGACAATATATATACCCCATTCATGTTCCAAAGTTTTTCAATTTCCTCTTTTAATTCAGTATCTTTTTGATGTTTTTCAATTAATTGATTTCTGCAGGTAATGTGGGTTTGGAATGGCTATATCTATTAAATAAGTTGTTCTTGCTTGTTTATCCTGTAATATTATATCCAATCGGTTATTATGGATTGTCTTACCTGTAATAACAGATCAGATGTATAATATAATTCGCGGTGTCTGACTCTAAATCTGGATCAGGCTTGATGTATAGTAAGGTGTGATTTCTTTTATGAGTTTGTATTTTAAAGCAAAGTTTTGGTGAATGTTTGCCACTTGGTTGCGCCTGTGTAAGTAATCAGATTGAGTTATACTGCTACAGGATTCTGCAATGCGTTGGATTGTTTCTGGTTTTTCTTGGCATTTTCTACGTTTATCATCTTGAGTAATAATAATAATAATTATTCTTATTCTTATTCTTCTTATTATTATTGCATCTGGTGTTCCCTGTCTGGGCTTCTCTACATTAGTGACACTCAACATACAGTAGCTTGGGGAATCACTTTAAGGAGCACTTTCGTTTTGTCCGCTATAACAGCCAGGATCTCCTGATGGCTATCCATTTAAATTCCACTTCCCATTTCCACACTAATATGTCTGTCCATGATCTCCCTTACTGCTAAATTGAAGCTAGATGCATTTTAGTGAAACAACATCTCATATTCTGTCTTAGAAGTTATTAACCTGTTGGCATCAACATCTCCAACCTCCAACCTCCAGTAACAAATTCCCTCTGTACCCTTATCACCCTGTCTTAGTTTCATTTATCCCTCTGGCTCTTTTATCCCTTCTTTTCCTCTTCACTGCTCTCACAACCTGGCAGCATACCTTTCTCTCTCTAGTTCCTTACCACCTTCCTATTATTCCATGTTGTTTTCAACAGATTCTATCTTCTTTGGGTTTTCACTTTTCCACCTATTAACTACCAACTTCCCTTTCCCCTTTCTCTCTCCCTCCAACAATTACCTTCTCAGCTATGACCCTGCCAGCTCTTGCTGCCACCTTACTCTTATTCTGGCTTCTGTCCCTTTTCCTTCTGAATTGCTCAAGCATTTTTCATACTTATAGTGAAATCTACCTATAGTGAATCTACTCAGCTAATGCACCAGAACACAGGAAATAAGAGTATCTGAAGTAGGACGCCCATCCGCCATCTAATATGAGCATTGCTGATCTCTGCCGGCCTCATCAACCTTCTGCACCAGTTCTGTAAAAACCCTCAATTCATTGACCTGTCAAATACTATCTCCATCTCAGTATATGTATTAACCTGGCCTTCACCAATTTCATGGTGTGAAAATTGCAGAGATCTACTACTGTCTGAGAACAGAAATTTCTACACACTTCAGTTTAATAATGAATGGCCTCATATTTTATAACAATGCTTTCTTTGTTGATTACGCTGCTACTGGTGAAAACTAATTGCCAGGGGAAATATGCAGATTATGACATCAAGACTTTGCAGCTTTGATTTGATGCTGTTGCTGAAAGCACATTGCATTGGCAAATGCCTTATCAGCTTCACATGACTGAGTGCTTTTTGAGCAGCAGGAAAGTAATGTTATTGAAAGGAATCATTTACCACTGTCATGTCAGCATTTGATTTCTTCCCTCTGCTTCTATCACTGTACAATGTTTGGTGATTTCTAGAACTACTTTAATGCATACAGTATGTTAAAGGCAATGAGAGGGCACTAATAACCTAGCAGGAAGGTTTGCTAGTGCTGCACGAAGGGGTTTTAAATAGAGTTGCAGGCGGATGGGAACCAGAGTGCAGTAGCATATAGTGGAGAGGTTGTGGAGACAGCTGTTGTTAAGACCTCAGTCTGTTATAAATCGGCAGCAATAGAGATAAATTTGAGTCGAGTTCTTATAAAATAAGCAACGACATTTATTAACCTCTACTCAAATTAACATGGAACAGTAAATGAACGATTAACTTAAATGGATGTTAACAGCGTTATGCTTCTATAGTTATCAAATAATCAAACTTAAAGACAATTCTCATCAGATCCCATTTAAGCACAGTCTTAAGGTGGTAGTTTAATAAGTCCATATGATTTATGAAATGACTGAGAGGAGAGACTTCCCAAACCTTGCGATGAAGAAAAGTCGAAAGAGCGGACGCCGGTTCCCGCCAAGAAATACCTTTTCTGATGTTATGATGCAGAATACGAGTTCTCAGAGCAATTGATCTTTCTGACGGAAGTGGTCATCACACAATACCCAAACCGTGTAAGGGTTAACAAAATGTGCGTGCCACGTACGGACAGTTTCAAATGTCAGTCACACCCGTAATGCCCCAAATGCCACTGGTTAACCCCAATCCCTCTGGGGTTCATTTGGATTCTTCACTCTCACTCACTCGTCTTCTCCAATGGTGTACCTACCAACGGTGAGTTCTGACCAAAACGAATGAACTATGCAACAACTGCGGTCTCCCCTTATATACCAGTTAGAACATGCCATCACGTGACATCACATCACCCCACTATCACAAGACAATTGCATCATTCTAATGACACAAGACCATTACATCATTCCAATAGTGTAAGACAATTACATCATATTCACGAGATACTCACGGGACATGTAACAAGTCAAAGTCAGGAATCAAATGTTTTGAGCGTGATTCGACTAATGTTCGGAGATGTGTATATTTCAATGCATGAAGTGTTGTAGGAAAAGCAGATGAGAAAGGTATGACCACATTAATGGGGTTATATTATACCCTACCCAATAGTCCATGGGGTTTAGATGGACTAATCTGTAGAGAGATCGCAGACTGCTGTAAGGAACATAAGGTTGTTATAGTAGGTGGTTTTAACTTTCCAAATATGACTGGGACTCCCATACTGTAAAAAGACTAGATGGAATAGAGTTTGTCAAATGCATTCAGGAAAGTTTCCTTAATCAGTACATAGAAGTCCCAATGAGAGAGTGTGTGATGCTTGATCTCCTATTAGAGAATGAAATAGGGCAGATGGCAGAAGTTTGTGTAGGGGGCCATCTTGCATCTTGTGATCACAATGCCATTAGTTTCAAAGTAAATATCCAAAAAGATTGGTCTGGTCTGGGGGTTGAGATTCTAAATTGGAGAAAGGACAGTTTTGAAGGTAGCAGAAAAGATCTGGCAGGTATGGATTGGGACAGACTGTTTTCTGACAAAGCTGTACTTGGTAATTGGGAGGCTTTCAAATGTGAAATTTTGAGAGTACAAAGGGAATAGAGTGAATTACAGAGGCATGAGAGAGGAGCTTGGACAGGTGGATTGGAGAGGGATACTGGCAGGGATGATGACAGAACAGAGGTGCCTGAAGTTTCTGGTAATAGTTCACAAGATGCAGGACAAATATGTCCCACAGAAGAAGTGAAGAAGTTGTTCTCAAACAGCAGGGCTAGGCAACCATGGCTGATAAGGGAAGTGAAGGACTGCATAAAAGCCAAGGGAAAGGCATATAAAGTAGCAAAAGTGAGTGGGAAGTTGGATGATTGGGAAGCTTTTAAAATCCAACAAAAGGCAACCAAAAAAGCTATAAGAAGGGAAAAGATGAAATATGAGGACAAACTAGCTGATAATGTAAAGCAGGATACTAAAAGTTTTTTTCAGAGTGGACAAAGGAGAAGTAGCGAATGACATTTACTTAGATTTTCAGAAGGCAGTTTTGTAAAGAATAAAAGGGAGGTGAGAGTTGATATTGGACCACTGGAAACTTATGCTGGTGAGATAGTAATGGGGGACAATGAAATGGCAGAGGAGCTTAATAAGTACTTTGCTTCAGTCTTTACTGTGAAAGACACTGTATGCCAGAGGTCTGTGAGTGTCAGGGAGCGGGAGTGAGTGCCATTACTATTACAAAGGAAAAGGTGCTAGGTAGACTGAAAGGTCTTAAGGTAGATAAGTCACCTGGACCAGATGGACTACATCCCAGAGTCCTGAAGGAGGTTGCTGAAGAGATAATTGATGATAAAGAGAGGAAATTAAAGGCCAGTTAGCCTAACCTCAGTGATTGGGGAAGTGTTAAGAGTCCATTATTAAGGACGAGGTTTTGGGGTACTTGAAGACTAATGATAAAATAAGTCAAAGTCAGCATGGTTTCTGTAAAGGAGATGTTTGCTTGACAAATCTGTTGGAATTTTTTGAGGAAGTAACAAGTAGAGTGGACAAAGGAGAGTTAGTGGATGACATCTACTCAGATTTTCAGAAGGCAGTTGTTAAGGTGCCTCACACGAGACTGCTTAACAAGTTAAAATCCCGTGGTGTCAGAGGAAATATACTGGCTAACAGGCAGGAGACAGTGAGTGAGATTAAAGGGGGCCTTTTCTGGTTGGCTGCTGGTGACTAGCGGTGTTCCTCGGGGGTCAGTATTGTGACCGCTGATTTTCACATTGTTTGTCAATGATTTAGGTAGTGGAGTTGATGGTTTTGTAGCAAAGTTTGCTGATGATATAAAGATAGGTCAAGGGGTAAGTAGTGCTGAGGAAGCAATGCGATTGTAGCAGGACTTAGATAAATTGAAAGAATGAGCAAAAAGGCGGCAGATTGAATATAGTGTTGGGAAATGTATGATGATGCATTTTGGTAAAAGGAAAAATAGAGCAGACTATGATCTAAATGGGGAGAAAATTTAAACATTAGAGGTATAAAGGGACTTGGGAATCCTCGTGCAAGATTCCCAAAAAGTTAATTCACAGGTTGAGTGTGTGGTAAAGAAGACAAATGGAATGCTGGCATTCATTTCAAGGGAAATAGAATTTTTTTTTTAATTAAGTGCAATTGTGAACAATAGCCGGATCAGAAATGCTGATCAAGTCAACTAGTTCCCAAAGAGAACTCTGATAGGCCAGTCAGATGGTTCACTGCTGCTCAATGATAGAACACAAAAAAAATCATATGTACAATTAAGAAACATTAAAAAATAGTAGAAATACTGGAGTCATGATGATCATGGTGAAGTCTGCTAGAGAGAGAGACAGTTATACACATGCTGTCCTCCATAATTCAAAGAGATTGAAGGATAAGGTTGCAGGGTGACAAAACGTGGCAGGAGCACTTGGAACTAAAAACTAATCCCTACAGGGAGAAAACAGCACCTGTTCTTTCCGCAATGTTCTCCAGCAGTTTAAGGACTAAGTCCAGCCAGAACATAACTCACAAGTGCTCTTGAAAGTCAGGTATTAACCCTACCTACCAACAACCAAGCATTGCCATCCAGGTCCCCTTCATAATAGCTTATGAGGAAGCATGTGACTTCCCTCCCAGAGATGATAGGTGTTTGTGCACTCGACCCTTGAAGGCTTGGACCCCATCGTCGCAGATGTTTCCAACCATAGCATCTGGAAGGCTGTTCCAAATTCTGACAAGACAGTGAAGGAAGCTTCTATCCAGAGTGTAGGCTCTCGCATCAGGCATAGAAACAGCGTGAGCAGGCATAGATAAACTTGATTGTGTGGTGTGCCATCTCTCATTAGATGAAGGCAGCATGGCACGAAGGTCTGCACGGCTGTGGCTGGTGTGCATTTTGTATTGCACAGTAGCTGCAGCAACCTGTCGTCTGTGGTGTAAGCTACTGATGGCTAGTTTCTCGCGAGCTGTGGCTTCATCTACACCTATAATCCTGAGAGTCTTTCTTTGAATGGAATGAAGCTGGCTGAGGACACTCTGTGAGGCATTCATCCATGATAAGCAGGCATACTCCATGATACTTTATACCTGGGCTTTGTAAATATAAAACCAAGGACATAATGCTGAAGCTTTATAAGACACTAGTCAGGCCACACTTGGAGTACTGTCAACAGTTTTGTGCCCCTAATCTCAGAAAGAATGTATTGTCATTGGAGAGAGTCCAAAGGACATTCACAAGGATGATTCCGGGAATGAAGGGCTAACATATGAGGAGCGTTTGGCAGCTTTGTGGTTCTCATTGAAACCTAGTGAATGTTGAAAGGACTAGATAAGGTGGATGTGGAGAGGATGTTTCCTCTGGTGGGGGTATCCAGGACTAGAGGGCACAGACTCAAAATTGAGGGGCAACCTTTTAGTACAAAAATAAGGAGGGATTCTTTTAGCCTAAGAGTGGTGGATCAGTAAAACGCTCTGCTACAAGTTGCAGTGGAGACCAAATCTGTGGGTATATTCAGAGGAGAGGTTGATAGATTCCTGATTGTTTGGGGCATCAAGGGCTGTGGTAAGAGGGCAGGTTGTATGCGGTTGAATGGGATCCAGGATCAGCCATGAAGAAATGGCAGAGCAGATTCGATGGGCCGAATGGCCTAATTCTGCTCTTATATCTTACAGTCTTATAAAGCTTGTATGTGCCTGTCAGAATAAAAGGTAAAGATAACAGATTTAGGGAACCTTGCTTTCAAGAGATATTGAGGCCCTGGTTCAGAGAGAAAACAGAGGTGCATTGCAGCATAGCAAGTAGGAACAATGAAATACTTATGGAGTATAAGCAATGCAAGAGAACACTTAAGAAAGAAATCAGGAGGGCTAAAAGAAGGCATGAGTTTGCCTTTGTAAGGGATAAAATTAGTCCTCTGGAATATATGCGAGGAGACAAAAGAGGTGGGGAGATCTCAAATGGAAATGAGGCAAAGCAGCAACGAGGTCATGGAACCTATACAGATTACAGAGTAAGAGGTGTTTGCTGTGTTGAGGCAAATTAGGGTGGATAAATCTCCAGGTCCTTACAAGGTGCTCCCTCAGACCCTGTGGGAGGCAAGTGCAGAAACTGCAGGGCCTGTAGCTGAGATATTTGAATCATCTTTAGCCACAGGTGAAGTACTGGAGGATTGGAGGACAGCTAATCCACTGTTTAAGAAAGGCTCTAAAAATAAACCAGGAAATTATAGACTGGTGAGCCTGACATCAGTAGTGGGAAAGTAATTGGAAGGTATTCTACAGGAGCGGATATATGAGAATTAGGAAAGGGATACTCAGCAGGAATATCCCTATCTGATTAGGAACAGTCAGCACAGCTTTGTGTGTGGCAGGTCACGTCTAACCGATCTTACAGTGTCTGTCAAAGAAGTTACCAGGAGAGTTTATGAAGGCAAGGCAGTGGATGTTGTTTACATATAAGGCATTTGAGAAGGCCCCACATGGGAGATTGGTCAAGAAAATTCAGTCACTTGGCATTCAAGATGAGGTAGTAAATTGGATTAGACTTTTGCTTCAAGGAAGAAGGCAGTGAGTGGTACTTAATGGTTGTCTCTCTGACTGGAGCCCTGTGACTACTGTAGTGGAGTGCTACAGGGGCCAGTGCTGGGTCCATTGTTGTTTGTCATCTATATCAATGAGCTGAATGATAATGTGGTTGACCAGATTAGCAAATTTGTGGATAACACCAAGATTAGGGGTGTATTGGATGATAAGGAAGACTATCAGCACTTGCAGTGAGATCTGAATCAGCTGGAAAAATAGGCTAAAAAATGGCAGATGGAATTTAATTCAGGCAAGAACAAGGTGTTGCATTTTGGTAGAACCAACCAGGGTTGACCTTACACAGTGAATGGCAGGGCATTGAGGAACACAGGAGAACAGAAGGACCTGGGAATACAGGTCCATAATTCATTGAAAGTGGCATCACAGGTAGATAGTCATGAAGAAATCTCTTGCCACTTTGGCCTTCGTAAGTCTAAGTAATGAGTATAGAAAATGGGATGTAATGTAGAAGTTGTAAAGATGTTGGTGTGGCCTAATTTGGAGTATTATGTGCAATTTTGGTCAGCTACCTGCAGGGAAAATGTAAACAAGGTTGAAAGAGTACAAAGAACATTTTTAAGGATGTTGCCAGGACTGGAAGACCAGAGTTATAAGGAAAGATTGAATAGATTTGGACATAATTCCTTGCAACATAGAAGGCTAAGAGATTTGACAGAGGTATAGAAAATTATGAGGGGTATGGATAGGGTAAATGCAAGCAAGCTTTTTCCACCAGTGTTGAGTGGGACTACAACCAGATGTCATGGGTTAAGGGTGAAAGGTGAAGAGTTTAAGGGGAACATGAGGTGAATCTTCTTCACTCAGAGGGTTGTGAGAGGGTGGAATGAGTTTCTAGTGCAAGTGGTGCATACAAGCTCAATTTCAATGTTTATGAGAAGTTTGGACAGGTGCGTGAATAGCGAGTTTTGGAGGGCTATGGTCTCAGAAGCAGTTTGATGGAGTAGGTAGTTTAAATGGCTTGGCATGGACTAGATGGGCCAAAGGCCCTGTTTCTGTGCTGTAATTTTCTATGAGAATGACAAAAAATTTTTTATAATGTTAAAATTATTGCCATGTTTTCTGAAACCTACAGATGTCCACATTTGCATCTTGATTCATTTCTTTCTTATCCTTTACTTTCACAATTATCAACAGTTCAATCTTCCTTCTGATGCTCACCACACACAATGTTGAAATGCAAAAAAAAGTACACCACAGACTAAACTTTCCAAACAAAAATCACATAGCAAAGCATGCTATACTTATAAACAAAAATCAACTAGTAAACTTTGTATAGCTGCATAGTGCATTAGAGTCCTAAAATTCTTATGCAAAGGTACATCAGTGGTAACATCACAGACAGTGAAACACGCCTACTGAGCTGACAATTGATTGTCTTGGAGTTTAGGAAGCTGAGTGTCGGACTTCATCAGTTTAGCATGACAACAGCTGTTGAGCAAGGTTTCTGAGCAAGACCACTGATGGAATGACATTGACAGAATGACACATGCAGTGATCAAGGAAGTGCCTCTGATAACTGATGTAATATTGGTTACACACCCCTGTAGAATTGTAGAGTGTGTCCAGCTGTTCATTATATACAGAACCGGAAGGGATGCTATGAATACTAAGCCTGAGAAAGCCAACAATATGAGACATCCGCAGACTTTCATGTCTCCATGGTGAGGTATCTTCCAGTTTGTCAGTATTTGATGCCGACGAATGACGAGACTGAAGTGACAGGATGAGGTGATGCAACACCTGAACTAGTCATAAGTAACACTAGGTTAACTAGTTAATTCTCAGCCCAAACTTTGGGCTGAAGGTAGATAAGTCACCTGGAGCAGATGGTGTACACCATGGGGCTCTGAAAGAGGTGGCTGAAGAGATTGTGAAGGCATTAGTAATGATCATTCAAGAATTACTGGATTCTGGAATGGTTTTGGAAGACTGGAAAATTGCAAATGTTACTCCACTCTTTAAGAAGGGAGAGAGGCAGAAGAAAGGAAATTATAGGCCAGTTAGTTTGATCTCAGTGGTTGGGAAGATACTGGAGTCGATTGTTAAGGATATTGTTTTGAGGTACTTGGAGGCACATGATAACACAGGGCATAGTCAGCATGTTTTCCTCAAGGGAAAATATTGTCTGGCAAATCTCTTGGAATTCTTTGAAGAATTAACAAGCAGGATAGACAAAGAAAAGTCAGATGATATTGTGTGCTTCTATTTTCAGAAAGCCTTTGATAAGGTGCCACACATGAGGCTGCTAAACAAGCTACTAGCCCATGGTATTAAAGGAAAGATTCTAGCATGGATAAAGCAGTGTCTGATTGGTAGGAGGGAAAGAGTGGGAATAAAGGGAGCCTTTTCTGGCTGGCTGCCATTGATTAATAGTGTTCCACAAGGGTCTGTGTTGAGACCAATCCTTTTTACGTTATATGCCAATGGTTTGGATGATAGTATTAATGACTTTGCTGCAAAGTTTGCAGATGATACAAAGATAGGTAGAGGGGCAGGTAGTTTTGAGGAAATGGGGGTGTTACAGAAGAACTGAGATAAGGAGAATGGGCAAAGAAGTGACAGATGGAATACAGTGTAGGGAATGTATGATCATGCACTCTGGTAGAAGACATGAAAAGGTTGACTATTTTTTAAATGGAGAGAAAATATAAAAATTTGAGGTGCAAAGGGATTTGGGAGTCATTGTGCAGGATTCCCTAAAAGTTAACTTGCAGCTTGAGTCTTTGGTGAGAAAGGTAAATGTGATGTTAGCATTCATTTCAAGAGGACAAGAATATAGAAGCAAGGATATAATGTTGAAACTTTATAAAGCACTTGGAGGCCTCATTCGGAGTACTGAGTACAGTTTTGGGCCCCCTATCTAACTTAGAAATGATGTGCTGAAACTGGGAAGGCTCAAAGGAGGTTCACAAAAATGATTCCAGATTAAACAGCTGTCATGTGAAGAGTGCTTGGTAGCTCAGGGCCTGTATTCACTGAAATTTAGCAGAAATGAGGGGTGACTCATTGAAATCTATCGAACGGTGACAGAGTGGATGTGGAGAGGATGTTTCCTGTGATAGGAGTGTCTAAGAACAGAGGATACAGCCTCAAAATAGAGGGGCTTCCTTTTAGAATGGAGATGAGGAGGAATTTCTTTAGCTAGAGAGGCCAATTCTTTATGAATATTTATGACAGAGGTTGATAGATTCTTGATTAGTCAGGCCATGAAGGGATATGGGTGAAGGCAGGAAATTGGGGCTGAGAGGGAAAATGGATCAGCCATTGTGGAATGGCGGAGTTGACTTGATGGGCCTAATGGCCTAATTTGCTCCTAGTATTCTGGTTTTATGGTCTAACTTTGAGCTGTTCTTCAAAGGCAAAATGATAACTGCTCCCAAACACATTCACTTTTCGTATCTGGGAGTGATTGGTTGTATTCGAGTCATAGAATGTACTTATCAGCCAAGAATAAATTCAGACATCAGGGCTGTGCACAGATAGCCAATGCATTCTACTGTTCTAAATATAATCCAGGAAATTATAGGCCAGTGAGCCTGACATCAGTAGTGGTGTAGGTTTTCGCAAATAAAAATGGTGGAGGCATTTTATGTTTACGAAAATCCGTAACAACTGATTTATTTTGCTCTGAACGCTGAACACAAAGTGCGGTGGAAGTACCTAATGCATTATGTCAGAGCAGTCTCTTAAAGTGAACCCCAATTCAATGTTGGTGTTTGTGAATTATGTCTGCCTCTGTCAATTACATTATCTGACACAACTCCCCACCCCCCCCACCCTGCCCCGCCCCCCAGAATTCAGTAAAACTGGCATTGTAAGCCTGTCCAGAGCTCGGTCGAACCACCCAGCATGGATCCTATGTTCCAGCGGTGGAGGAATGGCAGAGGAATGGTTTAGAGATGTGTTGACATGCTCTTAGTCATGTCATGATGGCAGGGGCATGGTAGTGGAATCCTCCAAATCTTGGTGTGCTGGTTTAAGGCAATCTATTGAAATACATTCAGGTTTACCCCTCTTATGACTCCATCATTCTATGACGCTAGATTGTTGCTAGCATACATGGCCGTCACTCCACACCACCTAACCCCAACCACATGGCCTATATTTTTCTAATCACAACAATAACCAACCTTGCAACATTATTGATTCATGTAGAATTGGATGTATAAGAACCTGGTGTTATTGTCACATTGATCAAGTTTAATGGACTAGAGCAACACACATCAAAGTTGCTGGTGAACGCAGAAGGCAGCATCTCTAGGAAGAGGTACAGTCGACGTTTTGGGCCGAGACCCTTTGTCAGGACTAGAACTGGACTAGAACTTCATTGTAGAAGTAGACAAACAGAAAAATAAATATCTTTTTTTTCTCTCTTTCTCTTTCTCTGATTAAAATCCTTACTGCAATTTTATTAAAATATTGCATGAGCTAACTTACTATTTCTCTGTTAGTAATGATATTGATACACATTCCTCAGTCTACTCTCTTCTCTAACACCTACTGTCTCTCATCAGACCCTGAAACCTTCTCTTATCCACGTTTTGACCAACTTCCCATTGACTCCAGGCCATGTTTCTATCAAGCAACTCTTCCTGATGACACCAGATCCTGCTCCTGATCATTCCTTTCTTTAATACTGGCCCAATATTCTTCTATCTCATTTTGGTTGACTACCTTTCCCATTTTACATCCCATAGTAAATCTCTACCATTGGGATTACCCCATACAATCCTCTCAGTGTGACTGATATCCTCCATGAGCAACAATGTTCAGAAGAAAGGCAATGAGTAATAGTGTAAAGTCATTATCACCTGACATAGTCCTTCTGCAGATGAATTGATTCTCTGCAGCATCTGCACAATCTGCTGCCTAGTCCTTCACTCATCATCACTTTAATGCATCTTTTTTGGTTATGTCTAATTTCAAACTGTATTTTCTGTCTTCACATATGTTCTTCCCTAAATTAAGAAGATTATTCATCTCACTCATTTTGGCCTCATGATAAAACACTGAATTGCGTGAAAAAAGTATTTGCAGTAAGTCATGACTAAAGACGTGGAAAAGCAATGGTTCCAACTCTCTATTCCTTTCAGATTTATTCACTTAATACTGAAACCATTTGCACGACACAAGAATATGCAGTTTTGATTTTCTGTTAATTACCTTTCCCAAAGTTGAAAATTCTGATTGATTGAGTTCTGTTTCTTTTACTAAGCATAGCCATGGATGACTGAAGGATAGTTGCTGTTAACAACACTTATGCTGGAGCTGGCATTGACCTCAAGATGCCAGGGATGTCACTGGTAAGATGCAGTGTCTGGTGGCCCATATCACAGCCTCTGTTCCAATGCAGATGGAAGCAGCCGTTCATTTACGTGTCACAGAGGAAGCTCACGTCCCTACCACATGTGTTCAATTTATGACTATCCATTGCAAACAGCTGTAATAAGTATGAAACGTAGTGGACAATGTAGTTTGGCAAGTCTTTCTGTATACTTTCAATTAAGTTGGATTGCTATATCATCCCTCTCCCTGTATCATACAGTCATAAAGTCATAGAAAAGTACAGCACAGAAACAACCCCTTTGGCCCGTCTAGTTCAGGCCGAAACACTTAAACTGCCTACTCCCACTGACCTGCACAGGGCCATAGCCCTCCAAACCCCTACCATCCATGTACCTATCCAAACTTCTCTTAACTGTTGAAATCGAGCTCGCATGCACCATTTGTGCTGGCAACTCATTCCATACTCTCACGACCCTCTGAGTGAAGAAGTTCCCCTTAAACAGTTCACCTTTCACCCTTAACCTATAGATCTCTGGTTGTAGTTCCCCCCAACCTCAGTGGAAAAAGCCTGCTTACATTAACCCTATCTAAACCCCTCTGAATTTTGTACACCTCTATCAAATCTTTTCTCAATCTTCTACATACTAAGGAATGTAGATCTAACCTATTCAATCTTTCCTTTTAACTCAAGTCCTCCAGACCCGGCAACATCCTTGTAAATTAGCTCTGGAAGCAGTTACCTTCTCAGAATTCCTGGCATTGGACAAGGTAAGTCTGAGCACCCTAACTAATAATAAACAGAGCTCAGCCAATGGTTAAAAGCAGCTTTTGTGAGCACTTGCATGTGTTGATTGTGCAGAACAACTCAGTGCGAAGTTATACCACAATAGAAAATAAGAAGTAATATCCTGAAGAGGTCATTTGAGGGGGTTAATAACATTCTATCGTGTCACACTCAAAAATAACTCTGGTGAAAATTGTTTGGCCTACCATTGGAGATAATGCACCTTAGACTTCTTCCACATTGGCTGTTCTCACAAAAGGTTGTTTAGGAAGATTACTCAATTGGGAAACTTACTCTGATAAATTGCTTTTTCAGGATAAGGGTGTGCTTGTTTCAGAAGCAACCATTAAGTCAATTTAGCATGCTCAGCATTTGGCCAAATTTTTTTTAAATTTTCATTTGGTGGAAGAACACTAAGGAGACTCTATACCTCTTGTTGAGAAAGGTCTTCAGTGGTTGTTGAGCTCTTATCAGCAAGGACCTGGCACTCGATGTATTCACTAACTCAACAAGGGAAATCAAAATACATTTTGCTGTTAGATGCTAGGCTGCAGTTTTCACTCATTACACAAATCGATACAGATAAGCAAAAATAAAAGGCAATTGATGAGAATCTCCTCTGAAGGCGTTCTTGAAAGAATCAAGTTACTTGGTTAAGTAACAGATGGTTGGAACAACCAACACACTGTTGGCATTAACCTGAAATCAGTATGCTTCTGAGAGAAAAAAGAATCACCTGGGTCCTACAATTATAACCACAGTAATTTAATTTTACAGTATTAGTTTAGCTCATATTTCTGATAATTGAAATTAAGAACATCCTTTTCCAAACCGCCTGCTCATGCTTCCTGGCACATTGAATTTCACTGTCACTGGGAACACTTGCTAATCATCCCCTGGTGAATATGTACAGCTGCAGTGCATGACAGAGATGGATCTTAGAATGCTAGCTATCTGTAACCCCCTTAGAAAACTGCAAGCTGGAGTGTAGAAAATAATATGGAATTCTCAATATGCAATACCATGTGGTGATATTATTTGATGTCTTTATTTAAACCCTCTGTACAATTTTTTTTATCTTTGAGTCTGAATGCCAAATTACTCTCATGTGGTCTCAATGGCAAATTTCATCCTACGCAGCCAATCAGGAGATTACTATTAAGAATGGCTGAGGAGCTAACTTCCAGAACTAATGAGAGCTGAAATCAATTTGATAGTAATAACTAACCCAGGGGCATGTGTTGGACCACAGACTCTACCCTGGCATCTAAATCCTTGTTTGGACCTTTACAATGAAATGTTTCACTGCTTGCTTTAAAGATCTTACATATTGGGAGTTTAGGCAGTTTCAGTTTCTTTATAATTTATAGGATGTAGACATTGCCACTAATCTCCACCTTCTTTGCGCATTGTTTATTGACTGAATGGCTTGTTAGATCATTTCTAAAGATAGCAAAGAACAATGTCACTGCCGTGCGTCGTAAATCACATTCAGGCCAGATGTGAAGCTTACTGGAGAACTATCTGTTTCATAGTCACCAGGACTTCTGTTAGCATTTCATTCCAGATTAACTTCATTATGTACGTGTAAATCCCCCCACCTGCCATTGGAAGAATCAAATTTATGTCCCAGATCAATGTCTAAGCTCCCAGATGTTACAGCAGTAATTTAATCACACACTACCTCATTTTTTACCTCTTGGCAACCTGGGCTACCACAGCACAAATTCCAATTTTGCATCAATTGAGCTATCTTATTCAAAGGCCACAGTATGACTGTCTGGGGAAATGAAAAACAATGTACTATTGGTACAAGAGAAGAATTATTCTACAATAATAATCAAATGTAACAACATTGGGTAGAGGTGGAAGAAAACAGGCAGTCATATACTCTGCAAAACACAATAACATTCTTGATGCAGAAACATTGATATTGATACGGAGAAATGAATTCCTGGACCTTCACTAACTTACCCTGCCTTGATGGAACAGTTGCAGAAAATGTTATAAAAAAGATTGTAATATAAATGCATGAAAGAATCTCCCAGCAAAATGCTTCTGCTCTTTTCATGTTCCTGCTTCCATACTAAGTGACAGAGTGCTAATAAGAATACATTTACTGCCTTTCTTGTCACCTTAAGAAGGTTCCTTCATCTTCTGAAAGAGATTGAAGTGCTATGTTAATGAACTAAGATTTAACCAGCATTTCAAGAGTTGATTTCTCAGTTACTATTGCCTGCTGGATTAGAAATTTTGTTGTTGCCTTGGATTCTTGCAAACACGGCGGTCATTTGCAATGTCAACATGTCTTAAACTTCTAGCATTCATAAACTTAGCTCCAATGTCAACTACTGTAAATATTATATCAGTTATTCCTTCATTCTGCTTTATTCCTAGTGGAATATGGCAGACATTATGTCAAGTAAGTACCATGTGAAGTATGAAGTTGCATTCTCTAAAGTTAAAGTTATTGAAATCAAACATCGGTTTATACCCTTTACTTTGGAATGCATACTTTTTCCCCAACACTTAGTCCATATCATTATCTATCATTAGTATCAGAAATGAGCAACTGGACATTTGGAGAACTAAAACAAATTCTGGAAGAAGTAATGAAGGAACCCAGAAAGTTGTGAAAAAAATTTTAGATTAACAGTTCCAGCCATTAAAAAAATACAAAGTTATGGTGAAGTAGAAGAGAGGCTTAGGGCTAGTAGTTCATTCTGTGAGGTCGCTGTTAATGATGTGATTTATGGTTTCGATATGAAACATAACCTCAGGGCTAGAAAGAAATTAAATGGAACTCTGAAATCTCCCTCAAGTAGATAACCCCTAGGCAGAAGGTAGTGAAATGTCTGAGATTATTTAACTTTCTAATCTGCCTTTGCAATATTTTTAGGCTTCTCTTGTAAAGAGGAATTATTTTAATGTGAGAAGTGAAAAATGTTCAATATACAAAGTTGCTTTGATACTCAGAAATAGAAATTAGGTAAATTTCTTCCAGGAAACAATTTTCAGCTACAATATTGGAATATATCTATAAGACACAAGAGCAGAATAAGGTCTCTCAGACCATCAAATATGTTCTGCTATTTAATCAAGGTTGATTTATTATTCCCCTCAACCCCATTCTTCTGCCTTCTCTCCGTAAACTTTGATGCTGTGACTAATCAAGAACCTATCAACCTCGACTTCGAATGTACTCGGTGATTTAGCTTCCACACCCATCCATGGCAATGAAATCCACAGATTCACCACCCTCTGGCTAAAGAAATTTCTTCTCACCTTTGTTCTAAATAGATGTCCCCCTATTCTGAGGCTGTGCCTTTGGTCCTTGACTCATCCACTATAGGAAACTTACTCACCTCATCCATGTTATCTAGGCTTTTCAATATTCAATAGGTTTCAATGAGATCCCCAAGTGGTCTTCTAAATTCCAGCGAGTACAGGCACAGAGCCATCAAACGCTCCTTATATGTTAACACTTTCATTCCTGGAATTATTCTAGTGAACATTCTCTCCAATGCCAACACAGCTTTTCTTAGATAAGGGGCTCAAAACTGCTCACAATACTCCACATGTGGTCTGACCAATGCCTTTTTAAGCCCCAGCATCATATCCCTGCCCTTATATTTTAGTCCTCTTGAAATGAATATTAATATTGCATTTGCCATTCCTTACCACCAATTCAACCTGAAAGTTAACCTTTAGGGAATCCTGCACAAGAATTCCCAAGTCTGTTTGTACCTCTTATTTTTCAGTTTTCTCCCATTTAGAAAATAATCAATGCCTTTATTCCTTCTGCCAAAGTGCATGGTCATACACTCCCTACACTATTTTCCATCTGCTACTTCTTTGCCTATTCTCCCTATCTGTCCAAGTTCTTCTGCAAACTCCCTGCTTCCTCAGCATTACCTGCCCCCTCTTTTATCTTTGTATTGCCTGTAAACTTGGTAAGAAAACAATCAAATCTGTCATCCAAATCATTAACATATAACATAAAAAGAAGCAGTCCTAATACTGACCTCTGTCACTGATAGCCAACCAGAATAGGCCTATTTTATTCTGAATCTTTGTGTTTTGGCAGACAGCAGATCTTCTACACACTTTTGTATTTATATTTGTTTTATTTCTTACATCCAACGGAGTAAAAATCTTTACGTTGCATCTCTGTCACAACGTTCAAGCAATAAAGAGAGTAAGTGACGGAGGTTATTGACCAAACACTAAAATTGTATACATAATTGTTTTGTTTACATGCATGTACAATCAGATACACAATTAGATACAATGTATAGTCATATATGCAATCAGATCAATGTGTGTTGCTAAATCTGATGGCCTGGTGAAAGAAGTTGTCCAGTAACCTGTTGGACCTGGCCTTAATGGTGCCAGATGGAAGCAGTTGAAAAAGTTTGTGGTTGGAGTGACTGGAGTCCCTGATGATTCTTTGGGCCTTTTTAAAGCATTTGCTGCTGTAATTGTTCTGAATAAAGTTCACATCTACAGATGCACTGGACTGTCCACACCACTCCCTGCAGTGCCCAACAATCAAGATTGGTGCAGTTCCCATATCAGGTGGTGACGTAGCCAGTCAGGATGCTCTCGATGATGCCCCTGTAGAAAGTCCTGAGATGTAAGTGACACTATTCTGCTTTAATCACCCCACAGCCATTATGTACAGACCAGGTGACATTGAGGGAGAGGTTGTTTTCTTGGCACCACTGTGTCAGGGCATTGACTTCTCCTCTGTAGGATTTCTCATCATTGTTGGAAATAAGGCCTGTCAATGTCGTGTCATCTGCAAATTTGATCAGCAGATTGGAGCTGTGCATGCAGTGCAGTCATGGGTGTATAGAGAGTAGAAGTGGGGGCTCAGGACACAGCCCTGGGAGACTCTTGTGTTGAGGGTCAGAAGAGCAAAGGTGAGGGAGCCCATTCTTACCACTTGCCGGTGATCCGACAGGAAGTCCAGGCTCCAGCTGCACAAGGTGAAGTGCAGGCCGAGGTTCTTGTCGAACCTTGGGGGGAGGTAGGGTGTTGAATGTCGAACTGTGGCCCAAGAGCAGCATTCTCACATTAACATCCCTCGTCTCCAGGTGAGTAAGGACGGTGTGTAGAACTGTGGCTATGGCATCATCTGTTGGTCGGTTGTGTCGATAGGCGAATTGTAGGGGGTCCAGTGTTTGGTGGTAGCATGCTGCAGATGTACTCCTTAACCAGCCTCTCAAAGCATTTGCTTAAGATTGAGGTAAGTGTGACAGGACACCAGTCGTTCCGATATGATACCTTGTTTTTTTTTGGTATGGGAACAATGGTGGATGTTTTGAAGCAGGAGGGCTATACACACTGGGAGAGAGAGATAGAAACTGTCTGTAAACTGCTATGCACACTTTGAGTACACGCCCTGGGATGCCGTCTGGCCCTGCTGCCTTGCGGCTGTCGACGTGTTGGAATGACCTGCGCACCTCAGCCTCGCAGATGACCAAGGTGCTGGTCGCGTCGGCATTCTTCCTTGGGGTTCAGTGTTAATGACTTTGAAACAAGCATAAAAAAGATTAAGCTTGTCTGGAAGAGAGGCAGTGATGTTGGCTGCACCACTGCATTCCCCTTTGAAGTCTGAAATGTTGTGCAGGCCTTACCATATAGTGTGCGTGTGTCATTATTGCAGAGTTGTGTCTGGATTTTGTCCCTGTATTGACTTTTTGCGCTCTTGATGGCTCTTCATAAATTGTAGTAACATTTCTAGTACCTGCTAGTACCTTTCTTATAATACCAGTGCTCTTATCTTGATATGCAGCCTCAAGAGCAGCACCTTTTCAAAGGCCTTCAGAAAATCCAGTAAACAATAACTACTGATTCTTCTTTGTCTATCCTGGCTGTTATTTCAGCAAAGAATTCCAGCAGATTGGTCAGGCAAGATTTCCCCTCAGGAAACAATGCTGACTTTGGCCTACTTTATCATCTTCCGAACTGCTGTAGTCAAGTTCATTGGTCTAAAATTTCCTTTCCTCTGCCTCGCTCCCTTCCTTAAGAGTGGAGTGACATTTCCAGTTTTCCAGTCCTCCAGAACCATTCCAGGTTTAGTAATTCTTGAAATATCATTACTAATGCCTCCATAATCCTTCTGGTTCTGGTGACTTTGACAAACTTCTAAAGAAGAGTACATTGACTGGATGTATCATGGCCAGGTATGGAAGCACCAATGCCATTGTATGGAAAAGCCTACAAGAATAGTGGGCACACTCTAGTCCATCATGGGTAAAGCCGTCCCCACCACTGAGCACACTCTCACAGAGCACTGTTGTAGGAAAGTAGCATCCATCATCAAGGCCAGGCACTCATCTCATTGCTGCCATCAGGAAGAAGGTACTGGATCCTCAGGGCCCACACCACCAGGTTCAGGAACAGTTATTGCCCCTCAGCCATCAGGCTCTAGAATCAAAGGGGTAACTTTTGTCAACTGCACTTGCCCCATCACTGCATTTGACTCAATTTCAGAGACTCTCCATCTCATATTCTTGATATGTATTGGTTACTAATTTAAAAAAAATATTCTCACTTCAATCTGGTAAAACCTGAGGTACGGGCATAGCCAAACATACACGTAGCTCAATTGCTAGGAACTTTCGGACTATTCTAGTGGTGTTTACTACTCTGGCTTTCTGCAAATTTGCATAAATAACACCGCATAGGCCAAATTGTTTAATGCTATTGTGCAGTGCCTTTGGGATGATTCCAGTTGTAGATATTACTATTGGGACAATCTATACCCTATTCATGTTCCATAGACTTACAATTTCCACTTTTAATTCAGGATATTTCTGATGTTTTTCACTTATTGATTTCTGTATGTTACATGGGTTTGGAATAGCTAAATCTATTAAATATGTTATTTTTGTTTGTTTTCTTATTGTATTCTTATTTTTCCCTTTCAGGGTCCTTTTGAAGACCCTGACCTGGAGTTACACGTGAAGGGACTATATGAAAAGATGCAGATGTTTTAGTACAGAAGGGAATTGTGGGTGATTTATTGAGATTGAGAGGGCGATGATTTATTGTATTATTTGCTTTACAATACTGGGAAGTGTACAATACAAATGTAAGCCCATTACTTGATGCTGAAAAAGTCAATGGTATTGAGGATCAAACAGTAAGGCATAACTTGAGGTGCCAGATTTAGTTATGGGGATATATGACAGAGTAGGATTGCAGTGTTGTTTAGTTAGCTTTCTTCCACATCTCATTCTTTAAATAGTGAATGATTATTAGGCAAAAGTTAGCTGAATGATTATACACTTTATGGGATTTTATCTAAAGATATGGGCTCTGTTGGCAGGGTTTTGACTGTACCTTGTTCAAGAATGCTTATGGGATGTTGACGGTCCAATGAATAAAGACTTTCCTTGGATATTCTGAACAAATCCTGCAAGCGAAATTTTGGAAAAAGACAAATAGAAGAATTTCACAACCGATAATCCAGCAGCAATGAATGATTGGCTTGGTTAAGTGGAAAGAGACAATGGTTGTGACTAGACAGTGCAGTGCCTCAATTGGTAATTCACTTCTGGATCTCAAACTATTATGCAATCCAGATATCATACAATTGTGTATTAAGCACTTTACTGGCAAATGCTGCAGAGAAAATTGATCAGATTAAAATGCATCTGGACACATTAAATGCAGGTGGGATAGCCCAACTATTTCATGCAGCGAATTTAAGATTGGAGAAAATATGTAATGTGTTCAAAATAGATGTGAAGAAAATGGAATACTCAGTTTTAGGTATAGTTATTGACTTTACAGCAACTAGACTGTTAACAAGTTTATTTCTAACAGTGTGAAATACCTCAATGATCTTTATCCATTTGAATCAAACAATGTTAAAAACATAGCTCCCCATAGACAGTCCCAAGCCCGGAGACTAAAGGAGGAGGGATGGGCATGGTGTTAGCAACACTTGAGAGGGAGAAGGGAAGATTGGAAGTGTCCGTATTATAGTTGAACAAAGGGGACTATGGACACATGAGGGAGGAGCTGGCAAAAGTTGACTGGAAAGATACCCTAGCAGGGATGACAGTGGAACAACAGTGGCAGATATTTCTGGGAATAATACAGAAGATGCAGTTCAGTTCATTCCAAAGAGGAAGAAAGGTTCTAAGGGGAGTAAGGGGCGACCGTGGATGACAAGGGAAGTCAAGGACAGTATGAAAATAAAAGAGAGGAAGTATAACATAGCAAGGATGAGTGGGAAGCCAGAGGATTGGGAGACTTTTAAGGAGCAACAGAAGATAACTAAAAAGGCAATACGGGGGGCGGTGGGGGCGGGGAAGATGAGGTACGAAGGTAAGCTAGCCAAGAATATAAAGGAGGATAGTAAAAGCTTTTTTAGGCATGTGAAGAGGCAAGAATTAATTAAGACAAAAGTTGGGCCCTTGAAGACAGAAACGGGTGAAATTATTATGGGGAACAAGGAAATGGCAGACGAGCTGAACAGGTACTTTGGATCTGTCTTCACTAGGGAAGACACAAACAATCTCCCAGATGTAATAGTGGCCAGAGGACCTAGGGTAACAGAGGAACTGAAGGAAATTTGCATCAGGCACAAACTGGTGTTGGGTAAACTGATGGGACTGAAGGTTCATAAATCCCCAGGGCCTGATGGTCTGCATCCCAGGGAGGTAGCTCTAGAAATCGTGGACGCATTGGTAATCATTTTCCAATGTTCTATAGATTCAGGATCAGTTCCTGTTGATTGGAGGGTAGCTAATGATATCCCACTTTTTAAGAAAGGAGGGAGAGAGAAAACAGGCAATTATAGACCAGTTAGTCTGATATCAGTGGTGGGAAGATGCTGGAATCAATTATAAAAGATGTAATAGCGGCATATTTGGATAGCAGTGGCAGGATAGGTCTGAGTCAGCATGGATTTATGAAGGGGAAATCATGCTTGACTAATCTTCTGGAATTTTTTGAGAATGTAACTATGAAAATGGACATGGGAAAGCCAGTGGATGTAGCGTACCTGGACTTTCAGAAAGCCTTTGATAAGGTCCCACATAGGAGGTTAGTGTGCAAAATTAGAGCAAATGGTATTGGGGGTAGGGTACTGACATGGATAAAAAATTGGTTGGCAGACAGGAAACAAAGATTAGGGATTAATGGGTCCTTTTCAGAACGGCAGGCAGTGACTAGTGGTGTACAGCAAGGCTCAGTGCTGGGACCACAACTTTTCACAATATACATTAATGATTTAGATGAAGGGATTAAAAGTAAGATTAGCAAATTTGCAGATGACACAAAGCTGGGTGGCAGTGTGAAATGTGAGGAGGATGTTATGAGAATGCAGGGTGACTTGGACAGGCTGGGTAAGTGGGCAGATGCATGGCAGATGCAGATTAATGTGGATAAATGTGAGGTTATCCACTTTGGTAGCAAGAACAGGAAGGCAGATTACTACCTGAATGTGTCAAGTTAGGAAAAGGGGAAGTATAAGGAGATCTAGGTGTCCTTGTTCATCAGTAACTGAAAGAAAGCATGCAGGTACAGCAGGCAGTGAAGAAAGCTAATGGCATGCTCGCCTTCATAACAAGGGGAATTGAGTATAAGAGCAAAGAGGTCCTTCTGCAGTTGTACAGGGCCCTGGTGAGACCACACCTGGAATATTGTGGACAGTTTTGGTCTCCAAATTTGAGGAAGGACATTCTAGCTATTGAGGGAGTGCAGCGTAGGTTCACAATGTTAATTCCCGGGATGGAGGGACTGTCATATGTTGAAAGATTGGAGCGACTGGGGTTGTACACACTGGAATTTAGAAGGATGAGAGGGGATCTGATTGAAACATATAAGATTATTAAGGGATTGGACATGCTAGATGCAGGAAACATGTTCCTGACGTTGGGTGAGTCCAGAACCAGAGGCCACAGTTTAAGAATAAGGGGTGGACAATTTAGAACGGAGTTGAGGAAAAGATTTTTCACACAGAGGGTTGTGGTTCTGTGGAATGCTCTGCCTCAGAAGGCAGTGGAGGCCAATTCTCTGGTTTCTTGCGAAAAAGAGTTAGATAAAGTTCTTAAAGATAGCAGAGTGAAGGGATATGGGGAGAAGGCAGGAAAAGGGTACTGATTGTGGATGATCAGCCACGATCACAGTGAATGGTGGTGCTGGCTCGAAGGGCAGAATGGCCTACTCCTGCAGCTATTGCCTGGAGCTACAGAAATGCCACCAGAAGCTCCAATGTTGGGGGTGGCTCAAAGGGCTGGAAATGCTTACTGCATACCGTATTGCTAAATAAATAAATATTTTCAGCTTTTACTTCTGATACCCACTATCTGCAGGAATTTTGCTTCAGAGTAGCTTTCAGAATTTTTGCTTGATTACCTGAAGGGAACTTTAAAATTTTGCACTTTAGATTTCAAATGTACTTGAATCCAGGAATTCAACCCACCAGAGGAGCCAATGCAATATAAGGACTCAAGTACCCATGTACACCCAGAGAAAGGCTTTGACAGCTGGCAGGGCCTTCACCTGCTGTTAGAACTGTCCCCAAAATAAATGAACAAATGAATTAATAAAAATGGAAACAATATTATATAAAAATATTGTTTTTTTCCCACAAAACTACAGCACTAAAGAAAACACACATGCAATAATTAATTACATTTAAGCCCACTGACTTAAATTACCTCCTCATCAATCTTCCAGCAGATGTTTCTTCCCTTTGACTTTAAAGGAACTATTGTATTAACAGATAGATTTCACAGTTTGAGAGCTGAGAGATATGAGGAAATCAGCACTGATGCATGAGGATCTGAGGGCTGGGCTTTTAAATTGAAGATCCGGGGTGATGCCTTAGCTAAGCCTGCTTATCTCTGAAACTGTAAGGGTCACTGCAGAATCATCATGAGCAGAAGCCCAGGGGACTTTTCAAACAGGGTCAACACAGAAACATTCATTACAGAGAGATATTAAACAGAGAAATGTCAAAGTACTGTACCTCACCTAAAGTCACCAAGACTTGTTTTGGCCACCTCACACGTGCATGCTGATTATGAATTTGCGAACTGCCCAATTTATACAAAATGACTGTGATTCTGCAATTTAAACATAAAAGTATCAAAATATACTGAAAAATGTACTGTTATGTAATCAAATCCTAATTGAATCAGATTGAAGGGCATAAAAAATAATTTAAGCTATGGTGGAGTGCATATTTGAAGATGAAAATAAATGTAAAACTAAACAAAATTACAGATAAAATTATTTTGTTGGAAGATTGGGTTCAAAAACACAGTGTCAACTTTCACTGTTGGTTTCAGTCTAACCCAATGTAAGTATCACATTGCAACATAAGATCAAAAAAAGTCAATTATGCAATATAAAAAATCTTTGGGAAGTAATGTCATGTCATAAAAATGATAGATTATTCAGGTTTTCTAAATAAGTGTGTCTATTTTTTCTCAGACTTAAATATATTTTCATTAGTGCATGATGCATGACTTCAAACCATTTGGCACTGAGCTATTTCTTCCACAAATGGATCATTCACTCCGCTGATTGTCTGAGCCTTTAGGTCACCCAGATTTCACATGCTAATCCTACAGTATTAGTAGTCTAAATTACTTGGAACTATAGACATATTCTACTTATTGAAGCATTCTGCTATAGGTCAAAGTATTAAAAAAATGTATATAAGTCTAACGTTTTTAGATCTTAGTGGATGTTGATAGAAATAGTAAACTAACAATGTGATCAGCCTTACGATGAATTGAGGCAACAGGATCATGGTAGATTATTTCATAATTTTGATTGATTTATGGTCACCTGGATAATTGCATCTTAAGCTATTTAGCAATTTTATCTGGCCTGTCAGAAGAGAAATAGATGAATATCCTGTCATGAAATCAAAGTTAAAAGAAATTGTAATTATTATATCTGTGATGTCGAAAACAAGTTACAACAATGAACAATGATCATTTTTAAAGGGAAGGCATACACTGAGATATTCTGTCACAATAATTCAGCAAATGTAATGTGAAGCAAGGCACTTTATAGCCTCATAATTAAACAAATTATCATTGACAAAGCCTTTATCTCCAGCCCAGTCTTAGTTGTTCTGAACAGGTCATGGTGGCCCTTCTGTTTAAATGACTGAAGCTAATATGCTTACCTGGCCACCTTCGTGTACAGCTATGGACCACCAACAGTCCATCAAAGTTTCTTCTTTTGGTTTATTATGACATGCAACAATTTCATTACCATTGCATTTTGTTAATCGTTCGCAAATCACATTTGAATTCTTAGTTAACTAGTTAAGTATCATAACCTCTAATCATCTTAGCAGCTTTAAAGAATTAAATTCAAAATTAAACATCAACAAAAAATATCGAGAAATGTTATTCTTCATATTTAAAGTTCTGTTCAATTATTTCATTAGAAACAAATATTCCAAGTATTGGAAAGTCCTAGGCTCAAATACATCTGTCACAAATAATCAAAATTTCAGTTTCTGTTGCCATTTCTCAGGTTAGTTTTCTCCTATGTCCCTGAGCGTGTGTGCTCTCTCTCTCTCTCTCTTTCTCTTTCTCACCTCATCTCTTTCTTTTTTTCTCTCTCTCTTTCCACTAGTTGTTTACCAGGTTTCTCTATTTCAAACTATAAATGCCCTTTGCATTTATGTACCTACAAGACAGTTCCTGAAAGGACTTGATCAGGACAGTTCAGGTAAATAAAGATGGAAGTTGAAAGCAAAGGAATGCAATGATTAAAACACAAGTCAACTAAGAGTGATAGAAAAGTGTTCCAGTTTGTTAAATAAGATGAGGATGTAGCAAGACTTGCCATTTAGTAAGTAGTAGTGAGGCAGATTCTTGAAGCCACCACTGTGATAGGAGGGAGTATTAGATTAAATTAGATTATGAAGACACACAGTCCTCTTTTATTGTCATTTAGTAATGCGTGCATTAAGAAATGATACAATATTCCTCCGGTGTGATATCACAGAAACACAGGACAGACCAAGACTGAAAAACTGACAAAATCCACATAATTATAATATACAGTTACAACAGTGCAACAATACCATAACTTGATGAAGAACAGGCCATGGGCATGGTAAAAAAAGTTCAAAACCTCTCGAATGTCCCACATCTCACGCAGACGGGAGAAGGAAGAAAACTCTCCCTGCCATGCCCGACCACAGTCCAATTCTGAGACGTCTGAAAACTTCGAGCTTCCGACCAGCCCTCTGACACCGAGCACCATCTCTGCCAAGCGCCTCGACCCCAGCCCCAGTGGCCAGCCACAGGCAAAGCTGAAGATTTGGGGTCTTCCCTCCGGAGATTCTCGATCGCACAGTAGCAGCGGCAGCGAACCGGGCATTTCAGAAGTTACTCCACATGTTCCTCCGTGCTTCTCACGGCTGTCTCCATCAAATAAGAATTGTGCACGGTACCCTATTTAAAAAATATGATACCATTTCACCAGAGAGGCTGCGTGTGCTGCGTTGCGCCGCCATCTTCTCGTCCCGCCGTATGGGAACTTGACAACACTTATTCTACTACTTTTCATTCTGATTATTAAATGCTCAAAAACCAAAAGTTCAGCTCTGGCTATGAAATACAGCTACATATAACTGTAAACTACATTCCCGATCTGGGATTAGTGTTAAGGAGGCCAATCTGAGCAAAATTACATTAACGGGATTTAACGTCTAAGGCTGCATCAAAGACCAAGGTGGAAAGGAAAACAGTTCTGCATTTTTTGCAGCGTTTTCACTGACCCATGTTGGAATGGTGCTCATTATGGTGGACAGGAGGGAATTGATTTCAGCTCTGAAATTCCCTCAGCTGCTCAATGACAGCAGCCATTTTAGTGAATGCTGCAGGGATATCACTGCACAGAGCTCCACAGGAGTAGTAATTTTGAGAGAGGATAATTTAAAGGAAATGCTTCAGTGCATGGGGTAGCTTTACGTACACAGTGAGTGTTAGGACAGATTCCCAAACCCATTAAGAAGGAGACTAATCCTATGGGAATAAGAAGGCACTGTAGTATACTGTAGGGTTAATCACAGTGCTTTTAAAGTGCCTAACCACAAGTGCATTTCAGTGGATCACAGGGAAGCCAGTCATCAAATCAAGGAACATCATGACAAACTAAGCTTTGAGCTGAAACTAATACAATGCACTTTGTACAGCTGGTGCCCTTATTTGAGGACGCCACTGGGACCTTGTGCATTCTTATTAAGTTACACTGAAGGTTTCAAATGATTGCATCACTAAAAGGCCTAGAGTTCTAATCTTCAAGTCATCAGTTGTATAATTGGTTGAACGGACTGCTGGGACACTAATTCTCAGTCCATTAAAATAAAAAGTCTTTGATGTTCTGTAGTGCATCACACAGGTGACAATCAAATGTGATGGATTCCTAACTAAACATGGCAACTTCTCACCTCTACAGGAGAGATGGGTAATTTTTTAACAATTCTCTATAAAATTAGTCAGATTCATTAAAAACATATGGGGGCAAGTAAAAGAAAATGAAGTACAACTTTACTGTTTCTACAGCATTCGGCTTGAGTGAGGCATAAATGCTATTAATCCTATTGGGTGCACTATATATTGTAATAGAATCGAAGATGCTACAGCACAGAAGCAGGTCCTGTCCGTAAGACCATGAGATATAGGAGCAGAATTAGGGCATTTGGTCCATCAAGTCTTCTCTACCATTTCATCAGGCTGATCCAATTTTCCTCTCAGGCCCCAATCGCCTATCTTCTCCCTGAATCCCTACATGCCCTTACCAATCAAGAAACTATCAACCTCTGAGTTAAATATACATAAAGACTTAGCCTCCATAACTGCCTGTGGCAATGAATTCCACAGATTCACCACCCTCTGGCTAAATAACTCCTCCTCATCTCTGTTCTAAAAGGATAGCTCTGTTCTGAGGCTGTGTCCTCTGGTCTTAGACTCTTCCATCATAGGAAACATCCTCCCCACATCCATTCTATCAAGGCCTTTCACCATTCAATAGGTATCAATGAGGTTACCCCTCATTCTTCTGAATTCTAGTGAATACAGGCATAGAGCCATCAAACACTCTTCAGATAACAAGCCATTCAACCCTGGAATCATTTTCATGAACGTCCTTTGAACCCTCTCAAGTTTCAACACATCCTTTCTAAGATTAGGGTTCCAAACCTGCTAATGATATTCCAAGTGAGACTGCACCAATGCTTTATGAAGTTTCAGCATTACATCCATGCTTTTATATTATAGTCCTCTTGATATGAATGCTAATATTGCATCTGCCTTCCTCACCACAGACTCGACCTGCAAATTAACTTTTAAGGAATCCTGCACAAAGTCTCTCTAGTCCCTTCCCTCTCAGATTTTTGTAGATTCTCTCCATTTAGAAAATAGTCAACCCTTTCACTTCTTCTATCAAAGTGTATGACCATACACTTCCCAACACTGTATTCCATCTGCTATTTCTTTGCCGATTCTCCTAATCTGTCTAAGTCCTTCAGTAGCCTCTCTACTTCCTCAAAACTACCTGCTCCTCCACCTATCTTCATATCATCTGCAAACTTAGCAACAAAGCCATCAATTTATTCACCCAAATCATTGACATATAATGTAAAAAGAATCGGTCCCGACATGGACACCTGTGTAACACCATTAGTCACCAGCAGCCAGTCAGAAAAAGGTCCCTTTTCCTACACTTTGCCTCCTGCCAATCAGCCACTGCTCTATCCATGCTAGAACTTTTCCTGTAATCCCATGCACTCAATGCTTGTTAAGCAGCCTCGTGTGTGGCACCTTGTCAAAGGCCTTCTGAAAATCCAAGTACACAGCATCAACCAATTCTCCTTCGTCTATCCTTCTCGTTACTGCTTCAAAGAATTCCAACAGATTTGTTAGGCAAGATTTTCCCTTGAGGAAACCATGTTGACTATGCTCTATTTTATCATGTCCCTCCAAGGCTCCTGAGACCTCATCCTTGATAATCTACTCCAACATCTTCCCAGCCACTGAGGTCAGACTGACTGGCCTATAGTTTCCTTTCTTCTGCATCTGTTCCTTCTTGAAGAGCGGAGTGACATTTCCAATTTCCCAGAATTCCAGAACCATTCCTGAATCTAGTGATTCTTGAAAGATTATTACTAATTCCTCCACGATCTTTTCAGCTATCGCCTTCAGAACTCTGGGGTATACACCATCTGGTCCAGGTGACTTATCTACCTTCAGACCTTTCAGTTTTCCAAGAACCTTCTATCTCTTACTGGTAACTTCACACACTTCACGGCCCTTGTCAGCTGGAACTTCTACCATACTGCTAGTGTCTTCCGCAGTGAAGATTGACGCAAAATACTTATTCAGTTGAGACACAAGTCCTGATTACGTTGAAGTAGGTGAGATACAAAAGATTGCAACTGCTGGAAATTTTTTTGATTAAATAGGTGGAGAATATTTTCTTCTAAGTGTAATATATGTATTTATAAATAATTATTATCACTGCACTCTTTTACCTATTGTATCATGTAACTAGTAACCCTTTACATTGAAGCACTCTTTTTATGGAAAGTTTCAAGGACTAATTGGTAAAGAAGGCCCAAATAGACTCTTACTTTTGCTCTTTGAATCTCATTATTCTTTCAAAGGCCTCCTCTGGAGCACAGATACATTACTCTAGGAAAATATATTTATAAATAAAACATTATGTATGTGACAGTGGGCTGATTGGTGGCATATACATTCAATTAACTGATTCTATATGATAATATTTCCTTCACTATCCTGTCCTCATTCATTCTTCCGATTCTGCCCACTTGACTGCCTTAGTGCTCATTCAGCTTGTCTCTCAAATTCAGTCTCTCTATAAACATGAGATAATCCAGAGTTCAACTGTTGGTATCATCATACACAGCAATTTTCAGTAGGCTCTCACTAAAACCCACCTACAACAAATTCTTGAATGATTGGGCATCTCGCTTTCTCTATCACTTCTTCCAACCTGCCAACAGTTTGAGTATGGGCAAGTCAGCCCATCTGGTTATGAAGGTGTTCTTTTACTGTGGACTGACCGTAAACAGATTTCTTCAGAAGTTATAAATATCTGTTTTCTATAACTACCCATAAATATCTCCCCCCAAACACATGGTAAAATTATTTTCATTTCATTGAGATATCATCCCAACTCTACAGATAATTACTCATGGATATATATTGTATTCAGATATTAATGAATAGCATAAACTATTTTAATATTTGTTTTTTCTCCGTTCTAGCTGGTAAAACCTGAGGTATGGGTATAGCCAAGCATGATCAATTCTAGCAACTTTCAGACTATTCTAGCGATGCTTAGTATTGTTGCTTTTTGGAGATGCTATTGTATGGTGACTTTGGCATGATATCAGTTATAGATATTGTGGACAATGTATACCCTGCTCATGATTCATAGTCTTTCAATTTCCTCTTTTAATTCAGCATATTTCTGGTGTTTTTCACTTAGTGATTTCTGTACATTACGTGTGTTTGGTATGGCTATATATATTAAGTAAGTTGTTCTTGCTTGTTTATCCTGTAATATATCCAGATGGTTATTATGGATTGTCCTGTCTGTAATAATGGATTGCTCATAATATAATATGTAGGACTTTTACTCTTAAACTGAATCAGGGTTGTATTTATAGTAAGGTATGGTGTCTTTTATGTGTTTGCATTTTGAGGCTGGATTTTGGTGAAAGGTGTTTGCCACTTGATTGTGTCTGTGTAAGTAATCAGATTCAGTTCAACTGCTGCAGGATCCTATAACATGTTGAATTGGTGCGGTTTCTCTTGGCTTTTTCTGCATTTACCGTCTTGAAGTTGTTGGTATTGTATGATATATTTTGATTTTTTTGTGTTATTATTACTAGTTTGAAAATGTCTTAATATGTATGGAAGAATTTACATAAAGTCAGATATATATAAGTCAGGATATTTGTAACCCAAGGGACCCTTGTACTCTGCACATTTCCATCTCTCTTCTCTTGTGTATTACTGACTTCAATGCATTACGATTACTAATTAAGCATTAAACCATCTGGATATTGCCACCCTAAATCTCACCCTCGTCCTTTCAAATTCTCCTCAAGTTTCTGGTCACAGTGTTCACTTATGTGCCTTTTTCCCTGATACCACTCATGTAAACTACCTTGAGATACTTTACTCTGCTGTGAATTCTGTACATATGGAAGACTTTATTGAAGAAGGTAGATAAATTCACCACAGGTTTTTGGAACAACTTTTTTCAAGAAGCAGTAAGTTTTTTGGTGGATTCTTAACTGACAGATTAGGGTCTAAGGCTAGAGGTTTGCTTACTTGAAGACTAATGAGAAATTATTATCGGATCAAATACTGCTATGCAGCCACATCAATGAATTGCAATCTATTATTGTCATGGTCCGGATCGGGGTCCCTTTAAATTTACCTTGTTTATGTTACGATCCGGACTGTTGATTCCCTGTTTTCCCGTGTCCCTCGGCTTTGGTGATTAGAGGCAACGCTCGACTGAACTGGTAGATTATAGTCTCTGACTTCAGCCGTTCGGCGTGGGAGCGTCTGCAAAGTCATCAAAGGTACGGTGTGCTGATGTCATCTGGCTGGAGCAAGCCTAGTCTCTGCCGAAGTGGGTGCCGGAAATTCGCCCTTCCTCACTGGAGCAACCCTGTCCAGTTACCTCGCTGAAGTGAGCCTGCAAAGTTTCCTCATCAAGGTGGGTCCGTCAGTTAACCCGCCGAAGAAAATCAGGAGCCGCTGTCTGTCTACTGTTCCTGGGCCGAGTCTAGAGCTCGCCACTACCCAGAGGTTCCAAGTACCACGTCCTGGCTCCGACGGCATCCGCGTACCACGTCCAAGTCCTGGCTCCGGCGGCATCCGAGTACCAAGTCGAGGCCTGTCCCTGGCGGCACCCGAGTACCAAGTTGAGCCCTGGCCCTGGCTGCATCCGAGTACCAAGTCAAGTCCTGGCCCTGGCGGTATTCAAGTACCAAGTCAAGTCCTGGCCCTGGCGGTCTGTGATTCCTGTCCTATCCCGCTGTCTGAATCCCTTCTCTGCCCCCTCGCCTGCACCTCGGTCTAGTTCTATCGCTGGAGCTAGATAGGAATTGTGTTGTTCTTTGGTGTTTGTCTTGTCTTGTCCTCGCCTCCATGGGGTAAGTCAGGCCATCTTGCCGTGCCCCGCAGAGGTTCATGAGTCCCGGCCCTATGTCCTGTAACCAAGGATGGGTCCCGGCTCTGTGTTCTGTGTATGTGTTGATGGTTCCATGTACCTGCTCTCCCGAGACCGAGGCTCTGTGTTCCCATGTTCCTCCTCGCCCTAGCCCATGTCATGTCCTTGCCTGATTCTGGGGTCCGAGCCAGAGGTAAAACCCAGGTACTGGGTCTTTGCCCAGTCTCTGGCTCGGAGTCCATACCCTAGCCTCTTCATGTCTCCTCTAGTTCTGGGATCCAATTCCGAGTCCTAGCCCAGACCCCTAGTCCCAGTCTAGTCGCAGTCCTGAGTCCTTGTCCGGTTCGTTATTCCTGCTCCTGCCTTGCTCTCCTGGTATCGAACAATAAACTAAATCTAAGTAACCTCACAAGATGTGTCTTGCATTTAGGTCCACCCTTGCTCCCAATGCCCCAGCATTGTGACAATTATCTGGTTATAATAAACATCAACTCAATCAGGCAACATGCCACGCTAAAAAGAGGGCGTTTAGAGATGGAAATAGGGAGGAGCTGAGGGCAATACAGAGTGACCTGAAAGCCAGGATCAGGGAGGCTAAAGACAGGTACAGGAGGAAGCTTGAGTGGAAACTCTAGCAGAACAACATGAGAGAGGTCTGGAGGGGGATGAGGACCATCACTGGGTTCCGGCAAACTTGCAACAGGGGAGCAGAAGGCAGTGTGGACAGGGCCAATGAACTTAACCTGTTCTATAACAGATTTGACAGTGCGGCCCCTGTCCATCCCCCACATGAGCCATCTGTTGTCGGCCCACAACCAGCACATATGCCACTCTCCCCTACTACCCCTCCTCACAGTCCCCCACCCTGCTCTTATGACTATACACCTTCCCCACACGAAACCACCACGGTGGGCTTCACAGCTGAAATGTCTCAACCTAAGCAAGGCTGCAGGACCGGATGGTGTCAGTACCAGGGTGCTCAAAGCCTGTGCCCCTCAGCTATGTGGAGTACTTCGCCATGTATTCAACATGAGCCTGAGGTTCCGGAGGGTTCCTGTACTATGGAAGACGTCCTGCCTCATCCCTGTGCCGAAGACGCCATGCCCCAGCGGCCTCAATGACTACAGACCGGTGGCATTGACCTCCCACATCATGAAGACCCTGGAGACACTTGTGCTGGAGCTGCTCCGGCCTATGGTCAGGCCACACTTAGATCCCCTCCAGTTCACCTACCAGCCCCAACTAGAAGTTGAGGATGCCATCGTCTACCTGCCGAACCATGTCTACGCCCACCTGGACAAGCCAGTGAGCACTGTGAGGGTCATGTTTTTGACTTCTCCAATGCGTTCAACACCATCCGCCCTGCTCTGCTCGGGAGAAGCTGACAGCGACGCAGGTGGATGCTTCCCTGGTATCATGGATTCTTGATTACCTGACTGGCAGACCACAGTACGTATGCTTGCCACACTGTGTGTCCGACAGAGTGATCAGCAGCACTGGGGCTCCACAGGGGACTGTCTTGTCTCCCTTTCTCTTCACCATTTACACCTCGGACTTCAACTACTGCACAGAGTCTTGTCATCTTCAGAAGTTTTCGAATGACTCTGCCATAGTTGGATGCATCAGCAAGGGAGATGAGGCTGAGTACAGGGCTACGGTAGGAAACTTTGTCACATGGTGTGAGCAGAATTATCTGCAGCTTAATGTGAAAAAGACTAAGGAGCTAGTGGTAGACCTGAGGACAGCTAAGGTACCGGTGACCCCTGTTTCTATCCAGGGGGTCAGTGTGGACATGGTGGAGGATTACAAATACCTGGGGATATGAATTGACAATAAACTGGACTGGTCTAAGAACACTGAGGCTGTCTACAAGAAGGGTCAGAGCCGTCTCTATTTCCTGAGGAGACTGAGGTCCTTTAACATCTGCCGGATGATGCTGAGGATGTTCTACGAGTCTGTGGTGGCCAGTGCTGGATGGAAACAGGGGTCACCGGTACCTTAGCTCTCCTCAGGTCTACCACCAGCTCCTTAGTCTTTTTCACATTAAGCTGCAGATAATTCTGCTCACACCATGTGACAAAGTTTGCTGTGGTGTGCTCGGGCAGCAGGCTGAGGGTGGCAGACACTAACAGAATCAACCACTCATCCATAAGGCCAGTGATGTTGTGGGGATGGAACTGGACTCTCTGACGGTGGTGTCTGAAAAGACGATGCTGTCTAAGTTGCATGCTATCTTGGTCAATGTCTCCCATCCACTACATAATGTACTGGTTGGGCACAGGAGTACATTCAGCCAGAGACTCATTCCTCCGAGATGCAGCACAGAGCGTCATAGGAAGTCATTCCTGCCTGTGGCCATCAAACTTTACAACTCCTCCCTTGGAGGGTCAGACACCCTGAGCCAATAGGCTGGTCCTGGACTTATTTCATAATTTACTGGCATAATTTACATATTACTATTTAACTATTTATGGTTCTTTTACTATTTATTATTTATGGTGCAACTGTAACGAAAACCAATTTTCCCCTGGGTTCAATAAAGTATGACTGTGACTATGACTATGACGTAGATTAGTATGTTTATACTAAAACCTATTCTTAATTTCAGTTTGGTCATTTGAAGGTCTCATCTTTAAATGACCTGCTGGTTTTCTAGCCTTCACAATTATTTACAAGCCTCTAAAATGCAGGGGTCTACTGACCCTGCTCCTTCAAGCTCCCTTGCAGAGTAACTATAACCTTGGTTACTTTAATTGCTGCACAGGGGCCAAGTAGAGAATTCTTCGACTGGAAGGAAAATAATATCACCAAATTCCACTAAGCCCTGAAAATTGCCCATCCATTATCGTGTTGTCATCCACATATGCTTATTTTTATACATAGTTTTATTCATGATTTGTCAGTCTCATCTCAGGCAACCTTGGCAAAGTAGGATTGAAATGTTCACTAAAGTGTTGGAGTCAGTGGCAGAATCCCAGTCACGAACAGGAACAGCCTCAGAGTCTGAAGCAATTAAATATACGAGAGGCAGCAGTCAGCAGTAATACTCCACAGACCTGCTCAGCCATTCAATATCATGCCAATTCTGCCTTCAGTTCCACTTTTCCATCCAATTCCAATATCCTTTTACAGTCCAATATCTATTGATCTCCGCCTTGAATATATTCATTTGTTCAACATCCCCAGCCATCAGATGCAGATAATTCTAAAGGAATACTGTCCTACAAAATTGATTGTAGTCATCAAGCCTACAAATTCCAAAGTTCAAAGTAAATTTATTGTCAAAGTACATACACGTCACTATATACAACCCTGAGATTCATTTTCTTGCTATCATACACAGTAAATTCAAGAAACACAATAGAACCAATGAAAGACAGCAGTTAACAGGACAAACAAGCAACAGACTGTGCAAATACAAAAGAAAAAAAAAGCAACAAATATCAAGAACATGGTTTGAAAGTAATTGAAGGTTGTGGGAACAGTTCAGTGATGGGGCAAGTGAAGTTGATTGAAGTTATACCCTTTGTTTCAAGAGTTCGAGAGTTGAAGGTAATACTTGTTTCTGAACCTGGTGGTGTGGGTCCTGAGGCTCCTTTACCTTCTTCCTGATAGTACCAGTGAGAAGACAGCATGGCTTGGATGATGCATTTCCCTTCAGTTGAGTCCAGTGGTTAACCCCTTATTCTAAAACTTCATACAGAAACTCCAGCCTCACCGCAACTCATCTGCCAGTGATAAGAACATTAACTTCAGGCATCAGTTCTGTTTCTCACTTCACAGATGTTGCCTTTGTTGCAAAATATTAACAGCATTCTCTGTTGTTTATGCAAACACAAAAATTAAGCCTCAGAAAGAAGCCATTTGGAACATTGGGACTGCAGGAGCAATCCAGTTGCTCCCAGTCTTTTCCCTGATCTGTCCATTTCCTTCATCTTGCTGCAACTTCTTCATTTCCAGACACTGAAAAGATCCTTATTTCAGATTTTCAATATCTGCAGTGTTTTGTGTTTTTTTTAAATCAAGCTGCCAATTCCTTTAGCACAGTTCAGTGAGATTTCATTCCCCTAAAGGTCACTGTGGTCAAATTTCATTCTTCTTGTGAATATAGGATAAACTTAATCTATCACTCCTCAGCCCAGGAACCATTCTGGTAAACTTACACCTCAATGATTGGAAGTGTGCCCTTTCTGGGCACTATGACCAAAATTACATATAATGCTCAAAATGAATGTCATCAAATCCCTGTAGGTTCTCACCAAGAACTTATCTTCCAAAACCATCATAAAACAAGCAAAATACTTGACTTCTTGGTTGCTTGCGGAATCTCAGCCAGCTTGTTATTCATTCTCTACCCCGATCTTTACCTGTTCTTTACTACTTAAAACACAAATATTATTTTCTCTTCTTCCCAATGAAGTGCGTCAGCTCACTCTTCCCCCCATAATGTTCCATTATGTTCCATCCACCAGCTTCTTGCTCACTTAATCAATCTGCTAATTTCTTTTTGTAATCTCTTGCGATTTCATCAGACAAATTTTATCAATCAGGCAATTTGCTATCAACTGGCAGATAATCAAGGACTGAAATGAATTCCAGAATGGAATTTATTATAGGTCAAACATATTGTATGGAATTTATTATAGGTCAAACATATTGTATTATATATGCAAATCTGAGCTTCAATTTGTTTTTGCTTTCTAAATGATCTTCCTTTTCTTCTCCTGATCCTGAAAATGATGATTCCACTTGAAGTAGTATGTTTTCAGAAAGCCAGGGAAAAGATAAAGGTACTTGAAATTCTTATTCATAATGACGCAGCAGAGAAGAAATGTCTTTCATTGGCAGGTTGATTAGTCACCACATGTGTTACAATTAAGATAAAGTAAGTTGTTGTTAAGATTCAAATGTTTTGTTTTACATAGCGACAAATATCCACTGCCTGAATAGGTGTGGTAGTAGAATTAATGAGAACTTGCAAAATGGAATTGGATAAATAGTTGAAAGAGAAAACAAAACAAAACTATGACCATACAAATACCCATTCTGTCATAAGGTGGTGGCTAGGAACGGACCCAAGTGCAAGACACAGACACGGAAGTATTAGGGACAGGACCAGGATATGGGGTGAGGGCTAGGACATGGACACGAAAACCAGGAACCCGGAATAGGACTGGACAAGAGAGCTAGGAGCCAGGGCTTGGACTCCAAGCCAGAGACTGGACAAGGACCCAGAACCTGGGTCTTGCTTCTGGCTCAGACCCCAGAACTAGGCAAGGATGTGACTTGGCTGGCAGGCAGGACAAGGCTGGAGTCTTCAGGCTTGAGACTTGAGGCGAGGCTTGAGACTTGAGGTGAAGCTGGAGTCCAGAGACTTGAGACTAGAGGCTTGAGGTGAGGCTTGAGACTTGGGGTCTTGAAGCTTGGCTTGGGGAGAGGCTCAGCTAGAGACCTGAAGCAAAGCTGGAGACCAGAGACTTGAGGTGAGGCTTGAGACCAGAGACTTCAGGTGAGGCTTGGCTAGAGACTTGAGGTGAGGCTTGGCTAGAGGCTTGGGGTCTTGAAGCTCTTCCTGGGCAGGGCACGGTACTCCTGAGCAGGATGCGGATCACCTGGGTAGGGCGCGGATCTCCACCCGACGGAGGCAAGGGACGGGAAGGGACAGAACCAACCGCAGGGTAACGGCAATCTGGCCTGACTTACCTGATGGAGGCAAGGGACAGGAAGGGACAGGACCCACCGCAGGGTAACAGCAATCTGGCCTGGTTTACCCGACGGAGGCAAGGGACAGGAAGGGACAGGACCCACCTCAGGGTAACGGCAATCTGGCTTGGCTTACCTGACGGAGGCAAGGGACAGGAAGGGAGCTAGGTTTAGGGTGGCTCCAGGACAAAGCTGCAGGCGAGACGAGGCGAGAGTTACCATCAAGACAAGGCAGGGCTTTTGGCAATGCAAGGCGAACCAGGAACTTCAGGTGAGAAGCAGAAGGCAGGGGAAGGGTTACAAAGAGTAAGGACAAGAACAATCCAGCAGCCACTCCCTGATCTCTGGAGGTATTTATCCAGCCAGCCCCAACGAGAATCAGCTGCCTCAATTAGTGCTCAACAGGAACAGAAACAGGGTAGGCAGGAAAACCTGAAGCAAGGGTCGATGGACCGGACCGTGAACCAGAATGCGGACTTCACGGACCGGACCATGACTCATTCATCATGTATTATCGTGGCTTTTTGATCATTGTTATATTATCATAAAAATTAAGAGCAGCAGTAGAACACTCAACCCTTTAAGTCTATACTGTAATAGATTAAGACGAATTCTACGTTCCTGCTTACCATTGTGTTAAGCCTTTCACTTCCTTCCTCATTAAGTGTCTATCTAACTCTACCACATGAAGATTCAAAGACTGAGTCCACCAACCTCTAAGGAAGTGAATTTCAAAGACCTTAAAGAAAGAGAGTGGCTAAGACTCACAAAATCTGAAAGAACAATAAATCTTCTCATTTCTATCTTATATGTGCAATCACTTGGTTTTAAAAGTCATCTTTTGTTCCAGATTCTCTTATATGTCGAAGCAGCTTCTATACATATCTACTTTCAAAATCTCTGAGGGTTTGATTTATTTCAGTCAGATAACTTCTCACTCTCCTAAGCCTCAAAAGAAACAAATAGATCTTGCCTAACCTTTTGACAAAAGGCAAATGGGCCATTTCACATTTTGGTAATGTAAATATATTCTGATTTACTTCTTTAAATATGGAGTCCAATAATGTGCTTCAGACTATATGTAATCTCATCCATGTCATGCATAAATAAGCATAACCTCCTTAACTTTGCATTTAATTGCTCTTGAAATAACCAATAACATTCTGTTAGTTTCCTAATTCCTTGACATATACATACATAGCCTTATGTAAATCATGCACCAGAACACTCAGGTTCTGTACTCCTCAGAAGATCTGCATCACCCACCATTTTGATAACATATGCCCTTACTACCTTTTTCTCTGCCAAGGGGGCAATTTCCCATTTTCTCATACTATACTCCACATCTCTGATGTTTTTCCATTCACTCAACTATATCCCTTGGTAACCTCCTTACGTAGTTTTAGCAACTTAGTTTCTTCCCAGTTTTTGCGATATTAGCAGATTTAGCAGCCACATCTTTACCACCTTTATAACTGTGCAGCCCATTCTCCGGGCTCATATGGAATCTTGGTTCATTGCCTGCCCTGCTAACAGCCACCGGACTCAGTGTGAGAAGGCTACCTTTCATAAACAATATACGTCTATGGTCGGTATGATTTGGGGTTCAACCAAACAGGAACGTTGTGATGTTCTGATTAAAGAAACCTCGATTGGAGCGAATGCTGTGTATATACTGCCCATACACAATTGTTGGTTGGCAAGAAATAACAAATCATACACTGCATAAAATTATAACAAAAGTATATTTACACATTTCAGCGTCACTCAACAATTAGTAGGAAAAAGAAAAGGGGGAAGAAAATGAAAGGGCCCATTACAGTTAACCCAGTGCAAATGTTCACCTGAAGTTGGAGCTCATACTGCAGTTGTCTTTTATTCACACACTGGACCTACGTTCTGCATGAAGGCACACACCACATCCCGAATGTCATTCAAAATCCATCCGAACCAATCAATCAGGAATATTACCCCTTTCTCTTTGGAGCCATTATTCTGTATGAGCACCTTGTGCAGCAGGGACGCTCCTTCCCACGGCCTCCCCTCCCCTCCTGTCCTCTCTGTAGCTACTGCCAGAAATAACACAAACCCCACCAATGTCTGTCACAAATCTCTCTCAGCCCAGCTTTCTCTAGACCCTTCTCCCAATTCAGCCACCCTGATTGGCCGACACAACATTCCTAAGTTGAACATCATAGCGCCTTATCTTTCCCGAAACCCAAACATGCTCTCAGCAGGCCACACAGCTTCTGCAGAAAGCTACTAAATGAAGTACACTACAGCATTAGCAGTAAACATCTTAACCAGGGCATTACAACTGTAAATATTTGAGGTCCCAGAATGGATTCCCATAGCATTCACTAGTAACATCTTACCAAATAGATTAAAAAAACCCACTTCTACTGATACTCTGTTTCCTCTTTGCCAGACTAATATGTTACCTCATACAGAATAATTATTTGGACATAGAGCATGGAGCTTCAAGCCATGCCACCGCTATAACCTCCAACAAACCTGATTCACCCTAACCTAATCATGGGAAAATTAACAATGACCAATTAACTTACTAACAGGTATGTTTTTGGATTGTGGAAGGAAATTGGAGCATCCAGGGAAAACCCACTCTTCCCATGGGGTGTACGTACAAACTCCTTATGGGATGGCACTGGAATTAAACTTCTGACTCCAAATGCCCTGAACTGTAGTATTGTCGCTCTAACCACTATGCTACAGTGGGGCCCAATCATACTTCTTATTTTCCACAATAAGAAAAAAGATCATGCTATCAAACTGGTGAGAAATTGCAGCGCCTTTTCAAATGTCATCTGGAATTCCAAGTATAGTATCTTCTCTAATTCCTTTTTATCCACAGCAAATGGAACTTCTTCCTAGAACTTCCTAGAATTATGATTTTTCATTCACAAAGCCTTTTTGACTACGCTTGTTTATCCTGAATTTTCCAACTGCTCAGTTGTTTCATGTTTAATGTCTCCTCTTTTGAATAAAGGGGTTACATTCAGCTTTTTGTGTCTCTATTCTACTACTGCAATGTAGATTCTCTTCTAGGTATATTCACATTGAAGATAAGTTTGGTGAATCCCTCTTTCACTCTTGTACTTTACTTCAGCTGCTCTTCTCCTCTTTGACAACATTCTCACTCATCCTGCTCAACCCACTGAGTTCTTCCAGTAGTTTTCCCTCTGGATTCCAGCATCTGTATTCTCTTGTGTCTCTAGTTAAATTTATTATTTTCTAATCTAATGCAATTCCTGAAATTTGATACTCTGAAAGCAGTGCACCAGTTTTCTAGCAGCTTCTCTTAATACCTCAGGATGAAGTCTATTGGTATCAGAGACATTTCAGCCCTTACTTCCGGCAATCTTCTTCAGCACATTCATTATATAAAACCAAAACACAGTTTAAGTTGATCAAGTAAATTGTCAAAGTCCATCTGTTCGTGAAAGAAAAATGGTGTACCACAACCACTGAGACAGGAAAGAAAAGCACATTTTTGTATTTATTCAATATCCACACTGAAATACAAGTAGTGAGAGATTTACTCTACAGCTATTATTTGCAGAACCCTGACTAACACCCCCCTTTTCTAATTCAGCTCCACTAAAGACATTTTAAAATATTATCCAGTACAGGAGGGGATTTTTTAGCTTGAGCAAACTCTTTTACAAGCAGTCAGAAGAAGCGATCAAAAGAATTAGAATCAAGAGTAGATCTTTCAGCTCCTCGTTCCTGCTCTGGCATTCAATGAGATCATTGTTGACTTTATTTGATCTCAGCATTACTTTCTTATATTTTGCTCCATATCCTTTAATTTTCTCAAGCTATGGATCTTTCTTGGGGACACCCTGACTGGTTGTTCCTCTGTGGCCTCTTTAGTAGAGAATTGCAAAGGTTCACTTTCTTCTGAGTGAAGAAATTTCTTCTTATCTCAGTGCAGAGTGGCCAGCCTCTTATCAAAACTATGAAATCAAAACATTTGGAGGAAAAGATGGCGGCGCAACGGCAGCGCACGCGGCCACTTCGGTGGTGATGTCTGTTATCTGTCAAGTAGGGGACCGTGCACAATTCTGATTTGATAGAGATGGACGTGTTTGTACGGAGGAACATCTGGAAAACTTCTGAAATGCTCACTTTGCTGCCGCTACTACTGTGTGGTAACTGGAATCTCCGGAGCAGAAGGCCCCGAAATCCTCGGCTTTGCGTGTTTCAGCGGCCGGGGCTAGGTCAAAGGCGCTCGGCAGAGAATGGCTGTATCGGAGAGTGCCTGGAGGTTTATGGCAGGGAGTTTCTTCCTTTTGCTGCCTGCTATCGGGGACTTGGGAGTTGGTTGACTCGGGGACTTTTGAGAATTTATTTACTGTGCCCATGGTTTGTTCTTCATCAAATTATGGTACTGCTTTGCACTGCTGTAACTATATATTATAATTATGTGGTTCTGTCAATGTTAGTCTTTGGTTTGTCCTGTTTTCTGTGACATCACTCCGGAGAAACATTGTATCATTTCTTAATGCATGTATGCATTCCTAAATGACAATAAAAGAGGACTGAGTGTTCTCATAATCTAAAAAAAAATAGAGCCAGGGAACTTGTATCTCTGTATCAACCCAATCAAGCCCTGTAAGAATCTTGAAATACCTTTCATTCATCTAAAGTAAAAGAAAACACAGAAGTTTTGTCTGTCTAAGTATTCCACACAGAGAAAACCCTTCAATCTGTTAAACCTTTGTTGTACTCTCCCTGCTTCAGGACTGCATTTCCTTCTGTAGGGAGAACACACATGTACAAAAAATTCCAGTTGCAACCTGCATTCTCTTGTGTCTCCAGCTGTTGTCTCACCAGGCACTATATAACTGCAGTAAAATACCTTGGCACATGTCATTCAAATGCAACACTCCATTTGCCTTCCTAATTACTTTCAGTGATTCGTGTACAACAACTATGCCTTGTTAAACATCAGCATCCTTCAATCGCTCATTATTTAAAAATGTTTCTGTTTTTTTCTATATTTACTCAGATAAGCTCCATAATTAACTCAATTTCTCTACTCTCTATATAATCTGCAGTTTTATTTTGACTTTTGTCTTTTATTTTTGAAAGCTACATGGAAGCTGCTTTTACTACCATTCCAAGCATTGAATCAGGTTGATCAGGTTGTTTTGCAATACACAAAAATCTCAACAATAGTTTACAAAGATTTCCTGAGCTCTATGACTGGTTGTTGAACTGTTTGAAATTATCATAAGCAATGAAAGATCCACTGTATGGCACATCTTAGTAGCAATAAAAGTACCAATAGTGAGGGGACAACTAAGTAGCTGTGCCAGTCCTCCATTGACCTTAATCACTTAAGGGCAATAAATTGTACAAATGTATTGTATTTTGGACCAATGAGTGACAGCGGAAAGCCAGACTCCCAATTACAGCAGTTTCAATTAACAACATGCTTTCAACTGGAAAGCTTAACAGATTGATGCTATAGCATCTAGCTACATTTACAAACTGATTAAAAGTACTCAATAAACTAAAATAGCAGACCATTAATAAATGAGTTAATGCAGCAGGAATTTAGTAAAAGCACTAACACTCGTGACAGTCACAAGGGAAATCAATTATTTCTGTTGGGCTCATCAATCCCCTAAATTGAATACTTGCCAAGTCTACAAAACTGGAATAATTTTAGAAAAATCTATTTCAGAAATTCATCATTGAAAGGATTAAATCTCTTATGGTTAAAGCTCGACTCCAGAGTGAATTTAAACAAGTTACTATTTCCTTCACAACACATATGGAACAAGAAAACGCTATTTGGATGCTAAGCCCAATGTGCTCTGCACATCATGGTGAATGTGCACCATAATAGTCTTGGTAAATGTGTTTCATCTCTCAAAGGAGGGGCAGTAACCATCTGACCCACGCTCATTAGTCGGGCTTAAAGTTAAGGAAAGGTCACTGTGGCGATACTACACTCCAATTTAAATCAAAAATAGGCTGGAGCAAGAGTTGAATAAATAATCTGAACATTTTTGAAAAAAATACAGTGGTAAACATTAATTTGGCTGTTAAAATTTAATCATGTTTAACCAAATTTAAATAAAACATAGCCTTCTGAGACACCTATATATAAATAATGACAGACCCTTCACAGGTAACAAAGAGTTTTGTTCCTGAGCACTGTTCGTGACATAAGCAGCTTCTAATTTGAAAATGCACAATCTGGCATAGTATTTTGATAAATAGATAGGCCAACTGTTGACAAGTGTAGTAAACCAGTGTATTCAATTCAACCATTCAGATAATGCCACAAATTGAGTTCCCATATGGTAGAAGAGGCCTACAGCCAAGACGCAGCCAGCAAATTCATCCTGCGGGTCATTTTTGAATGTCTGTGCTGTACACGTAGTAGCCACTGACCACTGATGATCCACTGATGATGCAATGGCCTCTGCCCTCCACTCTGTCCTGTCCCACCTGGGAAATAGGGTCTCACATCCCAGTCTGCTGTTTACAGACTTCAGTTCAGAGTTCAACACCATCATACCCTAGAAACTGTGAGGAAACTGTCCCTGTTGGGTCTCAACACCTCACTCTGCAATTGGATATGGAACTTCTTAACAGTAAGGCCACAGTCAGTCTGTGTGGACAGCAACGTCTCTCGTCCCATTTCACTGAGCACTGGCACTCCCTAAGGGTGTGCACTCAGCCCACTGCTGTTCACACTGCTGACGCATAACTGTGTCGCAGGTTCCAGCTCAAACCGTGTCATCAAGTTTGCGGATGACACAACAGCGGTTGGCTTTATCAAGAACGAGGGTGAATTGGAGTAGAGAGAGGGAGTGGAGCGGCTTGTGGATTGGTGTGAGAAGAACAACCTAAGCCTGAATGTGGAACAGACAAAGGAAATTATTGTGAACTACAGGAAGGAGCGAAGAGCCGTACCCCTTTGTGTATATGTTGCTCCTATGTAGAGATAATTAAGAGCACCAAGATCCTAGGAGTTCACATCACAGATGACCTCACCTGGTCCTTTAATATACCTTCCTGAACAGGAAAGCACTGCAGTGCTTCCACTTTCTAAGAAGTTTGAGGCAAGCAAGTCCCCCCACCCCCATCTTAACTGCGTTTTACAAGAGAGCCATTGAGAGCACCCTGACAAGTTGCATCTGCATCTGGTATGAGAGAAGTCGAGCATCGGACCAGTAGTCCCTACAAAAGACTGTGAGAACAGCCAAGAGGATCATAGGGGTCTCCCTACCATCTATCAGGAGTGCTTTAAATGCAGGGATCTTAGTATGTTTAAGGATCCCATCCATCCATCAAGCATCCTCTTTGACTTTTCACCATCAGCAGGAGACAATGATACCTAAAAACAGGAATGGTTCGGATGAGAAACAGTTTCTTCTCCTAGGCCATTAAGTATCTGAACTCCCTGCCGCATCGTATTCGAAGTGTCACTGGTTAATTTTTTCTTTATCTGTAGATTTTATCCTTACCTTCATAAGTTGTCGTGTGCTATGTGTAATACTGTGTTTTACTCGCTGGTTTGGGAAAAACATTGTTTTGTTTCTGTATACATTATATAGTTAAATGGCAATAGATGTGACTTGATAGGTTAGGCATTCATAACCTGGAGAAGACCTGCCTTTGCCTCACAGTAGGCCAATCAGTCTCCAATATAGGTGCCAACTTTGAAAAACTAACTTCACTGCTTTGCTCTTGTACCATTAAGTTCTAATTGAACAAAATAGCCTTCAGAGGCTACAGATTTGGACAAGCTAACAGATTTTATTTTATACCTTTATGTAAACAATATATTCACTGGAGTGTGGCAATGAAAAGGATAGATTTCAGTGTACCATGACTTTAATAAAATGAGATAATTATAAGCAGTAAAAAGATCTTAGTGAAGAAAAACAAGTTTATGGCCTAAAATAATCCCATCCTTTGGGCCGATATATGCACATATAATATTTCTTAAAAATGGAAATTAAAAGATAATCCTCAGGCAATGTTCACTTCCATCAAGTGCAATGCAGAAAATCGGGTTAATTGTATGTTTTCCTTCCTCCTTTAATAAAAGAACAATGCGATTCTGGTAGGCCATAAAATGGACTTCATAGCTATTCCCATGATTTTATATGACTCATTGTTCTATTCACATTCATCGTACGTTCTTTCTTTATGTGCAGATTTTACTCCCACACGGATCTGGGTTGCAGTTTATAGCTTTTCGTGGTCCATGTGACATGCTACAGTGACACTGAAATAAATTGCAAGGCGAGTAAAATCACCAGGTGTCAGACTAAATGAGTCGCATTGTGTGGGTGTACATTAATTCCATTGTCTTTTTCATCTCATAAAAAGCTTAATTTAGACTACCTTGGGAATTACGAGGATAGGTGGACCCTGCAAACTAGCTTGCACACTTTGTGACTGCATAACAGAATTAGCTACAGTGTTAGCTTTAGACATACTTTAGGGCTGTACATAGTACCTCTAGAATCAAAGCAAACTTCATTAAATCTATATCCAGTGCACAGACTATGCACGTGGCTTCTGTAGCAGGGGGTCCCTAAATAGAAACTGATACCAATTTATGAGCAGATCTGAAGACTGGAATTACACCAACTAGGAATTGTGTCAGTGTGATCACATGCGTTATATTTTAACATCAAACACTGGAGAGCTGAAATTAGAATAGGAAATACAGGACATACTCAACAGGTCAGGCATCTGAGGAAAAAAAATCACAGAATTATTATTTCAGGTTAATGACAGCATCAGAAAACATTAAGTAAATTACTAGCACAATGGAAGAGGTTAAAAGAGTTCTGGAAAATGCTAAGCAATTTATATTTACAAGCTGACTTTTAAAAGATGCAAAATAACTAAAAAGGGTATGAACATTACATTTTCTTGTAGCAGACAGCTTATAACCTACTTTAGTATTCATGATAGAATTATGGACGCAAAAAAAGAGTCATTGTCACATTTTGAATGGGTTCGGTGTATCTTTTGGGTTATCACAAGAGGTACATAAAACTAAATGGGTTGTGATATTACTTCAGAATCAGAATCAGGTTTAATATCATTGGCTTATGTTGTGAATCTTCTTTGTTTTGTGGCTGCAGTACATTGCAAAACATAATAATTAAAAAAAAACTATAAACTACAAGAGGAAATACATATATGATTAAGTAGTGAAAAAAGAGAGAAAAGATTGTAGTGTTCATGGGTTAATTATTCATTGAGAAATCTGGTGGTGGAAGGGAAGAAGCTGTTCCTGAAACATTGAGTGTGTGTTTTCAGCTTTCTGACCCCTTCCTTGATGGTAACAGTCAGTTCCTGCAAGCCTACAACCAATGGTAGCAATAGACCCTGAAGTCTACAATCAACTCCTTGGTGTTATTGATGTTGAGCACTAAGTTGTTGTTGCAGCACCACTCAACCAGCTGATCTATCTCTCTCCTGTACAGCCTCTCTGTCACCATCTGAACTTCTGACAATGATACTTGTGTCATCTGCAAAGTTATAGATGGCATTTGAGCTGTGCCTAGCCACAGAATCAGCCACAATTCAATGGTGAAGCAGACCCGAAGGGACGAATTACCTAATTCTGCTCCAATGTCTTATGGACTTAAAATGTTTTGGTTGTGTTTAGCTCTTGTGTAAGTGTTTTAGCTCTTGTTCACTAGGCATTCAATCTCACAGTTAATCTACTTATTAAGAGTTGATAATACACAGTCAATACATAGAAAATATAATAGTTACTACAAGGACGGTATATTTAAAGGTGTGACCCTCTCCTCTGAGGAATGGTAGAAGAGGTTGAAATGTATAAAGAAATAGATTACGTCAACTATCAGCTCATATGTTGGAGATTCAAACAATTTTATTACCACACATTAAAAGCAGCTGTAGAAGCCTCAATATATCAAATGTCTGTTGGTAAGACAAAATAGAGGTGGGCTGAAAGTCCATTATAGACAGTAAGAAAGATTTTTTTTGAAGGAACAATATTAATCCCTTATACACTCAATTTACACTTAACGTTATTTCATATCCATTTACATGTTTTGTCTCCATGCATTTTATTACTGGACTGGCAGGACATTACTCTCAAAATGTGGTGGAAGTATAAACACTGTGAACAAATCAGTTAATTTTCAATAAACATTATCAGGAATTAACTTTTAGTGGGAGGGGTTCTGCATGCTTCAGAACATCGTGGCTTTCAGTTCATAATGGTGTCAGACTGTTTCCGTGCACTAATATCAAAATGTGAATAAAAGACCTAATATAATTCAATGTCCATAGCCAGTATCAATATTTGTTCCTCAAATAAGTTCTCAATGAAACTAATATGAAGAAACTGAAAAAAAAAACGGTCATACTAAATTAGATAGATTGGTTCAACTGAGGCTTCCAGGGTCTTTTTTCTGTGAATTGAAAGTGGATTCTTCATGTCTTCCTTAAAACATTTTTTGCACTTTATCCAACGTCAGCTATAAATATTGACTGCAAGCAGTTAGGATGTCAAAGGACACTGCATATTCAAAACATACCATGCTCAGAAATTACATACTTCAAGGTTGGTTTGTCCATTTCAACAATGAAGTAATGCTTCATAACCAGCTGTTCTATTATTTTCACAAGAAATATGAATGGCAGACAGAAAAGGCTTATTGAAAAATGAAAAAAGGCTCAATATGATATAGCTTTAATTTGTAAAAAAACAGGTTCAATCTGTACAACAATCTTGAGCACTAATGTTACAGACTCCACCAATGGAAATTTCAAGTACAAAAATTAAATCTCGGCTCAAACAACAGAGCAGAGCTCAATTTTTCCAGTTTCATTGGGGCATATGTGCCATGTTCCAGACTTGTCTGCAGCATTTCTTGCTGTCTGTGCACTTTTGTGTTCTGGTGAATTCAAACTAAATCAACTTGCCCTTCGTTGGCTCACTGGAACTTAATGAGAAAATTTCTCAAACAAGAGTAAATTCTAACTTCAACCAAAAGAAAACCATCAACAAGACAGGAAAGCATTCCAAATCTCAAAGATTTGGATTGCAAGAGGCCCGCTCTTCAACATTGCTTACTGTAAACAACCTGAGTACTGATTTTTACCCTCAATATTTTTTTTTCACTTTTCTGTGTGGTTTACATTTTATTTTGTCAATAGTTGGTCAATTACATTCTTTGGCATAAACAAGTGCTTCTAAACTACTACAAGCCAATTCTATCAAAATTGTCAACACCAAACTGATTTTCCCCAGAAGATTTCCTTAGCTTCGGTGAGAACAGGGAATGTGTGTGCTTTGCTATCAGGTATTTTTAGTACCAATATGAATTGTGAAGAATCAAAGTACGACACATGTGGGCTCTGTACTTCTAAAGAGTGTTTGCCAAGATGCAAAACACTGGTGATGGTACATTAAGCAGATTCTTCCAATCTGACATCTGAGTGATCATCAAGCAAGGTCAGGTCTGCAGGCTTTGCGATCATTTATAATACTTCATTTTAGTATTGTAGCATAATTCAAAGAAAAGGAGTTCTCTTTGTTACCCAGCAACAAGTAATCCACCTATCTAGTCGATTAGCTAGTTATCTCATAATCTCCATTGGGTTCTTACTGAGTATCCTAAACTATATGGTGATTTCTAGCACTTCAAAGTAAATTATTTGATTTGAGAAGTATTCCATCATTCTCTTTTAATTTGAGACATTTCAATAGGTACTGTGGATCAATGAGCTGGGCACTGCAGTTGAGTTTTGAAAGTGTATCTGTGGATCTATACCTCCCGAACAATATGAGAGTAAGATGGTGTATATCTAACATGGATATTGAATAGCATTAAAACACATCCATTGTCTTAAATATAGCTGTAGTGTAACTAAAATATAAAGAACCAAGATTAAATGATCTTGTTAACTTATCATTATTCATGAGGAATATCACTTCACCTTTGACCAATGTCAGGCACATTAGGATAACTGTATGTATCTATAGCTTCTGTCCAACCACTTGCTTTCAGATTTTCACTGTTAGCTTAAGTAGGAAAAATGACTGTACTTCAAAAGTAATCAATGATACTGCAAAATGTGATGAAGAATTATCTTATTTGCATGTTAATTTGCTAACGTGTGTAATTTGAGCCATTCATTTGGAACACAGGATGTAATGATTTTATTTATTTATTTAGTGACACAATGCAGAGTAGGCCTTTCTGGTGCTTCGAGCCCTGCTACCCCAGCAACCGCCGACAAACCCAATTAGCCCTAACCTAATCACGGGACAATTTACAATGACCAGTTAGTCTACCCAGTACGTTGTTGGACTGTGGGAGGAAACTGGAGCACCCGGGAAACACCAATGCATTCCACAGGGAAGATGTAAAAACTTCATACAAATGGCGCCGGAACTGAATTCCAAACTCCGGAACACACCGAGATGTAATAGCATCGCGCTGGCCGCAATTACAGCAGTTCAAGAACTCAAAGGCACAAATTTAACCCTTGGCAACATGTGTGATTTTGTTTCCAGCTGCAGGTAGTCAAAGCAAATAATATGCAAGACCTCGCTAAAGCACAGGCCACAATTCAGAGCTACAGAGCTTCATATTCACATCAGATAATTCATTAGAAGGTGATAGGAACTACTGCACTAAGCAAACTGTTATTGAAACTCGATAGGTGTGCAAATGGTTTGAGTAAAAGAGTCAAAAATTATTTAAACAAAGATTAGTTTGAATAGCTCCAAGAATTACTCCAGTACCCATTTCTATATTACATTACAGCAAAGAAGGAGGTTATTTTGGCTAATTGAGTCTATACTCAGTGGCCATTTTATTAGGTACAGGAGTGGAGCACAGTGTGGTCTTCCGATTCTGTAGCCCAGAGGTCCCCAACCACTGGGCCGCGGACCGGCACCGGACTGCAAAGCATGTGCTACCAGGCCGCGAGGAAACGATATGAGTCAGCTGCACCTTTCCTCATTCCCTGTCACGCACTGTTGAACTTGAACATAGGGTTGCCAACTGTCCCGTATTTACCGGGTAATCCTGTATATTAGGCTAAATTGGTTTGTCCCATACGGGACCGCCCTTGTCCCGTATTTCCCCCACTAAGGTGGAGCGTTCCCATGAAACCTTTTGTACCGAAATGGTGTAAAGCGAAGAAGCAATTACCATTTATTTATATGGAGAAAATTTTTGAGCATTCCCAGATCCAATAAATAACCTACCAAATCATACCAAATAACACATAAAACTGAAAATAACACTAACATGTAGTAAAAGCAGGAATGATATGATAAATACACAGCTTATATAAAGTAGAAATAATGTATGTACAGTATAGTCAGGAAAATTAAGCCAAAACTGATTTGTGGAAAAAAAATCGGCACGTACGCACATGCGCACTCAGGTGCCCGCGCAAGGCTTCATGGTCATGGTAGTCTTTCTTGGGGTAAACACAAGTGTCCCGTATTTGACTGCTACTTTTGTCCCTTATTTGGGAGTGAGAAAGTTGGCAACTCTAACTGTGAGAGACATGTTGAGGTGAGTTTAACCCTGCTTGAATACCACCCCCCGCGCCCCCCCCCCGTCCAGTTGGCCAGTCCGCAGGAATATTGTCAATATTAAACCGGTCCGCGGTGCAAAAAAGGTTGGGGACCCCTGCTGTAGCCCATCCACTTTATGGTTTGACATGTTATGCTTTCAGAAATGCTGTTCTGCACACCACTGTTGTAAAGCGTGGTTATATGAGTTACCTGTTGCCTTCCTGTCAGCTTGAACCAGTTTAGCCATTCTCTATTCTATTCTTCTTTGACCTCTCTCATTATTAAGGCCTTTTTGCCCATGGAGCTGCTGCTCAATGGATTCTTTTTTTTTATTTCTCGTACTATTCTCTGTAAACTCTAAAGACAATTGTGCATGAAAATCCCATGTGATCAGCAGTTTTTGAGATACTCAAACCTCCCTGTCTGGAACCAATAATCATTCCATTTGTCAAAGTTGCTTAGATCACATTCTGATGTTTGGCCTGAACAACACCCAAACCTCTTGGCCATGTTTGCATGCTTTTATGCATTGAATTTCTGCCACATGATTGGCTGATAAGATATTTTCATTAACAATAGGTGTTCAGCTGCTTGTAATAAAGTGGCCACTGAGTGATGTGGTTTACACAGAAATATCATTCTCTCACTAAATTTCCCTGTAATTGTTGGCCCCATATTCTCGCCAGCTACCTACAGGTTCTACACATTCAGAGCAATGTACAATGGACAATTAAGCTACATATAGGTATATCTTTGGTATGACGGAGAAAACCAGCACACTCAGAAAAAAAAGCAGTTTCAAGGAGAATGTGCAGGTACCATGTAGACAGCACTGGTGTGCATTATTAAACCTGAAACACTAGAATTGTGAGGCAACAGCTTCACCGACAGCACCTGTGTAAGTAAATGAAGCAAAGAATTTACACCTTCAAACGTGCATCACAATTCATGTGGCATTGCTCTCGGGAAGTGTTGCTTGCCCTGTCATGCTATTTGTCCATCATGTCTGACTATGACAGGAAACCTGTACGGGCGAGTTTTTAAAGTGGAAAGGCCATTGCACTGAGGCAGTTCTACTCTCTCGAACTCAGAAGTCTAGGTACAGTGGTACGAACAAGCGTCAGAAGCTGGGATTTTCCTTGGTTGTGGTGGATGACCATGACGTCTACCGTGCCTTGGCATTTCCTTCGCTTTCCACAGAGCATTATAGTCTTGCCTTCCTGGCTGTTGGATCTCAGTAATGACTTTATCCACCCAGTCCACTGAAGATGACTTCACATGCTAGGACAGGTATGTCCCTATCTCATCAGAGTGTGAGCCCAACAGCTACCCTCACCAGGTTTTGCTCGACTGCCAAAGTTAAGAGCTGAGTATCCAGTGAGGGCAAAAAGGAGAGTCAGTTGCCCTGGTATGGACATGACAAGATCGTTCACCAGAGGTGCTTAACCCTCCCTGAACACTCCATACACCAGGGATCAAACTGGACACCAAAATATATTACTTTACAATCTTTAAGAACTTACCCTGAACGGCATGAAATCTGTTTAAGTTGAAACAACCATGAACAAAAATTGCAACACTGACTTCTTAAAAAAATGACACCAAATTGTCCTCTGTCAGAATCCACATTCATTATACTTCTCATATATAATTTAAGCATGCATATCGATATTTGAACAAGATAGATTAATGTGCTACAGGATGTTTATAAGAACCTTCATGGTGCCCATGGAATCTAGTCCATTTCAATACAGTCTCTATTCCTGTGTGGACAATGCTGTGACATAGTAAGAAAACAAATTAATTCTGAAATGCAAGCATCAAACTGCAGAAGATTTTACTTTGGGATTTCTTATAAATGAGAATTTTTAAAAAATAAGAGAGCAGAGTGAAAATGAAATTCTACTTAAGTTGAGAGCTAATACTCATAATGCTCTTGTTTCCCTCTTTAATCAATCATGCATACAGCTGAACACAAAGGCACACATCACATAGTTGAAGTAATGTCACACTGTTGTTATCCTAACAGATGTTGCTCTTCCTCGTGTGCCAACTGCCAATACTTCAGTCTTTCCCCAGTCTGTTATTATATTGCTGATAAAAATCAGAAAATTTATAACCAAGCCACTTGTCAGAAAGATTCTCTGGGATATCCAGGGATTACTTTTGCTTTACACATGAGTAAAATGCCATGCAGACAGAAAAAAAGAGGTGGAAAGTTGGGGAAGGTGGGGGTGATGGCAATGGTCATGGATACTGAGGCCATGTGGTTTCTTTGAATAAGTAGGAAACAAATTGGTGGTCAGTATGTCTTGCTTGATTAAAGGATAGCATATTAAACGCAAATAATATCAAAGGCTTCAAAGACCCTGCAAAGAAACCCAACTCACAGTTAAGCTGGTAACTCCCAAATAATTGGAGTCGCTGAGTATCCATGGTCTCAGTCCAGTGAAGCCCACTGGCATTAGAACCAGCATAAAAATTTTTGCGTTCCTTAATGGGTAATACTAAGCAATTCACACAATGTGCTGGACGAGCTCCGCAGGTCAGGCAGCATCTATGGATGGAAAAACAGTTGACATTTTGGGCCGAGACCCTTCAACAGGACTCTGAGACTGAGACTAGCTCAACAAGACTGACTAGGAAATCCAGTTTACTTCTGAAAAATGGATCAACAAGCATCTAAAAACTGAAGTCCAACTAAAGCAAAGTGAGAAAACAAAAGAGGAGATATCAGACACAGGACCTCCAGCAACCAGACAACAATCATGAACTGCTTAGATCCTTCAGCACTGTTAAGACCATGCACAGCTCAAACACCCATCCAACCATGTGTTGAGAACATTTTCACCACCAGCTACTGACTGCTGGGCAAAGAATTTTCTTAAATACCCTCTCTTTGACACAACTGTTCTTGACCCATTCCTCAGTATGCTATGCACCATAATCCTATTGCTATGCTATCCTGAAAGGACTGAAAGTTCATCTGACACCTAAGAGGCAACACGATTTCTGGTGCATATTTGAAGGAATAAGCAATAAGTCGAGCTGGAATGAGTCACTGTCCCATTTTCCCTAGCTGAGAAGAAGGTATGACAGGGGATCTCCAAATGATTTTACTGTGACCATTTTCAAGAAACGACGTCCAATTTATTTTGCTGGATATTCACATGTAATATAAAGAGAAAGCAGAATCTATGGTCAATGGAATGTTGTAACTATAGAGAAATCTTTGTGCTGTCTGCACATTGAAAGTCATTGTATTAGTAAAAATTCTTAACAGCTGCCTTCTTTCCATTACCACAAGTTCTATCTACTTTGGGTATGATTTTCACCATGAAACAAATTCAAGAACAACGTAAGGAGCAATATCATCTACTGTAAGTGTTGACTTCAGTAAAATCTTCCTCTCTGATATTTGAGAGAATAATGAAATACCCTTCTCAAATTTGGCTGGGCCTAAAATCTTGTCAACATTCTTTAGGTGGCTCATGATGACATATATTGGATGATCCTCACCAATGCACCCACCTGAAATCCAGTTCCAGTGCACATTACATTCATGTAAGACTGCATTTTCATTCTCATTTCAGTCTCCCTTATTGCAATGCTCCCACAAGCTTCCCACTGGATTGGGCTAATTGTAGGAGCAACATTAATCAGGTCAGCCTCAACTCCAGAATCAACATCGCTACCTTCAGATAATGCTTACATGGGGTGTACCTGGTAGTCCAGCTCCTATCCACTGCTGTAACACCTGAGAGGCTGATCCACAATTTCCCACATCGCAGAGGTCCTCTCGGCATGTGAAGTTATTCATGATAATATACTCCAGAGCCAATACTGCCTATGACCAAGAGGAAAGGGATGTTGAAAAAAGTCATGGCCGCAAACCCAACTTCCTCATCTAATGAACAGCCACAATTTACGGCATCTTGTATGCACTGAACAAATGGACAACTTGTAGCAAGTACCTTAACAGTACTAGAGAAGAACTATCAGCACTCTTTTTGACAAAATCTTCCACATGCATTGACAAAATAATTTAACAAGTACCCTCACCCTCTCCCTGGCCAATATTCCCATAATCAAAGCTCTGATCGAGCTCGATCAGATACGACGAGCAAGTTAAAATGTCCACATACTTGTCACCAGGCACTTGACCAAGCATTTACGACCATTTACGAAGTCCAAAATACAATTACTATTGAAGTATGTATGCATTATACAACCATGAGACTCGTTTCTTTACAGGCAACTACAAAACAAAGAAACCCAGAAGAACCCATAAAAAAAGACTGTCAAATAGCCAAAGTGCAGAGACAAAAAAACACACGTGCAAACAACAAAAGTAAGAAAATAGCACTCAGAATGAATTTAAGTCCACAGACACGAATCCTGGAGCAGACAGAGCAGGCCATACCCTCAGCCTCAGTTCGGCGCAGAGCTGAGAAAGCATCGCAGCCTGACTCTCTCCTCTGCATTTAAATCATCCAAACATTGGGTCGTTCCTCACTGTTCCTTTCAGGCCTGTTGCTTCGATACACTCTGGGCCTGGACCCCCCTGCCTTGTTTCAGCCCTTATCCGAGCTTTTCAAATCAGCCTGGCGCTTAGGTTGATCAAACCACAGGCCTTTCCCTGGCTCTCGGTTTAGCTGGATGGGCCCTGACTTTTCCTCACCTCCACTTGCTTTGAATCTGCTTCAACCTCACCTCAACTTTGCCTCGTACCTGCTCGCTTTGATCCTTGACTCTGCCTTGCCTCTTTCCACCCCTCCATTGGTTGCGGTGATTGTGTGCCATAAATTTGACCAGAAAAAGTATTATTAATAAAGTGTTTTGTTGTATTCTTTGTTCTGTTTGCCGCCAATAAGTACAAACGTTTGTAGTTGCTGGGCTTCACTAACATCACCTTAAGCCAAAAGCTGCAGCACTAACGAGCTTACCATGCCAAATTTCCAGGAGGATTGGAAAAGTGCTTCAAAAATGTGTTCAAAGCCTCTTTGCAAAAACATAACCTCCTTGGCTACTCAAAGAATCCCAAACCTTTAACTAATCATTATCTGGTGGCGAGCAACTCGGGAAGATACTGCACACTCTAGCCTCTCTGATATCAGCAGAGGCTAAAAGCATACAGTGCATGGAGTATAAAACAGTACAAATACAGTATCTATCCACCCGTCCTACTCTATTGACAGCAGATTTATTAATCTAGTCAGAATCCTCACTCTAACTGATTGCTTTCTCTGGGAAAGTGGTGAAGGAATATACTTTTCTCATGAATAATACATTGAGATTCATGAATTTGTGATTTGTTGATTGATAAATTTAAATGTAGATGTCCACTATGGAAGCCAGTTACGGCCCAGAGGAAATCAAAGTCAAAATAATTTTCATCAAATGTTTCCATTGGAAGTATAATCATTTTGCCCACCACTACAAGGATCTGCAACATTGTCATAAAACTTAGGGTCTAACTATATTTCGATGATAACAGTCTCAGATAAAGAAACTAACTTTGTAAAGAAAGAAAAGAGGAATATTTTGGAAATGCTCAGTAGGTTAGGCAGCATCTTGAGAAAAGAAGCAAAGTGAATGTTTTGAGTACAAGACCCTTCACTCTAATGTGATCTTGAACGCAAGACAATAACATGCAGTGTGCTTCTTTTTCCACAAGTACTGGATGATCTGCTGATTGCTTCTAGTATTTTATGATTATCTTTCAGATTTCTGATTTTGATCTATTTTTCATTTTTGGTCTGTAAACTTTGGTTAAGTAAATAAGAATGCAGGTAGACTATTTCTTTCATCTTTTACTTCAACCTGTAGATTTCTGAATTTGATCCTATCTTTACTCTTCTCCAGTATATTGTTGTTCAGCCTTTGACATAGTCTAAATTCAAGGAAAATTTCCCTTTTAAGAATATTTCCTTGAAAAGATAATTTAACAGGATTTTCTTACTTCTGAGGGGAATGAGTAAATGTAACAGCTGCTATTATTATTACACTTCATTGTCCATTATCATCAGTAGGAGAGGAAAAGATTTGCATTTTTACAGCGTCCCTTGTACCTGGATGTTCCAAACTGATTTGTCCAAGTAATTTTGATGGGCAAATACTATTGTAATAGAGGAAGCAAGGCAGCTGTTTTATGCACAAGAACAACACTTAAAACTAACAGCAATATAAATGAGCAGATCAAAATTTCTTTGTTTGCTGGTTTCAAGTTAAGTGATGACCAGAATACCGTGTGGCCACCAATAATCTTTATCAATTAATCTTTCTGACAACATGAGGAGATTTGCTGAGTCTCAGCTCAATATCTCATTCTAAAGACCACCAGTATTGGTTTATTATTGTCATGTGTCACAAGATGCAGTGAAAAGTATTTGAACTATTCCCTCAGCACTGCACTGAAGGATTGATCAAGACAAATGCTCAGGTTTCTGGATTGAGGTTTGAACCCATGACTTGCTGACCCGAAGGTAAGAGCTGGACCATTGAACCATTCATACTTAACGTTACAGACTGGATCATACCTCTCTTTAGCTGATGGTTCCAGAGGTTACATATTACATGTAATAATGTTGGATTGTCACTGCCTAAACTAGACAGTAGCCGCAGGTGCTGGAAGTCCTGAGCTGATGAAGATCCTTGTCCAAAAACACCAACTCTTTATATCCCTTTATATACTTACCCCATCCAGTGTTCATATAGACCCGAGTAAAGTTCAGGCAGTTGCAGAGTGGCCCAAACCATCTATATTCAAACAGGTATGGCACTTCATGGGACTTGTGAACTTTTATCGCTGCTTCATCTGGAATTTCGCAGCTCCATTTAGCGCACTCACCAAGAAGATCTTGGCAGGATTCCATTGGACGGACGACGCCGATCAAGCATTTACAGAGCTAAAGCGACATTTCACCACTGCCCCGCTGCTGCAACACCCAGACCCATCTCAGCCATTCATTGTCGAGGTGGTTGCATCTGATGTAGGCATTGGAGCTGTCCTCCCTCAGCGCTCGTCTGCGGATAGCCAGCTGCCCTTTGTGTCTTTCTTTTCTGTTGCCTGACTCCGGCCGAGGGGAATTACAGCATTGGGAACTGAGAGCTTCTGGCTGTCAAGGAAGCCCTGGAGGAAAAGTGACACTGGCTGGAGGGGGCAGAGCTTCCATTTTTGATCTGGACTGATCACAAGAACCTTTCCTATATTCAGGGTGCTAAGAGACTCAGCTCTCATCAAGCCTGGTGGGCTCTCTTCACACAGTTCAATTTCATCCTCACTTTCCTCACTTATCACAAGAATACAAAGGCTGACGCTCTCCCCTGGCACTTCGACGGATGTGAGGACAATACCAATCCAGAGCCCATTCTTCCTCACTCGTGTATTGGGGCTCTGGTGATCTGGGGAATAGGAATAGAGGCAGAGGTGAGGGCCGCCCAACAATTAGATCCAGGCCTGGATGCGTGACCTCCCATCCGGCTGTTTGTCCCTGCCGCGGTGCGTTTCAAAGTGTTGGAATGGGGTCACTCCTCCCGTCTGGCTGGACATCTGGGAATTCAACGGATTCAGGAGTTTATAAAGAGACAATTTTGGTGGTCATCTATGTCCCAGGATGTCCACAACTTTGTATCGCCTGACCCACCTGCGCTCAGAACAAGACATCACGCCAGTGTCCTGTGGGTCTGTTATGTCCACTGCCTATGCCCCACCGCCCCCGGTCCCACCTCCCAGTATATTTCATCACTCGTCTGCCCCTATCTAATGGAAACACCACCATCTTGGTCATTGTGGATCAATTTTCCAAGGCTTCCCACTTCATTGCCCTCCCCAAGCTCCCATCGGCTCGTGAGACTGCCACACTCATGGTTCAACGTGTGTTCAGGCTCCATGGCTTCCCTCAAGACATAGTGTCTGCTCACGGACCACAGTTCACTTCCCGCTTTTGGAAGGCTTTCTGCTCTCTTGTAGGAGCCACGGCTAGCCTCTTGTCTGGCTTCCACCTCCAATCTAATGGCCGGACTGAGAGAGTGAACCAGAAGTTGGAGACAACCCTGCACTGTCTTGCCTCTTCCAACCCCATGTCCCGGAGCTCCCTATTTGTTTGGGCAGAGATCGCCCACAATAACCTCCAGTCATCCTCTACCGGTATGTCTCCCTTTAAATGCCAGAAGGGATTCCAGCCCCTGCTCTTCCCTGATCAGGAGATTGACGTAGGAATTCCTGTTGCCGCTACAAGCGCACCTGGAAACGAGCCAGGGCTTCTCTGTTTCGTGCCCAGAAACAGCATTCCTGGCAGGCAGATTGGCTCCGTTGATAGGTAAGGCCATTCAAGCCAGGAGACGAGGTCTGGCTGGCATCAAAGGATCTTCCCCTGAAAGTCGAGAACTGGAAATTGGCACCGCGCTATGTGGGACCGTTTGTAGTGAAAAAGGCTGTCAACAAGGTGTCCTATAGATTGCGTCTACCAGCATCACTGAAGATCCATCCAGTATTCCATGTTTCCCAGCTCAAGCCGGTTACTACCTCTCCCCTGGCCCCAGTCACCCAACCTCCCCCTCCTCCCCGCCTGGTGGATGGTTCCCTTGTCTATACTGTGCGATGCCTCCTGGCATCTCACTGAGTACATGGTAAGGTCCAATACCTTGTGGACTGGGAAGTGTATGGCCCAGAGGAACGTACTTGGATCCCGGCAAAGAACATCTTGGACAAGTCGCTGATCCAGGACTTCCAGCAGACTCAAGTCTGTGGCACCTCAGGGGCTGTGCCTAGAGAGGAGGGGGCCCCGTCACAACCACGGATTCAGCAGCGCAGTAGATACGGCAATTGCGCTTGTGAATTTGCATGTTGCAGCTAATTATTATTTAATCATGATAGTATTTAACTCCATACTTGTCGTCATAGTGCTTGTTGAGACTTGGACTGAGCACAGAAACGCTTTGCTGCCTGTTTGCTTTCAGCCTTCCCTAAGAAACTGGACTTTCGAGTCAACTGACTCTGAAGACTAGCGGTATTCGTTTAATGTTTAGATGTTCTTTTCAGCGCAGTGTAGGCTTTGTTTCCCATTTGAGAGTTTTAGTTAACGGCCCTATTTGGCATAGCGTTTATTGTTTATTTTCCCTTTAACACTGTTCGCATTAAAGTTTGTGAACTATCAACCTGCTTCAGTGTCTCTCATTTCACACTTGGGCCATATCCGAACCTGGTAATGTTTCTGACCTTCAAACTTCACAATGTTTCTTGAGCAAAGAGTTATACAGGCTATGATTCATCAGAGAGAGAGAAAAACATGATTTAATGATATGTGGTGGGCAGAAAAAGCACAGGAGGCCCGGCAGCTCGATAACAACTATGACACGTGAAAGTTCTTAAGTGTTATCAAGATCACATTCAATCCCAACCCACAAGGATTTACTCCATTCACAACCAGTAACAAAGGTGAAATGTTCACAGACAGAAAGGCAGTCAATCTCTGCTGGAAGCAATGTTGAAGATCTCCTTAACTGCAAATATATCCTTCAGTCAATACTGAAGTGATCTATACCATCAATCCTTGCCACCTGTTTGAACTAAAATGAAGTCAAAAAGGCTGTATAATGAAGCCTCTGGAGCAAGTGAAATCTCTGTGAACTTCCCACACTTAGCATAGAGGAACTTAACCACTAATCCGCAACCTGATCATCAATACCTGGGAAATGAGGATATACCAGAGTGATTCAGAAATGTCATAATGATAATCATCCTGAAGAAAACAGGCATAATTGGCTGTGCTAACTACAAAGGGGGAAGTGTATCACCCAATGTATCAGGGAAAGTGATCACCAAGGTCCTCCTAAACTGTAGTAGCCCAATGGTCAAAGTGTTGTCCTCTGAAAAATAGAATGGATTCAGTCTAACCAGGGGTACATGGACGCGATTAGTGGACCATGAAACGGAGCAGCAATGAATGGTTTTGTTTTCTTGGCGTCACAAGTGCTTTCAAATCCATCAACCAAGAAGGATTGTGGAATAACAACCTCAACTTCAAATGGCTATTGAAATTCATCTCGATATTATATTTGTATCATGATGGCATGAAGAATGAAAGGCAACCTCACTTGAACATTGTGATGGATATTCACTTTCCAGGGCCTGTGAGGCTTATTGCTAACCTTGGCTTTCTACCACAGCAGCAGGACCTTTCCCAAGGTTCAGAATTGTTTGTGACAAAGTTAAACTTGTAACAAATATTCCTTGCAACACACATCAAAGTTGCTGGTGAACGCAGCAGGCCAAGCAGCATCTATAGGAAGAGGCGCAGTCGACGTTTCAGGCCGACAGAAATTGCTTGCAATTTACATTCAGTTCTTAATGTAAATTGCAAGCAATAGTCTGTTTGAATTTACCCCCCAATGCTCCCTAATATTTATGCTGTTTTGCTACTAGATGACATCATCTGCATTTGATGTTCTCCAGATACCTTTGCTGGGACAAAGTAATTTACACAGATTGGTTAAAAGGTTCTGAGGACAATGGTACAAATAACTTAGCTGTAGTTGCCTAATGTAGACCAATAAATATCGCCCCATTGTCTTATGTTTGGGTAATGGTGACGTAAAAATCTTCTTCTGAGTTTAGGGCTTTGCGGACGGTGACCCAATAATATCACACCATTCCAAGGGACTCTAAGGTATTTCACAGGGTTGGTGTTGAGATGCTTTCATTATTAGGGGAATAGAGAAAAAAGGGAAAAAAATCCCCACAAAATAAGGGCAGGTCATTTAAAACTAAGGTATATTAAATCTTATTTTTTAAAGAAGGGAGTGAATCTCTGGAATTCACTGTCCAAAAATGATAGGGGCGAGATGATTCAACAGTTTTAAGGTGGATACAGATGAACAAACAGTTGAGATTAACACTTATTATTATGATCCTAATGAATAGTGGAGCAGGCTTAAGAGACCTGGTAGCCTACTCTTGCTCCTATTTTCTTGTGTTCTTGTGACTATAACAGATTGTGAGGTCAAGAATCCTAGGGTACTAGGGAACAATTTAATAGTCTTACAACAGTAGGATAGAATCTGTCCTTGAGCCTCCTTTCAAGCTTTTGTATCTTCTGGGGGTGTATGGGGTGTCAGGGAGGGGTAGCACTTCTGTTGGGGGAACATGTCGCATCCTTTTCAAGGTGGTTTGTCCACCTCTGGTCCCCACCTGGCACTCAGCTCTCACCTGTGGCTCCCCGTAGCTGTTTGCTTGTGACAGTGGCCACACCCCGGGCAACAGCTTCAACAAGCCGGCTAAACCAGATGAGGGTAGCCGACGGGTCTCAAACCCTCGGTGAGATAGGGAGTTGTCTATCCCAGCATGTGAAGACAGACTCCGGCGGATTGAGTGGACGAGACCTATGGAAGGTCCAACGGTCAAGAAGGCGGTCTCTGCAAGCGTCGTGGAACATGTAGAGCAGGACAAGACACAGAAGATGTCCTGGTCATCCACTGCACTTAGTCCCATCTCCAGCTGTCTCGACTCTATCTTGCCACTGGATCCAGATGGGAATTGGGAAGAGAGAGTGAGAGGCTGACGCTGCACAACTCTCCCTCACTTCAATCCAAATCACGCGCTAGTCTCGTCGCCATCATAATGGTGTCGAGGTCCTCATCGACGTCGACGATGGACGAACACATCTTCTGCCCGATGGGAGAAGAGGGAAGAGGGAATATCTGGTGTGGGTGGAGTCTTTGATTATGCTAGCTGCATTAATGAGGCAGAGAGAAATATAGACAGAGTCCAAAGAAGGGAGGCAATGTAGGCACATACCTGACATATTAGGCACTTCCTGTCCTATCTGTGGAAGAATCTGTAAGTTCCACATCAGCCACATCAGTCACCTCTGAACCAAAAGACCAGCGTGGAAGTCCACCTCAATCCTAAGGGAATGAATAAAAAGCACAAAGAATATTTAGAGTGAGTCTTGAATTCAGTTGTGCTAAGATAAAGAATTTGCTACTTTATATCTTATATAGCACCATATACAATCCTGAGATTCATTTTCTTGTGGGCACGCTCAATAAATCCATCGAGTAACAAGCATAGTATAATCAATGAAAGACCTCATCAACTTGGGTACTCAGCTAGTGTGCAAATGACAAAAAACTGTGCAAATACAAAAAGAAAGAAGAAGTAATAATCATGATGATGATGATAATAATAATATATTACAGAACACATTGCAGGATCCCACAGCAGTTTTACACAATCTGATTACTTACACAGGTACAATCAAGTGGCAAGCATCATTCATCAAGATCTTGTCACTGAGGCAGGTCACCATCTTCTTCTTAGGCACCAGTATAACTGAAGCCTGCTTGAAGCAGGTGGGTACTCCAGACTGCTGAAGTAAGAGCTTAAAGATCTCAATGAACACTCCAGCCATTTGATCAGCATAGATCTTTAGATTATGGCCAGGTACCCTGTCTGGGCAGGGTGCTTTTCATGGGCTCCCCCTCATGAAATCACAGGATCATGGGGAAGGGTGGCTGTGGGAGTTTGTGATGGTTCCTCCATGTTTTGATGGTCAAAGTGAGCTCATTGAGCTCACCTGGAAGCCCTGGTGTTGTCGAAGTCACTTGATTTAATTTTATAAGCAGTAATAGTATTCAAGTCCTGCCACAAGTGTTAAACATCCATCATTGACTCAAGTTTAGTCTGGAATTGCCACATCATCCGTGAGATGGTTTTCTGGAAATCACACCTGAACCTCTTCAAATTTCTTTGGTCACCAGACTTGAATGTCTCTGATCTGGCCCTCAGCAGATTGCAGATCTCATGGTTCATCCAGGGCTTCTGAGTGGGGAAGAGCCAGAATGGTTTTGTGAGGACACACTCATCTACAACTGTTTTAATAAAGTCCTTGAGATACATGGTTTATTCATTAAGCTCCACAGATGAGTCCTTGAACATAGCTTAGTACACTGACTCAAAGCAATTCCATAGTCACTCCTCTGCCTCCCACAACTATCTCTTTGTTATCCTAATCTCTGGAGCCTCTGCCTGTATGCACACAGGAGAAGGACAGCCAAGTGATCTGATTTACCAAAATACGGTCTGGGCATGGAACGGTAGGCATTCCTTGTCTTAGTATAACAGTGGTCTAGTGTGTTGGGACCTCTGATGCTTATGGTAATTGGTCAGGGCTTTCTTCAGATGAGGCTGGTTAAAGTCCCTGACTATAACTTGAAATGCATTAGGACGGACTATTTCTTGTTTGGAGATGGCATCACGCAGAATCTCAGGAGCTTGATTATAGTGGGCTGCTGGTTTGTAAATTGTGGTCAGGATTATGCAGGAGAACTCCCTTGGTAAATAGAGTGGATAGTGTTTGATCGTAGGTATTCAAGGTTAAGGGAACATGAGTTCGACAAAACCTCCACTTCGGAGTACCACCAAGAGTTTATCGTGAAGTACACACCTTCACCTTTTGCCTTTTCTGAATCAGCAGTTCAGTCCATACGGATAGCTGAGAAAGCTTCTGGTTTGATCGCTATATCTGGCTTGGCCGAAGAAAGCCATATCTTGCCCAGACATAGAACTCAACAATCCCTCATTTCTCGCCCATGGATCAATCTTGCTCTCAGGTCCTCAATTTTGTTCTCCAGTGACTGCACACTTGCTAACAATTTCCTGAGTAGAGGGAGCTTCATCTCTCTGTGTTTCAGCCTGGCTTGGAATCCACCCACACCCCTACCCCCGCCTCGCTCTCGGCCATGGCGATGAACCTTCGTTCGTTTAAAGGTTCCAAACCTGCTTAGAAGATACTGAAATCTGTAGATCATTGAGTTGATTTACAATGAAACAACGGAAAACTGGTAGGAAAATCGATGTCAAAACTGAGGTGGTGCCAACGAACAACACTGCCATGGGTAACATCCTCCGGATGGTCCATGAAATGACTTCTTTCACTTCTTTTTCTTTCAAATGTAGTTCTGATACTGTTGGAGCCTATGATCTACAGTTTGATGGTGTGTTTTTGCGCTGATTGAATATCCGGCACTTTGCTGTCTCTGAGAGGGTTCTGGGAGGCGAGCAGCTTCCTTGAGGGCAAGGAGTTTGGAAATGCAGCGCAAGCCCACGATCGTCTCCATTTCTTGCCAATCTCACCGTTTAAAGTGTTGAGGAATATTAAAAACATTGAGGTGAGTGAGTGTTCGGCACTACCTACCAGCCTCTCACTCGCTGCTACCAGAGAAGGAGTCTGCATAATGCAGTCTTCCCCTCCTTCCTGCTCGCTGTTCCGGTGGAAAGGTCCCTGCATTTGAATGATCGCTCTCTCCTTTGATGCAGTTGGAGGATGGTGCCATAGCAAGGTTTAATCGACGTAGCTTGTGGATTGGACTGCAGTTCACATTTTGATGTGTTTTCTGAGTCTGGTCATTTACTTTCTTGTTGCTCTTCTGGGCGACTTTGAATCAGGGCGGCCTGCAGGTACTGAACTCTGAGTTAAACTGAACACGGACTCTTTCATTTTTGTGTTTTATATTCTGTGTTTTCACTCATTCTTTTTCATTGCTGTTTGTGCTATTTGTTTTTTTGCGTGGGGGGCTTGTTGCTTAAATGGGTTTCATGGCTGTCTGTGGGGCCGACAAATCAGAATCAGGTTTATTATCACCGGCATAAGTCCTGAAATTTGTTAACTTAGCAGCAACAGTTCAATGCAATACATAATATACGAAGAAGAGGAAAATAATAAATAAGTAAATCAATTACCATATACATATGTTGAATAGATTAAAAATCATGCAAAAACAAAAATAATATATATTTAAAAAGTGCGGTAGTGTCCAAAGATTCAATATCCATTTAGAAATCAGATGGCAGAGGGGAAGAAGCTGTTCTTGAATCACTGAGTGTGTGCTTTCAGGCTACTTTACCTCCTATCTGATGGTAACAGTGAGAAAAGGGCATGCCCTGGGTGCTGGGGGTCCTTAATAATGGACGCTGCCTTTCTGAGACAACGTTCTTTGAAGATGTCCCTGGTACTTTGTAGGCTGGTACCTAAGATAGAACCGACTAAATTTATGACCCTCTGCAGCATCTTGCGGTCCTGTGCAGTAGCTCCCACCACCACCACCCCGCCCGCCATACCACAGAGTGATGCAGGCTGTCAGAATGCTCTCCTCGGTACATTTATAGAAGTTTTTGAGTGTTTTTGTTGATATACCAAATCTCTTCAGACTCCTAATGAAGTATAGTCGCTGTCTTGCCTTCTTCATAGCTGCATCGATATGTTGGGACCAGGTTAGATCCTCAGAGATCTTGACTCCCAGGAACTTGAAGCTGCTCATTCTCTCCACTTCTGATCCCTCTATGAGGATTGGTATGCATTCCTTCGTCTTACTCTTCCTGAAGATCACAATCAGCTCTTTCATCTTACTGACGTTGAGTGCAAGGTTGTTGCTGTGACACCACTCCATTAGTTGGCATATCTCACTCTTGTACACCCTCTCATCTCCATCTGAGATTCTACCAACAGTGGTTGTATCATCAGCAAACTTATGGATGGTATTTGAGTTATGCCTAGCCACACAGTCATGGGTGTAGACAGCATAGATCAGTGGGCTAAGCACACAGCCCTGAGGTGCACCAGTGTTGATCATCGGTGAGGAGGAGATATTATCACCAATCTGCACAGATTGTGGTTTTCCGGTTAGGAAGTCGAGGATCCAATTACAGAGGGAGGTATAAAGGCCCAGGTTCTGTAACTTCTCAATCAGGACTGTGGGAATGATGGTGTTAAATGCTGAGCTATAGTCAATGAACAGCATCCTGCCATGGGTGTTTGTATTGTCCAGGTGGTTTCAGGCTGTGTGAAGAGCCATTGAGATTGCATTCACCTATTGTGGCGATAGGCAAATAACAGTGGGTCCAGGTCCTTGCTGAGGCAGGAGTTCAGTCTAGTCATGACAAACCTCTCAAAGCATTTCATCACTGTAGATATGAGTGCTACTGGGCGATAGTCATTAAGGCAGCTCACATTATTACAGTTGTTGCCTTTGGAAGCAAGTGGGAACTTCTGCCCAAGGCAGAGAGAGGTTGAAAATGTCCTTGAATACTCCCACCTGTTGGTTGGCACAAGGTTTCAGAGCCTTACCGGGTACTCACCGGGGCCTTCTGCCTTGCGAGGATTCACCCCCTTTAAAGACAGCCTAACATCAGCCTCCAAGACAGAGATCACAGGGTCATCAGGTGCAGCAGGGATCTTCACAGCTGTAGTTATATTTTCCCGTTCAAGACGGGCATAAAAGGCATTGAGTTCATCTGGTAGTGAAGCATCGTGACATTCATGCTATTGGGTTTTGCCTTGTAGGAAGCAATGTCTTACAAACCCTATCAGAGTTGTCGTACATCCGATGTCGCCTCCAACCTCATTCAAAATTGTCTCTTCACCCTTGAAATAGCTGTCTGCAAGTCATACCTGGTTTTTTGGTACAGACCTAGGTCACCAGCCTTGATTGCTACAGATTCAGCCTTCAGCAGACGATGTACCTCCTGGTTCATCAATCGCTTTTTGTTTGGGAATGTACAGCAAGTCTTTGTAGGCACACACTCACTCACACAGGTTTTAATGAAGTCAGTAACAACTGCAGCATACTCATCCAGATTTGAAGATGAATCCCTGAATACAGTCTAGACCACCAACTCAAAGCAGTCCTGTACGCTCCTGTACTTCCCTTGTCCATACCTTCTTGGTCCTCACTGCTGGTATTGCAGTCTTCAGTCTCTGCGTATACTCAGGGAGTAGAAGTACAGCCAGGTGATCAGACTTCCCGAAGTGAGGGTGTGGAATAGCATGGTAGAATCTCAGGGTTGTATAGTGCATCCAAACTTTGACAATAAATGTACTTTGAATCTTTTGAACCAAGTTCAGAAAATGCATATATGTTCCTCTTTGTAATCATAACATAAGTTTTCATTTGAGTTTAAAGATATTAATCTGATCATTTCTATCATAAACATGAATTCAGTAATCTATGATTTACTGATAGTTTATCTAAAGTTTTATATTTACTGAGTTATCCCACTGTTTAACATTCACCTTTGTTGACAGAATCATCCAAAGATTTAATAATTTGAAACCTGTATTCAAGCTCTCAGTGCAGGTTAAATTATGACAAGAAATTCACACATTCAGTAATTATAACTCATTGAAATTGTAACCCGGTAATTTTCATATATCTAGACCATGGATATTGCATTCCTTTGTTCTGTAGTACCAGCCCTGATAAATGTTGCTGTACATCTAATTCACATCCACCTCATCCATCACAAACAAACATAACATCATGCCTTTTTCCTTTAATGGCTTCATATACAGCATCAGCTATTGCTCCTTATGGGAAACTAAGTGGGACAACAATAAACAACCTTTTATTCGTGATGAAGAATAGAAGGTTGGGTCATATTGGACATCTAAATTCTTACATTTGTTTTGGCCTTTAGTGTTCAAAGTTCATAATAATCCCAAGTTCAAATAAAAACTGAATGTATGTTTTTGAACTCATCGCTTAAGCATCAGCTATTCTCAACAGTTTGGCTAGAAAGGCAAGTTTTTAAGTGGATTACATGAAAATGAGAAGGTCACTACCAACAAATTTCCAATAAGAATGATTTAATATCCTTAATTGAAATGGGGTATCTTGTACAACAAAGATTGCACTTTGCTGTTGTTATTCCTCTCCACACCTGGTGGGGCATTGGGTAGCAACTTTGATGTTTCTTTAGCATTTTGTCCGTTTCTCATGAGGCCGAGTTGCTAGCTTGATGGTCAATCTAGCGCAAATGGGAAATGTGGAAGTAGCTGGTTGGATTCGAACCCGTGACAATTATCTTCACGGACTGGTGATGATGCCACTACATCACTGGTGGACTGAAGAAGATGGTACTTTGATCAAATGTTAATGCACTGCCATAACACGGAAAATATTCTAGATTTTATTTTGACTGCCAAAAGAGATAAAGAAAATCATTGATAATAATTAAAAACCAAGCAACCATGAAGACAGCCCTACAGAATTTAGTGGTGTAAATACACATGTAAATATTTTGGAGCAGATGTTTAAAAACACTAATCACTTAGCTTAAAGACAACAAAGTTCTGATTAACTTAAGATATAATTGCACACATTACCCCTCTTTCCTTATGTGGAGGATAAGAGTATAGTATTTTCTTTAACTGACATGTCAAACTCTCTTTCCTGAACAAGCTTTCAGTGTAAAAGCTCTTTACTCAGACAAGATAATGGCACAAGGAAGCTTCACACATTTTTGTTAATGTAAATTTAATATATTCTCAGCCATCTGTTGGATTTTTTAAGCAGTTTTCGTATCTGACTGATGAGTAATCTGGTTCTGTGCTTCACTCAATTCTTCTTGCCTTCACCTTGTTTGTAGGACAACTGATGTGAATCTTTTATTGACTTGAACTGCACAGCTGCAAATGTTCTGCTCTTTCAATGTACATGATTGTCTCTGTTGAGACAGCATGGCTACCTCTACATGCTGGAGAATTTTAAAACACAAACTATAATTTTCTTCTGCCATCCGACACCACCTCATCTCAATGACAGTAGAATGTTAATGGCAGCCTCAATGTCAGTGCTGAAGATCCTGTAAAATTATAAATAAATCTACTTTAAAAGATTTGCTGAGTCATTGAGAAAGTGTGGGGAAAGAGACAGGAGGAAGACGTTAGATCATGCTGTTAACAACTGTTCCAAATTAATCTTGTGTTATGCCTGTGATTAAAGATATAACTGTTAGCTTGGGGGAAAAAAGGTTGCAATTGAACATCATTTTTAGATAGAGGGGAGGAGCTGACTAGTTGAAAGGGCCCAGGTTTGATCCTGATTATGATTGCTACCTGTGAGTAATTAAGTTTTCTCTGTGACCCCATCAGATGATCCATTGTTCGTTCACATTCCAAGATCATGCTAATTGGAAGATTAATTGGCTGCTTAGCTTCCCCTTGTATTGAAAGGTGAATGGAGCTGATGGACTAGTGAAACAGAGTAGGTTTGAAGAAAAGAAGTGATGGAATGGAACTGATGGGTGTGCTCTGACAACTGGCTAATCGACTTGCTGCCTGAATGGTCTCCTTTTATATCCTAGGCAAAAGCGACATGAGAATACGAGCAGGACATATATCTCTAATTTCCTCCTGGAAGTCTAACACGCATGCATGCATTAATCAAGGAAAGAATCAGGCGCAGTTCTGAAGCTCTCTGTGGTTGAATGACCAGCTGATGTTTATGCTGCAGCTTCATCCATGGTTACCAGAGGTTGGGTTTGTGCAGAATGTTATCAGCAAGAACCATTGGTAGGGAGAGAGTCCAGTTTGTTACTATTTTAACAGAAGCATAGCAAAGGACTTATACCTTAGGTAAGATAGCAAGAATGTGTTAACTGTTGGTGTTTGTTCATGGCAGACACTCAAAGCCAATATAAGATTTGATTTAAAATTTAGAATACCAAAATTAAAAGGAAAGCAACAACAATAAATATGTTTTCACAAAAAAACACTCTAGAACTATATTATACACTCATTGGCCACATTAATGGGTACAAGAGGTACCTAATGAAGTGGCTATTGAGTGTACTTCTGTACGTTCATGGTCTTCTGCTGCTGAAGCCCATCCACTTTAAGGTTTGATGTGTTGTGCATTCAGAGATAATTTTCTGCACACCTCTGTTGTAAAGCGTGGTTATTTAAGGTACTGTTGCCTTCCTGTCAGCTTGAATCAGTCTGGCTATTCTCCTTGGACCTCTCTCATTAATAAGGCATTTTCACCCACAGAAATGGCACTCACTGGATTTTCTTTTGTTTATTTTTTGCAACATTCTCTGCGATCTCTTGAGACTGCTGTGCCTGAAAATTTCAGTAGATCAGCAGTTTCTGAGATACTCAAACCAGCCCATTTGGGACCAAAAATAATTCCATGGTGCAAGTCATTTAGATCACACTTTTCCTCATTCTGATGTTCAGTCTGAACAAGATTTGAACCTTTTGACCATTTCTGCATGCATTGAGTTGCTGCTGCATGATTGGCTGATTATATATTTGCATTAACATGCAGGTGTATAGTTATACTTAATAAATTAGCCACTGAGTCTATATTTTGTCATGCAAAAGGAAATGACCAAAAATTATTGTTTTATAATTACATATTTTGAGTTCAAATCCAAATAACAAAACAAACAAACTGGTACTTTAATAGAGGTGCATACGTATGATGTGATGACACGATGATGTATGCCATTTACATACTATTATATATCACCCATAATGAATTGTGTAAGCAAACAAAGAATGCTTAATCAAACAATATATTTACTGTATAGCTTAAATATTACTGGAATATTAAATGCACAACATGATGTATTTGTACGGACTCTGGAACAGTTCCAGTTTCAGGATTTTGCTCTTAACATCTCTTTCACTCACACATCCCTTCATTTTCTATTGAAAAGCAGAGTTTAAATATATTGAACAGATTCTAGTAAACGTATCCAAATCATGGTCAACTGACTCCCTTCAATGTCTATTAAATTTGATTGAACATTGAACTGCTCTTCACAAGGGCTAAAAGAGCTGAAAGATGAGATTGATGGAACACTCTTCACCACTGCAAGCCACTGAATGCTGTGCAAAACTGAATAGATTAAGAAAGCCAAAAAGGGATTAAATGTAAATCAGTTGACTAGTTAAAAGCAAGGAATCAGGTATGAAGAACAAAGGCAAGCTCCTGCTTAATAATTTCAAAAATAGCCAAGAGAAAAGACCTTGCCTTGAGAATCAGAGCGATCTAACTTCTTTTTTAGGGAAGTTATATCCTAACTGATGTTTGGAAAACCTGGTAATGAAGGTAACCCAGATTTCCAAAGCTTCTTTGACAAGTTTCTACGAAAGCTGAATGTGGCTATTATTATAAGTTATTAATAATAAAATGATTGTGTTAAAAAAGTTAGAATTTGATAAACCTTTGCCCCATCAGTTAATCAACCCAGTCAGGGAGCAAACCACTCTAGTAGACTGGTAAATGATATTTTTCAGTCAGAAAATCCCTGCTAAATCTCTGGTCTCACCACAGAATGCCCAGGGGTCTACTTCTTATTCAATACAAATTTTGCCAAAAAATCAAGGAAATTCTAGTATATACATCAATATGTATTTACTTTTCCACCACATCTATCATGCAGAATCATTTGCAGAGGTTCACTGATCCTCTCCTCCCTACCCCAGAATCCCAGAGATCCCCTCTCTAAATATTATACAATGCTTTATGTTTAGACTTTAGTTTTACAGCATCTGGAGTTGTGTTTCTTTTTGATTAAGCTGCATTCTTTGACCTCAATCTTCCGACTTGGTAAAGCACACCATATTTGGATAATTTGTCATGTGCTCTAAGCTTCACTTCCTGCAGCTGAGATTTAGATAGGAGCATTCATGTTGTCCAAAGGCAAAATGTAATACCAGGAAGCAAACAAGAGAAAATCTGCAGATGCAGGAAGTCTGAGCAACATACACAAAATGCTGGAGGAACTCAGCAGGCCAGGCAGCATCTATAGAAAGAAGTACAGTCGACATTTCAGGCTGAAACGTCGACAGCACTTTTTTCCATAGATGCTGCCTGGCCTGCTGATTTCCTCCAGCATTTTGTGAAAGTAACAGCAGGAAATTTTAATGAAAATTTCATAAAGGGTGGCTGACCAACAACTTAGTGGTGGGATTTTGAACCGTGTAAAGTACCACACTCCAACTGGAGACACAGAATCTTATTATTCTGTTCACAAAGTTTAAGTGTTGGGGAGAATACCCAAGCCCTAGCACATCATTATATAGTATGTTATGTATATTATCTTATTGGTGGAAAAATTCTAAATCAAAGACCGGTGCAGTTGTTAGCATTGCTGCATACTGGTCCAGACACCTACAATATGTTCAATCTGACCTCAAGTGTGCTTGTGGTCAGTCTGCATGTTCTCCTCGCTTTCCTTCTGGATCCCTTGTTTTGTCCCACATGCCAAAGATATGCATGTTGAAAGATTAATTAGCTTTTGTGAACTACACCCGATGTTGGTGGTAGTGGGAATATCAGGCTGCAGTTGATTGGATGCATGAGGTAAAGCGAGGTTATTATGTATGGGTACAGATGTAAGGGCCCAAAGTAAATGATGTATGATTCAATTACTCTAAAACTTCAGAATGTTCTAATAACAGAAATAGAAGATGCAGAATTGAAAGGAACAGTGACGTAAATGCAGAAAGCTGCACAGTATACATGCACAATTTTGTCGATTCATATTAATCCCTGATAAATTCTTGTCCATAATTAATAAATGGTATAGACCAGGGAATGTAGCTTAGAGCAGTATTTCAAACTAAACTGAGATTAGAATGAAGAAGCCTAGGTTGGAACTGATAAAATCTAATTGCTTGAGGTCCTCCATTGGTTGGGGGTGACAATGAATATTGCCTCCCAGCTGCCTATGTGATATACAAGCCGGTACGGGGTAGTATGATACGGAGAGCAAGCTGTTGCAGGTGTAACAGCTTTCCCCTCTCTATACAGCTGATGAATCCAAAGGGATTGGCAGAGACTGATACAGTTTGGAACCAGCAGCATTGCAGGAGTTGTCAGTCAGTGTTGAACTCAACATTGCACTGCTTTATTGAATCCAGCTCCTGATTTTTCCGTGGAGTTTACTCCCAAAGCCTTCCCTTGCTTATGAAAAGAGTAATTCATATTTAGGTCTGTCCAGAAAGGTTTATTTCTGGCTGATTTATCCCAAATGCATTTGAATTAAAAGGTGAAATATTTCCACTTTCTATGGATAGATGGATTGAATGTGTTATCTTGTGATCACTCAGTCAGGAGGCAACTTATCCCAGTTACAATATATATAACTAATTTGGTAAAATCTGAAGGAACAGCACAGTTAGCTCAACTGGCAGATCTGCTGCTTCACAACTCCAGCAATCTGGGTTCAGCCCTAAACTCCAGTGCTGTCTGCATGGACTGTGTCTGTTCTCTCTGTGACTGTGTGACACTCCTAAACTCCCTCAACTCCAATGCTGTCTGCATGGAGTGTGTCTGTTTTCTCTGTGACTGTGTGAAACTCCTAAACTCCCTAAACTCCAATGCTGTCTGCATGGAGTGTGTCTGTTTTCTCTTTGACTATGTGAAACTCTGATGCTGTCTACATGGAGTGTGTCTGTTCTCTCTGTGACTGTATGGTTGCCTCTGGGTGCTCCAGTTTCTTCCCGCATCCAAAAAGTGTGCAGGTTCATCAATTAATTAGCCACAGTGACTTGTCTCTAGTATCTAAATGAATAGTAGAATTTGAGGGGAAAGTGGTTGCTAGAAATGTGACAGAATAATAGGTTTACTGCAAGTGGTTGGTGTACACTCTGTGGGCTAAAGGGTTTGCTTCTGGGCTGCATTTCTCTGTGACTCTCTGACTATGAAGCAAAGGCTGTGTAAATTGTGTTCCTAATTTTACTTAATTTTGAAAAACCACCAAAATCCAGGATCTCTATGTACTTAACTTAATGTAACTGACTGAAGCTCTACTAATGGTAAAAATATAATTACCCCAGTACCTTTGGAAATGATGTTAATTGATTGTAGAACTGAGTCTAATTGCATAAAATGCAGAAATCTTGCTGTTGAAACAATTTTACTTAGAAGAAGACTGCAGATTTGCAGCCATAATTAGTAAATCTACACAGGTTCTTCACAGATTTAAAACATAGTGACCTTCAGTACACGGTACTTGCCCTCACAATGTGGACTCAGGCTCCATGAGCCTAGAGGCTGAAATTTTTCTGTTAATGAATGAATGCCTGTTCTTCTCTGTAATTAATGACTTGCAAACAAAATCACTGAAGCGCACAGCTTGGAAATATGTGATACTTGAGAAAACGATTTTGTTAGTGGATCATTAATTGCAGACAAGGAAAAGAAAACAGGCATTCTGCTCTACATTATTGCTGCCTCAGTCATATAGCATTTAAACTTGCTTTCTGAAGGCTTTAGCCTTAAGGGGAAGTCCAACATTTTCAAGTACTTAATTAAATGGACGTACATGACAAGTTTGTGATGCACAACAGACATTTCAACAAAGATAAAGAAATGTTGAACAATGTGTACCTTGTGTACCTTTTAAGCAAGTGGAGGGTGCCCCAGGGATAGAAAGGAGGTTAGTGGGAAAGAATTGAGGGCTGGAGAGTCATGGGAAAGTACTGGCTTTAGATATACTGTAAATCACATGCATCATTTTAAAATTCCTTATTAGAGACGACGGGGTGGGGGGAGGTGAATTCATCCATTCCCTCATGATTAGACAAAAGAATCAATATTGAAAATGTTTCTTCTTCCTATTGTAACAGATTTCAGCCAGAAGGTATTAGTCCGCTAGATGACAGCTGTATTGCATAGAATGTGAGGCGGCAGCAAACTCATGCTAAAAATATATTCTCCCCTTTCTTAAATTAATTGCCCTGTAAATGTACCTGACGATCCCTGGAAACATTTAAATATTTTACAGTACCTTTAAAATGTATTTTATAAGAAGCACCACCAATCACTTAAAGATATTAGATGTGGCTTTAAAGCACAAGTAGCGTAATCTTTCAAAGGCTGAGTGATTGCAGAGGAGATTTACGCAATTTAGCAGGTATGTAATTGTGGCTTGGTTTTACGGTAGATGGGTATGTCACACTGTCTTGCTTGCTGGACTTCACCTCTCAGCTTTCTCTCACTGCTGGCTGGGGAGTGCACAAAGGGACAACTGTGTGATGGGGTTACCAAGGAACCGGGAAGCCTGTTGAACACTGGGACAGAAAATCTCCTTCACTGATGGCACTTACAGATTGAGTGTATAGGTAGGAATGTAGGGAAGGTGTATATAAGGAACTCAATTTACCGTCAAATAAGCTGGAACAAAACTAATAAAGGAAATGAGAGAACAAAGTAACTCAAAGGAAAAGAAATAAAAGGAAAACAATATTTGGGATTTTTTAAAATTTTCATGTAAAAATCCACTAACTGAAGAAAGAAAATTCTCTGCTTTTAGTTTACGTTTTCTGGGCCAAATGAGCCAGCTATTAACAATACAGGTTTCCCCCGCCATCCGAAGGTAGAGCGTTCCTATTAAACAGTTCATAAGCCGGAATGTCGTAAAGCGAAGAAGCAATTACCATTTATTTATATGAGAAAATTTTGTGAGCGTTCGCTGACCCAAAAATAACCTACCAAATCATGCCAAATAACACATAAAACCTAACCTAATATAGTAAAAGCAGGAATGATATGATAAATACACAGCCTATATAAAGTAGAAATACTTTTCCACAATCATTGCCTGAACTGCTCTCCGTAGCGAAAATCTCACGCAAGCGCCATCGGCAAAAACACGGCGCAAGCGCTCTCCAGTAACTTTTAAGCTATGAAGCTGCCAAATGATACCAAATAACACATAAAAATACACAGCCGATATAAAGTAGAAATAATGTATGTACAGTGTAGTATCAGTTACTGGAATTGGGACAGTGCCGAGCACACTTGATGATGGTGTGTTAGGCCAAGTCGTCGGAGATTGGGGTGGTACGGTGGCCCCCACCCTCCGGGCAGCAAACTGATACCGATCCGCGAAGCATGCAGGGTACAGTGGTAGCCGGGATGCATCCAGCACATCTTTAAGAAAAATGCCGAAATAAACAAGCTAATTAATTAGGTGCCGCCCGGCAATCGCCTCTGATCTGGGCCAACATTTATGTGCTGGGCGGCACCTAATTAATTAGCTTGTTTATTTCGGCTATTTTTCTTAAAGATGTGCCGTGTGCTTCCTGGCTACCGCTGCATTCTCTGTGAATCAGTTGATGTGTCCTCGGCCCGGGGGCTGGGGTGGTGGAATACTGGGGTGTCATTTCATCATCGATCAGGGCAGGCAGGTCATCTTCTTCTATCTCTGCCTGCCTCGATATCGAAGGTTGAGGTTTGTCGTCTGCTGTGGCTGATGTGGAAGGCTTGCTTGACTGCTGAGCCTCGCATGTTTTTCTATCATACAGTTCTTTGTAAGGCCTCAAACCATCTTGCAAATATGCCCAAACCGACGTACCCTTTCAAAATTAAAGTCGTACTTTATCATTACTTATTCGGTTTCAATTGTTATCCTTTCCTCTTCCAATTGCATCAGCTCTTTATCTATCAGTTCTTGGTCATGCAATGCCAAAACCTCTTCAACATCATCTTCGTCAACTTCCACAAGCCAAACTCACTTTGTCCTTACTTTGTTCACCATGATCAAAATGCTTAATTATGTCTAGTTTTACACTAAGTGTAACACTCTTACGAACTCTTTTACGCTTTTCCGATACCATAGAACTCATCTTGCTAATGGCTGCTCACAGGCACGTGTTTAAGCAATGCCAGCGAGAATGCAGTTCCGAATCCTGGGAAGACTGGCTGCTTGGGGCGCACGCTGCCTTTTTTTATTGCACGCTGCTTTTCTTCGTAACAGTGAAAACACCTTCTGTTAGCGAAAACAGTGTACTAATGTAGGTCTTTCGTAACAGTGAGGTTACATAAAGCAAACGTTCGAAAAGCGGGGGACACCTGTAATAATACTTTAACAATTACTGCTATTTAACAATTTTGTGGTGAGTTTTTTGGATAATTAACATGTAAATCACAGGGTGAGGTTTGAGCAAACGTTAGTATTATTTCTGCAAATCAAATGGCCGAGTGATGCAAGTGCATCAGTGTTATGCAGTGATTCCCTGTACATCTTCCTTGCCATGCTACAGGGCAACAGGCACATCAACCATGTTATAAGCAATTCACAGGGCACTGTGTGGGATGGCACTGGGCACAGCTACTTTTTACACTCGCCCCGACGCCATCCTCACAGGTACACTGGCCCTTTGTAGCAACATGACTCCCAACAACCATAAAGCTTCAGTTCCAAGGTCATCTCAGGAGTGCTGAGGGCAGCAAGTGGTTTCCAGGCTGCAGACGACTTACCCTTGGGGCCAGTCTCCAGCATCACACTGACACTCTCCACGGGCTATACTTCCAATGTCCTTTTTCACTGCTTTTATATGTCTCCAAGATATTATAAAAATAGCTGAGGTTGGTTTAAATAATTAAAACTAGAATAAAATAGAAGCAAGAACAAAGTTTAGTTGAAGATGACCTTTATTGCAGTTCATTTAAAAAGATGGGGCTAAGCTGATGTACCCTTGCCGAAGGATCGAATATAAAGTGTATCCAGAGCCTTGGCTCAGGAAGGTGAAAATGGTTTGATTACCCAATGGTAAGCCCAAGGGGAATTCGAGTCAAATGAGACACAGAACATGTTGATATGTGCTCTGCAGACCTACAGTGCCGGGCGGAAGGGGTCTTCCACAATTCTGGCTGCTTTTCTGAATCAGTGAATCAGGAAGAAGGGTAAGCAGAGTCCACGGAGGGGAGACTTGTTTTCGTGACGGACTGATCCGTGCTCACAGTGGTTTATTTCTAAATCAAAATGGTATGGAACTAAGGGGAGCCTGTAGGTGGGGGTGTTTCCCTGCACCTGAATCCCTTGTCCTTCTTGACAGTTGAGGGTGTGTGTGTAGGAGTTTCTGTGAGAGTAGCTCAGAGATCTGACATCACTGAGTGCTCGTGATGAAAGGAATGAATCTTTAGGGTGCTGGAAGTGTGCCAGTCAGTGTGGGCTACTGTGAAAAAGACGATGTGAGAGAGCTACTAGAGTTCAAACGATCTGGGCAAATAAAGAGTATTCCATCATGTTACTGTCTTAGATGTCTAGATGGAGAAAAGGCTCTGGGTGTCAGCAATGAGTTATTTACTACAGGATTCTCAGTCTCCAACCTACTGTAGTAGTCCTAGTATCTATGTGGCTACTCCTATTGAACTTCTGCTCACAGATTTCCCCCAAACTGTTAATGGTGAAGGATTCATCTACGGTCTCACACTCCAAAGTCAAAGGTAGATAGTTAGCTCGTAGAAAATAGAAATAAAATCATTTTTTTTCAGCAAGAGTGTCAATTAAAAAAAACACATTTTTCCAAACAGTTTGACCAAGATAGTATCAGGGTCATTCAAAGATTCTGACTAAAAACTAGACGTTACAGATGATCAGGCTGCGTGAAAGAAATAACTGAGTCAACTACAGGTTTAAATACAATTCAGATAAGAGGAAATTGTGGTCAGTCTGAACATGATTGGAAATGGACATGATTTGAAAGTAAATCTTTCAGGTTATAAAGAAATTGAGAAGGCAGCAGAACAGCCAGAGATATCTTTGTAGATTAAAGATGCTTGTGGCAAAATTGGATTGCACAATGGCATATTTTTGTTGACAGAGCAAAACAATTCCAATGAATAAACAACTGTAATTGTAAACCAAGGATTGATGATAAACTGTGTAAATTCCCTTCTGGGCTGTCGATGCTTCTGCCATGGAAACACAGCAAGGTGTCCAGTCATATGCAGTAGTGTCCAACACTTGCCTGAAAACAACAGCCAAGATTGTACATTGTTATTTCCCTGACTCTGAGACAGTGTCACATCACTATGCAGAAGACTGTGTTAGGTCTAATAATGGCATGTATTAAAGTGGAACTGAATAAGCAACACTTAGCATCTGCAGCTGGGAATGTATTTCTGTACATACAGAAACATGTGTGAGTGAGACACGTTGGGCATCACCTACATATGTGCTAACTTATATGTGAGGGTTAATTTCTGTACAGCAATTCATCTTGATAATTTGTTTATTAATGTCATATTTACCAAGATACAGTGAAAACCTTTGTTTTGCCAGCCATCCGTACAGATAATTTCAGAACATAAGTACATCAGTGTAGCACAAAGGAAAAAGCAACAGCAGAATATAATACATAGTGTTACAGTTACAGTGAAAGCACAGTGCAGGCAGATAATAAGGAAGACAAATGCACTGGGGTTCGTTGTTTGACAAAGTGCCTGGAGCATGGCCTTATCACATGGAGCAGGCTTCATCGGGGAGACAAGGTGTCAAGGCAAAACTGACATCTGCTGCATTATATCATGGTTTGAGTGAAGGGACTCAGAAATGTCCACATCACCCGTGACATGTGAAGCACTGCTGACTGCTAGACTGCCAGCTGCCTAACTCATTCTATTATCTCCATCATGGCCACAAAATAGCTTCAGTGGTAAGATCATCAATGCTGAAGGACTCCACAAAGCTGCCTTTTCTCAGACAATCTGTCAGTTTCCAGTGTACACAGTGTTCAGAGTCTATGGACAGTCCTAAAAGCCTCCATGAGCTGAACCATAGGTTCTTTAAAAAGGAGAAGCAGGACTGGTTTGATGAGAATGACCAATCAATGTGGTATCCCGAAATACTCGGCTAACTGGACTTTCAAGAGTGCAGGTATGGCTGCAGTGGCATTGCTCGAGTGGACTTGGGGTCAGACTGAAGTGGCGGGGCCTGGTCCCGAGTCTGGATAACAAAACAAAGTTTAGTCAAGCCCAGATTGAAAAGAATATGGCATTGTGGCTGAGGGTGAAGGACAAATTGATATTCAGCTCACTACTCCGGGAGGCTTTACACACCTCAGTACTGAACTGATTCTGCAGTTGTGGCCTGCAGCTATTTGCGCTCTGCTCAGCACTGAACCTGGCTCTGTGGCTGTGGCCTGCAGCTATCTGTGCTCTGCTCAGCACTGAACCTGGCTCTGTGGCTATGGCCTGCAGCTATATGTGCTCTGCTCAGCACTGAACTTGGCTCTGTGGCTGTGGCCTGCAGCTATTTGCGTTCTGCTCAGCACTGAACCTGGCTCTGTGGCTGTGGCCTGCAGCTATTTGCGCTCCGCTCAGCACTGAACCTAGCTCTGTGGCTGTGGCCTGCAGCTATCTGTGCTCTGCTCAGCACTAAACCTGGCTCTGTGGCTGTGGCCTGCAGCCATCAGGCTCCGGGACTGGCTACAGTGCTGAACTGACTACGTAGCTTGGACTTATTTTCAGAGAATGCGGTTCAAGTTCTGTGGATTGTTAATTTTGCTCTTTTTTATCGTTTCATGATATGTTCTTTCTTTTTCATACATTGGATGTATGACTGTGGTTGTGGTGTAGGTTTTTTCATGTATTCTATTGTGTTACTTTGTTATGTGAGTGCCAGCAGGAAGGTAAATATCAAGGCCATATATGGTATACCGACTTTGATAACAAAAGTACTTTGAACATTGAACTTTGAACTATATTCAAGGGAAAAGAAATAACTTTGCAGGAACCAGCTTTAAACAGAGAATCTACAGAAGAGATGGTGGTTGGAGAGTGCAAGAGAAACTCAGCAACTCACTGACAGCCGTGATGTGTATAGAATCTTCAATGTCATTGCACTTAAAACCCCACTCCACTAGAAATCATGAACAAGGTAAACTGATCAGGGACAGATAAGCAGACAACTCTTTTTGGAAGGAACATTCAAAGACCTCCTCAACCACTTGTCTGTCCTTCGCATGAGCACCCTTGATTCCAGTCCACATCAACCTACCTAGGCCAGTCCTCCTGCAATGTTTAACCAACAAGATGCCAAAAAATGCCACATCCCAGCTAAAAAATAAGAAGGACTCAGAAGAGCAGACAATATTCCTCAAGAAATGGCAAAACTGGTCAGTTAAGAGCTTTGATTACACATTTACTGGTCACTAGCCTGCACATCTTTGGGATGTGGAGGAGACTGGAGCACCTGGGGAAACATGCACAGACATGAAAAGAAATTTCAAATGCCGCAGAGATAATACCGAAGGTCAGGACTGTGTGCTGGTCGTCAGAGGCACTAACTGATGTTTCACCCTTGGATAGGTAATAAGTGCTGAACCAATCATAATTTATCTAATTGGAAGGAAATATATCCTGCAATGTTTATGATATAAGCAAAATTAATCTTTCGGGGGGAAAAAAGCAATGTAGCAGGTTAATTTGATTACAAATTTTGGTTTGGATATTTTTGTGGTTTACTAGAGAACAATAGTCAACCAGGAATTAATCCCAACACCAACCACTGTGGAACACCACTAGTCACCGGCAGCCAACTAGGAAAGGCCGCCTTTATCCAGACTCTTTGCCTCCCGCCAGTCAGCCAATCTTCTACTCGTGCTGATATCTTTCCTGGTATGCTATGGGCTCTTATCATGTTGAGCAGCCTCATGTGTGGCACCTTTTCAAGGTCTTTTGAAAATCCATGTAAACAGCATAAACTGACTCTCCTTTGTCTATCCTGCCTGTTATTTCCTTAAAGGGTTCAAACAGACTTGTCGGGCAAAATTTTTGGTTAAGGAAAACAAGCTGACATTGGCCTATTTGATCATGGTCCTCCACGTACCCCAAAAGTTCGTCCTTAATGACAGACTCCAAAATCTTCCAAACCACTGAAGTCAGGCTAATCCTTTCTTCTGCCTTGCTCCCTTCTTAAAGAGTGTCATGACATTTGTCATTTTTCAGTCCCACAAAATCATTCCAGAATCTAGTGATTCTTGAAAGATCATTACTAATGCCTCCACAGTCTGCACTACAGGATCACTTACCTTATTTCTTATGCAGTGTGCATTCAAATATACCACCTTCTATTCTGTATTCATCACCCTTTTCGATGTTGCCGCATTGTTACATTTCAACTCATTTCCCTGACTGCGATTTTGCCCTATCATCTGCCTGTTTTTCTTCACAGTCTCATTACCTACTGCATCTACTTGTATATCAACTGCCCATTCCTCAGTCCTATCATTGTGGTTTCTATCTCCATGCCAAGTTGGGCTAAACTCTTCCCAACTGCTCTGGCAAACTTGCCTGCAAGGATGTTGGTCTCCCTTGGATTCAGCTGTAATAACCCATCTTTTTGTACAGGTCATACCTTCCCCAGAGGAGATTCCAATGATCCGGAAATCTGAAATGTTGCTCCCTGTACCACTTCCTCAGTCACTCATTCATCTGTACTATCATCCTATTCATGCCCTGACTAGTAAGTGGCAGTGGAAGCAATCCAGAGATTACTGCTTTAGAGGTCCTGCTTTTCTGCCCTGACCCTAAATTCCTACACTCACTGCGCAGGACCTCTTTCCCACTTCCACCAATGTCGTTGGTGCCAACGTGCACCATGACCTTTGGCTGCTCACATTTCCCCTTGAGAATATTCTGCAGCTGCTCTGAGAACTTCTTGACCCTAGCACTTGGGAGGCAACATAACAAACTGGTGTCTGTTTTGAGGCCACTGAATCTCCTATCCATCCCCCTATCTATTGAGTCTGCTATCACAAACAAGAGAGAATCTGCAGGTGCTGAAAATCCAAGAAACACACACAAAATGCTGGAGGAACTCAGCAGGCCAGGCAGCATCTATGGAAAAAAGTACAGTTGATGTTTAGGGCTGAAATCCTTCGACAGGACTGGAGAAAAAAAGATGAGAAGTGGATTTAAAAGGTGGGGGAGGGAAGAGAGAAACACCAGGTGATAAGTGAAACTGGGAGGGGAAGGGATGAAGTAAATAGCTGGGAAGTTGATTGATGAAAGAGATAGAGGGCTGGAGAAGGGGGAGTCTGATAGGTGGAGCTAGAAGGCCATGGAAGAAAGAAAAGGAGGGAAGATTACCAGAGGGAGGCGATGGGCAGACACAGAGATAAGTTGAGAGAAGGAAAAGGGGATGGGGAATGGCGAAGGAGAGGGCAGGGGTGGCGGGGGGGGGGGAGCATTACCAGAAGTTTGAGAAATCAATGTTCATGCCATTAGATTGGAGTCTACCCAGACGGAATATAAAGTGTAGTTCCTCCAGTCTGAGTGTGGCCTCATCAAGACAGTAGAGGAGGCCATGGATTTACATTTACACTTTTTATACCATTGACTCTAAGTTCGTAACCCTAAGTTCTAAAGTCAACTAAATAATTCCAAACGACTCAGCAGCCTAAACCTCTGCCTGTTCTTACCGAAGCCTGCTGAGCTAAAGCCTGCCCACTCTAATACTGGGCCAGACACAATACGCTGCTCCCACAACGGCTTCTCTGCTTACACCTCCCTTCGTTTTATTGACCCTTGCTATTAACCCAGTAATGTTCCACTTGTCAGACAGGTCCCAACAGGCACTGGTCACCCTTTAAACCTGGCATGTAAACCCCACAGGGAACTGTCTTCAACTCACTCCACAATCTTCTGTTCAGCAGATGGTTAAAGTTTGCATACTAAAGAAATAAATAATGGAGCAAGGTCTGGAACTTTAGTTAAAAATAGTATAGTGACACTATTAGTAAATTAATAGTGTTGACGATCAGCAGGAGTTGATAGCTTCGACTTTAGGGTTTTAAAAGGAGAAGATGAAGAAATTGCAGGTGCTTAGTCACGATCTTCTAAAGTCCTCCTGTTTAATGAATTATTTCTCTACATTGGAAAGTTACAAGCACAAACTCATTACTTAGAGAGGTATAAGAGAAGGGAACATGGAAATGATAGACCTATTAGTCTAACATCTGTTGTGGGAAAGCCATTGGAATTTATAATTAAGGAGAGAGCAACTGAGCACTTAGAGAAATTTGAGCTGTTTAGAGACGGCCAACATTGATTTGTAAAGGCTAGTTCACATCTAATGAACCTGATTGAATATTCTGTGAAGTAACTGAAGTAGTAGGCAGGAGACTGTCTATGTGTGTTGTTTATATGAACTTTATATAAAGAGATTGTTTAGGCAGTAGAAGACAGAGATTAGCTATGATAGATATGGACTCGAATTGGAAGGAAATGATTAATGAAACTCTCAAAGATCTGTTCTGGGGACTGAACTGCTCACTATATTTATTAATGATTTAGAAAAATAATAGTTCCATATATCTAACTTTTCAAATGATGTCCAGATAGGCAACATCAGAAAGATTAAGGGTAGGAGCATGACTTTGGAAAGAGATATTAAATGAAAAATTTAAATAATTAATATGCTCTATAGATTTCAGTCTAGGTACTGTAGATCTGGCACCAACCATTTTGAGCCAAATAAATTTAACTCAGTATCTTCAGGGGGTGGAAAGCTATCTACAACAGAGACTTAAAAAAATGCCAAAATATCCATGTGCATAGATCAACAAAATGTAGCATGTCAAGTATATAAAAAAAGACAAATGGAATATCAGCTTTTATCTGGAGGGTGAGAATAAAAAGGAAAGGAGATTGTAACAGAGCTTTGCAAAAGACAGGATATATTATGTCAGTGTTGTGCACAGTTCTGAGCAGCTTGACCTTGAAAGAATTCATTAGACTGTATCAGGATTGAAAATAAATGAAGAGAACTCATATAAGTTGGGCTACATTCCTAGAATATAGAAGGTTATTTGAATGAGGTATTTAGGATGTTTGAAAGCAATTCGTACAGAAATGGGAAGAATATTTTCTACTGCCTGGGACATTGAAGGAAGGAGTCATAACCTTAAACTCAGAGTCAGGTTTTTTTCAAAATAAATTTTCATCCAAAAAATGATAATGGAACCCTTGGCCCTAAAAATGTACCCCCTAGAATAATAATCTTAAATCTGAGATCAATGGATTTTTTTTTTGTTAACCAATCAAGTGCTTTTTGGCTGGATGGATACAAGATGCAGATAAGCAATCATCTGAATAAAACAACAGAACAGCCTTCACAGGCTGTAGTGGGCCCAACTTATGTCTGCATTAATCAAATAAGAAGAAAATGCAAAATCATGGATTTTGTCCACTGCAAGAAAGCTGGAAAATAATTGTGAACGAGCACGTCTCAGGGTTTTCTTCGATTCATTCTACAAGGATTGAGTAATTATAATAAACAAACCTAAAAATTGCTTTAAAATAAACTGCTTTGTGCCAAACACTCATTTTCTACAGAATCATTTACTGTTCTGCCCGTTGTCTTGTTTTTTTTTCACTGCATATACTCCCCTGCTGTTTGGCAATCCAACATTTCTGGCGAGGCATCAGATAACTCATCAGCTTTGAATGTCTGTACACACTTGTCTAGAATTAACTATGCTTCACATAACAGCCGTCCCCACAATGTGGCCTCCTGGTTTCCACAAGCAATCTGCTCTCTGATAAGAAAGCTCTTCAAATCAGGAAATTGAAATTATCTTCTGATAATCTGAGCTATGTTATGGGTGCAGTGAAGGATTCTCACAGACTCTGCTTGTACTTATATAAACAACTGAGAATGGTTGAGAGCCATTTCAATTGCAATGTGTTTGTAATGCATCTAGTGCAAGATTCAGGGTCTCATGTTGTGTACAATTTCCTTCACTAATTGCTAATGCAATAAAACAGCATCTTTACTTATGTCCTTGCAGGTTAATCCACCTGAATCTACTCAATATATAGTTTAAACTCTTCCATCTCCTGTCTCCATCTTAACACAGTTTACTTGCTGGAATCCAGGCTCCAATAAGCACTGTCTCACAACTCTTTGTCTTCTTATGTGCACCACATGTTAACTGAGTCAGGAGGGATCAGACCACTTGATATTTGGATAAAATTAATATCCTGATTTCAGAGTTTCATTAGCTGGCCCTTCTGACGTAGTATCTCAGCATTTCACTCTGAGTTACTAGAGAATCCTTACTAACTAAAACTAACCAAGAGACTTTATTGCAGGAAAACACCATTTCCCACAACAGGTTTCTCCACAGGCGCTAAAGACTGGTAAGTTTTATACCATTACACTGGTCAACAAATTAAAGAGAAATTGGACGCATGTTACAATCACCATACAAGCTGGAGTTGGAAAAAGACAAACCAATCAAAATACAAGCAACATACATCAAAGTTGCTGGTGAACGCAGCAGGCCAGGCAGCATCTATAGGAAGAGGCGCAGTCGACGTTTCAGGCCGAGACCCTTCGTCAGGACTCGGCCTGAAACGTCGACTGCGCCTCTTCCTATAGATGCTGCCTGGCCTGCTGCGTTCACCAGCAACTTTGATGTATGTTGCTTGAATTTCCAGCATCTGCAGAATTCCTGTTGTTTGCAATCAAAATACAAGTATGATTTTGTCTTTAAGCCTTCAGAGCAAATACTTGATGCGAACTCTCATTTCCTTATTTCATCTGAATGTTGCTCTCAACTGCTATATTCCAAAAGAATTCTCAAACTTCTTTGTATTAATCTGGCTATTCTTTTCAATTTTCTTTTCATTTATTTTTTTCTTTTTGTACCTCTTAATCTTGTTTTCTGATCTCCTTTGCTGTTCTTTCCAACTCTCCCAGCCCACTGGATTTATACTTCTTCATTTCCTAATTTTATCTCTTCTTGTGGCTACTTTGTTTATGATCGCTTGCCCTTTAATGTAATAAATTTATATTCTAAATCTACGTGCTTGTGATGCTGCTACAGTAAGCAAGATTTTCATTGTACCTGAATCTCACTGTAATTGTGCATATGACAATAAGCACAACAATAAAGCCTACAGGAATGGCTTTCAGGAACAAAATACCTAGCAATTCATCCTTCGACAAACACAAGGAAATCTGCTGGAAATTCAAGCAACACACATAAAATGCTGAAGGAACTCAGCAGGCCAGGCAGCATCTATGGAAAAGAATAAACAGTCAATGTTTCAGACTGAGACCCTTCATCAGGACTCATCTTTCTACGTTTCACTCACCTAACCTCACTGGTACAAGCTACACAACGATGTACTGGTTTGGGTTATTCCATTAACTGTCATGAAAGTATGAACCCACATTTGACTATGGTTGTGAAAGACTTTAATTTAGCTTCATCTTGGTATATTTCATATACCCAGAATTTAATGTAATTTAATTTAATTGATTGAATTAAATTTAGCATCATCTGGATATATAAAATAATAATCTGAATAAAAACAATATGTATTTAGCAACATCCTTTTAGTGCAGAGGTTCCCAACCTTTATTTATGCCATGGACTAATACCATGAAGCAAGAGGTCTAAAATGACTATCTTAGTGAATCCACTTGGCTGATTGGTGGCTCTCATCAGTGTGATGCACCTTTGATGAGACCTGCAAATCACTCCGTTGCAACCAGGTTATCTGGTGCTGATGATAGGTCACTGATCTGAAATAGTAACTTGATTAATCTCCATACAGATGTTGCTTAACTATATAAATATTTCCAGCATTCTCAGTTTTTGTTATCTGCAGTTTATCAGGGCATTTAGGAATGGACCTTCATAGCAAAACCTAAATTCTAAGAATTTGAGAAAATAAGCCTTTGAGCTCTGACACTTGGTAAACGTCAGATTACCAAGTGTCTAACTTGAGTTGAATATAGGGCAACAGTTGTGGTTACATTTCCCTGCCCTTCTTTCAGCTGGCATGAAATTTTAGTTAAAAATATCTCCCAATTAATCAAAGCATGCCCAAGCCTCAAGAATGCACCCTCCTGTACAGCCAAAACATAATATAGCCCCATGAAAGATTAAAATGGATTTCCCTGAATGGCTAATCTTCACAGAACATTTTTTGAAAGGAAGCAAGTAAATTTATAGTAAAAGAAAACATTAGTTATAAATAAAAATAATATAGAAAACTTGGCTGGAAGATAAAATGAAACCAGGAAGCAGATTACTTATGTATTAGTAAAGCCATGAAATATAAACCAAACGTCACTTCACTTAACTATCACTGAAATATTTCACTGGCTCTTCACTCAACCCTGGAACATCTAGGCGGCGAAGAGTCATACATTAGGATGTTCTTTGTTGACTACAGCTCATCATTCAATTCCATCATCCTCTCAAAACTTAACAATAAGATTCAAGACCTTGGCCTCATTACCTCCCTGTGCAATTGGATTCTTGATTCCCTCACTTGCAGTTTGGATTGTCTACAGCATCTCCTCCTCAATCTTCATCATCACGGGCACTCCACAAGACTGTGTGCTTAGCCCCCTGCTCTACTTGCTTTACATTGTGCGGCTAAGCAGAGCTGCAATGTCATATTCAGTTTTGCTAATGACACCACTGTCATAGGCCAACTCAAAGGGGGTGGCTATCATCATATAGGAGAGAGATGAAAATCTGTCTGATTGGTGCCATAACAACAATTTCTTACTCAATGTCCGCAAGACTAAGGAGCTGATCATATTGACTTCATGAGGAGGAAATCACAGGTCTCTGAGCTAGTCCTCATTGGAGGATCAGAGATGGAGAGGAACAGCAACTTTAAATTCCTCAGTGTTATCATTTCAGAGGACGCGTCCTGGGCCCAGCACATAAGTGCAATTACAAAGAAAACACAGCAGTGCCTCTACTTCCTCAGGATTTTGTGAAGATCTGGGATGACATCTATAATTTGACAATCTTCCATAGATCTGTGAAAGAGTGCATATTGACTAGCTGCATCATAACCTGGTAGAGAAACACCAATGCCCTCGAATGGAAAACCCTACAAAAAGTAATGGATATGGCCCATTCCATCACAGTTAAAATACTCACCACATCTTCATGAAAGGTTATTGCAGGAAAGAAGCATCGTTATCAAGGAAGCCCAACATCAAGGCCATGCCCTCTTCTCACTGATATCATCAGGACCCACACCACCTTGTTCAAGAATAATTATCACCCACAATCATCAGGCTCCAGAAACAATGGGGATAACTTCACTCAACTTCACTTGCAGCATACTAAAATGTTCCTAAAACCTTTGGACTCACTTTCAAGGACTCGTCATCTCATGTTCTCAATATTTGTTGCTTATTTATTTATCTATTATTTTTTTTTCTTTTTGTATTTGCATAGTTTGTTTTTGGACACTGGTTGAACACCCAAGTTGGTGCAGTCTTTCAATAATTCTATTGTGGTTTTATTCTATTATGGATTTATTGAGTATGCCCACAAGGAAACTAATCTCAGGATTGTATATAGTTACCTATATATATGTTATATTTACTTTGAACTTTAAGATATCATCAGGTATAGTTTTAAATAACCGACGATTACAATTTACTTTCTTTGCTGTAACTAAAATTTTCATGAAGCCAGAATCTGGTTTGAACAATTTTGTCTATATATCTTGGAATGAAAAGTTTGGGGTTGTCAAAGCAATAACAGTATATTCTGTGTTCCATGGCATTTCATTGTAGTTTCAGAATCATTTGTTTGGGAAAAGGCAGAAAAGGTGACATTGTTAAATAATGTCCATCAAGACTTCTAGATGTCACAAGGTGCAAACAACCAATGCAAAGCATGCAAAATTAAAATCCTGCAGATGCAAGAAATGTCAGCGACCGAAGGTTCAAATTCCAAATGACAATATCATTATTTCATTGAATAGAACCATTAATGAATACAAATCATCCAATGGTTTGATCATTGTTATCATGAATTGCAAATGCACCCTCCATATGATGTCATCACAAGTACATGTCTGAGAAAATCATTTAATGCTGTGTGCCTCAGCACAGAGCAGCAAATGCCATCAAGGGTATAAAGAGTAGACGGATCATAATGTTAGCTTGCATTGCAAATTTAACTCATTGTTGTTATTTAGGAGCTCAAATCTCCAGCTAGCACTGTCTCTCAAGCTTGCATAGCTGAAAAAATAATATATGATCAAAAGAACTATAAAAATGCTAATTAAAGGGATCATCAAATGATGGATTTGTTGGTGTTTTTTTTCTTTTGGCTATGTCTTATAACTGTTTCAAGTTTCAAAACTTGACAGGATAGCAGAGTGGTGTGTTGAAGGACGTGCCTTTGACGGGATAGCGGAGTGGTGTGTTGAAGGACGTGCCTTTGACGGGATAGCGGAGCGGTGTGTTGAAGGACGTGCCTTTGACGGGATAGCGGAGCGGTGTGTTGAAGGACGTGCCTTTGACGGGATAGCGGAGCGGTGTGTTGAAGGACATGCCTTTGACGGGATAGCGGAGCGGTGTGTTGAAGGACGTGCCTTTGACGGGATAGCGGAGCGGTGTGTTGAAGGACGTGCCTTTGACGGGATAGCGGAGCGGTGTGTTGAAGGACGTGCCTTTGACGGGATAGCGGAGCGGTGTGTTGAAGGACGTGCCTTTGACGGGATAGCGGAGCGGTGTGTTGAAGGACGTGCCTTTGACGGAATAGCGGAGCGGTGTGTTGAAGGACGTGCCTTTGACGGGATAGCGGAGCGGTGTGTTGAAGGACGTGCCTTTGACGGGATAGCGGAGCGGTGTGTTGAAGGACGTGCCTTTGACAGGATAGCGGAGCGGTGTGTTGAAGGACATGCCTTTGAGGCGTTTGCACTGTTGCTTCAAGATATAGGGGAATTAGTTTGCATAGTGAAGAAAATGAGCAGGAGGCAAGCAGAAGGAGGGTGAAGATGAACAGCAGGGTGATCTGAGGTCACTTCTTCCCAACATGGTTTGGAGACAATGTTGTTGAATACATGATATTCTTGTCCTTCATTAATAGTGTCTTCATTGAAATCTCCCATCCATAACTCTAAACTCAGGATAGGGCAATGATAGCATTGTTAAGAGATGTTAAGCTGACTGCTACAATGACATTTTATGGGACTTGATTCTTCCAAGCTAGAATTTGAAATGTCAGTTCGCATGTCCACTGTGGGTTAAAGGTAGACATTGATATTCCCTGTGATAAACAAGCTACCTGTCATTCATACCTGGCAGAAATGAAGATGCAGAGATACCACATGGCTAGAAAAATAAATTCATGTCCATGTTTCTGGCTGTCATCACTATGCTGATGTTCACTCAAATTAAATGTGATTCATCATCTCAGTTCAGCTCTGTTCTCTGCTGAACCAAAGTGATCCTGCACTTTTAGCATTCACTGGTGTGCACCCATAGGTGATGTAGCTACTGTCCAGTGACCTCGCATCAGTCACAATGAACTGATCCTAAGGCAATCCAGCTGCATGTGCACAGGTAGCTGGGTGACAAGTGTTACTCGCTCATAATTGCACTGGTCCAGCATGCATGGAGTGAAAGCTATTTTAATTTCAAACCACGCTATTACTAACCAATGCCGTGCAGAATTAATGCTTTCTCTGCATGGAAGAATCCTGGAAAGCCACGCCAACCTTCACAATCTGTCTTTAGGGAATAGTCCTTTAACCGACTCTGTCATGACCCATCTGAGAAGTAAGGCATGAAATGAGGAAAGAGAAAGAGAGGAGGAGGAAGAGCTGCAGACAAAGACCAAGGGAAGAGTATCGTGAGACAGCCTTTTCTTCCTGGCCTGTGCATGAGGACTCATCCAAGTGCAATTCAACCTCCTCACTCACCCATATCACTGATCATAACAGAGCCTTCTTAACACTAAAGCTAAACTAAACCAACACAACATAAATGATGCAATTAGAAATCTTACAACAGACAATTAGTCCTGCCACATTCCACAGTATTGAATGGACCTGCCACTGCCTCACAACTCCCTTCCTCTACCTAAAAGGATTATGACAGGATTCTTCGTGGAGGAATAGAGGGATCTTGGGGACCAAGTCTATTGGTCCCTCTCAGTTGCTGAGCAAATTGATACGGTATTTAAGAAGGCCTATGGTGTGTTAGCGAACTGAGTTCAAAGAACCATGCCATAATGCTGAGATTCTATTAAACCCTGTTTGGACAACACTTAGAGTATTGTATTCAGCTCTCATTACCTCATTGTACGAAGGAAGTTGAAGCATTAAGCCTGATTTATACTTCTGTGTCAACGCGTCGCCGTAAGTTCTGCGTTGCCGCAAAGCCGACGTGGAACCTTACGCGAGAGCCTGCGTTGCTGCGACGCGCACCTCTCCCAAAATGTAACCGCGCATTATGGCAACACAGAATGCAACGGCTGTGATTGGTCCACTTGGTAGCATTGCATTTCATCCTATGCTGCAATAGCTTCCCATTGGGTGACTGAAGGGCAGGGAAGCAACTCTGGCTGCAATGCTTTCCACAAAGCTTTACAGACCTCCGAAATTATGGAGGACACATTTCGCATTAACGAAGAAAGATGCTCGCGTCTTGTTTACACCGAGAAAGCCTTGCACGGGCAGGTGTGTGCGCATGCACGACATGCGCGAATTGCAGAGCAACGCAGACACACCAACGCACAAGTATAAATGCCCACAACGCGCTTAAGTCACTTGTGCAGGTTACGGCGTCGAGTTAATGCAGAAGTATAAATCAGGCTTTAGAGAGGGTGCAGAGGAGATGAACCAGGATGCTGACTGGTTTAGTGAAAATCTCTTATGAGGAATGGTTGAGCAAACTAGGACTTTTCCCTTTGGAGTAAAGGAGGTTAAGAGACAACTTGATATTGGTGTATAAGATTCTAAAAGGCATAGACAGAATGGACAACCAGCGCCTTTTAGCCAGTGCAGCAATTGCTACCACCAAAGGATAATCTTAAGATGAGTGAAGGAAAGTTTAGAGGAGATGTCAGAGGTAGTTTTTTTTTTACACAGAGTGAAGTAAATGTCTGGAATGCACTGCAAGAAGTGGCAGTAGAGCCTGATGCATTAGGGATATTTAAGAGACTCTTAGGCATACAAATAAAAGAAAAATGAAGGGTTAGTGGTTCTGGAGAAGAGAAAGCTTGGATTGATCATGAAGGAGGCTAAAAGGTCAACAGAATATCATGGGCCAAGGATTCTTACTGTACTGTACCTGGCCAACAGCTTTCAGTCTATGCTTTGCCACCATCACCCTTACTCCCCTGCACCCCCTCCCTCCCGCCGATGCGCAACAACCCACTGCAGAATTGTCACTGTTGCTTTCATAGTGTGCACCTTGAGACCCTTTTAATTTCCAATGGAACACTCAAAATCCTTGGAGCTTGTTCAGGCTTATTTTCTGTTCTCTCCTATTGTATGTTGTGCCACTGTTCACATTTCCTCAGGCCAGTGTCTGTTCTGGACTCATCACCTTTAAGAAGTGCAGGATGTCTTCACACAATGCAGACAAGTGGTAACTGGAAGCAGCACTCACAATGAATGCTATTTCCAGTCACTGTGGTGACAGGACAGAGCAATGACGGAAAACAACAGGCTGCTCAAACTTGGCATGCTGCCTGTACACTACTAAATGAATGAGAGTTAATCATGTATGTGATCTGCTTTCAGTGGTGGGGGAAAGGAGAGTGATTAAATTTGAAACATAAGTTTTTATTCAATTTTATACAATCTATTGATATTCAATTAGTAGTCATTTATTTTGCATTGTTCAGTTAATTAAAATACACCTGTCAGAAAATTGTGCAACAGTTATTATCAATGACAGCAAAATGGGGAAATAAGCAACACAATTAGCAGCTGTGTAAAGGCACCTATAAACACCTCATAAATTTGTAGAAGTCCAAAAACTCAGGAATAGTTGATCTACATGTGAAATTTGTTGGCACTTCTGTAGATCAGGAGCTGAGTAGTAACCATAAAAATGGGAGGATGGTGGTCAAGAGTATTTTTGCGTTCCAAAACATTACCCTGTTGAATTTATTAGCCTTTGAAAGTTTCACAAAAGGCATCAAGTGTGAATATATTAAACTGAAATTTGTACCAGGCTAATTTGAAAAGTGCACCTTGGTGCCTTAAGGGAACAATACTTGAACTTTAAAACCTTGGGGACTTTGACCTCTATTTTGGTTAAGTGAATTGCCTATTTTCAGTTAACCTTTTATTCTCTTCTCCGGAGGATCTCCAGAACAGAAATAGACAAGAAACATGACTAAATTTCTGCATAGATATTGTATTCTTTTTTCTTTTCTTCCTCTGCTGAGCCAGAAATTCTATAGTCAAGGCAGGCCCACCAATCATTTTTTTAACCCCATTGGCCTCGTAGCAGAAAACTTGATCTGAGTGCAGCTGGGGAGCCAATCATGCCTACTTGCAAGTAACTGAGGTGCAGAGGAAAGGTGTGAGTTCTGCACTTTTTAATGATTAGAGCATATGGCATACTATTTTGGGGCCTGGTTATCATTTCTGAGGTAAACTCTTAGCTTCTAAATTTAAGGCTTCTTTGTTACCACTTAAATCAAGAGGTACAATGCTGAGTGGAAGTTTTGCCAGCCTAGTGTTGGTCAACCCAGACATTATGTGCTACTAATGGTCACACATAATGCCTGTCCCCTAGTTTTTGAACCTTTTACTAGCCTGGTATAAAATGCCAGGAGGAAGATGTGTCCACTATGTGTCCATATATACTGTACATCTATCCTCTGCAATGCTCAGTCCCAGGGTGAATATCTCATAATACGATATCTTACACAACTATTCTTTCAAAGTAATCCCATGAAGAAAGCAAAATGTTACAATAGCCTCTGACAAAATATTATCTTACTCAGCATTAGATGAAGACCTTAAGAATTTCAGCAGGAGTAGGATGTAGAGTTGAAATCAATTTTATAAAAGACTCCTGAATGCTAAAGCAAAGTTTTTTTTATCCCCACTCTGCTTTAATTAATTCATCATGTTAAAATAGATTGCACAAGCTTTAATTATCTTTGGTTCAAAGAAAACCAATATTCAGTTTTTGCCAGTTATTGAGGCATAGTGTCTTCCAAAGTCAAGATCCCATCTTTTAATGAGATATATAGTATTTCAGTGCATTGGCAGTGAGTATAGCAAGTTCATAATTAGTATTGCACATGCCTTTGCTAGCCTTGATTGTGACTTCTTTATCCAATCTAGTGGCACAACTTATGAATGTACAGGTTTATAGTCAACCAGTAAACCCAGAAAGTGAACTCTGACTAAAGTTAACATTTTCAAGGTTCAAGGTCTCTGCAGAACTCAACCAAATAATGCACATATGAAAAGACACAACCTAAGAGGCTTAGAGCCTATATGAACCCTCCAACACATTATTTATAAATAATAATTCCTGGTTTAATATAATTTATCAAACATTCAGAATCAATTTCAAAGTGAATTCATCATGTTTAAGTAAATGAAAAATTGGGAAACTGTCCCACAGGTTCAGAGGATCATTCTCCATATTATCCGCATAGACTCTGATTCACAAATTTAGCTTTCAAAATCGTGTATGATCATTCGGAGTTGTATGAATTAACCACAGATTCTCTTGTGCAATGAAATATTATAATATTATTATATTATTTCAGTCTTAATGATCTCATCATCTTATGTAATAAATCATCAGGAAATTTGGACATCTAAACAAAGCAAGCAAAATGGAAGAGAGAGATGCACCATTAGACAATCAGCATCTGAAACACAAAGAATGGAATGTCTGAGTGGAAATGCTAAATATTGTGTGATGGTTTTATTTAAGGTATAAAGTACAACTTCCTCTTTCAACTGCTAAACAATATGATGTGTCTTTCCCTCACTTCTAATTTATCATTCTTGGCTGTTCTTGAATTGATTACTTAAATGAGGCTTTTACTTCAGTTGAATTACAACTGTGTTCATAAATTAGCAAAGGAAGCACATTAGCAATCTTTTTGATCAGTGATCATTTGGGAACCTTACAAATTAAAAAATTGCTGCTATTGGATGTTGTAGATGTTTTATCAAAAGACTGCTGATTAGAAGTTAGAATTTAAAATAGCATTTAATTCTCCGGTGACATTGAACAGAAGAAACTTTAAAGAATTATTCATAATGGTTGAGGATACTGGTTGTGTGTTAATCTTTATAATATTAATAGTCAAAAGAGAGATTGCTGAGTCATTGCAAGGATACAGAAAGCTGGTGATAAAATGACTCAAGTAGGAGGTGCTAAAGTGTTCTATCAACCAAGCTGGAAATTGTAGAAATAAGTTGATGTTAAGTGAATCTTTTCCACTGCAGTCTAATCAAAAAAAAAATCACATATCATCATGATGTCAATAGAAGACATTCAATTCTATATACTTGACCTGAGACCAGCAAAGATTTTGCAGAATGTTTTGGATTTTCATGGAGGATATTAATCAGAAAAGGAAATGAAATGAGATGTAATCACACAGGATAAGAAAAAATATTCATATAGTGTCTGAAGGAATGAGAGTATCTCACTGGAAAATTCATATTGGAATTTTGAGGCACAAACTGAATGGTGTTAAAGAATTCATGAGAGCAGAAAATGGAAGAAAATGTTAAATTGGGAAAGATGTTTCAGAGGAGCTGAGAGTGGATACCTGGGCATGATGTGTTAATATTGTCCAAACAACACCTTTAGTGGTTCTGATGGGCAGTTGGTGAGCATGTATAGTGAAGTAAGCATTGTAGAAGAAAGATTTATTTAAAAGGAGAGGCTCTTATTAGTAATTGGGCACAAATGATTTTATTTATACAATACACACACACACACACACAGAGACAGAGTGCCACTTTATTAGGCACACCTGTTCATCTGCTCTATGATGCAAATATCTAATCAGCCAATCATATGGTAGCAACTCAATGCATTAAAGCATGCAGACATGGTCAAGAGGTTCAGTTGTTCTTCAGACCAAACATCAGAATGGGAAAAATGTGATCTAAGTGTCTTTGACTGTGGAATGATTGTTGGTACCAGATGGGGCTTTACCTCTTACCTCTTGTCATCTGTCTATCACCTCCTCCTGCTGTCCCTCCTTTATCCCTTTCTCCCTATCTTCTTTCCTATCAGATTCCTTCTTCACCAGCCTTCTACCTTTCCCACCCACTTGGCTTTACCTATCACCTTCTAGCTAGTTCTCCTTCCCGTCCCTCCACTACTTTTTATTCTTGCATCCTGCCCCTTCATTTCCAGCCCTGATGAAGGGTCTCAGCCTGAAATGGTTACTGTTTATTCATTTTCATAGATGCTCCCTGACCTGCTGAGTTCCTCGAGAGTTTCATGTGTATTGCTTGGAGTGGTTTGAGTAGGTTAGAAACTGCTGATCTCCTGGGATTTTCACAAACACCAGTCTCTAGAGTTGACAGAGATTGGTGTGAAAAACAGACATATTCAGTGAGTGACAGAGAAAATGCCTGGATAATGAAGGAAGTGAGGTCAGTGAAGACTAGTTTAAGCTGATGAGAAGGCAACAATAACTCAAATATCCATGCATTATAAGAGTGGTGTGCAGAAGAGCATCTTTGAATGCACAACACATCCAATAAAGCCCAGTTAGATCAATTTTAGAATAGTGGGGTAGCAAGGGTTATGGTGAAAAGACAGGTAGGTGGAGCTGAGTCCATGGTCAGATCAGCCATGATCTTATTGAATGACAGAGTAGGCTTAATGGGCCAGATGGCCTTCTCCTGCTTCTCTTTCTGATGTGCATATGTTATTAAATAATTAGTATCGGATGTGTTGGATAGAATTAATAAAGAATAATGAATGTTTACATATATGAGAAGTAAGACAGTGTCTTAGTATCTCATGTGAACAGAGTAACTGCAACCGTACAGTACTCCCACAATAATTGTTTGTTAGCCTGAACTATGTGTTCAAGTGTCTGAAGAAGGACATAAAATTATGAACACAGAGGAAGCATTCGATCACTAACTGGCACTGATATATGATATTAAACTCTTAAAATAAAGTAGATAGCATTGTTCTATTTTCCATGCTAACTGGTTGAAGGTACAACTAGCTGCAATGAATCAGGAATGCCAAAATTCAGCAGTACTTATAGTAAAGAAGACAAAAGTATTGTCACTAAATGAGAAGCCTCACTGTAAAGCTCATGAGCCAAAAGACAGCTTCACGAGGATCATACCAGATGTTACCATAACAAGGTCTGACTATCACTGGATGATCCTTTCAAAAACATTCGATTTGTACTGAAATCTGAGATGGTGAGAATTTTCAATAGCACTGACGTGGTTAAAGTTACAACGAGAAAGAAACCAAAGTGGATGCCAGAACTAAAGAGGTGCATGCAATGTGAATAATCCTTAACATTTCTAAGGGATTAGATTTTAAATCCCTTGAGCTAAAGTTTCTTCATTTGAAGAAGGTGAACAGAAACCCCAGTAATGGTGTTTGCCAAGTAACAGCAGATAATATCTGGTTAAAAAACTTCATGAGTTTTCCCTATCTGAAGATAAATGGAGAGACCATGCTGAAAGCAGCTAGAATAGAAAAAAACCTGGAAGTTTTCACAGCTTCAATAGAAATCAGACAATTAATAGAAAACTTCTAAATTTGGTTTTTTATAGCTGTATAGTCCTGAAAAAAGTCCATGATATTTCTTTCCTTATTTCTTTTCTGTGTTTTACTGACCAAACCAAGCTGTAGTTATGCAATGGCTTTCATATTTCCCTAACAACAGAGAGATAAGCTATTCATCACGCTGAATTGTGGCCCTGGTTAAGAAGAAGAAGAAGAAGAAGGAGACGCATAGCAGGTATGGACAGCAAGGAACAAATGAGGTACATGAGGAGTATATGACATGCAAGAGAAAACTTAAGGAATTCAGGAGAGATAGAAGAAGACATGAGGCTGACAAGGTGAAGGAGAATCTCAAGGGCTTCTACAGATATATTAAGAGCAAAAGAATTGCAAAGGACAAAATTGGTCCTCTTGAAGGTCAGAGTGGAGGTGAAACCAAGCTTAAAAAGCCTAACACTGCCTTGGACTACATTTTCTCTCTCTCAGCTTGCACCAATGTCATTATGTTTATTCTGTCATGTGAGTTATGGATAATTTATGTTAGTTTAAGTTTATGGTAGTTTATGCTTGCCAAGTTTATAATTAGCAAAAAATCTAATTTCATGGTATGCCTAGGGCAATAAGTGAACTTAGAATATGAGGAACAGTAAATTGTAGAGAAATAAGACCATACGACAGCATTCCTCTAAAAGCTGGATTATACTTGATGGGCCAAATGGCCTTATTCTATGATATAAAAAATTGAAAAATTAATACAGGGAGGTCCCTTCCTGAAGATTTTGCAAAAAAAAAGAATTGTGGAAACTAATTATTGAGATAATTCCTACAAAACAGACAATGCATGCTATTTTGGTCTGGATCTAGTGTTTTTCTATGTCTTTGCACAGCTCTTCATAGATAATTTTCATTCAACTAATTGCTTTTGTGAAACGTCAAACGGCGAGACCTATGACAGTTATATCTTCTCTACAAACTCAATGCACTTTCCCATATCGCTGTGCTTCACTGAAATCAAGACATATTGACAAAGTTATGTTAACACTGACAGATTTATATCATATAAGATGCCAGAGAAAGTTTGTTTATTTGAAACCACATTGCATTGCCAAGAACAAGAAAGGAAACAAAATCAACACCAAATGTGAAGCCTAGGTTTCAGAACAGTGATGCTAAACAAAGAGCAATTTTCCCTGATGCACAAATGATAATGCGGGTAGAATTTCAGTCCTAAAGGACTTGTTCTTTCCTAACGTTCTGCTGAGAAGAATGCAAGGCTTAATCTTCAATTCACTAGTAAATGTTCTGAACAGTAATTTGGAACTCAACTTGAAAATATGGCAATATTTAATTGCCCAGAAATTTAATCACATAGCACATTTATATATAACATATTATTCAGTTGGAACATAAAGTCCATTATACAAAATGGAACATGTGCATCGTGCATAATGTTGTTTTCAATCACATTGTCTCACTGCATAAAATTCACACATACATGAAGCACGCAGAGCATAAAAATATACTATTGATCCTTACACAATGGCCAGCTGGATCCTGTATTTCTAAGGCCTGAAACTTCAGTCTTCAGTGAGCCCCAGTTTCCACTCACTCTCTTGCATACTGACTCTTTCTCTCTCATATATACTGACCCTCAGTTCAACATACTAATACAGTAAGGAGGAACAGTATTGGAGAGGCAGCCATAGTGTCTCAAAGCATGGAAGCATGCTCTTCAGCCCAAGTTCCTGCCAACCATCAAGCATCAATTCACCCTATTTCTATTAAATTCTCCTCACTTTCTCATCAAGGAAGTCACGCCTTTCTCATCGAGGGAGGAGAAGATGGTGGCGCGACGCAGCGCGCGAGGCCGTTCCGAATGAATATTGATTATATGTAACCAGGGGGCCGTGCACAATCCGGATTTGATGGAGACAGCCGTGAGAAGCGCGGAGGAACACCTGGAGTAACTTCTGAAATGCCTGCTTCGCTGCTGTTGCTACTGCGTGATCGAGAATCTCCAGAGACGAAGGCCCCAAATCCTCGACTTTGCGTATTGCCTGTTGCCGGGGCCGGGGTCAGAACACTCAGCAGAGATGGTGCTCCGTGCTCGGTGTCGGAGAGCTGGTCGGAGGCTCGGAGCTTTCGGACGGACTCGGAGTCGGACTGTGGTCAGATGCTTCCAGTATGCTGCATCGGCAAGCTGGCGGTGCTGGAGGTTTACCATCTGCGTGAGATGATGGGACTTTCGAGAGACTTTGAGACTATTACCATGCCATGGTCTGTTCTTATTAAATTACGGTATTGTTTGCACTGTTGTAACTATATGTTTTAATTATGTGGTTTTTGTTAGTTTTTAAGTTGGTTTGTCATGTGTTTCCGTGATATCATTCTGGAAAAGCGTTGTATCATTTCTTAATGCATGCATTACTAAATGACAATAAAAGGGGGCTGTGTGTCCTCATAATCTAATAATCTAACCCCCTCCCCCCCAGATTCTACCACTCTCTTGCACACTGGAGACAATTTATGGAATCCAGTTCACCTTTGGTAACACGGTGGATGCAGAGCAGGTGTCAAGGATGTACCTCCCTCAGCTCAGATGTCAGAGAGGGCAGCCCCTGTCTCACCTCCTGCACTCCCTCCAATTCTCAGTGCTACCTCTGGGTCCTTGTTGAAGAATGGTCACTGAGAGCAAAAAAAGAAACAGCAGTTGGTTCTTAACAGAATCCTCAGATATAAAATATTTACAATAACCTAAAAATGTGTTTATATAATTTAAATTGGTTCCATTTCTCTCTCCCCAGAAATACATCTTCCCACTGAGTTTTTTGAAAATTGCTGCTGTGAATAAAATATTAATGCCTATTTCCCTATAACATTTCTGTCTTTCCTCTTAATCATTCCACAATTTATTTAGAACATGAATTATACTCAATTATCCATTCTGGACCAATATAGGAAATCAGATTTTAAAAGTGGGGATGAGACTGCACCCAAGATTGTAAAATGATCAATTTACTTCTCTTAACATTGGAGATTGAATGGACCTCTTTGTCATCAGAAATATGGGATATTGGGTAATGTAAACCTGGGACTGTTTGGCACATTCCACCAATGAAGCCAACTGTATTCAAGTTAAAAATAGTTAATATAATTATAGTCCTGCCAAATCTCCGAGATAATTAGGGACAATGGGGAAAGGATAAATATGTCTCCTTTGTAGAGGCTAAAAAATGATGGCGCATGAACCTTTGGGTAGGAGGTACTATTCTAAGGAGTCTTCTCTTGAGAATTGGTTAACAGTGATGGTCTCTGCACAAGCAGTGGAGAATTCATCTCCTCCTTCTTGTGCAGGGACAGCAGGAAGTATGGTCATATAGATTTGTCCAGACTACAGATCCCCAAATGTTTTAGAATGATAGAATAGGCATATATGTCATAATTTGATTCTGTACCACCTCATCACCTTAAAATAACATCATTATTTACTGAGGTCCGCAAGAAAATGAATCTCAGGGTACCATATAGTGATATACATGTACTTTGATAACAAATTTACTTTGAACTCTGAGATTACGTATGATAAACCGGTAATATGGTGAGTACATATATCCGCATTTTGACATGCATACTAGGATCAGAGGTCACAGCCTCAGAATAAACTGCATTCCTTTAAAACTAAGATTGAGGAAGAATTTCTTCAGCTAGAAGGTGGTGAATCTGTGGAATTCATTGCCAAGTTATTAGGTGTATTTAAAGCCAAGATTGATAGGTTCTTCATTGGTAAATGCCTTAAGGTTCAGGGAAGAAGGCAGGAGAATTGGGTAAAAAAAAATGATTGATTGGCAGAGACTCAATGGGCTGAATAGGCTAATTCTGTTCTTATATTGTATGACCTTATGGTGTATCTTTGCGATAGTCTTAGCTCCCTTCATGAATATCCAGCTACCACAAATATTTCATAGGGCTGTAGGTTTTATAATTATCTCTCGGATTTTCAACTCAGAGTGGACTGTTCATTACATTATAAAGATAACAATGGGATCCAGAGAAATGTTGTGAAGGATCCTCAAAGTGCAATTCTGCTATCTGCAGAACACCCTGAGACAGACTTGCAGAGAGAAACTTGTGCTTCCTTATTGCTTGCTGTGTATAGTACAATTAATCAGGACTGCCAGAAGAGGTGAATGCAGTTACAATCACAATGTTTAAAATGTGTTTGTGCAGATACTTTGATAGAAACGGTGCAGATGGATATGGTCCCAATGGAACAAGATGGCACAGTAGCAGTGCTTAGTGTAATGTTTTGCAGCACCAGCTGTAACATTGGGGTTCAATTCATGCTGCTTTTTTGTATGTTCTGCCTGTCAGAGCATTCTGACAGGCTGCATCACTGTCTGGTATGGAGGGGCTACCGCACAGGACCGAAAGAAGCTACAGAAGGTTATAAATCTAGTCAGCTCCATCCTGGGTACTAGCCTACAAAGTACCCTGGACATCTTCAGGGAACGGTCTCTCAGAAAGGCAGCATCCATTATTAAGGACCTCCAGCACCCAGGGCATGCCCTTTTCTCACTGTTACCATCAGGTAGGAGGTACAGCTCTGCCACCCTTTTCCTAAATGGACATTGAATCTTTGGACGCTACCTCACTTTTTAAAAAAAATATGCAGTATTTCTGTTTTTGCACTTTTTAAAATCTATTCAATATACATAATTGATTTACTTGTTTACTTATTATTCTTTATTTTATTTATTATCTTTTCCCCTGCTAAAAAAATAAATAAAATGTATTGCATTGAACTGCTGCTGCTAAGTTAACAAATTTCATGTCACATGCTGGTGATAATAAACCTGATTCTGATTCTGATCCTGTGGGCTTCCTCTAGGTGCTCTGGTTTTCTCTCACGTCCCAGGAAGATGTACTGTTAACGTTAGCAAATTTGGGGCATGCTTTATTGGCTCTGGCGACATGTGTGGGCTGCCCATCACAATCCTCACTGATTTGAATTGAGACAAATGGTGCATTTGACTGTATGTTTCAATATGCATATAACAAATAAAGCTAATCTTCAGAAGGGCAAACTGAATCGGGCATCACAGTTGACATGAACAAGGTAGGCAAATGTGTCTGTACCTGTGTCGTGCCATTCTGATGTTTTGAATTCATTATGAGGGTAACAGCCCAATTCATTGTACCACTGTACCACTGCAGCAAGAGGAAGTGAAAAAGGAAGGTGTCACATGAGGCGAAAACAAACGGACACTTTCTGTATTTACAGTTAAGTTATAACTTTCCTCTAAGGTTTACAGGAGGAATGTAACCCTTAAGATTAGGCAGTCCTTGTCCAAATCTAGCAATGACTAATCATAAAATTTACACCTGCATGTCATAAGATTCTGACAATAACATCTCTATCAGAAGTCTCACTAGTTTCTCCAGATACTGATCAGCATTATCATTACCAATCCCTCTAGCAGCATCATAATCACCTTCAATATCTCCACAATATGTTTTCCCAATTGATATTCCACTGCCAGAATCTGATCAGGAACTATGTTTCTAAATGAAAACTGTGCAAGATTTGATCCTGGTGATGTGAGCGACAGTATAAGAGGAGCACATGAATCATCCAGATATTTTATAAAGAGATGGATGAAGAGCACAAGAGATTCTGCAGAGGCTGGAAATCCGGACTAACACACAAAATGCTGGAGGAACTCAGTAGGTCATGCAGCATCAGTGGTAGGTGATAAACCAGAGGTTCCCAAACTGGGTCCATGGACCCCTTGGTTAATGGTAGGGGTCCATAAGCATAAAAAAAGCTTGGAATAAACACTCAATATTTTGGGCAGAAACTGTTGCTCTGATGAAAGATCTCAGCCTAAAAGGTTTATTTCCTTCTATAGATACTATTACCTGCCGAGTTCCTTCAGCATTTTCTGTGTGCTGTAATGAATGATGAGGATGTAAGTTAACAATAAACATAATTTAAAATAAAGAAACAACTTAACGGCACTTAACTTTTCAATCAAAGTTGCAGTTCCATATAAATGAATGGGACAATGCTGCATACACACCATGTATAGTGCAGTGTACACGTACTGTATGCTTTGTTGTTGCATGAATGAAGTCACCAGAGAGAAGCACTGGTGGATATGAAACAATTTCTTTATTTGATAAAAAGTAGATACAGCAGGCATCAAGTGGAGACCCTTTCGGAGGAAGAAGGTCTGTTTGCTTGACTCAGCACTACATGACATTTTATGTGCTAAAGATCAAAGAAAATTCAGGACAATTCTATATTTGCAATGCTTCCTTGGAACTAAACACTACTTTCACACCTCCCTCCTTCACACCCATACATAAGATATTGAAATACATACAAATAACAAATTTAAACCTGTTGCAAGGACGAGGCTGAGGATGAACCCAAGTGCAGCACACAGGCGCAGAGGCAGAGTCGTGAGGCGTTACACCGCCCTGAACAGGGAACCGGTATCCAGGAGAGTCTTTACACGGAGACAAGGTTTACGTAGAGTATCCAGGAAATGATGCGGAGCTTAGAACTGATAGTCCCAAGGAATCAGGAAACGAGGTTTACTCACACAAGAGTCGACCAACGAACTGGGACAGCATGGCTCTGCTGCCTGAGTTCTAGCCTAAGTTCGCTAATGGGAATCAGGTGTGTTGTAATTAGTGGAACTGGGAATGATTGGAAATCAGACGAGGGGATTAAGATCCAATTAAGGAGGTAACAGCAAGATGGGGAATTGCCAGAGGGGACCATGACAGTACACTCCCCCCTCAACAGGAGCCTCCAGGCCATTCTCCAGGCTTGTCCAGATGGTCTCGATGGAAGTCTTGGGGGAGGGATGGATCCAGGATGAAGGAGCAGGGAACCCAGGAATGCTCCTCTGGGCCGTACCCTTCCCAGTCGACCAGGTATTGGAGGCCCCTGCCCCGACGGCGCACATCTAGTAGCCGCTGGACGGTGTATGCCGGATGGTTGTCGATGATCCGGGTGGGTGGAGGAGTTTTGGTCAGAGGATACAAGGGGCTGATGGAAAGTGGCTTTAATTGGGAAACATGAAAAGTTGGGTGGATGTGCATAGATCTTAGTAGTTTGAGTCGGACTACCTTCGTTGATGATACCTTCGACCTCGAAAGGTCCCAGGAAGCGAGGGGTGAGGTTCATAGACTGGTTTTTGAGAGGGATGTCTTTGGATGAAAGCCACACTATCTGCCCAGGTCGATACTCAGGCACAGGAGTCCATTTCGATCAGCAATCCTCCTATTGTGATCAGCTGATCTGAGCAGAGCCGTGCTTGTGTCCTCCCAAACCTTGCGGCACCGATCAATATGGGCCTGAACAGACAGCACCGCAATCTCTTCTTCTTGAGCAGGGATTGGTTCCCAAAGGAGCAGTCAAAGGGAGATGTTCCGATGGCAGTACTAACCAGAGAGTTGTGGGCATACTCAACCCACACGAGGTGGTCACTCCAGGTAGACGGGTTGTTGGTTGTAATACAATGTAGTGTCGCCTCCAAGTCCTGGTTGACCCGTTCCATTTGCCCGTTCGCCTGTGGGTGGAAACCGGATGACAGGCTGACCGAGGCACCTAAGGTTTGACAGAAGGCCTTCCATACCTGCAAGATGAATTGGGGACCTCGATCGGAGACAATGTCCATGGGGATTCTGTGGAGGTGGAAGACATGGCGTCGAGAAGGTCTGCGGTTTCCTGAGCAGAAGGGAGTTTAGGGAGGGCTACAAAGTGCACCGTCTTGAAGAACCGGTCTACCATGGCGAGTATGGTGGTGTTTTCCTGTGAAGAGGGGTAGACCGGTGACAAAATCTAGGGTGATGTGTGACCAAGGACGACCAGAGACAGGTAGGGGACAAAGTAATCCCACAGGTGGCCGTTGGGAGGCTTTTCCACAGGCACAGACAGAACATGCAGAGACATAGGAACAGGTATCCGCCTTCATGGAAGGCCACCAAAAGTGTCCTTTCAGGAGAGCCAGAGTCCGATCACTCCCGGGGTGGCAGGCGAACTGAGATTTGTGCCCCCATCAGAGAACCTGAGATCTGATGGAATCAGGCACAAAAAGGTGATCGGCGGAGTCCATTGCTGGGGTCAGGGTCAGCCCATTGGGCTTCCTTTATTATGGACTCGATCTTCCAAGTGAGGGTTGCCACCACACAGGATGGTGGGAAGATAGTCTCTGGGCTGGAAGTGTTTTCCTTGGAGTTGAATTGGCGGGAGAGCGCGTCCAGCTTCCCATCTTGGACGCTGGATGGTATGTGAGGGAACACTTGAATCGTCCAAAAAATAATGCCCAACGGGCCTGGCAGGAGTTCAAACGTTTGGCAGTTTGAATATATCCCAGGTTCTTATGATCAGTCCAAACAATAAAAGGGTGTTCCACCCCCTCCGGCCAGTGCCTCCACTTCTCCAATGCTAGCTTGACCTCCAGCAGTTCCTGATTCCCCGCGTCATAATTCTGCTTGGGGGACAGCCGGTGAGAAAAGGCGGCACAGGGATGAAGCTTTTTGTCCGGACATTGATCGTTGGAACAGGACTGCTCCTATCCCGGACTTGGAGGCATCAGCCTCAGCAACGGATTGACAGGAGGGGTCAGGTTGGACCAGGATGGGAGCGGTTCTGAACTACCTCTTCAAGTCAGTGAATGCCGAATCAGCCTCGGAGTCCCAACAAAAAGGTGTGGTAGGCGAGACAAGTTGGGTGAGGGGCACCGCCACCCGACTGCAATCCCTGATAAATTGGCGGTAAAAGTTTGCAAACCCCAAAAACTGCTAAAGTTGCTTGCGGGTGGTGGGTCTGGGCCTTTCTTCCACCTCCCGGATCTTCTCGGGATCTGTCCTCACCTGCCCACTCTCGATGATGTAGCCCAGGAAGCCGACCGAAGGGACGTGGTACTCACATTTCTCTGCCTTCACAAATAAATTGTCCTCCCACAGTCTCTGGAGGACTAAACGGACATGGTGAATGTGTTTCTGGAGGCTTCTAGAAAACATTAAGATACCATCTAGGTAGACGAACACGAAGCGATTAATAATGTCCCTCAGTATATCATTGATTAGGGCTTGAAAAACGGCGGGGGCATTGGTGAGGCCAAACGGCATGACCAAGTATTCGAAGTGGCCCAAAGGTGTATTAAAGGCCGTCTTCCACTCGTCTCCCTCCCTCATCCTGACTAGATGGTAGGTACTACGAAGGTCCAACTTCGAGAAGATTGTGGCTTCGTGAAGTGGTTCAAATGCCGAGTTAATGAGGGGTAGTGGGTACTTATTTTTAACTGTTGTATTGTTTAGGTCTCGGTAATCAATACAGGGACAAAGTGACCCATCCTTCTTTTCTACAAAGAAGAAACCGGCACCCACCGGGGAGGATAAAGGTCAAATAATGCCTGTCGCAAGGGACTCACTAATGTATTTCCCCATGGCCTCTCTCTCGGGTCAAGACAAGTTATAAAGACGACTGGTGGGCAACGAGGCCCCCAGGGAGAAGGTCGATAGCGCAATCATATGGGTGGTGTGGAGGCAAGGAAAGACCCCATTTTTTGCTGAATACCTGTCCCAGGTCATGGTATTCTGCAGAGACTCCAGACAAGGTGAGGGGTTCAAAGACAGGCGGAGTCGCGGTTGCCTCCCTAGGGGATGGAGCAGACCGCAGACAGGTGGCATGGCAAAACGGGCTCCAGCTGGCTATCCTCCCTGTAGCCCAGTTGACCTAGGGGTTGTGGTGGTTCAGCCAGGGATATCCTAAAATTACAGGGGCTTGAGGAGAATGGATGAGATTAAATCGTACCTCCTCTCGATGGTTTCTGGACAGAATCAAGGTCAGGGGTGGCGTACAGCGGGTAACCCGAGCCAGCAGTTTTCCGTCCAGCGCCCGGACCTCCAGAGGGGTACTTAATGGCTCCGAGGTATTCCGACCCGGGAGATGATGTCCTCGTCCAGCAGATTTCCCTCGGCACTGGAATCCACCAAGGCGGATAGGGACAGGGACTGTTGTTGATAATACACGGTAGCCGGGATCGGCATCCGGGTCTGGGGGACTGAAGGGAGTGTCATCCGGTTCACCAGGGTACCCCTTTCTACTGGCGAGTCCACCCTTTTGGCAGCAGAGGACAGGTATCCTGGAAATATCCCTGCTGGCTGCAATAGTAACAATCCCCAGCTCTCCTCCTCCGGAGTCGTTCAGCAGGGGAGAGATGGTTCCGTCCCAGCTGCATCGGTTCCTGCCCCAGGGTAGTGGGGACGGTCAGAGCAGGAGCTATACTTGGAGCGGCCGGGGAAGGGAGGCTGGCTGAAGGTGGTAAAGTGGGATGTGGGCTGACCCGAGGAGTGGGGTGACTGGTCTTTACTCTCAGAGGCTCTTGAAGTCGACTATCGAGCCTGGTGGCTAGAGATATCAGAGAGTCCAGGCTGTCCACGTCATCCCTTGCTGCCAGTTCATCTTTCATCTTATCTGAAAAGGCCCTGTCAGAACAGTTCCCGTAGTGCCTCGTCATTCCACCCAGAGTCGGCCGCTGATGTTTGGAACTCGATGGAGTATTTTGCTACGCTTCACAAATCCTGACAGAGAGTTAGCAAACACTTAGCAGCGTCCTTACCACGAATGGGCTATTCAAAGACTTTCCTCATTTCAGAGATGAAGGAGGGGAAGGAGGAACAGACCTCTGGTCGGTTGTCCCAGATTGCAGTGGGCTATGCCAAGGCATCCCCTCATAACAGCCCCATGATGTATGCAATCTTTGATCTATCCAAGGTGTACGTACGTGGCTGTTGCTCAAAGACCAAAAAGCATTGTAATAAGAAGGCCCGGCACTTCCCTAAATCCCCAGTATAGGGTTCCGGTTCTGGCACATATGGCACTCGAGGGGATTGTGCTGCCGATCCAAGGGGTGTGTCATCCCTTGCTGTACGGTTTGGGCAGTCAGGGTTCTTGGAAGGGACAGAGTAATGGAAGCGGATACCCAGCCAACCTGCTCACTGACCTTCCTCACATTCGTGGACAGCACACAAAGGTTTTCCATGACCTCTCTGAGCAGTTGGTTGTGTGCGCCCAGTAGGGAGCCTTGGCTGGTGAGGGCCTGTTGCATGGGGTCTGTGTCCGCTGGGTTCATTCTTGGCCAGTTTGTTCTGTTGTGAGGACGAGGCTGAGGATGAACCCAAGTGCAGGACACAGGCACGGAGGTAGAGTCGTGAGGCGTTAGCACCGCTGCAAACAGAGAACCGGTATCCAGGAGGGTCTTTACATGGAGACAAGATTTACGTAGAGTATCCAGGAAATGATGCGGAGCTTAGAACTGACAGTCCCAAGGAATCAGGAAACAAGGTTTACTCACACAAGAGTCAGCCAATGAACTGACAAAGCATGACTGTGCTGCCCGTGTTTTATCCTATGTTCACTAATGGGAACCAGGTGTGCTGTAATTAGTGGAACTGGGAATGACTGGAAATCAGATGAGGGGATTAAGTCCCAATTAAGGAGGTAACAGCAAGATGGGGAATTGCCAGACAGGACCATGACAAAATCAGCATTGTCCGGTTTTCCAATTAACCATGGTGTCTACCAATTAACTCAGTTCACGGTTCTTAGAAACCCACTATTTAGAGTTGCATTTTAGATTTTACCTTCAATGCATATTCAAATCTAAAGTTTGGTGGCTGCAGAGAGTTAAAATTATTTGCTACATGTGCTACCTGAAAAATCACTCTAACAGTCCTTCCTCTTGGCACTCCTGGACAAAACTAAATTTGTACCAGGAAAGGCTAACCTTAAGGAGGATCTATTCAAATAGGGCAGCAAAAATGCCTTGCCTCTGGAATCCCCCAATTACTTTATGTGCATCTACATTTACCCTATCATCTCTCATCACTACCTACAAAATGCTAAGCAGAGATTGTTCTAGAAATTTGAACAACAGTCTTTAGAAATGCAGCTTTGTTGATATTCCTGTTGGCTCAATCCCCGGCTGGATGAATTCAACTTAATCACATTCTTTGTCTTCACCCCTTCATTCTCTGGTAGCTAAAACCTTCCTTCCAGGGGCACCAGAAAGGCAAATGCATCAGGCTCACAGGCTCTCGCATCAATGTACAGGAAGGGGTTGAGGTGGTCTCTCTTTCAATGACGGCAAAGACCTCTCTCTGGTGGTACCCCGTTCTGAACTGTCCAGCCAATAGCTGGCCCGATCGCTGATAGGGGCCAGCTCATTTGTATCTGCTTCCCATTCAGGGAAAGGGTGAGCGTCTTTATGGTGCCGAGTGCAATCTTTCTCAATCTGTCATGCTATCAGTTGTGGAACCTGATGTCTCTGTTTTCACTTAAATCCCTTCCTATCTATTTTGCCCAATACCTTTTCCATTCCATGCTATTAAACTAATCAGCTACCTTCAACAACCGGCTTTCTTTACAGAGCACCGTCACCATTACACTTTAGCTTGCTATTCATGGGTTTTTGGGGTGTATGGGGTGTCAGGGAGGGGTAGCACCTCTGGTGGGGGAACATGCCATGTCCTTTTCAAGATGGTTAGTCCACCTTTGGTCCCCACCTGGCACTCAGCTCTCACCTGTGGCTCCCCGTAGCTGTTTGCATGTGACAGTGGCCACACCCCGGGCAACGGCTTTGACAAGCTGGCTAAACCAGGTGAGGGTAGCCGACGGGTCTCAAACCTTCAGTGAGATAGGGAGTTGTCTATCTCAGCATGTGAAGACAGACTCCGGTGGATTGAGCGGACGAGACCAATGGAAGGTCCAACGGTCAAGAAGGCAGTCTCTGCAGGTGTCGTGGAACGTGTAGAGCAGGACAAGACACAGAAGATGTCCTGGCCATCCACTGCGCCCAGTCCCATCTCCAGACACCTCGACTCTGTCTTGCCACTGGTTCTAGATGGGAATTGGGAAGAGAAAGTGAGGCTGACGCTGCGCAACTCTCCCTCACTTGTCCAAATCACGCGCTAGTCTTGTCGCCATCATAATGGTGTCGATGTCCTCATCGACGCCGATAATGGACGAACACATGGGTGTCTACGGTTCTGTATCTACCATCTGTGGTCAGGTTTGGTGTGGCCAGCTGGTGTTCGTCTCTTAGGTTCTGTTTAATTACACATTTATGGGGTACACTTGATCCCCCACTCTCTCTGTGAGGGCAACAAGAAGGTGAGTCATACAGTTTAACCTGAGGCCAGTGTTTCTGCTGGCTGCATTGTTGAGTTTACACACACAGGTGTCACTTGTTAAAAGTAGCATCTGTGGTCCTATCCATCTGGGGGCAAACCCTGCCCTTTCTGGCAGCACCCTCTCCATGACCTGGTCACCTGGCTGTGGAAGGACTATCTCCTTTCCCCCGGCTCTCTCTGATTAGCAATGTGCTGCTGTTGTTTGTTTCGATCCTTCAACTCTTTAATTTGGTTACAAAGGTCTTTCACATACTGGGTCATTCTATCCCTGTAAGCCCCAGTATAACTGCAACCCGTAATGACCCCATAAAGGAGTTGCATTTCTTGCCCCATCAATAATTCGTAGGGGCTGAAACCCAGCGTGCAATTTGGGGTTGCCTGCAATCTCATCAGGATTCCTGGTAATACATCAGTCCGTGTCTTCCGCGTCTCAGCTATAGCTTTAGCTAAGGCGTTCTTGATTGTTCGGTTCATCCTTTCTACCATTCCTGAACTCTGAGCGTGACAGGGTACATAGAAACGTTGCTGAATCCCTAACAGTCGGCACATTCCCTTCATCACTTTCCCTGTGAAATGTGCTCCCTGATTCAAGCCCAACTGAACTGGATTTCCCCATCGTGGGAGGATTTCTTGAATGAGAAACTGCCCAACAGTACCGATGGTGCAGTCCCTTGTTGGGAAAGCCTCTACCCACAAGGTGAAGTGGCTCATAATTACTAGACAGTAGATTTTCCTCCTGCTTTTGACAGGGGCCCCATGAAGTCTGTCTGTATGCTTCCTGGGTTCTCTCTGCCCTGGCCAGTTTGCCAGCTGTAGCAGGATTATGTTGGGCACAAATGATGCCACAGCAAAAAAAAATTCACAAGATCCCTGCCCATCCCTGGCTACCACCATTCCTGCTGGCAGGTCATAATCATGCTCTGCCTTCCCGGATGCATCACCCCGTGATATAACTTCAGTAGTATCTGCCCTCCTCACTCCCCTTACTTTTACTGGGCGGGGCATGAAGCTGATTGCCAAACGTCTTTCATCTGACGTCCTTCTTCCCCCGGGAAATGGTGTAGCCTAGGTACCGTACGTTTTGCTTTCCTATCTGAGCTTTGTGTGGATTGATTTCAAAGCCCTCACCTCACAGTATCTCTAAAACAGTGGCTATCTTCTCTAAATGACCAGCTTCATCTTCCGAAGCAATTAGTAGATCAACTACCTGTTGTAAAATGGTTGACTGGAGACTGGGTCTTATCTCCCCAGATTATCCAAACCTGAATATTTACCTGAACCTCAAGTACTCGATATTTACGTTCTGCGTAGTTCATGGGTTAGCTCTTTAAATTACTGCCAAATGTGTATCTCCCTTCATTGCTGGCATTCCTGGTAGTTGCACATGTATCATCCCACACCCCTGCGCCATACTGTCCCACATATTCCTCAGTCACTTCACTTTTACTAACACATGTACTGTATATCTTTAGGGTGCATCTGGTGAATTTCAACCATTTCCTCGAGCTTGCGACAAAATTCTAAATTCTCACATGGAACTTTAAGTGAGGGCAACAACACTGACAGACTACTCTGTTTCTCCCCAGGGGTGAAGGGCTTATGCATGGTCATGATCAGGGTCAAGGGGTGGTCAGGGTCTTCAGGGCTCTTGACATGGAGTTGCCAAACCTCAATAGATGCCATCTTGACAGATACATCTGGGTAAAACCTGTCCCTGAAATACCTCCACATTAATCCCCACACTACGCAAATATAAATGACAGAAAGCAGTTAAACAGTACATATTTAAAACTGCAGAGTATGTACTCCGCAATGTGCCATTTATGTGTGTCTAAACTCAAGACGCCTGTTGTATCTGTATTCTTTGCATCTGTTACACCAAGGCATGCACACACTTGCAAACACGTATGCTAAAATACAGTTCCTGGAACGAGTATACATGCTGCACCCTCTCTGGCATCCCAGACCTTCAATAACCACCCTTCGCAACTTGTGGCCCCATCTCACCAAATTAACACACAAGGTGTATCTTACATAAACACACGTGCAAGCGCACACACCACACTATTTCTGTATTTGCCAGTCTGGCCCTCCGTCGTGTTCGTGATACCCAACGATCTGATTCTGTCGTCACCAACCAGAACAGGTCCAAGTTGTAAGTGTTACTTTTAAAAACTACTCACCCACTTAGACTGTTCATACCGCTGGCCACACGATGGGTCGATGGGTCACAAGAAGCTATCAACCCACCGTGCTTTACTCTGCTTCTAGTACTGTGTCTTAGCAGCACATCAGACCTTCAGTTCACTTCAGATCTTCTCAATACCTTGATACAAAAGTCCACGAGAAACCAAACTCTTGAGGGTACATCAGCCGTGGTACCTGGTGGAATCACTGAATAAAAGCAAGAATGTTTAGGCCCAATGCTGGTCTAAAGTGTCTAAAGTGTCTTGTAATATTTGATTACATAAATTCAAAGCAATCTAAGAACAAGCCATTGTCCTGTTTTGCAATTCTGGCAACTTCGAAGTCTTCCTTCTGACATATTTCTACACACTACTGAATAAATGAAGATAAATATCTTCTCCCAGGGCAACATCACTGAGGATGTTCCCATCCTATTGCAATGGAAATTGCTCTGGGTTACAATGCCAGGAAAGTCACTATGCAAAGTCAAATCTTTCGTTCATCACTGCTTTAACATTGTGGAATATAATTTTTATTGATAGGATTGCAATAATTTTTTAATTATTCAGAAAATATATCTTCACCTGTCATCATAAATATATAAAACATTTTAATTGCAGCTTTAATTATGAAAGGAAAATATCCTAAACAGATAGGTAGTTCATCTTAACTGCCTGGAAGTGATTTGAATGGAAAACAAGATCTTCTGTGTTTACCTGATGCCTTATTTTATTTAAGAAACAATCAATCAGTTATACAAGTACCTCCTGTGGTACAACACTTGGATATAAAATCTTAAGACGTTTGTCAAAGTTTGGTTTTGATTGTCTGAAGGATGCTGAGAAAATTGCAATCTCGTTTCCACCTTGGGCAATGGTTGGCTCCTGTGCCTGTTTTCCATTTCTGTAGGGTAGATTTGATGATTGAGGCGATCCTCCTTCTCCTAGGATTGGTCACTTGAGAACTGGTCAATGCCAAGTCTGAGCCATTTACCATTTTCATGGTGGATTGTTTGTGGAAGAACACTGCTGTTCAGGCCCCAGCGTAGCTCTGAGTTGGTCTCACAGCAGTTTCCTTGATTTACGTTGAGGTTGTGGTGTTATTTAGTGGAAGGTAAATAACCGGCTTTCACAAATACATTCTGTTCCTTGGATTGTTTTACAGTCCCTGTGGAAGTTAGGAATAACACAATTTTCAGTCATCATCATCATTATCTTTATATGCCATGTCATATGACATAAGCGATCATGGACTTCCATTTGTCTTTACTCTGAGAAATTCTAATAATCTCTTAAAAACCTTTGCCTGTCAATCCCTTGATGTAACTCATGAATGTCATACGCTGTCAACCGCAACTGTAAGATGCTTGAGCTTCTTTTCCCTCAGTACATCTCCCAGAAATTCCACCTGCCATTTTCTGATTGATCATAATCATATCAGTTTTCTTCTCATTCCAGATTTTTGCAACTCTTCCTCATTTGTTACTCTATCCTTCGATATTTTCATTATTCTTTTCAAAAACTCTTCCTGCATCTTCAAGGTTCCCTCATTTTGCTTTGATATTGTCTAAAATTTGCTTCTATGTGTTAATGTGGAATGAACGTAGCACCCCAACACTCTGAATTTTGTACCCATAGAAAATATTTTATGCTTTAGTACCTTTGCTCAAAAGCATAAGCATGCATTTAGCAATCTCAACCTTACTTCCAATTTCAACATCAACCCGACCATCAGATGTTACTGTGCTCCCCAAGTAATTGAACTTCCATGTTGGTTCAATTGTTTCACGCCCGCTTTCAGTTCATATTCCTGTATTTCCTTCTTCTTTGTAACAACAGTACATTTGCTCTTCTTGTAGCTGGTGGCCAGTCCTCGCTTTGCACTTTCTCGATGGTATTATCTAATATTTCTTGGTGTCACAATGACAAGGCATTGGGAGCAAGGGTGGACCCAAATGCAAGACACATCTTGTGAGGTTACTTAAATTTAGTTTATTGTTCAAAACCAGGAGAGCAGGGCAGGAGCAGGAATAGCGGACTGAGGACTACGACTAGGCTGGGACCAAAGGTCTGGGCTTGGGCTTGGAATCGGCTCCCAGAACTAGAGGAGACATGAAGAGGCTAGGGTATGGACTCCGACCCAGAGACTGGGCAAGGACCCGATACCTGGGTCTTGCCTCGGGCTCGGACCCCAGAACCAGGCAAGGACATGACATGGGCTAGGGAGAGGAGGAACATGGGGACACAGAGCCTCGGTCTCGGGGAGCAGGTACATGGGGACACAGAGCCTCGGTCTCGGGGAGCAGGTACATGGGACCATGGACACATACACAGAACACAGAGTCGGGACCCCTCCTTGGGTACAGGACATAGGGCTGGGACTCACACACAGAACAGAGCGCTGGGACCCCTCCTTGGGTACAGGACATAGGGCCGGGACTCATGACCCCCCGCGGGGCAACAGCAAGATGGCCTGACCTACCCCACGGAGGCGAGGACAAGACATGACTCCCCGCGGGGCAATGGCAAGTCGGCCTGACTTACCCCCACAGAGGCGAGGACCGGACAAGACAAGACATGACCCTCTGCGGGGCAACGGCAAGACGGCCTGACCTACCCCACGGAGGCGAGGACAAGACAAGACAAGACCAACACGAATGAACACCAGACAGTACCTATCTAGCTCCGGCGATGGAACTAGACCGAAGTGCAGGCGGGGGCTGCAGACGAGGGCTAGAGGCGAGAGGGGCAGAGAAGAGATTCAGATAAGGAGGTAGGACAGGAATCACAGACCGCCAGGGCCAGGACTTGACTTAGAACTGGCAAGCCGCTGGGGCCAGGACTTGACTTGGTGCTTGAATGCCGCAAGGGCCAGGACTTGACTTGGTACCTGAATACCCCCGGAGCCAGTACTTGACTTGGAGCCTCCGGGTAGTGGTGAGCTCCCGACTCAGCCTGGGAACAGTAGACAGCGGTTCTTGATTCCCTCCGGCGGGTTAACTAACGGACCCACCTCAGTGAGGAAACTTTGCAGGCTCACTTTGGCGAGGTAACTGGACAGTGTTGCTCCTGTGAGGAAAGGTGAATTACCGGCACTCGCTTCAGGCAGAGACTAGGCTTGCTCTAGCCAGATGACATTGGCACGCCATACCTTGGTGACTTTGCAAACGCTCCCGCACCGAACAGCTGAAAGCTGGATACTATAATCTACCGGTTCAGCCGAGTGTTAATTGCCTCTAATCACCAAAGTCGAGGGATACGGGAAAACAGGGAATCAACGGTCCGGATCATAACATAAACAAGCTAAATTTAAAGGGATCCTGATCCGGACCATGACACTTGAAGCTTCTCTTTAAAGGTAGCTTTCAGCACTGTGTCATCCCGTATATCATTGGTTATTCAAATGGTATCCATCAATTATCATACAAAATACTGATGAAGGGTTTTGGCACAAAACGTCGATGGTTTACTCATTTGCGTAGATGTTGCCTGGCCTGCTGAGTTCCTCCAGCATTTAGTGTGTATTGCTTTGGACTTTCACCATCTGTAGATTTTCTCCAGTTTGTTCTATCATTATCATGCCAGAAATATTGTTAATTTCTCTCAGAGTCTTTTCGCTATAATGGTTGAATACATTGGGCGAGAGAACACAAACCTGTCTGACTTTCCTCATAATCTGGATGAAATCTCTTGTCTCATTTTCAACTCTCATTCCTGCTCGTTGTTCCCAATACAAATATATGATGATGCTGATATATTTCCCATCAATGTCAAGTGCTGAAGGATTGATATAAGCCTTCCCTATCAAAAGCTTTGGTATAATTGATGAAACATAGGTATTGGTCTTACTGGGACTCTATGGCATGCTCACAAATCATTCTCAGGATGAAGGTTGCTTTTCACGTTGCACTATCTTCAATGAAGCTACACTGTTCATGTGCGATTCTGTGCTTTTTCTTGTTCTCATCATGATGATTCATAGCAGAACTTTCACACCATGACTCAGCAAATGAATTGTGCAGTGTAACTCGCATTCAATTACTCAAGGTTTTCTCGACAGAGCAATACGTACTGACTTGCTCGTATCCTCAGGTATTTCCCCACTGCAACCATAAGATAGAGGAGCAGAATAAGCCCATTTAGCGCATCAAGTATGCCCCACCATTTCATCATGGCTGATCCAATTTTCCTCTCAGCCCCAATCCCCTGCCTTCACCCCATAACCTTTCATGCCCCAACCAATTATCAACCTCTGCCTTAAATATACATAAAGACTTGAACTTCACAGCTGCCTGTAGCAAAGAATTCCACAGATTCACCACTCTATGGCGAAAGAAATTCTTCCTCATCTCCATTCTGAAACAGACACCCCTCTATTTTGAGATTCTGTTCTCTGGTCTTAGAATCTTCCACCATAGGAAACATCCTCTCCACATCTGCTCTATCAAGGCTATCACCACTCTATCACCATTCGATAGGTTTCAATGAGGTCATCGCTCATTCTTCTGAATACAGGCATAGAACCATCAAACACTCTTCATATGACAAGCCATTCAACCCTGGAATCACTTTTATGACTGTCCTTTGAACCCTCTCCAGTTTCAGCACATCCTTTCTAAGATAGGGAGACCAAACCTGCTCAAAATACTCCAAGTGAGGCTTCAACAGTGTTATATAAAGTCTTAACATTACATCCTTGCTTATATATTCTAGTCCTGTTGAAATGAATGCTAACATTGCATTTGCTTCCTCACCACAGACTCAACCTACAGATTAACCTTTAGGGAATCCTATACAAGGACTCCAAAGTCCCTTTGCATCTCAGTTTTTTATATTTTCTCTCTGTTTAGAGAACAGTCAACCCTTTCATTTCTTCCAAACTGCACGACCATACACTTTCCAACAATATATTCTAACTGCCATTTCTTTGCCCATTCTTCTAATCTGTCTAAGTCCTTCTGTAGCCTCTCTACTTCCTCAAAACTAACTGACCCTCCACCTATCTTAATACTATCTGCAAACTTTGCAACAAAGCCATCCATTCCACCATCCAAATCATTGACGAATAATGTAAAAAGAATCGGTCTGAACACAGACCCCAGTGGAACACCTCTAGTTACCGGCAGCTGCCCAGAAAAGGCTCCCCTATCATATACAGTGGCAAGCAAAAGTTTGGGCACCCCGGTCAAAACTTCTGTTACTGTGAATAGTTCAGTGAATAGAAGATGAACTGATCTCCAAAAGTCATGAAGTTAAAGATGAAACATTCTTTTCAACATTTTAAGCAAGATTAGTGTATTATTTCTGTTTTGTTCAATTTACAAAAGGAAAGGAGCACCATGCAAGGCACCCCAAGAGATTTGAGCTCTCAGATAACTTTTACCAAGGTCTCAGACCTTAATTAGTTTGTTAGGGCTATGGCTTATACACAATCCTCGTTAGGAAAGGCCAGGTGATGCAAAGTTCAAAGCTTTATAAATACCCTGACTCCTCAAACCTTGTCCTAACAATCAGCAGCCATGGGCTCCACTAAGCAGCTGCCTAACACTCTGAAAAGTAAAATAAATGATTCCCACAAAGCAGGAGAAGGTTATAAGAAGATAGCAAAGCGTTATCAGGTAGCCATTTCCTCAGTTTGTAATGTAATTAAGAAATGGCAGTTAACAGGAACGGTGGAGGTCAAGTTAAGGTCTGGATGACCAAGAAAACTTTCCGAGAGAACTGCTTGTAGGATTGCTAGAAAAGCAAATCAAAACCCCCGTTTGACTGCAAAAGACCTTCAGGAAGATTTAGCAGACTCTGGAGTAGTGGTGCACTGTTCTACTGTGCAGCGACACCTGCACAAATATGACCTTCATGGAAGAGTCATCAGAAGAAAACTGTTCCTGCATCTTCACCACAAAATTCAGCGTCAGAAGTTTGCAAAGGAACATCTAAACAACCCCGATGCATTTTGGAAACAAGTCCTGTGGACTGATGAAGTTAAAATAGAACTTTTTGGCCGCAATGAGTAAAAGGGGTGCAGAATCTTATGAAAAGAACACCCCTCCAACTGTTAAGCACGGGGGTGGATCAATCATGCTTTGGGCTTGTCTTGCAGCCAGTGGCACGGGGAACATTTACTGGTAGAGGGAAGAATAAATTCAATTAAATAGCAGAAAATTCTGGAAGCAAACATCACACCATGTATTAAAAAGCTGAAGATAAAAAGAGGATGGCATCTACAACAGGATAATGATCCTAAACACACCTCAAAATCCACAATGGACTACCTCAAGAGGCACAAGCTGAAGGTTTTGTCATGGCCCTCACAGTCCCCTGACCTAAACATCATCGAAAATCTGTGGATAGACCTCAAAAGAGCAGTACGTGCAAGACGGCCCAAGAACCTCACAGAACTAGAAGCCTTTTGCCAGGAAGAATGGGCGAAAATCCCCCAGACAAGAACTGAAAGACTCTGTCTGTCTGTATCTTGTTTTACGGTGGTCGGCATCCAGCTTAATGGTGCATTAACGCCACCTTCTGCTCCGGAATGTGCACTAGACATATATTCTAAATCCCTTCACCCAATCTTCTCGCGCACGCGCGCACATACATACACACACACACACACACACACACACACACACACACAAACCTACACTTTACCCTCCCATCTTTGACCATCCTAGTACCCTATTCCTGTTTATTCGTCATATCCTATGAAAAGACTCTTAGCTGGCTACAGAAAGTGTTTACAAGCTGCGATACTTACCCTAAAGGGGGCGTTACTAAGTACTGACCATGCAGTGTGCTCAAACTTTTGCTTTGGGCCCTTTTCCCTTTTTGTTATTTTGAAACTATAAAAGATGGAAATAAAAAAGTAATCTTGCTTAAAATATTAAAGACATGTGTCATCTTTAACTTTATGCCTTTTGGAAATCAGGTCATATTTACTCACTTAGCTATTCACAGTAACAGAAATTTTGACCAGGGGTGCCCAAATATTTGCATACGTATATGATATATCAAATCATATTTTTCATTCAACAAATTTGTCAACCTGTCAATCCTGAAGTCCTCTGGTGGTCTTATTTTTTTTTAATTTCCTCAATGCTGCTTTAACTTTTGATTATTCTCTCTTCTCACATCTTCAAGCAAGTCAGCAATGTATTCAGACTATCTGGAGAGTATATCTGCTTTTTCCATGAGTATTGATCTATCTTTCACCTTCTAACGCCCACTAGATGTACAAGAATTCATACCCGTGAGTGTCCTCACCTTCTTGTGCATATCATGAGAAGTTTTCCATTTCTCTACCTCCTTGCATTCTCCACTTATCTTTCTCTTCCCTATAGTTTTACTTCATTTCTTTGTTCTATATTTGTAACTGTTCGTTGGTGTGATTTTCTGTCTTTCTTTCATTAGATCCAGAATTTCATCTGTCATACATTTTTTCTTCTTCTCTTTTCTCTTTTTAGGTATCACTTCCTTAGACACATCAACCACTGTCTTTTTAAACTTCAATCATCTTGGTGTGTTCTCTATTGTCTAGAGTTTCCAATCTGTTCTTCACTGCTACAGTATAATTATCTTCGTATTTAGATCTTTCAAGCAAGCCAGTTCTAATTTGGTATTACCTTAAAACTTCTTTAACCATCTAAGTTTAACCTTGAGCTTGCATATCACTGAAACATGGTCACTCTCATAGTCCGGTCCTGGATACGCCTTGGTCAGTTGCTTGATATTCCTGAAACACTGGCTGATTGTGATGTAGTCTGCTTGATTTCTGTACTGATCTTCTGGGTTTCTCCAAGTCCACAAATCCTCTCTTGTGCTTCTTGAACCATGTGCTTGCTGTTATCTGAATATTCACATGACACTGTCTATGAATCTTGCATCTCTGTTGCTCATTTTTCCCAATCCAAATGCGCCAACAATATCACCAAGTCAATTTTGTCCAACTTTAGCATTTATGTCCCCTCTCACCATAATGATATCTTGTGATTTGCAGTGGTCCTTTGCTCCTTGCAAGATATCATAACAACTTTCTATACCTTCTTCACTACTATCAGCCTTTGGAGCATATACTACTATTACTGAAATGTTCATAGGTTGTCCTCTAAGTTTCAACAGCTGTACTCTGTCTGATAATGCCCAGTATCTCATAAGGCTTTTGCTTCTTTCAGCATCAAATGTTATTCCCACATCCCCTTTGTGTTTATCACCAGCTGAGTAGATCAGTTTATATTCATCAGAATCAAACATCCAGTCCCTTTCCACCTCGTCTCACACAGTCCCATGATGATCACTTCCAAACTTTCCATTTGTTGCTTCGCATCCTCTAGCTTTCCATCTTGATAAAGTGTTCTCACATTACGAGTTGCCATTTTAATAGTATCCTTGTTGTGGACAGTAGGCAGATGATGGTTGACTCTCACCTGTCTTACATGAGTGTCTCTACCGAGCAAGGGATCATTGCCTGTGGGGAAGACCGCTTTCACACTGTTGTTCTTAACCTTTTCTCTATCCATGACCATGATTGTTCTTGGCAAATTTTTCTAAGGAAGTGGTTTGGCATTGCCTTCTTCTGGGTGATGGGTGACCCTGGCCATTATCAATATTATTCAGAGATTGTCTCCTGGCATCAGTGGTCACGTAGGCAGGACTTATGATATGCACCAGTTGCTCATATAGCCATCCACCACCTGCTCGCATGGCTTCACGTGACCCTGCTTGGGGAGATAAGCTGGTGCTGCACCTTGCCCAAGGGTGACCTGCTAGTTAGAGGAGGGAAGGAACACCTTTGGTGGAGATGTATCTCCACCCCGCCACCTGTATAAGTTTCAATAATTGATGCATTATGTACATCATATAAGAACCAGAAAGATTTTAAGAGATGGTTCATAGCATTGAAATAATCATAACAGTTCTTGATTTCTCAACCAATTGAAGCTTGATCTTATGGTTGAAAGGTAGAATTGATAAATAGACTGGTCACACCTCTGCAACACACAAAGCGCTGGAGGAACTCAGTGGATCAATAGGTTCGATAGGTACATTTAATGTCAGAGAAGTGGATACAATATACACCCTGACATTCAGGCAGCCTCTACGTAGGGAAATGGACAGTCAGGTATTTCCTTCCATAGATACTGCCTGACCTGCCGAGTTCCGACAGTACTTTGTGCTTTGCTCCAGATTCCAGCATCTGTAATGTCATGTGTTTCCTGCTTTCTCCTGTGAACTGAGAAATAGTCTTTTATCCAAGACATAAATCAAAATACAACATGTGTGAGTTAAAGAACTAATGAATGGTCAATCACTTGCACAGGAGGTGATCTTGTTGGCTTTAAACTAGGAATGATAGTGAAAAACTCACTGATCTTACCTTGTATGGCCTCAAAAGATCTTAATTCTTGTCTTTTTTTTAATTCCCAACTGCATTACACTTCTTCATAGTTCTGTAATCTTTTTACACTTCTTCAACTCTCCAACTGTTCTTCCTTCCTCCAACCCTAACACTATTTGCCTGTTTAACCTGCAGCTTTCTCTTCACACAATTACAATAATCACAAGGCTTCTTTCTGTTTCTCTGTTTGGCTGTCATCTTTTTACAAACCCCTTGGGGTTTATATGTCCATCAAACTTATCAGTCACATTGCATATTATCTCTTTTGGTTCAGTACAATTTCTGGCAGATTATGTTCCTGTAAAGCACCTCTGATATTCTGTCATGTTAAAGGCACTACAAAAATGCTGATTATTTTTAAAGTAAGAAGGTTTTCCTGAATTCCCCTGTCCTGCTGCTTTTAGGAGAGGATACATGAATCAGAGAGCCCTCCCAAATTTTGTGATTCCTTATCACAAGATCACAAGACAAAGGAGCAGAAGTAGGCCATTTGGCCCATCAAGTCTGCTCGGCCACTCCACCATGAGCTAAACTATTCTCCCATCTAGTTCCAATTTCCGGCTTTTTCCCCATAGCCCTTGACACCCTGACTAATTAGATACCTATCAATCTCCTCCTTAAACACGCTCAATGATCGGGCCTCCACAGCTGTATGTGGCAACGAATTCCATAAATCCACGACCCTCTGGCTAAAAAAATGTCTCCTCATCTCTGTTTTAAATGGGTACCCTCTAATTCTAAGACTGTGGCCTCTTGTCCTGGACTCACCCACCGAGGGAAACAGCCTTACTACATCTACTCTGTCCAACCCTTTCAATATTCGAAATGTTTCTGTGAGATCCCCTCTCATTCTTCACCTCATCCGGACCAGGAGACTTATCTATTCTTAGTCCACTTAGCTTCCCAAGCACTTCCTCTCTAGTAATCTTGACTGTACCTAATTCTATTCCCTGATACCTTTGGCTATCAGGAATATTGCTCATGTCTTCCACTGTGAAGACTGATGCAAAATACTCATTCAGTTCCTCCGCCATCTCTTTGTTATCCATTATAATTTCTCCAGCATCATTTTCAATCGGTCCCGTATCTACCCTTGTCACTCTTTTACTCTTCATATATTTAAAAAAACTCGTAGTATCCTTTTTTATGTTAATTGCCAACTTCCTTTCATAATTCATCTTTTCTTTCCTAATGACTTTCTTAGTTTCCTTCTGTAAGTTTTTAAAAGTCTTCCAGTCCTCATTATTCCCACTAATTTTTGCTTCCTTGTACGCCATTTCTTTTGCTTTTATTTTTGCCTTAACCTCTCTTGTTAGCCACATTTGTGCCATTTTTGTATTCATGATTTTCTTTTTTCTTGGAATATATCTTTCCTGCATTTTCCTTATTTCTTGTAGGAATTTCATCCAATTCTGCTCTGCCGTCCCTCCATTTAGCTTACTCTTCCAATCGACTTGGGCCAGTTCCTCTCTTGTACCATTGTAATTTCCCCTGTTCCACTGAAATATCGATACACCTGATAACAACTTCTCCTTTTCAAATTTGAAACTGAACTCAATCATATTATGATCACTACTTCCAAGGGGTTCCTTTACCTCCAGCTCCCTAATCGCCTCAGGTTCGTTACACAGCACCCAATCCAAAACAGCCGGTCCCCTGGTGGGCTTATGGACAAGCTGCTCCAAAAAGCCATCCTGTAGGCTTTCTACAAACTCCCTCTCCTGAGATCCCATACCTTCCTGACTTTCCCCGTCCACTTTCATATTAAAATCCCCCATTATTATCTTGACATTTTCCTTCTGACACGCTTTTTCTACTTCCAGCTGTAACTTGTAGTCCACATCCCGGCTGCTGTTTGGAGGCCTGTATATAACTGCTATTAGTGTCTTTGTAACCTTGCCATCTCTTAACTCGACCCATAAGGATTCTACCTCTTCTGATCCTGTCACAGAGGTGTTGTCCACTGTCTCTCTATAGGTATTATCAATCACCTCCTCACTTTCCCTAATTAGCTGAAGGTCATCAAGTTGCAGCTCCAGATCCCTAACATGGTCCTTAAGGAGCCTCATCTCAATGCACCTGATGCAGATGTAATCCTTAGGGAGGCTGGGAGTCTCCCAGGGTCCCTACATCTGGCACTCCAAGCACAACACTAATCCTAGATGCATACCTCTAATGCTACTGTTATTACTAAATAAATAAACCTGTAACTTACCCCTTTACTATGAGACTCAACGGTCACAGGAAGCCTGTTATTGGAGTTTCTGATGGAGGAAGTCAGGACCGAGGGAATATATTTTGACAGAGCATGCTTCAGAGCATCCATAAAAAAAACTACTGAACAAACTCAGGCAGAGGCCCATGAACATATTATTGCAAACAACCAAGCTGCCAAGAGCTAGAGAACTAGCCTATAGGTGAGAAAAGGTTCACTTTTCTCATTAGCGCTTGGACAACAGGAAAACAGATTGAGCAACTTAAGAAAATGGGAAATTATCAATTTTAGTCAGAAGGAGAAGAAACCAGAATAGTAGTTAAAGATGGGAAACTATAGCAAAAATTCAATGTACTGCTACAGCAAGCGGCTGAGGTGGCAAATGATATGTTACAATTCAGTGGTAGAGAATTGGTGGTTACAAGTTTATAAATATTTTTTAATTTGCATAAAGCTCTGCAAATATTGCACCAAGTCTGATACATGGGTTTGATCTAATTACTTGAGGAAAGATATACTTACTTTGGAAGGATAGGAGAAAATGTAATTGATTGCTTTCTGGAAGGTCAATCCTCTGGAGAGAGATATGTCTGTAGGGTTTAGAATAATGAGAGCTGATGTTATTGAAATGTCTCAGAGATCTTGACAAGGTAGCTACAGAAAGATTGCTTCCCCAGACTGTCGATTTTAGAACTAAGCTCACAGTCTCAGGACAAATGGTCAGATACTAGAAGCAAAATGAGAGATGCTTCTTCCTTCAGAGTGAAGATTTTTTACTGCAATAGCATAGGTCACTGGTGAGAACATACCTGGAGGAGTGTGTACGGTTTTGGTCTCCTCATATGCTTGCAGAGAGATGCTGTCGTAATTTACCAGAGAAGAAAAGGAGTAAGTTAGCTTTCTGTTTGAGAGACGACTTGGGCAGGTGTTATCTCCAGATTGAGGACTGAAATTCAGAGGTCACTGTTTCATAGAACAGTACAGTGCACTACAAGCAATTTAGTCCACAATGTTGTTCCAACCCTCTAACCTACTCCAAGATCAATCTATTCCTTCCCTCCTGCAGAATCCCCCATTTTCCTTTCATCCATATTCCTATCGGAGAGTCTCTTAAATGTCCCTGATATTGCTGCCTCTATTACCACCCCATGCAGTGTGTTCCATGCATCCACAACTCTCTGCGTAAAATACCTACCTCTGACACCCCGCTTGAATTTCCTCCAATCACCTTAAAATGATGCACCCTCATTAGCTACCCTCTTTCCCTCTGGTAAAATCTTTCTGACCACCCACTGTATCTTTGCTTCTTATCATTTTGTACACTTCTATTAGGTCACCTCTCATTTTCCTTCCCCAAAGAGAAAAGCCCTAGCTTGCTCAACCTGTCCTCATATGACATAATCACTAATTGATGCAGCATTCTGGTAAATATCCTCTCTACCCTCTCTAAAGCTTCTCCATCCTTCCTATAATGAGGGGACAAGAATTGTATACTCCACTCAAAGTGTGGTCTAACTAGAGGTTTATACAACTGCAACATTACCTCATGGCTTTTGAACTCAATCCTCCGACTAATGAAGACCCACACACCATATGTTTTCTTAACCACCCTATCATCTTTTGTGGCTATTTATGCAAACTATGGTTGTGGACCCAAAGATCCTTCTGTTCCTTCTGCTAAGAATTCTGTCATTAACCGTATACCCTGCCTTCAATTTCCACTTACCAAAGAGAATGATGTCACACTTTACAGGACTGAACTCCATCTGCAAATCCTGTCTCTAAGCAGCCTCCCACATATTTTGCTCACCACTGATATAAAACTCACAGGTCTATAATTCCCAAAATTAACTCCACTACCTTTGTTGAACAAAGAAATAACATTTGCCACCCTCCAGTCATGTGGTACTACTCCACCTGGCCAGTGAGGGGGCAAACATAATTGCCAAAGGTGTAGCATTTGTTACCCTCAACTCTCATTGGAACCAAGGCTACAGTATACCCCATGTGGCCCAGGGGACTTACCAGTCTTAATGATTTTCAAAAGTGCCAGCTCATTTTTGTTCTAAACTTTGACCTATTCTATACTGCTTTACACTGTCCTCACATTTATCGAGGTCTCTATCACTGGTGAATATTGAAGCAAAGTATTTATTAAGACTTTTATATCTCCACTGACTCCAGGCATGTTTTCTCTTTTATCCCTGATCTCTCCTACCCTTATTCAGGTCAACCTCCTGTTTTTGTACATGTAGAATACCTTGGGGTTTTCCTTAATCCCACTTTCCAAAGTCTTTTTGCGTCCCTACCTAGCTCTAAGTCCATTCGTAAGCTTCTCTCTTGCTACGTTGTAACTCTCTGAGGTCCTGTCTGATCTTGCTTCCTAAACCTTTAAGTGTGCTTCTTCCTTTTGAAGAGATGTTTTACATCTCTTGTCAGCCATGGTTCCTTCACACTATCATCCTTTCCCTGCCTCAATAGGATCAATCTACTAAGAACTCCATGCAAGTGCTCCCTAAGCTATTTCCAAATATTCTGTTGTGCATTTCCCAGAGTTCATCCATTCCCAATTTTGACTCCCAAGTTCCTGCCTAATAGCTTCATAATCCCCATTCCCCCAATTAAATACTTTCTCACACCGTATGCTGTTAATCTATGTCGAAGGTTACGGTAAAATTTAGGGAATTGTGGCCACTGCCTCCAAAATGCTCACTCACTGAGGGATCTGTCACCTGACCAGGTTCATTGTCTAGTATCAGATCCAGTAAGGCCTTTCCTTTAGTCCGACTTTCTACTTAATGTGTCTGGAATCTTTCCCAGACACAACTAACACAATTAAGCCCCATCTACACCTTTTGCACTAAGGATAATCAGTATTAGGAAAGTTGAAGTCACTCATGACAACAACCCTGTTAATTGTGCACCTCTCCAAAGTCTGCCTCCTGTTCTGCTCCTAGATGTCTCTGTGCCGTAGGAGGGAGGGCGATGGATCTGTAGAATAGAGTGCTTACACCCTTCCTGCTTCTGACTTCCACATACATTGACTCACTTGATAACTCTCCATGATGTCCTCCATTTCTGCAGCTGTGATATTGTCCCTGATTAGTATTGCCACTCCCTTACTTTCCTCCCTGTCTCTTTTCAAATGTCTAAACCCCAGAACATCCAACAGCCATTCTTGCCCTTGTGACAGCCAATTCTCTGTAATTGTCAGGAGGCTGCAATTCCATGTAAAAATCCCTTGATGGCATTTGGTTTGTTGACAAAAAGTTCTAAACTCAAATGAAGGCTTAAGCCCTATCCAACAGACAGCAATAGGTACCCTCACTAAAGGGAGTTTATACTGTAACCACCTACTCTTCGAAAGCTAGATCACTTCCCTGTTTATGCTACGCAGTGTGTTTAGCTGCAAATACTCACTATTTGAGCAGTGGGTCCCTCTACCTACCAAGGAAGAGATAATTCCTTCTAACAAAGTAGTTTAAACATCATTCATTTATTTTTAATGATGCACATTTAAAACCAGACATCATTAAAAACATATTTAGACCTTAATGGATTTATATCTTAAAAGAATATTTCCATATTAGAAATGATTTTAAAAATATAAAGGATTTCCAAATCATAGATACAATTTCTATAAGCTGAAAAGACATACCATCAAGTTGCCGATGAACGAATCATTCATCACAGAAACTGAAGGCAGAAGAATGGATTCTAGTTCACCTCATGTTTCTGTCACTCTTTTTGCTATGTCTTAACCAATCCTAATAAGCCCAACTGCTGTCTGCATATATACAATTTTTCTGCCACTTGGGTGACGTCACAGTTATATGGTATTTTTTCAGATATATTTTTTACAGAAACGGTCTAAAAGCTTCTGGAGACACATTTCCCAGATTCCTACAATTAATGCTGTGAAGCTGACTCTTTGAGTGCACAAAACCATCCAACTATTAATAGATCAGCTATCTGATGTGCAAAGTAATAGTTTCAATCTGCTCTGCAAGCTTCATTGAAATCTAAATAATTTAGCCACGCTGTATGGTTTGAAACATGCAAAATTAAATAACCCCATTGTCCTACACTGCAACTCTGGAGAAATCAATTCTGGTGCTGTGAGCCAGTAATCTGCTCCATAGACAGTGCTTGTTTGTTTGCAAAGCTGTCCTTTTAACTTCATACTGATTATTGTTTGCCAATTACATTAAGAACTGGACTGGCTCCCATTGAAACTGTTTGCCATTTCATCATGGCTGATCTATTTCCCTCTCAGCCCTAATCTTTTGCCTTCTTCTTGTTGTAGTGTGAATGAAGTTACCGATGAAAGTTACTGGTAAATACAAAGCAGCTTCTTTATTCCACAAAACAAGGTACAGCAGGCATCATATGGAGATACTTTTGGTGGAAAGGTCTGCTGGCCCAAATTGGGGCTCGATATTTATTTGCTAAACACAAAGAACAATTTCATATTTACAAGGTATAGACAATGCTTTCTTTTGAAACTACATACAAACTTCACATCTTCTGATTCGCATCCATTCCACAGATGCCAGCAGTGTCTGTGGACTGGGATTCACAGCTTTTAGGAATGCATTGTTCTAAATTAAATCCACAATACATTTTCAAGGAACAGAAGACTGATAGCCAAAGCCATTTGCTAAATGTAAATGACCTAAACCCAAAAATCTCTCTAACATTCCCCATGACCCTGCCCTCTAGTTTAAATATACCCAGCAGCTTGATCAGAACAGCCAGCTGTGACAATGAACTCCACAAATTCACCACTCACTGGTGAAAGAAACTCCTCCTCATCTCTATTTTAAATGGACATCCCTCTATACTGAGGCTGTGTTCTCTGGTCTTAGACATAGGAAACATCCTCTCCACGTTCAATATTCGACAGTTTTCGATGAGATACCCCATCACTTTTCTGAATTTCAGTGAGTACAGTCCCAGAGGCATCAAATGCTCCTCGTATGACAAGCCTTTCATACCGCAAATCATTTTTATGAACACGCTTTGAACCCTCTCCAATGTCAGCACATCCCTTCTTAGATAAGGGACTCAAAATTTTTCACAGTACTCCATGAGGCCTCACCAGTGCCTTATAAAGTCTCAGCATTATAGCCTTATTTTTATATTCTAGTCCATTCAAAATGATTGCTAACATTGCATTTTTCTTCCTCACGACTGACTCAAACTGCAGATTAATCTGTCGGGAATCTTGCATGAGGATTCCCAAGTCCCTTTGCACCTCAGATTTTTAAAATTTCCTCTACTTTGCAAATAGTCTGCACTTTTATTTCTGCTATCAAAGTGCATGACCATATACTTCCCACCTCTGTATTTCATCTGCCACTTCCTTGCCCATTCTGCTAATCTAAGTCCATTTGTAGCCTCTCTGCTTCCTCAGCACTACCTGCCCCTTCAACGATCTTCATATCATGCACAAACCTGTACAACACAGACCCCTATGGAACACTACTGGTCACTGGCAGTTAACCGGAAAAGGTTCCCTTTATTTCCACGCTTTGCCTCCTGCCAATCTGCCAGTGATCTATCCATGTTAGTATCTTTCCTGTACAGGTCCACATTCCTTTATGCGAAATTCTGAAATCCAAAAAGCTCTAAAAACCGAAGTCTCTTTTGCCAACAGCTGATGCCACTCAGGTGTGATGTGGCAACACTAGCAGAGGCCACCAGACGTCAGTTGTGGCTCAGCGCTCGTACTGGTTACACGTGCATTTGCTGTTCACTGATATTTTGTGCTCATTGTTGACTTTGTGTTTGATTTCGCTGTGAAAATGTCAAAAAGAGCTGCAGATACTCCTATAGGTAACAATGAGAAAAAGAGAAGGAAGCACCTATCAGTATCAATAACGCAGAAAGTGGTGTTATTGCAGAAGCTGGATCGTGGTGTGTCTGTGCAGCATCTTACTGAAGAATATAGTGTCGGCACTACCACTATATATGATTTAAATAAACAGAAAGACAAGTTACTGAAGCTTTGTAGTGACAGTGACAGTGACGTTCTACATTTATTCCAATAAGTCATTTGCCATGTGTTTGATTCGGTTCGTTTGAAGCTGTATATTTTTATGTTTTATGGAATGTTTTTGTTGAAAATGAAGTTTCTTCTTGTCATTATTCCTTAAACAATACAATATAACAATTATTTACATACCATTTACATTGTATTAGGTATTGTAAGTAATCTAGAGATGATTTAAAGTATACGGGAGAATGTGCGTAGGTTTGGTGCGCCGCCAGGTCCTAAAGTCCACCGTACTGACACAGGTTAAAAATGGACTTGAGCATATGTGTTTTTTGGTGTCAGGTGGCGGGGGGGGGGGTGGTCTGAAATCCGAAAAATTCTGAATTGCGAAATGCAACTAGCCTCAATATCACAAAAACAAAGGAGCTGGTTGTGGACTACAGGAGGAATAGAGACAGGCTCACTACTATTAACATCAATGGATCTGGAGTTGAGAGGGTGAACAGATTTAAGTTCCTTGGCATATACATTACCAAGGACCCCACTTGATCTGTACATACTGGCTGTGTGGCGAAAAAAAAAGCACAACAGCACCTCTTTCACCTCAGACCATTGAAGAAATTTGGCATGAGTCCCCATATCCTAAGGACTTTCTACAGGGGCACAATTGAGAGCATCCTGACTGGCTGCATCACTGCCTGGTATGGGAACTGTACCTCCCTCAATCACAGCACTCTGCAGAGAGTGGTGTGGACAGCCCAGCACATCTGTGGATGTGAACTTACCACTATTCAGGACATTTACAAAGACAGATGTGTAAAAAGGGCCTGAAGGATCGTTGGGGACCCGAGTCACCCCAACCACAAACTGTTCCAGCTGCAACCATCCAGGAAATGATACCGCAGCATTAAAGCCAGGGACAGCTTCTTCCACCAGGCCATCATACAGATTAATTTACACTGACACAATTGTGTTTCTAAGCTATATTGATCATTCTGTTGTATATCTACTGTACATACTATTTATTACAAATTGCTATAATTTGTACATTGCACATTCAGCCGCAAATGTAATGTAAAGATTTTTACTCAAGTATTTGAAGGATTTAAGAAGTAAAGTCCATTCAATTCATGTGCCTCCTAGTATCCCAAAACCACATCTTTAACAATTAACTCCAAAAGTTTCCAAACTGCTAAGGTCAAACTAACTGACCTATAATTTCCTTTCTTTTGCCTCTCTCCTTTCTTGAAGGGTGGAGTGTCATTTGCAATTTTCCATGCTTCAGATATATGTCTAATGATCTATAAAGATCATTACTAATGTCTCCATAATCTCTTTAGCCACCTCATTTAGAACTCTGTGGTGTAGGCTATCTGTCCCAGGTGATTTATCTACCTTTAGAAATCTCAGTTTCAGAAATACCTTCCAATCAAGGTGACACCTGTGTACAACACTCCTTCAGTCGACACTTTCTGGATAGATCATGAAACCATATATTTCACTTCTTTTAAGTCTTTTACATTTGTTTTTCATCTTGAATGTGATTCTGGAACTGTTAGAGCCTGTGATTTGCAGCTTGGAGATAGTGTGGGTGTTTTAGTGCTCTGCATCCTCCAAGAAGATTCCAGGAGACAGTCAGTGTGTGGGAACATCTTAGCGAGAAGGCTGCGGGACGGGGTGCAAGCCTAAGTTCGACTCCATTTTGCCGATTAAAGCTTCCAGTGTTTGGCGATTAAAGTGATGAGGGAGATTGAAACATCTAGGTGAATGCTGAAGGTGAGCATTGGCTGCCTGTCTCTTTATCGTTGGGAGACAGGGACTGATTGTTGGTGGCTGGGGGATTGCTCTGCTCCCAGAGAAGGGAGACTGCCTTTTGATTGCTGGTGATATCACTGACTGTCAGAGAGGGAAAAGCTTGCTGCTGTGCTCAGAGAATGTTAACCAGGTTTTCTGCATTTTGGATATGAGCTTGGACTCCAGACTTTTTTTCGGTCTTATAGTTTTTTTTTATATTTTGTGTTTTTTGCCTGATCTTTCTTATTCTTCTGTGTGCAGAGGAGGAGGATTTGGGGTTTGATGTGCCTGACCCGTTTCTGTTCTTTTTTTTGTGCAGGGAGGAGGGATTTGGGGGTTGATGATCATGCCGTCATTCTTTTCTTTCTTGGTTTCATGACTGTCTGGAGAAGAAGAATTTCAGAGATGTATACTTTGATAATAAACTAACCTTTGAACCTCCTTCCTAGTAATGGCAACTTCACTCACTTCTGCCCCCTTGATGCTCCTAAACTTCCGGCATACTGTTTGTGCTTTCCACAGTGAAGACTGATGTAAAATACCTATTCGGTTCATCCGCTATTTCCTTGCCCCCTCCCAACCCCCATTATAACCTCTCCAGCGTCATTTTAGACCATAAGACCATAAGATATAGGAGCAGAAATAGGCCATTTGGCCAACACGGTGGTGTTGTTAGCAAACTTAAATATGGCATTGGAGCAGTTCTTAGCCTCACGGTCATGAGTGAAAAGTGATTAGAGCAGCAGTCTAAGCACACAGCCTTAGAGTGCACTTGTGCTGATGGAGATTTCGAAGATATTGTTGCCAATCTGAACTGACAGGGAGGTTACAAATGAGGAAATCGAGGATACAATTGTACAATGAAGTATTGAGGCCAAAGTCTTGAATCTTATTGATTAGTTTGGAGGGGATGATAGTATTGATTGCCAAGCTGTAGTTGATAAAGAGCATCCTGATGTATTTGTGTTTGCTGTCCAGATGTTTTAGGGTTGAGTGAAGAGCCAATGAGATGGCATGCGTTGTGGACCTGTTGTTCTGGTAGGCAAATTGGAGTGGATTCATGTCACTTCTCAGGCAGGAGTTGATACGTTTCATCGCTAGACTCTCAAAACACTTCATCACGATGGATGATAGTACTACTGGATGATAGTCAGTGAGGAAAGTTACCACGTTCTTCCTAGATATAGGGATAATTGAAGCCTGTTCGAAGCAGGTGAGTACCTCAGACTACCTAAGTGAGGGGTTAAAGATCTCAGTGAACACTCCAGCCATTTCATCAGCACAGGTCTTTCATACTTAATGAGGTATCCCATCTGGGCTAGATGCTTTCTGTGAAACATGCTCGCACATCAGCTTTAGAGGCTGGAATCACAGGATCATCGGGGGCTGTTGGAGCTCCTGATGCTTACTCCATGCTTCGACAGTCAAAGTGAACATAGAAGGCATTGAGCTCATCTGGAAACAAAGCCCCGTCATCATCTATGTCAGTTCATTTAATGTCATAAGAGGTGATAGTGTTCAAGCCCTTCCGCAACTGTTGAGCATCCTTCATTGATAGGACTTTAGTGCAGAATAGCCACTTGACCCATGAGATGGCTTTCTGGAGATTGTACTTGGACTCAGTGTAACTTTCTTGATTGCCAGACATAAATGCCTCTGTTTCGGCCCTCAGCAGATTGTGGATCTCATAGTTCATGCAGGGCTTCTGGTTGGGGAAGGCTTTAAATGATTTTGGGAGGAGACACTCATCTACAACTGTTTTAATAAAGCCTGTAACAACCATAGTGTTTTCATTCAGATCCACAGATGAGTCCTTGAATATAGTCCAGTTCACTGAATCAAAGAAATCCCATAGACGCTCCTCTATCTCCCATGACCACCTCTTTGTTGTTCTAATCTCATGAGTTTTGCTCTTTAGCCTCTGCCTGTATGCAGGCAGGAGAAGGACAGCCAAATGATCAGATTTCCCAAATTAGGATCTGCACATGGAAGCTAGGCATTCCCCATCTTAGTATAACAGTGGTCTAGTGTGTTGAGACTCCTGGTGCTACAAGATAAATGTTGGCAGTAATTGGGCATGAATTTCTTCAAACAAGCCTGATTGAAATCCCCGATCATGATATGAGATGCATTGGGGTGGACTGTTTCTTGCAATGGTGATGGCATCATGCAGTATCTCATGTGCTTGATTATAGTCGGCAACTGGTGGTATATAAATTGTGGTCAGGATCACCGATGAGAACTCCCTTGGTAAATAGAATGGATGGCATTTACTTGTTAGGTGTTCAAGGCTGGGGGAATACAAGTTTGACAAAGCACCACATTGAAGCACTAGAGAGAGTTTATCATGAAATACATACCTTTTTCCTTTCCCAAATCAGTTCAGTCCATCCTGTGTATCAAGAAGCTTTCAGATCTAATCACCATATTTGGCATGCTGGGAGTAGGCCATATGTCTCAATAAAACACAAAACACAACAATTTCTCATTTCGATATATTAATCTTGCCTTCAGGTTCTCAGTACCTACCTAGACGAGATCCCAATGATGCACAAGTCTGAAACCTTGCCCCTCTGTACCAATTCAGCCGCATATTCATCTGCATATCATCCTGTTCTTACCCTCACTGGCAATATGGCATGGGCAGCAACTCAAGAGATTACTACACTTGAGATCTTGCTTTTCAGCTTCCTACCCAGTTCCCTATATTCTCTCTTCAGAACATTATCCTTTTCCTAACTATATTATTTGTACCAATATGCACCACATCTTCTGGCTTAAGAGTTCTGTGTGCCTGATCTGAGATGACCCAGAGCCTGCCACTAGGAGGGAAATACCATCTGTCTCTTTTCATCCATCAGATCTGCTGTCTCTTCATCTAACTATTGCATCCCCTATCACTACTGCTCTCCTCTTCTCCCTTATTTCCTCTGAGGGACTGATCCAGACTCAGTGCCACAGACTTGGTAGCTGCAGCTTTCTCCTGCTAGTTTATCCCTCCCCAGTTGCATCCAAAATGGATTATTTGTTATTGAGGGGAATAGCCACACTGTCTGCCTATTCCCTTTACCTTTCCTGAAAGTCTCCCTGCTATCTGCCTCCTACAAATTAGGTGTGTGACTATCTCCCTGTAGCCCCTTTCTATCGCTTCCTCATTTTATTGAATAAGATCACCCATCTCCGGCTCCAGTTCCCTCACACAGTCTGTAAGGATTTTTACCCAAATGAACTTCTTGCAGATGTAGCAATCAGGGAGACTGAAGGTCTCCCAAATCCCCCACACCTTACATGAGGAGCACACCACAGACTTGGGATCCATTTTTTCCCACTCTAACTTGTTCTACTAATGAAGAAAAGTGAAACATGATAAGAACCTCACCCTAGCCTCTGCCTCATCTTGCCAAAGCTTCATGAGCCAAAGCCTCTGTTCCCCACTTTAACACTGCCCCACTCACACAATGGCCCCTCCCACAATGCTGCTCCACTTAAACCTAACTTCTTTTTTCTTGGCCCCTGCAAAGCGACTAATAACCCAAACAATCCACAAAGTAACCCAGCAGGCCCTAGTCACTTTTTAAAATTATCATGCCTCTCCACAAGTAACTGTCCCACGATCAGAAACCCTGCAGAAGGTTCCAACAGGTCCCACTCTTTTCTTAAATCTAGTGTGCTACTCTCCACGAGTAACTGCCCCATAATCTTAGGCTTCATGTAAAGAAGGAATGGGTCATTAAAAACAAATTTCTTCATTCTATGGATGATGAATTGTTGGAATTCATTAACCCAAAGAATTGAGAGGCTCCGTCATTTATTGCATTCAAACCAGAAATTAATTAGAAATATCAAGGGATATGGAGATAGGACAGGAAAGTGGCAGACCAAGTTCAAAGGGCCAGATAGTATATTCCTGTTCCTATTTTTTATGTTCTTGTTGATTGGTGTCACAAGTACAACCTTGCACTCAAGTATCAACAAGACCAAGGAATTGACTGTGAACTTTCGGAAGGGGAAGTTGGGAGAACACACAGCAGTCCTCACTGAGGGGCTCAGCGAGAGAAAGGGTGAGCAAATTGAAGTTTCTGGCATCAATATCTTGAAGGATTTACCTGGACCCTAACACATAGCTACTATCATGAAGAAGGCACTCTATCAATTCCATAGCATTAATAGTTGATGGAGATTTGATATGTTACCAAAGACTCTGTGTGGTTAAAGTGTGGTTGCATCTAGCCTCATATGGAGCTTCCTACGCACAGCATTGCAAGAGGCTGGAGGGATTTTTAGATTCAGTCATATCCATTATAGACACAGCCCTCCTCACTACTGAGGACATCGTCAAGATGCGGTGGCTCAAGAAGGTGACATCCATCTCTATGTACCCTCATCATCCAGCTCTCTTATTGTCACTACCACTAAGGAGAAATTAAGCAGCTTAAAACTTGCATTCAGTGATTCAAAAACAACTTCATTCCCTCAACCATCAGATTTCTGAATGGTCCATGATCCATGAAACTAGCTCAGTATTTTCGTACCTTATAGAAACTTTATTTCTTTGCATGATACTGAGCCACATAAGAACAAAAGAACAAAATGCCAGGCAGTAATAATAAATCCAGTATTGATTCTGATATTCTTATGTGCAAAGGGCTGCAAATTCTTGAAGTCCGCAGAAGATGGTGATAATCAATCCATGCCAATATTTGAGACCGTGATTAATAGCATTTTATGTTCTGCGAATCATTGGATACAAGGATTTGGAGGAAAAGCAAAGAGAAGCTGATGTACAGTATAAGTTCAGTCACGATCTCATTGAATGAAGAGACCTCATGGATTACATTTGTTCCTTTTTCCTGGAATAGTAAAATTTAATAAAACAGTTCTCTGTTCTCAACCTGACCTATAATATTTAATACATCCTACCACATCTTGATACTTGAACAAATGCAAATTTTTTCCAGTGCTCCATTTTAACATCACACTATCTAATTCATTATCTTCCCATCCTCACCCCTTGGCACTTCATCCCTGTCCCTTGGTACGTGGTCAGTATGTACACTCTCCGAACCTGCTCATTCTAAAGATTAATTGCAGACTCTCAGCTTTGACATCATGCTGGAGAGAGTACCCAAACCCACAATGCTCACCTTCTTCAGTCACTTTGTCAGGACAGAGGGTATTAAGTAACATGAATGAGCTGAACCCAACTGATGATTGTCAAGGGAACCACAGATTATCAGTTATTCACAGCTCAACATGTCTTGGATTTCTTCCCTCAGGTAGTGAAATGTGGATGTCGAATGCAAACTAAAGAGTGGATTCTGGTTTGTCTGACGGTCTGCAGCCCGATGGAGGAGGATGGTGGATGCATACAGAAATAAGAAAAAATGGAGGTCAGGAATCCAAATCAGAAACACAATCTGGTTTGATATCAATGGCATATGTCATGAAATTTGCTTTTTCTCTTTTTGCAGCAGTACAATGCAATACATAATAATAACACTGTGAATTATAGTTAGTATATATGTATAAAATAGTTAAATTAAATAAGTAATGCAAAAAAATTAGGTAGTGTTCATGGGTGAAATAAGATCACTTATCAAGACGTGAAAAGAAAATAACATTAGAGTTCGATGTGGGAGGTTGTAAGTGCATGTTGGTTGAGAAAGGAGAAGTGTCATCGGTGTCAATTGTTATTGGATACTGAAGAATATGATGAATGATTGATGATGTTAAATGATATGCAGCCGGTGAAAGAAGCATTGCCAGGTGCTGTGGAGAGGGATGAAGCACTATATTTATTCTTGCTATTGTGGACCCACCATTCAATTTAGTAAAATTGAACAGATTTGTTGCAGAAATGGAGCAATTACACTTTGTATGGCCTTTCAGCATTCAGCTGGGGGAGCTGGCTTGCAACAGGCAACTCCGCCGTGCTTCTATTTCTATGAAAAAGGGCAAGTGCAGGCAAGAGTCACAGAGTCATAGAGTCAGAGCAAAGTACAGCACAGAAACAGACCCTTCAGTCCATGTAGTATGTGCCAAACCATTTAAACTGCCTACTCCCATCTACCTGCACCGGGACCATAGCCCTCCATACCCCTACCATCCAAGTGTCTATCCAAACTTCTCTTTAACATTGAAATTGAGCTTACGGGAGAAACATCACCAGTTATCTTATGGGATACATTGAAAGCTGTACTGAGAGAAAAAATTATTTCAATTACCACTCACATGAAAAAAATCAACGCAGAAAAATTAGCAGACCTTCAAGGAAAATTAAAACAACTTCAAGTTGTAGATAGCAACAAAAGTAATTCTAATTTAAAACAGGAAATTAAGAAATTGCAAAGTGAAATTGATGATATTTATACATTGGAAACTCAAAGAAATTTTCTTTACCTGAGACAAAAGGATTATGAAGTAGGAGGTAAATCAGCTAGATTATTAGCACATAAGTTACGAAAACAACAAGCAGACACTACAATTCATAAAATGAAGAATCCAAAGACAAAGCTTGTGGAGAGTACAATAGGGAAAATTCAAGAGAGTTTTGAAACACATTATCGAGAGCTGTACTCCCAACCCCGGGCTTCCAATGAGCCCTAAGTGGACACTTTATTGAATTCTTTAGATCTACCCAAGCTTACAGATTTACAAAATGACTGCCTGTTAGAACCAGTAACTGCCAAAGAACTGAATGTGGCCATCTCTAGATTAAAGGCTGGAAAGTCTCCAGGTTCTGATGGGTTTACCTAAGAGTGGTACAAATCGCTGAAGTAACAGTTAGCTCCATTACTACTTAACACCTTTAATTGGATCTTGCAGAGAGGAGAAACTCCACCTTCCTGGAGAGAAGCGATTATTTCAGTTATTCCTAAAGAGGGTAAAGATAAACTACAATGTGGTAATTATCGGCCAGTTAGCGTTCTTAATTTAGATGACAAATTATTTACATCTATATTAGCGCGCAGATTGGAAAAGCTTTTACCTGGCCTAATCCACTTGGACCAGACTGGATTTATTCAACAAAGACAAACACAGGACAACATAAGGAGAACTCTACACATACTAGAACAGGTTACTAAGAACGGGACAGAGACAATGGTAGTGGGATTTGACGCTGAGAAAGCCTTTGATTCAATTAGTTCGGCATTCCTATACAGAGTGTTAGGAAGATTCGGCTTTCAAGAAAAGTTTATTGAAGTAATCCAGACTTTATATGACAGCCCTACAGCTCAAATTAAGGTAAGTGGGGACCTCTCTGACTCCTTTATTTTAGAGAGAGGCACTAGACAGGGATGCCCAATTTCTTCTCTCCTTTTTGCGCTATATATTGAACCGCTTGCCCAACTAATAAGACAGAGCAAAATCGTAAAAGGTATCAAGGTGGCAGGGATTGAACAGAAAGTGGCGTTATTCGCAGATGATGTTTTAGTCTATCTGAGTGAACCAGAAAAATCGCTTATAGGATTGTTTGCGCTGTTGGATGACTTTGGGAAAATATCAGGTTATAAAATAAATGTAAAGAAAACACAGGTTATGTCCCTAAATTATACACCATCCAAAAAACTGCAGGATACATATGATCTTAAGTGGGAAGCTAAATCATTAAAATATTTAGGAATAACCTTGCCGAAGGATCTTTCAACGCTGTCACAGGTAAATTATGGGCCATTAATTTCAGAGATAAAAGCAGATACGCATAGATGGAATTTTATCCCCTTTTTAAGTTTAAATTCAAGGATAAATACCATAAAAATGTATATTCTCCCTCGGTTACTCTTATCTTTTCCGGACTTTACTTGTGGAGGTGGATGATAATCAATTCAGGGAATGGGACAAATGGATTTCCCGCTTTATCTGGCAAGGAAAGAAAACTAGAATTCGATATAACACCTTACAGTTAGGGAAGGAAGGAAGAGGTATGGTACTTCCTTGTTTGAGAAATTATTTTTATGCTTCACAGATAACCCCTCTGTGATATTGGTGTAATAGGGAATATAAGGCTAGATGGAAGGAAATAGAATTTGGATTGGTTGACAGTTTTCCTCTACAGGCCTCAATAGTAGGCAAAGGATTGATGGCCCAATTGGAAAAGTTTAAAAACAGCTGGATAAATCTTACATTAAAAGTATGGCAGAAGGTGGTTAATTCATGTGGAATCAATAACATGTTAAAACTCTTCAGATGGTGTGCATATCATACCGATTTCCTTCCCAACAGAGGAGATAAAAGTTTTGAACTATGGATAAAGAAAGGTCTTGCAACCTACCTCTCATTTATACATAAAAGAGTATTGCAAAGTTTCCAATTCCTGCAGGACAAACATGGCTTAGAACACAATGATTGTTTTAGGTACCTTCAAGTACGACACTATGTTAATCAAAGTTGTAGATATACAGACTTATCAACAGTAGAATTAGAATTTTTCAAGATTCTGAATTCGGCTTACAATTCAATACCAAGTAAATCAATTTCTCGATTATATAATGCACTCTCCCATGCTAAAAATGTAAACACATTGTATATTAAAGAGAAGTGGGAGAAAGAAGTGGGGTTGGTACTTTCAGAGGAGGCTTGGGGGAAAATATGCAGCTTTCAATGGTCCTCGACTAATTCTTTGACTTGGAGAGAACATTGTTGGAAAAATATTTTAAGATACTTCAAGACCCCATATCAGGAAAAATATAAAGACACAAACGTGACGTGTTGGAGAAGGTGCGGCTCCAAGGAGGCAAATCATTTCCATATTTTCTGGGATTGCCCTAAATTAAGTTTATACTGGAAAGGTATTTATAGAACATTAGTTAAGGTATTTAAGACCCAGATACCTCTGAACTTTGAGATGCTCTATTTGGGGAATGTATTGTTTCTTGAACAGAAGAAAGACATAAAGTTGCTGTAGGCCCTTTTAGCGGCAAGTAAGAAATCAATCACTAGAAAGTGGCTAAATCCAATACCACCTACATTAGAAGATTGGCACGAAATTATCTTGGAAATATTTAAAATGGAAAGGATGACTTACTCTCTGAGAATTCAAAAAGAAAAAAATTTATTAAATTTGGAATAAATGGATTGAATATATAACCTCAAAGCGAGCAGACTTTAGATGACTCTCCCAATGATTTATATTGCTCTTCTCATCAACACAGTAATATTGCTAATGTAAGCACCCCTGGTCTAAATGTTTACTGTTTTTGCTTTCTTTTCTTTTTTTTGGAAAATGGAGAATTAATACAAGTAAAGGAAAAGATTTGGGAAAGGGATAAAAAATGATAAAATTAAGTAAATAAGTACATAGGGATTGGATAATTATGTTTGGGGGTAGGAGCAAACATGAACAAGTTAGGATATAAACACCTACAATGGTAGTTATATAGGCTTACATACAACATTTTGGACCAGAAAAAATGCTTCAGAAGAGATATATGGAAATTATTATTAATCCACTATTATTGCTATCTTTCTTAACAACTAATATCATTATTTAGCCTAATAGAGTAGAATTTCAACTGCACACAATTATCTATTTAAATGTCTAATTTCTTTTTATATCATCTTAATGTGTACTCAGGAATGCATAAATAATTATAGTTTTATACATATATAAAAAATGGAAAAGGTTATACATGTGAAAAAAGTTCATGATACTTGTGAATTCCTTATCCAAATATAAATAAAAATTTTTTTTAAAAATTGAGCTTACATCCACCTTTTGTGCTGACAGCTCGTTCCACACTCTCACACTCTCACAGGCTGCTTATTTCCTCCATTGTGGTTGTAACATTGTGACTTATATTAATTATTTTGATACTTTAATTACTTGCTATGATTTGAATTAAATATACAACGTATTAGAATATAAAAAATTTAAAAAAAAAACAACTATTACAGTTGTTTTGAAATGCATTCTACAATGAGTCATGCACAAAGATTTAAGAAGCCATTGAGAGTTCACCATTTCTTTCTAATATCATAAAATTGCAATTTCATAACTAATTCATTCTGGAGGAGGTCAGTGGGTCAAGTAGAGTCTGTACGAGGAAAGGAATTCTTGAAGTTTTGGGTCAAAACCCTGCATCAGAACTCTGCTGATGCTTTGAGTTCAAATCATACCTTTAATTACTGTCTTTCCACAGATGCTGCTCAACTTGCTGAGATGTTTCAGCAGATTGTTTGATGCTCCACATTCCAGTGTCTACAGTCTTCTGTGTATACACTAAGAACTAGTTAAAGTCATGCACCATCAACTTTTCCAGTCAAATATTTTTAAATCCCTCTGATCTAGATTTGTTTTTAAATGCAGATGCTAAGAATGAAGGAACTGCCTGCACTTACACCACCATCAAATCTCCAGGAGCTTAATCTGAAATGTGCATCATAAAACCCAAATAAAGATATGAAAATGATTTAAAATGCAGAGATATTCCAACTCCAGCAAAATATACTGTACTTTATATATTTAATGTACAGAACACTCTTCTGAACTCCACACCCCCTTTTTATAACATTGACAAATCCCTTACAAATACGAACAAACTAAGAGCTTTTGTGGGTTGAAGATGACCTGGGACTCAGATCGTCTGGCATTTACAGAATTCCCTGTGAATGCGGAGCAGTCGTCGTGGCTATCCCTTGAAGTCGAGGATGATTGTCTTCATTCTTTTGATCTACTTATGTGCTCCCAAGTGGCTTTTGAGTCCAATCTTGGCTTTGAAAGTTCTTCCGCATTCAGGACAGATAGTTCCAAATGGCAGATTGGGATTTGGTTGTTGCTGCCACTCTTTCCATTTTCTTCTCTTTTCTTCTCATTCTGCACATCTGTTGGCTTTGAAAGTTGATTTTCCTTCTCAGGTGATGCCTTACTAGAGTTTCCTTTCCTTGGTATTGGTTTCCCAATTGTTGATGTTGATGTTCCATTTCTTCATGTTGGCTTTTACGATGTCTTTGAATCTCTTCTGTTGTCCGCCTCTTTTACGTTTGCCATCTTTAAGCTGGGAGTGAAAGATTTGTTTCAGCAGACGTTTGTCTTTCATCCGATCAATATGGCTGCTCCATCTTAGTTGGTTCTTGATGACGTAGGCTTCAATGCTTGTTGTTTTTGCTTCATTTAGCACACTGACGTTGGTTCTTCTATCTTCCCAGCTGATATTTAAGATGTTTCAAAGACAGCGTTGATGGAACTTTTCAAGTTCCTTCAGATGTCATCAGTACGTTGTCCAGGTTTCTGATGCATACAGGAGTGTTGGAATCACCACTGCTTTGTACACTAACATTTTGGTGTCTGTTTGGATGTCACAATCATGAAAGGCTCTTGTTCAGAGACGTCCAAAAGCTGTTCCAGCACATTTAAGATGATGTTGGATCTCGTCATTAAGGTCAACATTGGAGGAGAGGTGACTTCCAAGGAGCGGAAAGTGGTCCACGTTTTCCAGGGTTGTTTCGTCAAGTTGAATTGATGGTTCTATCCAATTTGTCTCAATTGGTGACGGTTGATAGATGATCTGAGTCTTCTTGGAATTGATGGTAAGTCCAAGTTTCATGTGTGCACGGTTGAAGGCAGTCAGAATGTGTCGTAGGTGGTTTTCTGAAAGCGCTGCAACACTGTTGTCATCTGTGTATTGGAACTCGATGAGGGAACTCGTAGATGTCTTCGTTTTGGTCTTGAGATGGGCAAGATTGAAAAGTCTGCCATCTGGTCTGTAGACAATTTCAATTCCTGGGGGTAGGTCATCCTTGATAATGTGGATGATTGTCGCAATGAAGCTGGTGAACAAAGTTGGGGCAATCACGCATCCCTGTTTTACTCCTGATCTAACTTGAGAAGGCTCACAGTTGCTGTTGCTGACCATGACTGTGGCAAGCATGCCATCGTGGAGGAGTCTCAGGATTCAAATGTATTTTTCAGGATATCCATAGGGGGATAGGACATCCCATAGGAGTTCCCTTGATACCGAGTCAAAGGCTTTGGTGAGGTCGATGAATGCCATGTACAAAAGTTGAAATTGTTCATGACATTTTTCTTGTAGTTGTCGCATTGTGAAGGTCATGTTGATTGCTCCATGTCGTGGTCTAACGGGATTCCCTGTGAATGTGGAGCAGTGTATACCAGTCAGATGGGGAACATGATAGAAACCTGCTTAGAGGAGTACAGGAGGTATATCTGTTTGGGTTACCTGGTAAAATCGGCGTAAGCAGAACATTACATTTACAATGGCCGCAGGACTGACTTTGACAGCACCAAACTACTGTGCCACACCAATGGCTTTTGGGACCACCTGGTAAAGGAGGTCATTGAAATAACACAAGAGGAAAAGAATTCTAACAAAGATGAAGGTCTCACTCTGAATAAGAACCAGAATTCAATTGTAAACAAGGTGGGAAAGCGGAACCCTGATTGGATGAGGTTTAATCAATCAGGATGGACAGATCACAGGGCTAAAAATACTACCGGACTGGACCTGCCCAGGCATCAACCCTGATAAAGATGCTGGAATTTGTCATTGAAATACTGGTTACAATTAATACCTGTACCCAGCTTGAAGCCTGAAAAGAGTTTATTCGTAAGAGATTAAGGTTACAAGGCTGAAAATATGAGCACAAAACAAATACCTGAGAACATATTTAAAGTTCAATGCAGTTAATCTGTTAGATAGATAGATAGACATACTTTATTGATCCCGAGGGAAATTGGGTTTCATTACAGTTGCACCAACCAAGAACAGAGTATAAATATAGCAACATAAAACCATAAATAATTAAATAATATGTAAATTATGCCAAATGGAAATAAGTCCAGGACCAGCCTATTTGCTCAGGGTGTCTAACCCTCCAAGGGAGGAGTTGTAAAGTTTGATAGCCACAGGCAGGAATGACTTCCTATGACGCTCTGTGTTGCATCTCAGTGGAATGAGTCTCTGGCTGAATGTACTCCTGTGCCCACCCAGTACACTATGTAGTGGATGGGAGACATTGTCCAAGATGGCATGCAACTTGGACAGCATCCTCTTTTCAGACACCACCGTCAGAGAGTCCAGTTCCATCCCCACAATATCACTGGCCTTACGAATGAGTTTGTTGATTCTGTTGGTGTCTGCCACCCTCAGCCTGCTGCCCCAGCACACAACAGCAAACATGATAGCACTGGCCACCATAGACTCGTAGAACATCCTCAGCATCGTCCGACAGATGTTAAAGGACCACTGTCTCCTCAGGAAATAGAGACGGCTCTGACCCTTCTTGTAGATAGCCTCAGTATTCTTAGACCAGTCCAGTTTATTGTCAATTTGTATCCCCAGATATTTGTAATCCTCCACCATGTCCACACTGACGCCCTGGATGGAAACAGGTGTCACTGGTGCCTTAGCTCTCCTCAGGTCCACTACCAGCTCCTTAGTCTTTTTCACATTAAGCTGCAGATAATTCTGCTCACACCATGTGACAAAGTTTCCCACCGTAGCCCTGTACTCAGCCTCATCTCCCTTGCTGATGCATCCAACTATGGCAGAGTCATCAGAAAACTTCTGAAGATGGCAAGATTCTATACAATAGTTGAAGTGCGAGGTGTAAATGGTGAAGAGAAAGGGAGACAAGACTGTCCCCTGTGGAGCCCCAGTGCTGCTGGTCACTCTGTCGGACACACAGTGTTGCAAGCACACGTATTGTGGTCTGCCAGTCAGGTAATCAAGAATCCATGATACCAGGGAAGCATCCATCTGCATCACTGTCAGCTTCTCCCCCAGCCGAGCAGGGCGGATGGTGTTGAACGCACTGGAGAAGTCAAAAAACATGACCCTCACAGTGCTTGCTGGCTTGTCCAGGTGGGCGTAGACACGGTTCAGCAGGTAGACGATGGCATCCTCAACTCCTAGTCAGGGCTGGTAGGTGAACTGGAGGGGATCTAAGTGTGGCCTGACCATAGGCTGGAGCAGCTCCAGAACAAGTCTCTCCAGGGTCCTCATGATGTGGGAGGTCAATGCCACTGGTCTGTAGTCATTGAGCCACTGGGGCACGGCGTTGGCAGACTCAAATTATATTTATTGTGGGGCTATCAGATATTCTGGCACAATTTTCAACAATTATGCAACAAGTTTCACAGCCCATTTAATCACCAAAATCCTCGTGACCCCAGGTTCAGATATTCCAAACATCTTCTGAATAATCGGTATGAAACTCTCCTTACCCAAAGACCTTCTACTCTTAATTTATTTGAAACTAAGTCCATATTATTTCTTAATGCCAGTGGAAGAATTTATAAATTCAATGGATCGTTGTGAGATGATGATTATCATCATACATGTGAAACTGCATTGGCTACCAATTGCCAGAGCATCAAAATTTAAAGTCTTTTCTTTGTACTTAAATCCTTTATAGCTTTTCCATCCTCAGAATCTTGTTATATCTCCCAGGTCCATCCCTAACACAGCAACAACTTCATTCATCTTATTCCAGCCCATTGTACTTTGTTTTACTCTCTTTTCACTTCATGGTTATCAACCTAATCTTCATCCTTCTGCCTGAAACTCTTTCCTGAGCTACCTGCTTCTCCCAAAGACCTTTCTTAATGTCAATTTCTGCAACATACCTTATCCCAGGCTCTCTGGTCTGGCATTAATTTCCCAAAGCTTCCATGAAGCATGATGGAATTATATTTTACATTAAAAGTGCATCTGTTAGCAACGTCATTGCAGCTAAACTGAGCTACAGGAAGAAGTCATTGTTTCTGTATAACACTCTTATTAATTTGTATTATAGGTAGCGTTTTAGGCAGCTCATGGATCCTCTTGTACATTGTAGGTCCCTCAAGATTAAGGACCATTTGATTCTGTTCTGATTTTATATCTTCTGAGAAGTCTGAAGAGGCTGGTGCAGGAGATGCAGATGACGCAGGTGATAGATGATGGCTTGGGTTATGGGGGAGTGGGGTGGTCTTCTTTCAACATTTACAGGGATCTGGACCTCAAAATAACAGCATACAATCCACTTTCAGACATTATTGAAATTACACAGGTTACTGCATTTTAAGTTTTCTCATAAATTATTATTAAAAATAATTTCCATAAATAATAAGAAAATTAAAATAGTTGTAGATATTGGAATCTGAAATGCAAACAGAAGTATATTTCTGTTATCACAATTTGCAATGTCCTACCTGTGCTCTGTGCATGATGTAACCTCAAAAACACTCACCTACATTAAATAATAGCTCCTAATCCAAGGTCAAAATATTGTTTTATATATATATATATTCAGAAGAATAACAGCACCAGGTTTTCAGCTTGCAGAGCAGTGTGAAAAAAATGAGCAGACTCAACAGGCCTGTGCCTTAAGGTCTAAAAAATAAAGGAAAGCTAAATCCTAAATTGTTCTTGGAGAGCTGAATGCAGGGTATAATCTAATTAGTGAACTTGCCCAGCACACTCTAATTGCCCATGAGGTCATTTTAGTTGCTTGTCAGATGATCCCAATATATGAATTAAAATAGGGGCATCGATCTGTTCCAGTGGGTGAAGGTCAGCCTGTTATTGCAGAATAACCTGAAACAGCAAGATTCAGTGTTTTATCCGCAGGCTGGTTAGGTGGAGGTGCTGTCATGAGCAATAAATCCTAAAGGAAGAGAGGTATCACAAATAATTGTTGTGAGTGGTGCTACACATAAATTGATGTCTTCCTTAAAATATATCAGAAAGGGTTGTGCTTGCCATCCTGTACTGTTAAGCATCCTTTGTGCAACTGACCTCCATGTTTCTGAGTTTCAAGGCAGGGGAAAAGAAATGTTATTTGTTCTTCGTAATGATTCATAGAAGGATATGAAGCAGGCACAGCAAGTAATTTAGAAAGTTAACATCTGAGCATACACATTGCTGTGGTCCATGGGTTCCCAAATCACAATCACCTTGAAAAAGTAATTGAATGGTCAAAGCAGGTCATCATGGAACACTGAAAAAAGAGAAATCTCCAAGTCAGTTCAGTGGCAAAACCCAAGTACAAGAAAATCTGCAAGTGTTGGAAATCCAAAGCAATGCACGTAGACTGCTGGTGAAGATCAGCAGGTCAGGTAGCATCATTGAAAAAGACGTTTCAGGCTGAGACCCTTTATCAGGACTGAAAAGGAAGTGGGAGGGAGTCATACTAAGAAGATGGGGGGATGAGAGAAGTGCAAGGTGGTAGGTAATAGGTGAAACTGGGAGAGGGGGAGGGTGAAGTAAACAGCTGGAAATTTGATTGGTGAAAGGGGGGAATCATTAGGAGAGGATATGGAAGAAAGGGAAGAGGGAGGAGCACCAGAGGGAGGTGTTGGCAGGTGAGGAGAGAAGATGTGAGAGAGAAGCAGGAATGGGGAATGATCAAGGAGAGGAAGGGTGGGTAGGGTCAATTACCAGAAGTTTCAGAAATCGATGTGCATGTTATCAGGTAGGAGGCTACCCAGATGGAGTATAAGGTGTTGCTCCTCCAACTTGAGTGTGGCCTCATCGCAGCGGGACAGGAGGTCACGGACTGACATGTTGGAATTCTAATGGGAAGTAGAATTGAAATGGGTGACTACCGGAAATCCCGCTTTTTGTGGCAGATGGTGCAAAGGTACTTGACAAAACAATCTCCCAATCTAAGTTGGGTCTCACCGATATACAGGAGGCCACACTGGGAACACCAGTTACACTAAATAACCCCAAAAGAGTCACAGGTTAAGTGTCGCCTCACTTGGAAGGACTGTTTGGGGCCCTGAGTGGTGGTGATGGAGGAGGTGTTGGGGTAGATGTGGCACATGTTCTGCTTGCAAGGATAAGTGCCAGGAGGGAGATCAGTGGGGAAGGATGGATGGACAAGAGATTCATGTAGGGGATGAGCAGACAAGGGAGCCTCGGTGGGGATGAGTGGACAAGGGAGTCACTTAGGGGTTAAGTGGATAAGGAAGTGTGGCAAATCCTACAACATTATAAAATATATGTCATCAGCAACATGCCCTGGTTTTGTCCCACAACACCCCTGTACAGTTCTGTAGCTCATATCAGATGTTGGTTGCACAGTGACACTGTGGGCTAAGTTTCTGGGTGGGCTGACACAGAATTTAGGACTATCAATCCAGAGAAATGAATCCAAAAAAAATTGAAGCCAAACAGTTGAATCTCATGGATGTTGATCTTCAGATTAATGGAAACTATCAGAGAATCAAGCAGTTCAGGGAGTTGAATGGTTTGCCTCAAAAGGTAGAGTCTGAAACAGGGATTTTGATACAGAAGGCACTGGTCTGAGTACTGGGACAAGGGAAACTCTTCTATTCGGAGTGTTCCATTCATGCTAAATGTGGGACTAAGTAGCGATGTATCAGATAATCATATGGAGCTTTCAGCTTAAGACGGCATTGGTACAGGCAGGTGAGTTTAAGAGGAAATACATGTCTAAGAGAAGCAATGGAACCATGAAGTTGTGTGGTGATGAAAATGAAAATCTGCATATGAAAGAAAGGAAGGAACAATAAGAAAAATTGTTAACAGATGATTGAAAAAGATCAAATCAGAGAAAAATGTTAAAGCTCAATCTGTGGCGACCCACTTTCTAGCACACACCGGCAGAGAGGCCGGCCCCAAAAAGGGCGCCAGGCCATCGTCACCAGCAGGGGGAAAATCCCACGCGCGGAAAGAGTCTGGGAATATGCATTCCCCACAGCAGTTCCGCCCCAGGGAGGGCGGGAACGGGAAGGCTTTAAAGCAGGCAGCGAAGTTTGAATAAATCCTTTTCATCACAACTCTAACTCGCCGACTACGTGTAGTTTTTTTAGCGCTGTGTGTAGCACACCGCTACAATTGGTGACCCCGACGGCCCAAACGATATTTGGACCAGAGATGACCGACGCTGCATCTGTTCACGCAGTTTCGTTAAAACTGTCAAGCTTCTGGATGCTGCGACCCCAATTATGGTTGTACAAGTAGAAGCACAATTCCACATTCGGCAGGTAACCTCGGATTCCACTCGCTACTACTACGTGCTGAGCTCCCTCGACCAGGAGACAGCTACACAAGTTGAGGAGTTTATACAGTCGCCCCCGGAGAACGGCAAATACACAGCATTCAAAGCCCTGCTCATAAGGACTTTCGGACTCTCACGGCGTGAACGAGCTGCCCGCTTACTGCACCTGGATGGTTTGGGAGACAGGCCGCCGTCAGCATAAATGAACGAGATGCTGGCCCTGGCTGAAGGACACAAACCCTGCCTCATGTTTGAGCAGGCGTTCCTAGAGCAACTGCCCGAGGACATATGCCTGCTGCTGTCCGACGCAGATTTCAGCAACCCCCGGGAGGTGGCGGCCCGAGCAGATGTGCTGTGGAATGCCAGGAAAGAGAGAGGGGCGTCCGCCACACAGGTCACCAAGTCGCTTGCCGAACGGCAGACCAGACCAGGCCCAGCAGCAGAGCCTACAAAACCCGGCGACAGGAGTGAGGAACCAACGAACAATGGTGCTTCTACCACCAGCGATGGGGCACGGAGGCCCGCCGCTGCAGACCACCCTGCAAATTCCCGGGAAACGCCAGGGCCAGCCGCCGCTGATGGCTACGGCGGCTGGCCATCAGGACAGCCTCCTGTACGTCTGGGACAAGCAGTCGGGACGCCGCTTTTTGGTCGACACCGGAGCGGAGATCAGCTTCTTACCTCCAACGAGTTACGACACCCGCAACAGAGAACTGGGACCCACCCTGAGGTCCGCAAATGGCAGCACAATACGAACCTACGGCACCCGCACGGTGCAGCTACAGTTCAACTCCAGCCGGTTCACGTGGGACTTCGCACTGGCCGCCGTGGCCCAACCACTCCTGGGGGCGGATTTTCTACGAGCCCACAGCCTGCTGGTCGATCTGCAAGGGAAGCGATTAGTCAACGCCAAGACTTTTCAAACGTTCTCCCTGGGTGAAGCAAAGTTGTCAGCCCCAAACCTCGACTCCATCATGCTGCCCGATGACGAATTCACCAGGGTCCTGGCGGATTTCCTATCAGTACTGACACCGCAGTTCACGGCAGCCATGCCCAGACATGGAGTACAGCACCACATCTCGACCCAGGGACCACCCCTCCATGCCCGTGCTTGAAGGCTCCCCCCGGACAAGCTCCGACTGGCGAAGGAGGAGTTCAAGAAGATGGAGGAATTGGGGATCATACGACAGTCCGACAGCCTATGGGCCTCCTCCCTGCACATGGTGCCCAAGGCAACGGGGGGCTGGAGACCATGCGGTGACTACCGCAGACTGAACGAGGCTACAACGCCAGACTGCTACCCTGTGCCGCACATTCAAGACTTCGCAGCAAACCTACATGGTGCAAGGATCTTTTCCAAGATAGACCTCGTCCGGGGATACCATTAAATCCCGGTACATCCGGACGACATCCCCAAAACAGCACTTATCACCCCGTTCGGACTTTTCGAATTCCTCCGAATGCCATTTGGTCTAAAGAATGCCGCACAGACTTTCCAGCGGCTAATGGACGCGGTGGGACGCGACCTGGACTTTGCATTCATCTATTTGGACGACATCCTCATAGCCAGCAGTAGTCACCAAGAGCATCTGTCCCACCTCCGCCAGCTCTACACCTGCCTGAGTGAACTTGGCCGTACAATCAACCCAGCCAAATGCCAGTTCGGACTCGACACCATCGACTTCCTGGGCCACAGGATTACTAAAGACGGGGCAACCCCGCTGCCCGCCAAGGTAGAAACGGTCCGCCACTTTCCCTGACCCAACACAAAGGCCTGCAGGAATTCGTGGGTATGGTGAATTTCTACCACCGTTTCCTCCCCTCAACAGCCCAAATCATGCGCCCCCTGTTCACCCTGATGTCGGGTAAGGGCAAGGACATTACCTGGGATGAAGAGGCCACAACCGCTTTCGTTAAAACCAAAGAAGCCTTGGCAAACGCCGCGATGCTAGTGCACCCCAGAACGGACGTTCCTACTGCCCTCACGGTGGACGCATCCAACACAGCAGTCTCTGGAGTGCTGGAACAACTCATCGAGGGTCGCTGGCAACCCCTGGAGTTCTTCAGCAAACACCTACGACCACCCGAACTCAAATACAGTTCTTTCGACCGGGAGCTATTGGCACTATACCTGACAATCCGGCATTTCAGTTACTTCTTAGAAGGTAGGCCCTTCACCGCGTTCACGGACCACAAACCGCTTACCTTTGCGTTCACGAAGGTGTCCGACCCCCGGTCGTTCCGCCAGCAGCGATATCTGTCCTACATCTCCGAGTACACGACGGACATCTGGCATGTCTCGGGAAAGGACAACGTCATGGCGGACGCATTTTCCAGACCGAGCATACAGGCCCTGTCCCAGGGGGTGGACTATGCAGCGCTGGCGAAGGCACAGCCGGCAGACGATGAGATCCCTAGTTACAGAACTGCGGTCTCCGGTTTGCAGCTGCAAGACCTCGCCGTAGGCCCAGGTGAGAGGACCCTACTGTGTGACGTAGCTACCGGCCAACCCCGCCCCGTCGTCCCAGCAGCCTGGCGCCGGCGGGTTTTCAAATCCATTCACAACTTAGCGCACCCCTCCATCAGGACAACCATCCAGCTGGTCGCCAACTGGTTCGTGTGGCATGGACTGCGTAAACAGGTTAGTGAATGGGCCAAAACGTGCATGCAGTGCCAAACGGCCAAGGTGCACCGGCACGCCAAGGCTCAGCTGCAGCAGTTCAAACCCACCAGCCGGAGGTTCGACCACATTCATATGGATATCGTGGGGCCTCTGCCAGTGTCACGAGGAGTGTGGTACCTCCTAACTATGATAGACTGGTTCACCAGATGGCCAGAGGCAGTCCTGCTCATCGACACCACCTCCGAATCCTGCGCCCGAGCACTGATCGCAACCTGGGTAGCCCGCTTTGGGGTACCGGCCCACATTACCTCCGACAGGGGCACCCAGTTCACCTCCAGCCTGTGGTCGGCTATGGCCAGCCTTTTAGGAACACAGCTACACCACACAACTGCCTACCACCCACAGTCGAATGGACTAGTGGAGCGTTTCCACCATCACCTGAAATCGGCTCTCATGGCCCGCCTGGAAGGGCCTGACTGGGTGGACGAACTTCCCTGGGTCCTGCTCGGAATCCGCACGGCACCCAAGGAGGATCTGCACACCTCGTCGGCCGAGTTGGTGTACGGCGCACCCCTGGTCGTCCCAGGAGAGTTCATACTGGCCCCAAGGGGGCAAGAGGAGGAACCCACATCAGTCCTGGACAGACTACGTGAGAGGCTCGGTAACCTGGTCCCCATACCCACTTCACAGCACGGACAGAGCCCGACCTACGTACCCAAAGACCTGCAGAACTGTAAGTTTCTTTTTGTACGACGGGGCAGACACTGGGCACCGCTACAGCGGCCCTACGAGGGGCTGTTTAAGGTGATCAGGAACAACGGGTCCACATTCGTGCTGGACATTGGGGGGAGAGAGGAGGTTTTCACGGTGGACGGACACAAACCAGCCCATGTGGATTTGGCGCAGCAGGTCCGGGCACAGGCACCGTGGCGCAGGGGCAGACCTCCCAAACAGAGGCCGATCCAGACTGTGGACATTGGGGGATGTATCGCCGATTCGGTCGGGGGGGGTGGTAATGTGCCAACCCACTTTCTAGCACACACAAACCGGTGCGCACTGGCAGAGAGGCCGGCCCCAAAAAGGGCGACAGGCCATCTTCACCAGCAGGGGGAAAATCCCGCGCGTGGAAAGGGTCTGTGATTATGCATTCCCCACAGCAGTCCCACCCAGGGAGGGCAGGAATGGGAAGTCTTTAAAGCAGGCCGCGAAGTTTGAATAAATCCTTTTTATCACAACTCTAACTCACCGACTACGTGTGGTTATTTTAGCGCTGTGTGTAGCACACCGCTACAAATCCATGATAAATTCTTAACAAGACAGATGAATTAATGGTACAAGCTGAGATGAATAGGTTTACAGCAAATATCATTTATATAAACACAGCAAAGTGGCTCCACGGTAACAAAGTTGGGAATTAAGTACTTCAGGGTATTTTATGAGAATGTACGAAATAAAATATTAAGAGATAATGTGACACATATAACAAAGGATGATATAAGATCAGTTGAGAAGATATCTTGGATCAGAAGATTAGGAAGGAAAAACAGTGTGATAAGAGGTAAACAGAAACAAGGATCCTTAAGTGTGGAGAGGTTTAGCTCATGGTCCTGAAATACAACAACTGTGCTCTTACAGGGTATTAACATAGAGAGAGAACATTTATTCAAAGGCAATACTAATGGGTGCCTTTAATCCTCACTTAGACAGCCAAGTCAGGAAAAGCAGTTGGACAATGAGTTCATAGGTCAGATCCAATAGAGATTTCAAAGGAAATCTATGAGAGAAAAGACTGGGAAATGAGGTATTAGATTCAGATTATACAGGGAAGCAGTTAATCAATAGTTAATACTGTAGGATTATCATTTGATCAAAGCTTTACAGAGTTTGAGAATTACATACAATATGAGACACATTTTAAACAATCCATTCATCTGGTTGTCCAATCTTCATTGGGAAACCACATAAAATGTTTGGAATGCTGAGAAGAGATCACAAATACACAAAAAAATTTCAATATTCTCAGTGAATCGACATTCTGCTGAAGAATACAGACTCCTGGAGGCACAAATCTATCCATAGGTAATCAAGAGGGTAATGTTACTATTACTGTGAAGAAGAGTTCTAAAATGTGGCAATATCAGGATAGTTTCTGAAACCAGCAAAGTACATCACAAAAATAAAGAGAGAACAAACAGAATGGGAGTAATTCAAAGAAATGTAAACACATATTCTAGGAGCTGCCTCAAATTTATAATAAGAAAGATTCTAGTGAAAGCAAATATTATTGTCTGATGCAGGTTACAGCTTGAGACAGTTCTTGAAGGCGTTGTTTAGTGCAAACCTCCTAACGTTGTAAGCCAATCATGGTAACATTAACTTAGAAACTGATGAGGATCCTGAAGTTGATGTCCACACTTAAGGACAAATCATTACGTGTCACTTTGTGAATCATTATGTGGTGCACACGTTTCTCTTCTGATTATGAATTTGTCATTACAAACAGCAGGCAGACCCATGGTTAACAATGTAGATACCATTGAAGTCCAAGGGATGGTTTGTATAGATCAGGAGTGAAAGAGGGCAGGTGGTTGAAGGGAAAGTTATGATTGTTCAGATTTGCATATTTCTGGACTACTGGCAAGGGTTGAAAGGCAACAGCATATATAGTCTGCTATTCCAGAAGGAGAGAGAGTGAGAGAGACAAAAATAGGGAAAAATAGGAAGATCGATTAACTTAATGCAAGTAATTGAAAAAATTTTGGAACATGTTAAGGAACAGTTAACAAGACACAAAATATGATTTAATTAGGCAGAGTAAATCTGGTTTATCAAAGGGAACTGCATTAGCTGATTAAGTGGGTCCTCATTTTCAAAAGGCATTCAATAAAGTATCATAATGAGAAGTTGTAAACAAAATACACTCAGTGGCCACTTTATTAGGTACGCCTGTATATCTGCTCATGCATACAATTATCTAATCAGCTAATCATGTGGTTCCAATTCAATGTCTAAAAGCACATATCCAAGTGGTTCAGTTATTGTGCAGACCAAACATCAGAATGGGGAAGAAATGTAATCTAAGTGACTTTATCCCCAGAATGAGTGTTGGTGCCAGACAAGAAAATGATGTTCTCCTGGGACTTTCATGCACAACAAAGGGGCTCAAACATGTAAAGCAGAAGATTGTGATGTCAGACAGTGAACTGCTGGTCTCCGCTCTTATTGTTGCAGGAGTGACCCCTCTCTCCCTCGCTAGTGAGAAAGATCCTGTCTGAGATACCGAAGTGCTGGGATATGGACTGTAGTTTTTGATGGCCTCTAGATCAAGGTTTCTTTGGGGGGTTTTGCTATTGCTTGCCTAGTTGGAGGGAGGAGGTCGGTGCTTTTGCTGGTGCAGGTGGGTTGAGGAGAGGGGGAGAGTCGATGCTTCTGGTGCTACTTGTGCAGAGGAGGGGGAGTGGGCTTTGGGGTTCTGATGTTTCTGTCACATTATTTGGAGTTATTTTTGTTTCGTGGATGTCTGCGAAGAGTATGATTTTCAGGTTGTATACTGCATACATTCTCTCATACTAAATTGAACCAGTTGAACAATCTCTGGAGCAGGGGTTCCCAAGCTGGGGCCCACAGGCCCCTTGGTTAATGGTAGGGGCCCATGGCATATAAAAGATTGAGAACATCTGCTCTAGAGTTTACAGGGAATGGTGCAAAAAAACAAAAAAAAAAGGTTCTGTGGGAGCAAATGTTTATGAGAGGGATCTGATGGGAATCGCCAGACTGGTTCAATCTGACTAGAAAGCAACAGTAACTTAAACAATGACACATTACAACTATGGAGTGCAGAAGAGCATCTCTAAATTCATAACATGTCGAACCTTGAAATGCTTGTTCCAGGACATCAGAGATGCCCTCCTTCTTCAAAGAACGAGGTTTCCCTCCCTCCACTATTGATGCTGCCCTCACCCGCATCTCCTCCATTTCTCCCCATCTTCTGCTATTCCAGAGAGAGATAAAAATAGGGAAAATAGGAAGATCAATTAGCTTAATGCAAGTTATTGAGAAAATAATTCTGTGCTCACCCCATCTTCTCGCTGCCTTAACAGTGATAGATTATTGCCTGATCCCATTTGTTTGTGGGATGTCCTGGTGTACAAAGTAATGATGTTGAAGAACTGGAAAAGGAAAAGAATGGATGTAAATGGTATGAAAAATAAAAGGTGTCTTGAATTCGTTCATTCATTATGTACTGTGTCGCATGACGTGGGCGTTCATGTTCTTTCCATGATCATAATTGTAATTGGCAAATTTTTTCGACAGAAGTGGCTTGTCAATACCTTCTCCTGGACAGCGTCTTTACAAGGCGGGTGACCTCAGCCATTATCAACACTCTTTAGAGACTGTCTCCATGTGTTAGTGTTCACATGACCACGACTTGTGATATGCGCCAACTGCTCACAGGACCATCGACCACCTGCTCCCATGGGTTCAAGTGACCCTGATCAGGGGCTAGCAGGTACTACACCTTGCCCAGGGCTGACTTGCAGGCTAGCGGAAGGAAGGAGTGCCTTACACCTCCGCACGTATCTCCACACTGCCAATTACATGAACGGATAGATGAGTTTATCTAAGAAATTGGCTAGAATACATCCCTCATCCAAATGAAAGAAGAAACTCAAAGCAATTAATGTTCAAAAATAAGGGATCTTTAGCCTGAATATGAAAAAAATGTACGTAAATGAAGGGGTATGGTAAAGAAGTCCACAGATCTCACTCAGAGTCTGGTATTCACCCTATGAAAGGATGTTGGAGAGAGTAGCATTACATTTCAGCAGCGCTTGGTTATGTATTTGAAGAGCCATAATCATCAGAGTTATAAAGCCATTGCTGCAAGAGAGAGAGAATCATGAAGTCATAGATTTGACAACACAGAAATGGCCAGCACGTGATGCCAACCTTTTTGTCCATCTACAGTAATCGCATTTTACTGCATTATGTCCATGTCCATGAATGCCTCTTCAGCATAGAAATTGTATGGGATTCTATCACCTCCTCTGGTAGCAAGTTTCAGGTACCAACCACTCTCTGTGCAAAATAATAAACATTCTCTCAGTGAGACTTGATGTAGATCAGGAGACCACTTCGCTGAACACCTATGCTCCATTCGCCAGAAAAATCGGGATCTCCTGGTGGCCTCCTATTTCAGTTCTACTTCCCATTCCCATTCCGACATGTCAATCCATAGCCTCCTCTACTGCTGCAATGGGACCACACTCAAGTTGGAGGTGCAGCGCCTTATATTCCATCTGGGTAGCTCCAATTTGATGGCATGAACATTGATTACTTGAGCTTCCGGTAATTGCCCTTCCCCCTTTACTATTCCCCCATTCCCGTTTCCTTCTCTCACCTTATCTCCTTACCCGCCCATCCCCTCCCTCTGGTGCTCCTCACCCTTCCCTTTCTTCCATGACCTTCTACCTCCTCCTATCAGATTCTCTCTTCTCCAGCCCTTTATCCCTTTCACCAATCAACTTCCCAATTCTTTGCTTCCCCCTTCCCCCTCTCCTGATTTCACCTATCAGCTACCACCTTGTAATTATTCCTCCTTTCCTCCCACCTTATTGCTCCAACTCATTACCTTTTTTCCCAGGCCTGATGAAGGGTCTCGGCCCAAAACATCGACTATTTATTCATTTCTATAAATGCTGGCTGGCCTGCTGAGTTCCTCCAGCATTTTGTGTGTGTTCCAAGTATTCTCTCAGGTCCTGCCTCTCGGTTTTTTTGCACTACCTTACTTTCTATTTTTCTACTTTTTATTTGTGAGTTATAATTTAAATTTTTATATTTACTAATTTTTACTATTTTTAATATTTAATATTTGTAATCCAGGGAGCGGGAGGTGCAGAATCAAATATCGCTGTGGTGATTGTACTTTCTGGTATCAATTGTTTGGTGACAATAAAGTATAAAGTATAAGTATAAGGTCCCCTTTAAAACTCTTCCCTCTCGCCTTGAACCTATGCCTTCTTGTTTTTGATAGTTTTACTATTAAAAAAAATATTCTGACTCTATACCCTATATATGCCTCTGATATGAGTGTCAGGTCAGCCTCTGATGTTCCAATGAAGTAAAACCAGTCTGACCAATGTTTTCCATGAACTGTTGTCCTGGATTAGATTGAACAAGTCTTTTTAATATGACGGGTCGAATGTCCCCCTTCTGTTACATAAATTTCTTATGATTCATTGATTCAATTAGTTAAAAGACAGAAAATAGAAACAATAAACGGAGCTTTCTCAGATTCACATCCTGTTGCTACCTGGTTTTCATAGAGATAATTGAAAAGCCATCAGCTATTTGCGGTCTATACTAATAACGGGAGAATGGACTGGGTGTAATGTGTTTAAGTTTGCTGATAATTCAAAGATAGGGAGAGCGTATTTGTGAGTGAGAAGCAGAAATAAGTATAGGCAGATTTAGGGAAGAGGCAAAGAATTAACCAGCAGAGAATAACATGGGGAAATGTGACTAAAATTCAGATTGATGGGGGAAGAGAAAAATTGAAATATTCTTCAAAGTGGAAAGAATTTACAAATGACAATTTTATCAACAGGAAATGTTAAATCTGGATTTTCTTTTCCTACTAATGCTGCTTGAGTATTTAGAGTATTTGGTGTTTTTATTTCAAATGTCCAGAATCCGCAGCTTTTTTGCCTTAAATTTAAAATTCCACATTGCATATGAAATCCATTTTAAACTATGATGATTGTATTTTCTGAGTCACATAAAAGATGGATGTGATACCGAGATTATCACACAGATCAGAAACAGGATGAGATACAAATTCACTATAGCAACTACAAGTTAAAACAGAATACAAGAGCACAGAGGCATCATACTAGTTAGGTTACACAAAAGATGCTCCCTAAAAGTCTGAAAGAGAATGGATAATCTGAATAAATCTTGAAATAAACTAGTCATAATGAAGCAGCCGAGGAAAGGCAAAATTCCAAACTCTGGAATAACACAAATTAGAGGGACCTACAAATAGAAGTTAATTCCATGCTGTGTGCCATATCTTTCTGCATTGGAGAAATACTTGATCACGACATGAAAAAAACAACACTGAGAACTGAAAGCCATGCACCAATTGAAAAGTGCCCTCTCAGAGGTACAACAGATCTATTCCAAATCTACACAGAATGCTTTTTTGAAATAGTTATTCATTTTAATGATTTTATATTACCAATGACCTACATTGCAACTAGTCAACCAGGCCTCCAATAAATTTTTTGAATGAGTTGAGCAGAAAGCTTGGAAGGATAACCCAAGCGATGGAGGAAAGATGGATAATAGAGAAAAGTTACTAAATCTGCCAAGTGAACTTCACAAAGAATGCCAAGGATACATCAACACCCCATATACATGACTTACCTCAAGCAACACACACAAAATGCTGGAAGATCTCAGCAGACCAGGCAGCATCTATGGAAAAAAGTACAGTCAATGTTTTGGGCCAAGACCCTTTGGCAGGACTGAAGAAAAAAGATGAAGGGTAAAGTTAAAAAGTGGGGAGAGGGGAGAGAGAAACATAAGATGATAGGTGAAACCGGGAGGGGGAGGGATGAAGTAAGGAGCTGGGAAGTTGATTGGTGAAAGAGATATAGGTCTAGAGAAAGGGGGTATCTAATAGGAAAAGACAGAAGGCGACGGAAGAAGGAAAAGGAGTGAGGAGCACCAGAGGGAGGGGATGTGTGAAGGGAATGGGGAGTGGTGAAGGAGGCGGTGGGGGCATTACTAGAAGTTCCAGAAATCGATGGTCATGCCAACAGGTTGGAGGCTACCTAGACAAAAAATAAGGCGTTGTTTTGCCAACCTGAGTATGGTATTGCAGCAGTAGAGGAGGCCACGGTTTGACATATTGGAATGGGAATGGGAAGTGGAATTAAAATTGGTGGCCACTGGGAGATCCTGCTTTTTCCAAAGGGCATGGAGCACAGGTGCTCAGTGACACATTCTTTCAATCTAGGTCAGGTCTCCCTGATATACAGGAGGCCACACTGGGAGCACTGGACACAGTACATGTCCCCACTAGACTCACAGGTAAAATGTTGCCTCACCCAGAAGGACTATTTAGGGCCCTGAATGGTAGTGAGGGAGGGGGTGTAGCACTCGTTCCACTTGCAAAGATAAGCGCAGGAGGGAGATCAGTTGGGAGGGATGAGTGGACAAGGGAGTTGCTCAGGGAACGATCCCTGCAGAAAGCAGAAATTGAGGTGGGTAGGTGGGAAGCTGAGCTAGGTGGTGGGAGATGGCAGACGTTCCCGAGAATTATGTGCTGGACGTGAAGGCTGCTGGGGTGGTATGTGGGGACAAGAGGAACTCTATCCCTTGTAGGAAGGCAGGAGGTTGGGATAAGAGCAGATGTACGTGAACTGGAAGAGATGTGGTAAAGGGCAGCATTGATGGCGGAAGAAGGGAAGCCCCTTTCTTTGAAAAAGGAGGGGACCTCCTTAGATCTGAAATGAAAAGCCTCATCCTTAGAGCAGATGTGGCAGAGACGGAGGAATTAAGAAAATGGGATGGTGATGTTACAATTAACAGGGTGAGAAGAGGTATAGTCCAGGTAGCTGTGAGAGTCCATGGGTTTATAATAGATATGAGTAGATAAGCTGTCTCCAAATAGAGACAGAAAGATCGAGATAGGGAGGGAGGTGTTTGAAATGGACTAGGTAAATTTGAGGGCAGGGTGGAAGTTTGAGGCAAAGTTGATGAAATTGACGAGTTCCACATGGGTGCAGGAAGCAGCATCAATGAGTCGTCGATGTAGTGTAGGAAAAGTGGACCCATGACTTACCTCAAACTTGTTCCAATTTTGAAAGCCATCAGAGCAGCATAGGGAGAGACAGGATTTGAAACTTAATAAGGAACCTTTACTATAGATTGCATTTATTAAAATACTTGAAAAAAAGCATTTTAAAACATCAATCCCTTGGCCTTGAAGTAAGATAGGATACGTTCTAGCAGAAAGTAAGTGATAGCAAAAGAGGATGCAAAAAAAAATGGACATAGTAGATGACATCCAGATCTAAGAACTGGATAACAAAATCCATGATTGTTATAACGGTGAGGCGATGGAAAACCCAGAAAGCCTGAATGCAAGCTAAATGCTGACAAATGGACCATAAAGGGAAACGTTTCACACACCAGAGTTAAACAAAGCACAGAAAAAGTCAGCTGTCTTTCAGATTAAAGCAGCAAGAGAAAATAAATAGTTGAGAAGCTTTGTGAGACTAACCCAGACCATGAATGCTTTTAATCCTCATGTCAGAACATGCAGCAAACTTGTGAAAAATGATAAAGGAAGATGACAACTACCTGAAGTCACAGTACTGTGAAATAAATTTGACAAGTTTTAGATATCTCCACATGATTAAAAGAAGTAAGACAAAACTAACTGATGCAGAGTAAAAGAAAGCAAATATTACAAACACAAGATAATCTGCAGGTGCTGGAAATTCGATAATCACACATAAAGAACTCAGCAGGCCAGGTAGTGTCTGTGGAAGTGAATAAACTGTTGACATTTTGGGCTGAGACCCTTAATCAGAACTGGATAAAAAAAGACAAGAAGTTGGAGCAATAAGGAGAAAGGAGGGGAAGAAGAACAAGGTGGTAGGTGACAGCTAAAACTGGGAGGGTGGGAAGTGGTGAAGTAAAGAGCTGGGATGTCAATTGGTGAAAGCTATGAAGGGTTGTAGAAGGGGGATATCTGATATGAGATGGTAGAAGACCATGGATTCATTGTCTAGTATCAGATCCAGTAAGGGCTCTCCTCTAGTCACACTCTCTACATAATGTGTCCAGAATCTTTCCCAGACACAACTAACAAATTAAGCCCCATCCACACCTTTCACACTAAGGATAATCAGAATTAGGAAAGTTGAAGTCACTCATGACAACAATCCTGTTATTTCTGTACCTTTCCAAAGTCTGCCTCCTGGTCTGCTCCTCGATGTCTCTGTGCCCTAGCGGGGAGGGGGGTGGATCTGTAGAATACTCCCAATAGAGTGCTTACACCCTTCCTACTTCTGACTTCCACACCCATTGACTCACTCGATAACCCTCCATGATGTCCTCCATTTCTGCAGCTGTGATATTGTCCCTGATTAGTATTGCCACTCTCTTACCTTCCTCCCTGTCTCTTTTCAAACATATAAACCCCAGAACTTCCAACGGCCATTCTTGCCCTTGTGACAGCCAATTCTCTGTAATTGTCAGGAGGTTGCAATTCCATGTAAAAATCCCTTGATGGTATTTGGTTTGTTGACCACAAAGTTCTAAACTCAAATAAAGACTTAAGCTGTGTGGTGCTACACCTACCAATAGAATCAAAAGACTTTTTCAAAGACTACATCCATTGAATTGTCTCTGAAGTCATGGTAAGAACTGCTGAGGTCGCTTTCTCCCTATATACCCTTGCAGAATTTGTCATATCATTCAGATGGGATGTCCCCAGGATTTTTGATGGAAAAATCTGATATTATATCATGTTACCTCTCTTCTAATCCTTCTGAATATAACTATCTAACATTTCCAACTTTTCCTCCTTTTAGATGGCACCTTCTCCACTGATCCCACGCTGCTTAACTCTCTGACACCTAACGATCATGACTACTCATTTCAATATATACACCCATCTCTGCTTCCACTGCTCCATCCTGTCCTAATGGTTGCTCGCACACTTTGATCAATTCACTGCTACCAACTCTCAACCAATCAGTATCTGGTGCAAAGTAGACATAAAACGTGGTCAACCAGGCCACCGTTAAACATATCTGGCTCTGAAATGACATCCATTCTAGCTGGGTTATTGTCCAAACTATTGCTGTTGCTGATAAAGTGAAAGTTCTATAGGCCAATTACTCAGTCATTGCCCATCTGGAAATCTGTACCTTGCAAAGGGAGACATTGCTGCACATTTCTAAGTCGTTATATCGGGATCTGTGACATATCAATACAGCCTTGGGCAAGACTTGCTTTCCGCCAATGGAAGAGAGAGCCCATCTTAAGTATTTCCTTTCATTTTATTCTGCATTAAAGCTATTTTTCAGCACTCAAGCACATTTTCAGAATTTAATGATATTTCCAGCAAAACAGTTATAATCACTTGGTGAAAGGTTAGAATGTGACGACTGTTAATTGCACATTTTATATTTGACCACTTAGCACATTATCAGTGAGGAAATCAGGGAACCATAAATTGACAAAATAATTTGTGTTCATAGGTCATCTCCAGCAGAAGGCAATTCACGGAGTTATATATATAACATTTTACATTTATTGCAACATTAATTTGCATACGTAGTTACATACGTGCTACACATACATTACTGAAATATCCCCAAGCAATCTTTGTTTGATGCCAGTCCTGCTACTTGACGACAGGTTATAAAGCAGATTTACAAGGCATATGACCATTTTTTGGAGAGTAAATAAGAAGCTGTTTCCACTGACTGAGGAATCAGTAATCAAAGGGCATGAATTTAGGGTAATTGGCATATAATCCAGAGGTGAGACTGCGGAAAATATTTTCATATAAATGGTTAATGGCTGTCACAGATATATTGGGCTGAAGAGCAAGGTTTCCTGCTGTATTTCTCTATGATGCTATGAGATGACTTGCTGTAACATGGAAGGTAATGGAAATGGTTTCAAAAATAACTTTCATGAAGGAATAGGATAAATCAAAGAAAGGGGCGAATTTGTAGAACTGTGGAGAGAAGAGGAAAGTGGAGTTAATTCAAAAGCTCTCCCTAAGAGCTGGTATGGGCAACTAAAGACTATTGAGGGCAATGCAGTGATGCCAGGTTTAATAGCAGAAAGAAACCCCACACTGTTTCTCGTGAATACTTGGAGGCTGTTGGATTGATTTCACAAAAGGACCCACTTGTGCTCTCTGGAGCTGAATTCTGAAAGAACCATGATCAAAGCACTTTTATTTTCTCTAATTACTGAGGTGAAAGCTTTGGAGTAAGATGAGTGTATAAGTAGTGATCCTCCTGAGACTCCAGTACAACTCAGGGCAGGACAGCAGGGCCTGAAGGCAATGCCTTTGTTTCAGAGGAGACTAAAGGAGGAGGCAGTGTATTTGGCAAGAAGTTTTTATCTTCCAGTAGCCTTCTGAAAGCAAGCCTTTCTATCTCCTGTAAGGCACCTGGGAACTATGATTTTCATAAGGTAGTGGTCAGTGAAGTCAGTCACCAGTGAAGGAAGTTCCAACCCAGACCTCTCTGCCACTTCTCTCCATCCAGTCCAATACGCTGTGTTGCGTATGGTTAATAAAGTTAATAGTATCGTCAGGAATGCCTACCATCCTGGCCATTTGCTTTTCTCTGTTGAAAGCCCAGACATCCAAACTGAAGAATTGTGTCTTCCCCATTGCTGTCAGACTTCATAATCTCTTTCGTATCTCTTTTCATACTCATCTCCTGATGATGTTGCCATTTTCTTGGATTCTTAAATCTGCTTTTCTCAATCGTTCCTTTATTGTCACTTCAGCATTTCTTTTTGTGTTATTTCAGATTGCACTACAATGCCTTGCGCTCATCATTATATTTATTGTTGCCATGTATACTGTTGACACTGTGAGCTACACCTAAGCAAAGAATTTCATTACACCCTGATGTATATGACAATCAACTAACCTGAACTGGAATCAGCTCTTGTAGCTATGTGTGCCTGGGATCCCAATCTCATCTATGGGGCTACATAGGTCATTGTGGAAATTAACACAAGGATCATAAAACATAAGGTATTTCTTTCTTGAAATACTCAAAAAGAACTTCTGAAAGGGTCCACAGCTGCATACATTTTTAAAAATAATCTTGTCTTGTGATGGATATTCACTGTCCAAGGCCAGTGGGCTTTTCTTTTCTTGCCAAGCAAAGCATTCTAACATAGCCGCTAAAGTTTCTAGAGATCAAAGGGTTATTTTTGAATAAGACAAACTTCCAACCAACATTTTTTTAGCTTCTTGTCATAAGCAAGAACCAGTCTTCAGTTCTTAATGTAAATCACAAGCAATAATCAATCTGAAGTTAAAAGGACAGCTTTACAAACATACACACTATCCATAGAACACAGGATTCTGGTCCACTGCAGATGGGCTAATAGTTAAGGAATTACAGTGTTAGGCAATGTGGTTATTTAATTGGGCTTGTTTCAAACCAGACAATGTGGCTAAATTATTTAGTTCAAGTAGGCTTGCAGACCAGATTGATACTGTCACTTAGCACATCAAATAGCTGATTTGTTAATCGTTAGAAGATTTGTGTAATAGAATCAGCTTACCAGCATTGACTGTAAGAATTAGCTAACTGTGTCTACAGATACTTTTAGACCGTTTGTGTAATGAAGTATCTGGAAAAACACCATATAACTGTGAAATCAACCAAGAAGCAGAAAAAAGAACAGTATAAATGTAGAGAGTAGTTAGGCCTATTAGGAATGGTTAAGAAACAGTAAGAAGAATGACAGAGACATGGGGTGAACTAGAATCCATTCCTCTTTCTTCAACTTCTGAGTTGAAAAATCTATTCATCTGCAACTCATTGGTAGTCTCTTTAGCTGATAGGAACAGTATCTATGTTTTGGAAATCCTTTGTGTTTTAGAAATCATTTATATTTTGAACTTCACAGTCAGCAAGGCCTGCATTTATTGCCAGTACTTGATGACTCTGAACTAAGTGAACTAACTACTCCACTGAAAGGGTTGATTCAACCATAGCCTTTGGGATGAGGATGAATACAGGTTAGAAGAGGGGGCACATAGTACCGTAGTGTATAGCTTGGGAAGTCAAACTTTGAAGTTCAATTCCGGTGCCATCTGTAAGGAGTTTGTACATCCTCCCTATGAATGTGTGGGTTTCCTCTGGGTGCTCCGGTTTCCTTCTATAATCCAAAGATGTACCAATTAGTAGGTTAATTGGTCATTGTAAATTGTCCTGTGATTAGGCTAAAGTCAAATAGGAGGGTTGCTAGGCAATGCAACTCATTGGTCTAGAAGGTCCTGCCCAGTGCTGTTCTCTAAATGAACATAAAATTTTAAAAAATCCTTCCTAAAAGAAACATTAATGAAGTAGATATCTTTTGTTTTAACACAATCTGAACATTCTGTGATCAACTTCATTCTACTTTCCAGATTCATTTATTAACTGAATTTAAAATTCCCAAGTGCCACAGTAAGGTTCACACTCATGTGTCCATACCATTAGTCATAGTTCCTAGATTATTAGCTGTTATGGTAACACCTATACTCTCACCTGCAATCTTTCTATGAAATGAACATTGCCTTTGTCTGCACCACAGGACAAGATGAAGGAAAACAATGCAGTCAGATGTCCACATGCATGGGGATACTGCCAATAACTGAAGCTATTTTCAAAAGCATGAAGTTATCATCGTGCCCCACCAAGTATCTTGCATTAACCATCTCCAATAAGGCAAAGTTTAACTATTTTACTTTGGCATTATCATCATCCAACCTAGATTTGCAACGTATCAGAGATCAAAGTTCCTTGATAACTGATGCTGTCTTGGTCCTTAATAACTCTCATCACAGGGTAAGCCCTCCCCATCATTGGGCATGTTTATAAGGAGCACTGCTGCAAGAAAGCAGCATCCATCACGAAGGACCCCACGTCCAGGTCATGCACTCTTCTTGCTATTACTTGTGATGAGAGTCCTTGATGAAGATGGCTTGGAACCAAATGTTCAAGTATCTGTGGCAAGGGTCGGGGCATGGAATTGATCTTGAGGGTATTGGGGAGCCACAAGCTATAGGCCATAGGATTTACTTTCCTGAGAACCCTGAAGGGTCCAATGAACTTGGGCACCAATTTCCTCGTATCCACTCGGAGAGGCAAATCCTAAGTCAAAAGCCAGACTGTTGCCCAGGTTGCAAAACTGGTCCTTGTCTTCTCTTACAGTTAGCCATTTACTGCAGCCTTCTGGGTAGAAGCTAACAAAATTGTCCTTGTCCGAGTCCATGTCTTCTTGTAGCATCAGACGGGATTTTCAGCTCCAGGAACTCCTACATCCTGCTCAGGGAAGGGTGGTGGAGAATACCTAAAATAGCATTTGAAAGGAGACACCCCATGTGGTGAATGCCTTAAAGTGTTGTGGGCAACTTCTGCCCACATCAAATGGTCACTTCACTCATTCGATCTTTCAGATGCCAGGCATCTATGGGTACATACCATATCTTGGTTCACCTGCTCCATTTGGCCATTTGACTATGGGTGAAACCTAAAGGAAAGACTTGCTGTTGCCCCAATTAGTTTGCAAACTGCCCTCCAAAAACATGATGTGAAGTGCAGACCACCATCTGACGCAATATCCACTGGAAAACCATGGATCCTGAAGACTTGCTGCAGGATGATTTCTGCTATCTGCGCTGCAGATGAAAGTCTATCCAAGGCAATGAATTTGCAGGCCATCGAAGAATAATCCACAATTACCATGATAATGGCCTTCTCCTTGGAAGGAGAAAGACCAGTGACAAAGTCCATGGAGATGTTTCCCCTTTTATTTTCTGGAACAAGCAGAGGCTGAAGGAGACCTTGAGGCTGGATGCAGGACTCCTTGTTCTGGACGCACACCTCACATGCCAGCATTGATGGAATTCCCTTGCCATTCAAGGCCAACAATGTCTTCTCTTAATGAACTTGAAGGTCCCGGCCACCTGTGGGTGAGATGTCAATCTCGGTACTTATTCTCATTGAAGAACCTGATACCGGATGGGACTTGGAATGAACAGCCGATCCGGAGGGGTGTTCTGAGGAATCCTCCCTTGTACTCAAGCCTTATGAGCAAATGTGTTGGTCCCCCCCGCCCCAAAGAATAGGCACGATCACGTTGGCTTGGGGCAAAATGGTGGTAGGCTGCTTTTCATTTTCAGGTTCATTGAACTGATGGGACAAGACACCTGGCATCTAGGTCTTAGATCCCAGTCAATAGGTCAGGATGAAATTAAAATGATTAAAGAATACAGATCACTTGGCCTGCCTGGAATTCAGTCTCTTGACCTCCTGGTATAAGCCAAGTTTTTGTGGTCTGTTCATATGATAAAAGAGTTCTAGGTCCCTTTGAGCCAGTGACGTTATTTCTCCAGAGCCAACTTGGCTGCGAGCAGCTCTCTATTGCCAATGTTGTAATTCATCTCTGCTGAAAATAGTCACCTGGAAAAGAACACACATGGGTGCAGTTTATTGTCTGTTGAGACAACACTGCACCCACTCTGGTGCCCGAGGCATCCACTTCCAAGGTGAAGAGAAGGTCCCAGTTGGGTGCGACCGTAACAATTACCTTTGGGCAGGGATTGTCATATGGGGGGGAGCATTGGTGGTAGACCCAAATGCAAGACACAGACACTGAAGTACTAGGAACAGGACTTGACTAGAGAGCTGGGACAAGAACACAGACTTGGGCTAGGACATTGGCTAGGCAAGCGGGACCAGGACAAGAAACTGGGAACTAGGAGCCTGGGCTTGGACTCCGAGCCAGAGACTGGACAAGGACCCAAAACCTGGGTCTTGACCCGGGCTCAGACCCCGGAACTAGGTGAGGACATGATGTGGCTACAGGACTAGACATGGCTTGGGTTCCTCATGGCTTGGGTACTTCATGGCTTGTGTTCTTCAAGGCAACGACATGACGAGGCTTGGGTTCTTCGAGGCAAGGACATGATGAGGCTAGGGTTCTTCAAGGCGAGGACATGACAAGGCTTGGGTTCAGACTCCGAGCCAGAGACTGGACAAGGACCCAGAACCTGGGTCTTGACTCAGGCTCAGACTCCAGAGCTAGGTGAAGACATGACGTGGTCTTGGGAGACAGGACTAGGCGAGGCTACAGGACAGAATGAGAGACTCCTGGGAAGGATGAGGGAACTCCAGTACAGGATGAGAGAACTCCAGCACAGGACAAAGCACATGGACAGGACGAGATCATGAAGCCTTGACTTGGTACTCAGGAACAGCCGAGCCTTGGGTTTGGGTCGACAGGAACCTCGGAACCTTGGACTGGGATGACAGGAATGCAGAACACAGAGCCTTGATCTTGGGGAGGACAGGAACACAGAGCTTTGGACTTGAGAGACAGGAACACAGGAACATGGAACACAGAGCCGGGACCCATCCTTGGGAGCAGGTCATGGGGCCAGGGCTGTACACAGAATGCTGAACACGAAAAGACGATTCCAAGCACTAGGTAGCGGCAAACGGCCGGACCTACCTAGCGAAGGCGTGGACACAGAGACGGTTCCCAACAGTAGGTAATGGCAAACGGCCGGATCTACCTAGCGAAGGCGTGGACACAGAGACAATTCCAACTCAATGATAGACAGTTCCTTATCTTGACACAGCAAGGCTCCAGTCTTGCTCCGGTGGTTGAACTTGACAAGGTTGCGGGGCCAGGCTTCAGACACAGGTTGCAAGGCAAGGGTCCAGAAGGAAGGGAACAGTCCAGCTTCAGGGTAACAGCAAAGGTGACCTGCCTTACCCAACAGAGGCAAGGACAAGAAGGGACAGATCCAACTGCAGGGTAATGGCAAAGACGGCCTGACTTACCCCACAGAGGTGAGGACAGGATACTGATGAGACAAACCAGCACCAATACTCGAACCCAGGGCCACTTATATTCCCAGCCCCAAGACAAGCATCAGGTGCCTATGATTAAGCCCAACTGAAACAAGGGACAGCCGGAAGACCCAGAGTCTGGAGTCCATGGACCAGACCATGAACCAGAACATGGACTTCACGGACCGGACCATGACAGGGATACAGGAACCTTATGTCCCACCCCACCAGGTTCGGGAACTGTTATTACTGTACAACCATCAGATCACTGAATCAATGTGGATAACTTTAATCACCTCAAATCCAAACTGATTCCATAAACTCAGACTCACTTTCCAGGACTCCACAACTCTCATTCTCAGTATTATTTTTTTTATTTGCACTATTTACCTTCTTTTGCAAATTGGTTTGTTTGTCAGACTTTATCAATGTATAGTTTTTCACAAATTATTTCTTTATTTTCCTATAAATGCCTGCAGGAAAATGAATCCCAAGCTAGTATCTGGTAACATATTTGTAGTCTGATAATAAATTAATTTTTACTTTGAATTTTCTTTGACTTGAACTCTGACATCCCTGCAAATTGACAGCAAGACAATTTGTATAGGTATTCTACTAACTAAAAGGCAGATCAAAACTGTGAAATAAGTTGCATAGATTGTAGATCTTCAACAGAAAGCAATGCCATTGCAAATCTCATCAACCACAATGAATATTCCCCATTTACTCAGACTAGATGAAAAAACAAGATTCCTTTGTCACATCTGGGAAAATCTTTGACCTCTGCCTATCCCAGTTCTTACGTGTTTGCTGAATGACATGTTGAAGGTGTTCAATAGCTCTGTGACATTCATCAGAAGTAGCTATTCTTGACAGGAGGACTTACTGCCAGTGGTGAATTACCTTGAACTGGGGACTGTTCTTACCCATCTTCAAGCAAAATTAAATACTGGAGAATAAAAGGAAGTAAATTTGATTAGAATCAGAATCAGGTTTAGTATCACTGACATATGTCGTGAAATGTGTTGTTTTGCAGCAGCAGTACAGTGCAATAAATAATAAAAACAATAAATGATAAAATGCTAATAATACAAACAATAAATGATAACATACATACATGGTAGATTCCAGTTAATTGGGACAGCTCCTAAAGAATAAAAACTAATAGAGAAAATAGCCAGGATTCCCTTCGTTTATTTGACACAGGATGCCTCAACTGGGACAGGAGACTTGCTGAACAGTTTCTAACTGTGGTTGGTCACATGAACTTATATGGTCATTAGACACTACACCATGCTTAGAGCAAATGGTTTTTAAATAGCATCAGTCGTGTATGCTTGTGTTCAAAGAGCAGTGATCTTTGTCACTGAAAGTTGGCAAGAAACAATTAGTTAGACAATTTGGAATCATTTTGCTCACTACGCTTTCAAGCATCCAGGCTTGGAGATGCTAAAAATAGCCAGCAGTGAAAAAGAAATGAATGCACTACTTCAGCAAATTATAGGCATCTGTTAGTCAAGACCATAGATTTGTGCCTTGGAAGGTTTCCAGGGTGCAGGCCTGAGAAGGTTGTATGGAAGACCAGCAGTTGCCCATGCTGCAAGTCTCCCCTCTCCACGCCACCGATGTTGTCCAAGGGAGGGGCATTAGGACCCATACAGCTTGGCACAGGTGTCGTCGCAGAGAAATGTGTGGTTAAGTGCCTTTCTCAAGGACACAACACGCTGCCTCAGCCAAGGCTTGATCTAGCGAACCTTCAAATCACTAGACAAATACCTTAACCACTTGGCCACGAACCAACAAATTAGGAACTACAATCAATTTGAAGATATTGGTAGTAATCTTGAACGTTATGTTATGAATGTTATATAAGACCACTGTCTTGAATGTTATTTAAGACTATAGCATCTTCAAAATGAAGATTTTGAAGATGCAATAGTCAAAAGCATTGTATGAAGACAGTTCATTATCAGCACCAATTTGGTTCATTTACAGTCAATCAAAAGAAGATATCCAACAATGACAGAGAAACCTGTGTGAAAGAATTTTTAAAGTGGTGAACCGTGCCACTGAGACATTTCAACTTTCTCGACCTCAGAAGCCCAGGTCCAGTGGTATGAGTAGTCATCACGAACTGGGGTTTTTCTTGGTTTCAGAGGATAATCATGACTTCTTCTGTGTCTTAATATGCCCTGCACGCTCTGCAAAACTTTGCAGAATCGCCTTCCTGGCCTTTGGATTTTACTGTTGATCTCATCCGCCCCATCTTCCAGAGCTGGCTTCACATGCTAGGACAGGTATACCCTGATTTCACCAGGTATGAGGTATAACCTCAGATGGTTTAGCCCGTTTATTGACGCAGAGTCCGCAGCGTGGCTGCTGTTGCATGCTGACAGCTACTTGGAGCCACATTTGAGAGCGGAGTGTCTGGTGGGGACCAAAGGTGAATGAGCTGCCCCAGAATTAATTCAACAACCCCCTTCACCGGAGGTGCAAACCCTCCCTGGACACCGAATACACAATCATGTACTCTAGATGAATTGCTCTGTCAATAAATATTAGGAACTAATATGTTTTTTTAGCACAATAGTAGCATTAATTGTGTTCTAATTAGTTCTGTATTTCATTTAAATACATAATTTATCAGTTAAATAGAGTTTGCTTCTTTATACATTTTCAATTTCCGTGAAACTTCTGCTACTTAGGACAGCTACTTAATTGGGCCAAAGTGTACTAGTCCCAATTAACTAGAATCCACTGTAAATATATAAAATAAAATAGGTGGTGCAAAAAGCGAGAAAAACCAGAAAAAAGTAACAACTTGTGAGGTAGTGTAAATGGGTTCAGTGTTCATTCAGGAATCTGATGGCAGGGGCTGATCCTAAAATGTAAAATGTAAAGCATGTGCCTTCAGGCCCCAGTACCTCTTCCTTGAGAGTAGCAATGAGAAGCTGATATGTCCTGGGTGGTGGGGGTCCTTAATGACAGATGCCACCTTTCTGAAGCATTGTGTTTTGAAGATGTCATCAATGCTGGGGAGTCTAGTTCCCGTGATGGAGCAGGCTGAGTTGATAGTAGCAATGAGAAACACAGTGATGGGGGTGAATACCGGACTGCGATGTAACTAATTAGAATGCTCTCCATGGTACACCTGTAAAAATTTGAGAGAGTCTTTCCTGACACACCAAGTTTCCTCGAACTTCGAATGAAATATAGTAACAGTCGTACCTTATTTGTAATTGTGTCAGTATGTTGAGCCCAAGACAGATCTTTAAAGATGTAGACATCCAGGAACTTAAAGCTGCTCACCCTTCCCACTGCTGATCCATTGACGAGGACTGGAGTGTGTTTCCTCGATTTGCCCTCCCTGGAATCCACAATCCATTTCTTGGTCTTACTGACATTAAATGCAAGGCTATTATTGCGACATCACTCCATAAGACCATAAGACATAAGAACAGGATTAGGCCATTTGACTCATCAAGTCCTCTCCATCATTCTATCATGGCTGAATCCTTTTTTCACCTACTCGGCCCCACTCCCTGACCATCTCCCCATAACCTTTGATGGCATCGCCAGTCAGGAACCTATCAGTCACTGCCTTAAATACACCCAAAGAACTGACCTCCACAGCTGCCTACGGTAACAATTCCACAGATGATTTCAATGATTTTAGTTAATTCTCCTTACCATTTGTGTTAAAGTTATCTACTTGCAGTATTCACATATTTTTTCTCTCTCCACGGTGTAATATACTGGGCATTTCCAACAATTGCTTTTAATTTTGATCAGCAGTATTTCTTTATCTCTATCTGTCCTCATTAATCTATGAACTAGATGATTCCATAAGGTTTATAACCATGGCCTCATACTATCTGAGACTAGCCATCCCTCCTCCATATCCTCCCCAATTCTCTTTGCAACTTCCAACAAACTTGTGTTTATTCTCATTTTCCCAGTACTGATGAAAAGTTGGTGACCTGAAAATCAGCTGTGTTGCTTTTGCCACAACCATTGTCTGATATACACACTATTCCAGCATTATCTGTTTTTATTTCAATTTTGTACTTTTAATTTACAAGAAGACAAAGAAAGGTTAAGTAGCTAAGTGAGTGGAATGAAATGTAAGAAAAGGTGTAATTGCCCCTTTTGACAGGGACAAATAAAGAAGTAGCAAGTGATCTAGATGGTGATAGATTGCAGAGCTCTGAGGAATCTGCTGCCCTGTTGTATTGTTTGCCAAACACAACTGTCAAAGTTCAGCATTTAATTAGAAAAATCATCATGTTATTATTAAATACATTAGTAGAGCGATAATACATTAATACTCTGTACCATTAATGAGCCCACTTCTTCGGTACTGGGTACAGTACTGGTCTCTTTATTTAAGGAAGGACACTGGTTCATTGAAGGCAGATAGTCTAATACTTGGAATGGGCTATTTGTCTCATAAGGAAAGGTTGGACAAGCTGGGCATCAAAATTAAATTGTTAGAGGTACTCAGTAGGCTGAACACATCTGTGGAAACTGAGGGGTGTTCAATGTTTCAGTTTAAGACCATGCATCATGACTGAGAATATAGATCAGAGATTATTCATAATAGAGTCATCAAAAGGAGGAATGAGGCAGGGCTAGCAGGTGATATGTAGAATGAGGTGAGAATAGGAATAATTGACAGATGGAGGCAGATGGGAGGCAAGAGGTGATGAGCTGAAAAACAGCAAGTGGATGATATATAAGGAGGAGGCAACATCTATCATCCAGCCTATACCCTCTTCTCATTGCTTCCATCCAGGAGCAGGTACAGGAACAGAGGAACCACACAGGTTCTTCAACTGACCTGCACATCCTCTTACAGTAGCATGATCTTGCTTTCACAATATCTCACTAAGATCTTGCTTTTGCACAGTCTTTTTTCTCACTGTATGGTATGTTTTATGGAACTTCTTTAACCAGAGAGTGGTGAATCTGTGAAATTTGCTGCCACAGGTGACTGAGGAGGCCAAGTCATTGGGTATATTTTAGATTATGAGGACACTCAGTCCTCATTTATTGTCATTTAGAAATGCATGCATTAAAAATGATACAATTTTCCTCCAGAATGATATCACAAAAAAAGGGCAAACCAAGACTAAAACTGACAAAACCACATAATTATAACATATAGTTACAACAATGCAAAACAATACCATAATTTGATAAAGAGCAGACCATAGGCACAGTAAAAAGTAGTCTCAAAGTCCCGATGGACTCATTATCTAATGCAGGCGGCAGAAGGGAGAAACTCTCCCTGCCATGAACCTCCAAGCGCCGACAACTTGCCGATGCAGCACCATTGGAAGCACCTGACAGCAGCTGACTCTGAGTCCATCCGAAAACTTCGAGCCTCCGCCCAGCCCCTCCGACACAGCCTCTCCGAGCACCATCCTCTGCCGAGCACTTTGACCCCGTCCCGGCCGCCGAGCAACAAGCAAAGCTGAGGACTTGGGGCCTTCCTCTCTGGAGATTCTGGACCACGCAGTAGCAGCAGCAGCGAAGCAGGCATTTCAGAAGTTTCTCCAGATGTTCCTCCGTGCTCTCACAACCATCTCCATCAAATCAGGATTGTGCACGGCATCCTACTTGACAAATAACAGACATCACCACCGGAGTGGCCACTGCGAGCTGTGTCGCGCTGCCATCTTTTCCTCTATTTAAGGCAGACATTGATAGAATCTTGTTTAGTCACGGAATGAAGGGATACAGGGGAAGGCAGGAGATTGGGGCTGCGAGAGTAAATGGATCAGCCATGGTGAAATGGCAGAGCAGACTCGATGGGCCAAATGGCCTTGGTCTTATGTATAGTTTTTGTTCTGTGTGTTGTCTGAATCTACACGCCTGTAATATAGCTATACGTTTTTTTATTATACTGGACCTCACTGTCCTTGTGCACATGAAAATAAACTCAACCTGAAGCAAGGGAAGATACAACTTGGGTGATAGAAGGTATAACCTAGTGAGGAGGAGATGATGGCGGCATGACACAGTGCGTGCAGCTCTCCGGTGAAATGATACCATATTTGTAAGTAGGATGCCGTGCACAATCCTGATTTGATGGAGACAGACGTGAGAAGCACAGAGGAACATCTGGAGAAACTTCTGAAATGCTCAGTTCGCTGCCGCTGCTACTGTGCGATCGAGAATCTCTGGAGGGACGGCCCCAAAATCCTCGGCTTTGCCTGCTGCTGGCAGCCGGGGCTGGGGTCGAAGCACTCGGCAGAGATGGTGCTAGGTGCTCGGTGTTGGAGGGCTGGTCGGAGGCTCGAAGTTTTCAGACAACTCAGAGTCGGACTGTGGTCGGGCATGGCAGGGAGAGTTTTTTTCCTTCTCCCGTCTGCGTGAGATGTTGGACTTTTGAAAGACTTTGAACTTTTTTTTACCGTGCCCATGGCCTGTTCCTCATCAGGTTATGGTATCGCTTGCACTGTTGTAACTATATGTTACAATTATGTGTTTTTCGTCAGTTTTTCAGTCTTGGTCTGTCCTGTGTTTCTGTGATATCAGACTGGAGGAATATTGTATCATTTCTTAATGCATGCATTACTAAATGACAATAAAAGAGGACTGCATGTCTTCATAATCTTCAAAAAAAAACAACGAATGAGATTAGAGAAAAGTAAATGGTTCCAAATTATCAATCAAGCTCAATTACTAGTTCTCAATGTTTCTCATTGCATAAATTAGATCTTTTCTAACAGGGAAACACAGGACACATTCTTAGAGTTGGGTCAGGAATGGGACCTCTCCCCAGAACTGATGGACAAACTGGAGGCATTTACATGTCTCCTGTATGCCCCAAGAGCATCGACCACCGAGGTCAATGAGCTCAGGTATCACCTTTTCTGTGCCAAAAAAGGGGAAATCTAAAGTCATCAGCTCCCACCATGCAAGGATTGCTTAACAAGACATGCACAGCGAGCCAACTACCAGGCTGGTATATGGAGAAGATATTTGCAGAAGGACCCACAAATGCCAAGCCCTGTTGGCAGAGGATTGAAGATGGAGAGATAAGAGGAAGCTGAACAGTTTGTGGTGCACTGGATGGAAGGCCAGCCAGCACTTGATGCCATCCTGGATCTACTGGCCTGTAACTAATAAGACTGCTGAACGGATCCTGACCCGGATCTAGGCCGTACCCTCCAAATATCTGGACCTGCCTCTTGGTTTTCTTGCACTACCTTACTTTCCATTTTTCTATTTTCTATTTATGATTTATAATTTAAATTTTTAATATTTACTAATTTTTACTATTTTTAATATTTAATATTTGTAATCCAGGGAGTGGGAAGCGCAGAATCAAATATCACTGTGATGATTGTACATTCTAATATCAATTGTTTGGCAACAATAAAGTATAAAGTATAACTGTCCAAAAAAATGTTCTCTCCCAAGATGTATGTGTGTTGCAAATGGCCTCAGGTGTACTGACATGTGTAGACTGGCAGACTGTGAGAACCAGGCATCCACCTCAGAGAGTGTGGAAAGTTCGGATGAAGATGTGGAAGATGTGGAAGACTTGGAAAATTATTATGATTATGAAAATATGGAAAACAAAGTATGTAAAGCAGTCTTTGATTAAATATATTCATTTTACAACCAAATGGGGCCTAGGGTTATGGCTGTGTGGAACCCCACATTTGAATTATTGTACTGTAATTCTATATGCTATGACAAAAGCTTAAGATTGTTTTGATTTGATACAACAATATGGAAAACATCATGACATTGCTAAAACTCCAGAAATCTCTCCAAATGAGGTCTTTTAACTTTTGTGGGGTGGGGTAACATTTTCTGGAATATATACAAAAAGAGATTACTTATTTGAAGTAATAAAGCTACCACTGGTACAATGCTATCACTTATTTTCTAACTCTAGAGATGTGTACCTTGCCAAAAATCACTATGAGCATTATTCCCCTCAGGTGATATCGACCAACCCTACTGGCTCACGGACTAATTATATCATCTACTTTTACAGGTACTGCTTTAATTACCTTTCAAGACTGAGGACATTTAGCTTCTCTAACCTACTTTCTAATACAGTTGCCTGATGCTGGGAATTAGGTTTATTCCTCTTCACTGCATTGCCTTCAAGATCTGAGTGCTTCTCTTGTGTTTTCCTGGCCAACAACTGAAAAAGTGCAATTTATTAGCTACATTGTACAGTTCAGATGTAAGTTGAAATATGCTATCTCAGTACTTGCAAGCTGAGTCAGAATGATGATCTGGCTGTTTTCCTTCCCTGAAGGATTTTGCAAACAAATTACCACGTGGACAGTTCTACTTCAAATATTTATTTCATCTTCAAAAACGGAAATGAAATGTCACTCCCTTAGAATAATTTATCTTGAGTATATTACAAGTATAATCTAGGTTTTACAAAGCTGCTGAAAAATTCAGTAGCATTCTTTCCACCCTCTATTTGTTCAATTTCTAAAGATAGTAAAGTATTTTTCGGCATGGTAAAATTGTTTCCCTGGAAAGGCAAGTTGCTGAATGTCAGAAAGCACAATGAGCGCAAGTCACAGAGCCAGAACGTCATGACTCTATTTATAGTCCACCCTGAAGGAAAGGAGGAAGGCAAACCTTTATATTATTTCTGAAGATGGTGCAGAAATGAATCTGCAGCTATCAGACAGGGTTAGATTATAACATCCATTACACACAGCCAAATTTTGCAGGGTCAGTTAATAATCACTTTTGTAAAAATGATTTCTTCATCCATGTGCAGAGAAGGGTCACTGAGCATAATGCATAATTACTTTTTGGCTTACTCATTTGGTTTTCATCTGTAGTTAAGACATAAAAGGTTTCATGATAGGGATTTATTTCAGAAGTGAGCATAGACTGTAACTTTGTTTCCGCACTGTGAACATAAAGAACAATTGATCTGAACGAAGTATAGATTTGAATTTTAAGAATATTTTTTGAACAACACAGAAAAATATGTACTCTACCTGCCTAGTTAGTGAAATAAGGAAAAGTGAATTACCTATTCAACCAATGTTTACTGTTAGTCACACACACAAAATGCTGGAGGAACTGAGCAGGCCAGGCAGCATCTAAGGAAAAGAGTGGACAGTCAACGTCTTGGGCTGAGACTCTTCAACTGGACTGATTTCCAGCATCTGCAGATTCCTTCTTATTTGTGATTTTACTATTGACCTTCAGGTTTACTATTTAATCATATTGACTCCATTTGAAGTTCACCAAGCTGCCATTTTAGATGGATACCCTTCTTTTTAAAAATGTTCTCCTGCAAATGGCTGTGTATTCAGCCTCTAACACAATCTTTCTTTCAGGATTTCACTCAAGTGCACAGGAAACAATAAAGGTAGCAGTATTCTTACAGAAGAGCCAATTATTTTCCACTTAAATTGGCTGAGTGGGCTTGGATGACATTTGTAATGTGAATGACTAGCATTAATTAAAGGTCCCTTATTATCTGAACTGTGTCTTTCAAGGCAGATCACAAGCACTATCTTTAAATCAAAGGTGTTTTGAGATATTCTTGAAGATTAGGAACATTATCCTCGAAACTGAACACATTATGAATACAGAGTAATGCAGAGATTACTGGAGTGGAATGCTATGGGATGTGTTTGCTGTATAACAGTGTGAATGATTCTGGAAGTGAGTTGACCATGCAAAATTCTTAACTTGATGGCAGTACTTCCCCCTGTGAACATTGCATTATCCTGTACAAATTAAACAAAGTGGAATTTGTTAGACCGTGGTCATTAGATCGGTCTGAATGAGTTATTTAATTTACAGCTCCTGGAGCCTAACCATTATCTGGGCTCCATTAATCTGGTATCTAAATTAGCAGGACATCTGCTAGACACTTCATTCTATGACTCAAACATCTCTTCTAAACTAACATTCAATTGCAGCATCAAGGGAGTGCTACAACATTGGAGATCCCATCCAAGAAAAGAACATTAAAACCTGTTTGCTAAGTATTTAAAGTTCTCTACCATGAGCTATAACCTCTTCCTCAGCTATCTGCTTCAACTTCAAAAATAATTGGCTCATCATCAGACCAGTGTATCTGATTAAGCATTAAGAAGACATCCATAATTACCATCTATTGTTTTCCCTTGGGTAATGAATCAATTCTTCTCCACATTGAGCTACAAAAGGAAGAAGCACTGAGGGGGAAGTGTGAGGTGTTGACTTCAAACGATCGAATGTAAAGGGACAGGTAATGTTGATGCACAGAAGGATCTTGAGACCCAGTCTGTAGCTTGCCGAGCACAAGCAGACTGCATGTTAAGAAAAGTGTATGGCATTCTTGTTTTTCTTTGTTGAGGCAAGAGTCAGGAAGTTATTCTGTAGCCTTATAAAATCTCTGTTTAGGTCATATCTGTGCAGTTAATTCCCCAGAATAGGAAGAATGTGGAGGCTTTGGGGTGCAGAAGAGGCTTTCAAAAAGGGCAACTGTCATTAGGAAAGGCGGACAAATGAGCGTGCTTTTGTCCGGGGCAGCTGAGGCTGCAGAGGAAATCTGAAGATTTTTATAAAACTATCAGAGGCACAGAAACATCTTTTACCACAGGTCAAAATACCTAATACTCCAAGACATGCATTTAAGGTGAGAGGGAAAAGATGAAAGGAGATGGGCAACTCACGTTTCTTTTTAATCACAGACAGTGGTGGCTTCCTAGAAAGTACTGCCAGGGGTGGTGGTGGAGGCAGATATGACAGAGACTCTTAGACAAGCGCATGAATGTACAGTGAATGGAGGGATATGGACCATGTGCAGGCAGAAGGGATTAGTGTAGTCAGGCATCATTCCCTTCATTAGTTTAGTACAGTCAGTGGGTGTCATCCCGAATCCAGGGTTGGCGGCTATGCACCTCCACCTTCTTCGATCTTGCGACAGCACCGAGTACAGCCTCCCCTCCGGTTTGTTCTCGCTGGCCGCCTTGGCACCGCCCGCTGCCGCCCCTGCCGAACTTGAGCCTGAGGCCGTGTCGGCCTCCAGCCGCGGCCGCTTTTTCGAGCTCGGCCCTCCTTAGGTGGAGGCCTTGGGCAGGTCCAGGTACACGGTGCAGCGCCCAAGTTCATCATATCCCTTCTAACTAGCTGCATAGCATACGATTCGTAGATGCATGGTGAAGCATTAATCTCTTCCACGGAAGATGGCTGTTGGCTCACAAGGAGCACACCTGCCCTTTGTCAGGTCTTGTTTTTTTCAGTCCTGCTGGGTGTCCTCACGCCCTCCTCACCAGACTAATTCCGGTGGGGGAGCCGGCCCAAGTCACCGACCACTCGACCACGGCCCCTGGCCAAGCACCGGGCGCCCGCACTCCCGTTGAATCTCTCCGAACATCTGGTGCCTGACCGAAAACCATGGTCGAGCAGCCGGCGACCAAACCGGGAAGTACAGGACCAAAGGGCCTGTTTCTATGCTATTTTATGTTCTGCACAGAACAATAGCACAGAATGTATTTTGAATTGATAGCATCAAAGTCCATTATTAGGAGTGCTATGTTAGAAAGGTGGTCAAGATATGAAGGGCTCCATTACCAGGACTGATCTGATTCCAGTAATAAGAGAACTGATTCAAGGGAGAAATACAATTTGACCTCATCATCAATCAACATGCCATCAATGGACTCATTCATTAACAGTTCTGGTAGGGCCAGCTGCTGTGCAGTACTTGTGAAGCTAAGCTTCCAATGGAGACATCTTTCCTGCATTCTGTGACCCTGCACTAAATAGATAGGCTCATAGCAGATTCAGCAACTTAGAACTGGGTTTTAGAAGTCCTATGGTCTTTCACCAGAAGCAGAATTGCATCTCACTACATTGTGTAACCTCACTCTAATAACACCATGAAGTGAATGGGCCCATTCTAATTTGATGAAAATTGTCTAAGAGCGTGCATGAAACAATAAAAGTAGAGTTGTCAACTTGTTGAAGCAACAACAAGTCTGAGCAAGCTGTAGAAATCATTGATGGAGTAGCTTAGCAATTTCATACAAAAGGGAAAGCACCTTTAGCTAGAAAAGTCAAGAGGAGGATTCACCTGAGTTCCCTGGTGACGTGCCCAAATTCACAAGAATGAAATTGCAGCCAATTTGATTCACTCTATGATAAAAGTGATGAGAGCAGCAGAAACAGTGAGAGCCATCGGTAGGACCAGACAACATCCCAGCAGTAATGTTGAAGATTTGGGCTCTGGAACTAGCCATATCTCTTATCAAGTTGCTGCAATCCAATACCAAAAACTTGACCATCCACCAGGAGGATAGACAGCCCAGCCATGTGCCATCTTCAAAAACCAAAGCAAACTTCAGACTCCTGTCAGAAATCTGAAGTTTGCTTTTAATCATTCACAGGGACATGAACATTTCCATCAACATTGTTATCAGTTGATAATTATTCACAATTTATCTAGTCACTGATGTTTAATTTATGACCAGTCAAGAACACTGGCTCCAATCCTAGTCCAAACATGGTCAGTGAGCCGAATTTCAGAAGTGATGCAAAGGTGGCTTCTATTTGCATCAGGGAAACATTATTAATTAATCAACTGAAGACAATATGAATTAATGGGTGAACCTTTCAGTGCCTAGAAGCATATATTCAGCAAAATAAGGTGGCTGCGTTTGTTGGAAGCCAACCATCACATCCCCAGCTTAGCACTGGAAAACTTCCTCAGAGCCAATTTCTAAGCCCTATCAGCTGTTTCCTTAACAACCTAACAGCCTTCCTGCACAAATTGTGTGAAGATTAAATGTGATGTGGCAGCTAGAACAGGAAGTGTGAGTAATGATAATCATATACAGAAATTTCATCGGCATTAAGAATTATTGAAATATTGCACATCATTATAACTGCAATTATCTTGATTGTTTTGTGGTGGACAATGAGAAATTTAGTGCAGATACCACATTTTTCATAAGTTCCTCTGACTTTAGGATTGATTATGACAAAGTTGTTAAGCTGTTGAATAATAACCACTGGTTACTGAGATGTTATTGGTGGGAACTGAGAAAATGCTTTCCTTACAGATGCAGCAACAGATTTAGTACATGATGAGAAGGCTCAACAACACATTTCTCCTCAGTGTTTTCTACTTGGATGAAACAGTTCAAAGTAAATTTATTAGCCAGATACATAAATGTCACTATATATTACCTTGAGATTTGTTTTCCTGCAGGTATTCACAGTAGAACAGAAAAAAATGCAATAGAATCAATGAAAAACTGCACAGAAGGACTGACAATCGGCCAATGTGCAAAAGAAGACATACTGTGCAAATTAAGTAGATACATAAATACAGGTACATATATCCACAATATTGAAAATATGAGTTGTAGGGTTCTTGAATGCGTGGTGGAGTCAGTTCAGATTTGAGGTGAGTGAAGTTATCCACGCTGATTCAGGAGGTTGACGGTTGAAGGGTAATAACTGTTCCTAAACCTGGTGGGATGGGACCCAAGGCGTTGTACCTCCTTCTTTCTTGATGGCAACAGTGAGAAAAGAGCATGGCCTGGACAGTGGGGATTCTTGATGATGGGTGCTGCTTTCTTGTGACAGCGCTCCTTGTAGATGTGCTCAATGGTGGAATGGGCCTTTCTGTGATGGACTGGGCTGTATCCACTGCTCTTTATAAGGTTTTCAGTTCTTCGGCACTGATGCTTCAATACAAGACTTTGATACAAGCAGATAGGATAAACTCCACTCTCCATCTATAGTAGTTTGTCAAAGTTTTAGGTGACATGTTGAATCTGCATAAATTTTTAAGAAAGCAGAGGCATTGGCCTGTCTTCTTTATGATGACACTTACTTGTTGGTCCCAGGACAGATCTTCTGATATGATAACACCAAGGAATTGAAATTTCTAGCAACTTCACCAAAAATGGCAGAGGAGTTAATTGCATCACAAACCTCTACTGACAATAACTTCACAAACTCATGACGACAGTACTTTGCAGTTAAAGAACTGGTCAATTAGAAGTTGCAACTTTCCACTCTGAAGTCAGCTGAATCTTTCTGGCTGCATCTTTGAAATATTCCCCTTTTTTTTAAAGGGATCACTGCATGATCTGTTTGGTTAAACTAAACACCTAAGTTAATAATTGGCTGTTTAGATACTATATGCAATCCTCAGTACTGAATGTGAATTGAAATCTTTTGCATGTTGCCTTTCCAGCATTTAATGTGATTTCATGCTCATTAGGAACTCCAGTGATTTGGTGTTTCCTGATTGATACTCTTACCCAGAGGTACGGCCTTCAGTCGTTTCACACATGAGAAATCCAAGTATGTTATTGATGTTAGCAGCTTACTGGAGTGCAATAAAAGCTAAGGCCTGAGAGTATGTTGATTGCTTAACCCACTCAGTGAAAAATGATTTAAGACCCTGGGGAGATTTTTCGCAAAAAATAACCAACCAAATTTGTGAATGTGTAGCTGGAAACAGATAATATAATTATATGTAATTATCTTTTATCATAAATATTTACTTAAGAAATTTATAGCAGCAGATATTCCCTGAAAAACAAGTTAATCAAATTCAAACAAAATGAGTAAAAATTTTCTTCCCTGGCCTTCAGTTAATGTGTTTGTGTGATACTAAATCAATTTGCTATAAGTTTTTGCTTGTAGGGAAATAAAAGAACAATACTGATTGCAAATGCAATAGATTCAGCAGATGCTGGAAACCTAGACCAACACACACAAAATGTTAAAGGATTTTAGTAGGTCAGGCAGCATTTATACAGTGTAATAAACAGTCAAAGTTTTGGGCTGAGACCCTTAATTGTGACTGGAAAGGAAGGAAAGAAAGGGTAAATGCTGAGGATGTTCTACGAGTCTGTGGTGGCCAGTGCTATCATGTTTGTTGTTGTGTGCTGGGGCAGCAGGCTGAGGGTGGCAGACACCAACAGAATCAACAAACTCATTCGTAAGGCCAGTGATGTTGTGGGGATGGAACTGGACTCTCTCACGGTGGTGTCTGAAAAGAGGATGCTGTCTAAGTTGCATGTCATCTTGGTCAATGTCTCCCATCCACTACATAATGTACTGGGTGGGCACAGGAGTACATTCAGCCAGAGACTCATTCCACCAAAATGCAGCACAGAGCGTCATAGGAAGTCATTCCTGCCTGTGGCCATCAAACTTTACAACTCCTCCCTTGGAGGGTCAGACACCCTGAGCCAATAGGCTGGTCCTGGACTTACTTCATAATTTACTGGAATAATTTACATATTGCTATTTAACTATTTATGGTTCTATTACTATTTATTATTTATGGAGCAACTGTAATGAAAACCAATTTCCCCCGGGATCAATAAAGTATGACTATGACTATGACTATGCCAGCATACGAAAGTGGGGGGAGGGGAGTGAGTACAAGCTGCCAGGTGATAAACAAAACCAGGTGAGGAGAAGGTGACTGTGTGTGAGAGGTGATGAAGTAAGAAGCTGGGAGGTGATAGATGGAAGAGTTAAAAAGCTGAAGAAGAAGGAATCTGATAGGTGATGATAGTGGACTGTGGGAGAAAGGGAAGGAGGAGGCACACCAGAGGAAGATGATGGGTAGGCGAGGAGAAAGAAGGGGTAAGTGTGGAGCCAGAATGGGGAATGGAAAAAGAGAGAGGGTGAAGAAGGAGAAATTATTAGAAGTTAGAGAAATCAATTTTCCTGCTAGGAGGATGGAAGCTAACCAGACAGAATATGAGGTGGTATTTCTCCAAACTGAGAGTGTGGTCTCATCATGGCAGTAGAGGAGACATGAACCGACATATCAAAATGGGAATGGGAAGTTGAATTGAAATAGATTGCCACTGGGAAATTTCACCTTTTGTGGCAGATGGAGCAAAGGAGCTTGACAAAGTGGTTCCCTAATCTATGTCAGGTCTCACTGATGTAGGGGATGTCACACCAGGAGTACTGGATATAGAAGATGACCCTAACAAATTCGCAGATGAAGTGTTGTCTCACCTGGAAGATCAATTTGGGGCCCCGAATGGTAATGATGGAGGAGATGTAGCAACATGTTTAGCACTTTCTCACTTGCAGTGATAAGTGCCAGGAAGGAGATCAGCGGGAAGGGATGAGTGTGTTGGTGTAGCAATTGTCCCATTTGCAGGGATAAGTTAGTAGGTTATGTTTCCTGCTCCTTTGCTGAGGTCCTCACAATTTCTACCGCCCTCAAATTTACTTGGACACATTTCACTCCTTTCTTTATCTCTGTCTCCATCTCTGCAGACAGACTATCTTTTATGAACCAACTGACTCTCTCAGCTTTTTTGAGTACACCCAATTCCTATCCTTTAACTTGTTAAAATGTTATTCCCTTTTGTCAGTTCCTCGGTCTCTGCCATATCTGATGAGGCTCTTCATTCCATCTGAGATGTTCTCTTTTTTCAAAGAATGGGGTTTCCCTATCAATACCATTGATAACACTCTCACCCACATCTCCCCATTTCCTGCACATCTGCCCTCACTTCATTATTCTATTTCTGGTTCTTATGTACCACTCCTTGGCTCTCGATATCCAACATATAATTCTCCATAATTTCCATTATCTTCAACAAGATCCTAACACAAAGCAAATCTATCCCTCCTACCCACTCTCCACTTTCCACTCTCTATGTGATTCTCTTGTCGATTCATTATTCCCCATTGATCTCCCTCCTGGCACTTATCCCTGCAAGTGGGACAACTGCTACACCTGCCCCGTTACCTCCTTCCTCTCCACCATTCAGGGCCTCAAACAGTCCTTCCAGGTCGCGTGACACTTCGCCTGCAAGTGTGTCGGGGTCACCTGTTTCCCGTGCTCCTGATGCAGCATCGTCTTCATTGGTGAGACCCAACATAGATTGCGACACTGCTTTGTTGAGCACCCTTGCTCTGTCCGCCACAAAAGGCGGAATTTCCCAGTGGCCACCCATTTTAATTTGCCTTCCCATTTCCATTCTGACATGTCAGTCCATGGCCTCCTTTACTGTCACGATGTAGGCACACTCAGGTTGGAGGAGCCATACCTAACATTCTGTCTGGGTGACCTCTGACTTCCTGTAACCCTACCCCCTCACTCTACTTTTTTTTCATTCCTCATTCTTGCTCTCCATTTACCCCTTCTCTTCACCTGCCTACACTTCCTTCTTGTGACCCTCCTCCTTCCCTTTCTCCCATGGTCCACTGTCCTCACCTATCAGTTTCCTTCTAGTTCAGCCCTTTTATTCTTCCATCAGTCACCTCCCAGCTTCTTACTTCATCCTCCTTCCCCATACACTTTTACCCTCCCCTCACCTGGTTTCACTGAACACCAGCCAGCTTGTATTCACTCTCCTCTTTCCACCTTATCATTTCAGCTTTTTCCCCTTCCTTTCCAGCCCTGACGAAGGGTGTCAGAGTAAAATATTGATGGTTTATTCCTCTCTATAGGAGCCACCTGGCATGCTGAGTTCCTCCAGCATTTTGTGTGTATTGCTCTACAATACTGATTGTGGCAGAAACAATTAGAGACGTGCTGGATGCAATCTTGTTGACCATTACTTCAAAGATTAAAGATGAGCTTCATTTGTTACCTGTGCATTGAGACATCAAAACATCCAGTGAAATGTGTCATTTCTGTCAATACCAACACATCTGAGGGTTTGCTGGAGGAAGCCCACAAGTGTCGCCATGCTTCTGGTGCCAACGTAACATGCCCACAGCTTATTAACCCTAACCAGTATGTCTTTGGAGATGTAAGATACCTGGAACACTCAGAGGCAACCCCCATGGTCATGCGGAGAACCTTCTTTCGGACGGCGGTGGAAATTGTTCGCCCGATCTTCCAATCGCAGGCACTAATGTCAACCTCTACTGTACCATGCCATCCCTACCTGCATTTCATCCATAACTCAACGCTTTGGACGCTGCTCAATTCCAAATTGTTTGCATCAGGGCAGTAATTCAAATCATTTTTCACAATCCAGAGTTTAAATGAATCAGAGCAGTAAATCAAGTGACCATCACAGAAGCAAGTGTTGTCCATAACGAAATGTGTACCCTCTTGATTGTGCTCCTTCAAAATGCAAAATAGACATTCAGATATCTACATAGTTCTGTTTAACACTTCACTGACTGTCATTCATCACTTTGATCTTTCTAATGGAAATTCCGAACACTTGCTGTAAGAGCTACACAAAAAAATATAGCATTCTGTCCTGACGGGGAGATTTACAAGCAACTAATTCAAATGGTAGTTTTTCTTCATGAACATAATGTAATAGCTCAGCGTTTGGGGGCTGAGTCAAATAAATGCTTTTTCTACTTCTTCTATCACTTATGCTGCATATCTGCATCTTGTACAAAATCTAATTTGTTTGCCCACTCGAAGTGAATGCCTATGTTTGTTTGAGATGCAGCATACTGGCTAAGCCAGAATTTATTACCTACTCCTAATTGTCCCAAAATAAAGAATGGCGACACTTCTGCTTGAATTTATATATTCTGTGAGAGAAAGGATCCCCATAATTTTGTGAGAGAGAGAGAGAGTTCCAGGACTTTGAGTCAACCTCAACGAAGACATGGTGATGAATGTCCCAGTCAGCATGATCCGTGACTCAGACTAGAATGTTGAATTAATGGTTCTCATCTACATTTGATAACCTTGTGGAAGAGGCTGTAGATTCTGCTGCAGTGTAACTGATGGAGCTAGCACATGGTGCAGGTGGAAGTGGATATTTATGGTCATGAGTGATGTACTGATCACATGGATAGCTTGGCCATGGATTATGCTGAGATACTTAGAATATTTTTCCAATCTTCTTATCAAAGTTCAAAATAAAATTTATTATCAGAATACATACATTTCATCACATGCGACCTTGAAATTTGTTTTCCTGCAGGCATACTTAGCAAAAGCTATAGAACAGTAACTGTAAACAGGATCAATGAACAATAAACTGTGCAAATACAAATAAAAATAAATAACAATAAATAACAAGCATGAAATAACAAGATAAAGAGTTCCTAAAAGTGTGAGAACGTCAGAAATAGAATGAGTGCAGTTATCCACTTTTGTTCAAGAGCCTGGAGGTTGAAGGGTAGTAACTGTTCTTGAGCCTGGTAGTGTGAGTCCTGAGGCTCTTATATCTTCTTGTTGATGGCAGCACCAAGAAAAGATCAAGTCCTGGGTGGTGAGGATCTTTGATGAAGGATCACACACAAAATGCTGGTGGAACGCAGCAGCCCAGGCAGCATCTATAGGAAGAGGTACAGTGGACGTTTCGGGCCGAGACCCTTTGTCAGGACTACCTCGTGTTTGAAGAAGGATGCTACTTTTTTTACGGCAATGTTTCATATAGTTGTGCTTAATGCTTCAGATGGCTTTTCCCATGATGTATTAGGCCAAATCCATGACCTTTTGCAGGATTCTCCACTCAAAGGGATTGGTTTTCCCATACCAGGTCATAATGCAGACAGTCAATACACTATTCAAGCATGTAAAGATTATTTCATGTTGATCACATGTCTTCTGAATCCACATGTCCTTTGGGCAGTTAAGAGGCAAGCTGCTTGATGTACATCATTTCTGACATGACCTGGTTATGTGTATTGGGGTATTTTTTCTGGATGATTAAAACAACTTCCAAAATCTTAATGGTAGTTGATGATGAGCATAACCTCCATTTCCACGTTACCATCCAGACCTCTCCATGACCCACTAAATACCACAATTTTTTCCTAATCGTGCTAAATGGTTGAAGAGAGATGAACCTTTTCAAACAAATTGCTTTGGATGCTTAGAACACTAATCCTTTTTCAAGTCCACTGTAATATAAAGAAAACATGCTTCCAATCAGAAGTTATGGCTTACTAGGCCAGAAATTATCAACCCTGTTCTCTCAATATTGTGTTGCCAGTTTTGGACAACATGAGGTTGCATTAATAAAAGTTACCACATTCTCAGTGCAGAAGGTGAAACATGCTGCCAATGTTGTAAATAAACTGTCGCCTTTAGCCAAATCAACAATTATCACAGACGTAACATGAAAACATGGAGAGAATTTCAATTAGCTTTTCAGCAATTTATCATGATTATCACCAAGTTTAGTACAATTACCATTTGATCTCGTTTAATCTGTAAAACTACATTTTCAAAAATTAAATCTTATATGTTTAAGCTACAAAATTACCTTGGAGGTTTGAAGCATATTTCATAAAAGTCATACCTAATCAAATATTGGATGGAATAGTTAAAGTGATCCGTCATGTGGTAAAGAATCTTATGAATTTTTTTAATAAAAGCCATACCCAGAGGACCGAGACACACTTATAGATAAAACTGTTTTAATTACATATAAGTCAATAGTCACTGAGACATAGTCAGTAAATGCAAAATCAACATTAAATTTCAGCAACAGTCCTATAATACCAACAAAGCAACAGCTTGCAACTTTTTTGGCGTCTATAATGACGTAAAGCAAAACAAACCCCTTTAAAGGAGTGTTTGTTATTTGCCAGTTTGACACAAAACTGCATGCATTAATATGACAGGCAACTAAAACATGGATACAGGTGACTTTAAAAGGAGAAGAGTGAATTTGAAAGCAGCAATACCCCAAACTCAACATTAATGCAGTTTCTGCAAGGCTTCTCTGTACTGTCACTTACCGTGTTGCACAATATTACATCACCAATTGTTTGTTATTTGCTGATCAGGAGAATATCCTTTACTGAAGATAGTAACTCTCAATGAATGTCAGTGTCTGGTGTAATCAAGAGTCACACATCAATTCAATATATACACACCCTTCTGTGAGTTATATGCTTTAGGTAGAGTTAAAGTAATTCATAAAAAATAAATAAAGGCATCCATTAGTCTTGCGAGACCATGGATCTGTGCCTGGAAAGTCTTCACTCTCCAGGGTGCAGACCTGGGCAAGGTTGTATGGAAGACCAGCAGTTGCCATGCTGAAAGTCTCCCCTCCACGACACTGATGTTGTCCAAGGGGAGGGCATTAGGACCCATACAGCTTGGCACCAGTGTCGTTGTAGAGCACCGTGTGATTAAGTGCCTTGCTCAACGACACAACACGCTACCTCGGCTGGGGCTCAAACTCACGACCTTCAGATCGTTAGTCGAATGCCTTAACCATTTGGCCACATGCCCAATGTAATTCAATGATACATTAAAAGCAAAACCATTGTCATTTTATCCACAGTATGTTCAATTCCCCGTCCAGCTATTCCATTCTTCTTCCAAGATGCTGGTATGAGGTTCAATCAGACTCCTGTTTTCCAGACTGTAGAGAAAGATTCTTGAATGTAGAAAAACAGTTAATGGAGTTTGGAGATAAGTCAGGAAGTAGCACAGCAACCGTTCCTAAGTGATGAAATTAGGGGTGCTCAAAATCCTGCAGTTGGAGGAACAGAGGGACTTTGAAGGATCGTAGGCTGAGAGAAGATTGCAAAGAAAAACACTTAATCATTTTAAAAGGAAACCTGTGAACAACATAAGTTATGGAATCAGTATCAATGTAGTTTGTCCATCGTACTGATTGCATTCTCAAAGCCCCACAAACAAAGGAAAGCCTGGCTCAGCAGAGAAGAAATTAGAGGGTATATAAGCTATTTAGTAGGGAACATTTCCTTGTCTGCTGTGCCTCAAGGAAGCCAAGGTGACAGTTGTGTGCATGAATGCTGTAATCACTCAGATTATGAGCTACCATTAGGGGAGCTTCTTGAAAACTTATCTTCAATAAGAAATGTTACACAGATCAAAAATGAAGTTATAGCTCTAGTTTGGGAGGTTACTCAATCTCAGAATTTGGCTGGTAGGCATTTCAAACTGGTCACAGGTTTAAGCATCTGGTGGAATATTTTGGACTAAAGCTGGCCATCCAGTGATGAGGAAGCACAACTGGAACACTTGGTCCACACTGCTGCATTTTGCATATCAGAACAGAATATGATTCTGCCTGGCTTCTGATGAGGGAATGGCTATTGTAGGATTAGATTAGATTAGATTATGAAGACACGCAGTCCTCTTTTATTGTCATTTAGTAATGCATGCACAAGAAATGATACAATTTGTTCCTCCAGAATGATATCACAGAAACACAAGACAAATCAAGACTAAAAAAACTGACAAAAACCACATAATTATAACATATAGTCACAACAGTGCAAATAATACCATAATTTGATAGAAGAACAGACCATGGGCACGGTAAAAAGTCTCAAAGTCTCTCGAAAGTCCCATCACCTCACGAAGACGGTTGAAAGAAGAAAACCCTTCCTGCCATGAGCTTCCAGCACCGCACACTTGCCGTTGCAGCACCCTGGAAGCACCCGCCCACAGTCCGACTCCAAGTCCGTCTGAAAACTTTGAGCCTCCGACCAGCTCTCCGACACCGAGCACCATCTCTGCCGAGCACTTCGACCGCGGCCCCGGCAACAGGCAATAGGCAAAGCCGAGGATTTGGGGCCTTCCCCTCCAGAGGTTCTCGATCGCACAGTAGCAGTGGCAGCGAAGCAGGCATTTCAGAAGTTTCTCCAGATGTTCCTCTGTGCTTCTCACGGCTGTCTCCATCAAATCAGGATTGTGCACGGCATCCTAGTTCACAAATATGATATCAATTCCTAGCGGCCGCGCGCGCTGCATCACACCATCATCTCCTCCCTCTTTCTATACAGCTCTATAGCTATAGAGCTATATAGCTCTATATAGCTCTAGTTTGGGAGGTTACTCAATCTCAGAATTCTTTGGCTGGTAGGCATTTCAAACTGGTCACAGGTTTAGACAACTTGTGGAATATTTTGGACCAAAGCTGGCCATCCAGTGATGAGGAAGCACAACTAGAACTCTTGGTCTACACTGCTGTATTTTGAATATAAGAACAGAATATGATTCTGCCTGGCTTCTGATGAGGGAATGACGGTTGTAAGACTATTATAGGACTATTGTATTCATTACAAGCAAGGTTTTGTTGATGATTTCCGGTGACAGCTGGAGCCATGTGTACAGATATTCCGTTGAGACAAGTATGTGAAAAGATCATGTGGGTGGCAAAAATAAAAAAAAGGGAGTGAGGAGATCAGAATCTTTTAGGAAGGTGGAAGGAGCACAGAGTGATCATTCCAAACTTATGACAAATATACTTAATGGAACGTCCATGTACAACACTTAGGAATGGTGCGTATGAAGATTCTGGCCAAATAACACCATCGAAACTGCTTCTTTAGTTCATTGAAGATCAAGTATAGTCCATCTCTGTGAGTCACAACTGCCCACAGTTATGATGCAAATGCAAAAACTTACCATTGTATTCCTTGTAAAAGGAGAATTTTGGCTATTTTCAACTGGGATAGCAGTATTTCTCTCACTGTTTCAGAGAAGTTAGAAATTCATTGATGGGGTTGCGTACCACTATGTAGGAGATGATGCAGATTCTGAGGCCTCTTTTGGCATCTGATCATCTCCCTATGGAACTGGTTTCTAACAATTATGTGCTGTTCATTTTATTCCTCTGTTTTCTACTATAGCTCAACATCCATGTACCATCCAGCACCTAATATATATCTGAACAATCTGTGCACAAGTGCGATGATGAAACATTTGTTAGAACAAAGCTGGCAGGAGTGAGGCTCCCTCCCACCTTCATTGACTTGGGTTTCATTCTGATCTCCAGTGGGTGTGTGTGTGTGTGTGTATAATGGTGTAATGTTTACGGTCTCCTGGTAACCACACCGATCTCCCTGGGGGTTCACGTCCACTCCACATCTCAAAGATGTGCTCATTAGATGGTTGGTAAGCTGTTGTAAACTGCTCTTGTACAAGCAAGTGGGAGGAAAATTGTGGGGAGTTAATGGGCACATGTGAGAAAATAGGTGAATGGAATAATGATTGATGAATGAGATTGATGGGATTACACAAATAATCAGAATAAATGATGAGCTAAAGGTCCTCATTCCATGTTGCAAGGAGATATGAAAACGTACGAAGCAGGAAGAGTTCACTATAGTCTCAGTGAGACATTTAGGAGACAAACAGATGATTTATTGAACCAGAGGAGTTTGTTTAGAAAAATGTAGGTTGTGAAAAAAAAACTAGATTTAGTAAGATGGCAAGGAAATAGAGAACTTTTGGGATTATAGTGTGAGTCAAGTGTGGGAAATTATTGGGCAGATTTTTGAACTAACTGTATTGGGTGGGTAGAAGATGTTTAGCAACTTTGGCACAATCCACTTCAATATAAATACATAAGTAAAATATAAGAAAAGTTAGAAAAGATTCAAATTTCTTACATTTTTCTCTTGAAAGGAATGACACACATATATTCTCACTGCAGTTTGGAAAATATCTGAATTTGAGGATTGACATTTGTGTCTTTCTCCCACAGCAGCTGATGCTTACTAACACTATGACACTTCTTTCCTTCACATGTTATTTTGCAGGCAGCTCAAGTAGCATAAAAATTAAGGCACATGTCAGTTTAGATATTTTCAAGGACCACAGGATTGACTACATGAGCAATGGTAAGGTGGTCGTCACTAAAATGAGCTTCATCTTCTTTATCCGGTTATGGTGCAACATCAAAAAGGAAAAGTATATTTATAATGATAATATTGCAGTTATAATTCTGTTTCTTGAGCTCACAGTTCATATTGGATATAATGCTTGGAGGTTCCCATATCCCAGAAGGACAAATCTAAATATGAAACTTAGTGATTTATTGTGTAGTACAGAGGATTGTAGCCACTGACATTTATTGATAGGAAAGAGTGAAATATTTAGTTTTTATGTTTCTGAAGACTTGATGATACAAAACCAAAAAGATGTAAGAATAAATGTGAAGGAATGTTTTACGAAGTGATAAATCAAAAAAGGTGCAAATATTGTGAAGCGTCGTACTGAGGAGAAGATGGTTGAGAGTTTCAAGTTCCTAAGAATAAATAGCATCACTAGCTTATCCTGGTCCAACCATGAAAATGCTGTGGCCAAGAAGTACAGCAGTGCCTTGACTTCCTCAGAAGGCCAAGGAAATTTGCCATATCCCTACTGAACCTTACTAGATTTCACAGATGCTTCATAGAAAGTATCTTAACTGGATGCACTCTACCTTGTTATGGTCTGATGGACATTTACTTCCCACAGCCAGAGGGGCTTTTTGACAAGCTCAACTTTCTCATAAAGCTGTGACCCTTTCAATGTCAAAGAGTTGATTTTGAGTAAGTTAAATTTCCAACCAATATTCCTCGCTCTGCCTCTTGTCTTAAGCAAGTGAACAATAGGGTCCTCATTAATCCATTATTTAATCAGAGAAAATATTGAGGTCATCTTGGGCTTAATCAAACAATGCATTCACCTCACCTGATAAATATAACTGAAAAATATCACATCCACGTGAAGTTACCAAGTAGCAAAATATGAGAGAGCAGTCAGGCTTTTTTAGAATAACAAGAAGAATGACAGAAAGATGGGGATGAAGAGAATCCATTCTTCTGCCTTTGATTTCTACAACAGATGACTAGTTTATCTGAAAATTGTTGGTATGTCTTTTTAGCTTATAGGAATATTCCAATGTTTTGAAATCCCTCTGTATTTTAGAAATCATTTGCAATTTAGAAAATCTTTTAGAAGATTTTTTGTCTTTTATAAGCTTTGCTACCACTGCTGCTGTGTGGTAACTGGAATCTCCGGAGTTGAAGGCCCCAAAATCCTCGGCTTTGCATGTTTCAGCAGCCGGAGAGAGGTCGAAGGCGCTTGACAGAGGATGGCGCTCGGGAGGCTGTATCGGAGAGGCTGCTCGGAAGCTCGGATTTTTCAGATGGATGGACTCAGTGTCAGCTGTGGTCGGCTGCTTCCAAGGTATCAGCAAATTGACGGTGCCTGGAGGTTTATGGCAGGGAGTTTCTCCTTTTTGCCGCCTGCTATCGGGGACTCAGGAGTTGATCGATTCGGGACTTTGAGAACTTTTTTTTTACTGTGCGTATGGTCTGTTCTTTATCAAATTATGGTATTGCTTTGCATTGCTGTAACTATATGTTATAATTATGTGGTTTTGTCAGTGTTAGTCTTTGGTCTCTCTTGTTTTCTGTGATATCACTCTGGAGAAACATTGTATCATTTCTTAATGCATGTATGCATTTCTAATTGACAATAAAAGAGGACTGAGTGTTCTCATAATCTAAGATAATAAGAATGAGAATCAGGTTTAATATCACTGGCATATGTGAAAAAATCCTTTGTGAGTTTTAAATGTTTTTAAGAATTTTATCTATGTAAATTTAAATGTGTATCACTAAACTAAAATGAACATTGTTTAAACTACTTTGTTAACAGGAAAGTATCTCCTCCTTAGTAGGGAAGAGGGACTCAATTCACAACTGCTTGGAATTGACAGATAAGCTTGCCATGGAGGCTAAATGAAGAAGTGATCTAGACTTTGAAGAGCAGGTGGATATAGTATAATCTCCCTTTGGTGTGAGTACCTGCAGATATCTACATTGGACAAGGCTTAAGATCTTCACTTGAGTTTAGAACTTCACAGACAGCAAACCCAATACAATCACAACGGCAGATGCTTTGCCTAAGAACGCAAGAAATTGCCGAGTTCTGAACGCTGCTCAGGCCATCATGGGAACCAGCCTCTCTTCCACCGAGTCAGTCTACATTTCCGCCTGTCTTGGGAAAGAAGACAACATGATCAAAAACCCCACCTATCCTGGTCATTATTTCTTCTCTTCTCCCTCCCCTTCCTCAATGAGACCCACCTGACCGCATCAGACAGGAGATAGAAAAGCTTGAAAATATATACCACTAGGTTCCAGAAGAGCTTCTAAGTCATTGTTAGAAATCTGCTAAATGTATGATAAAGACGAAATCTTGATCTCTATTTCTTTCTTGGCCTTAACCTTATTTGTCTACCTGCACTGGATTTTCTCCATAACACTATATTCTGCATTCTGCCTCTGTACTTCCCTTTGTTCTACCTTGATGTACTTACATTTGGAATGATCTGCATGGATGACATGCAAAACAAAGATCTTCACTGTCCATCAATATATATGACAAGAATTGATCAACTACCAATTCTCTGCAACACACACAAAATCCTGGAGGAACTCAGCAGGCTGGGCAAAGAGTAAATAGTCAACATTTCGGGCCGAGACCCTTCATCAGGACTGGACAAAAAGTTGAGAAGTCAGAGTAAGAATGTGTGAGGAGGGGAGGAAGAAGTACAAAGTGGTGGGTGATAGGTGAAACTGGGAGAGGGAGATGGTGAAGTAAAGAGTTGGAAAGTTAGTGAAAGTGATAAAGGGCTGAAGAAGGGGGATATCTGATAGAAGAGGGTGGAATAAAGGGAAGGAGGAGGAGAACCAGAAGGTGGTGATTGACAGGTAAGAGATGGGAACGGGAATGTAGAATGGTGGGAATGGGGGTAAAATACCGGAAGTTCGAGAAATTGATGCTCATGACATGAGGTTGGAGGCTACCCATACGGAATATAAGGTGTGCCTTGTCGTGACAGTAGAGGACTGACATGACTCTGTTTTATGGTCATAATTGTGTTCTGCTCCTGCTAGAAGGAACAACTGTTTGGTATGCCTGGGCATATCCCATTAAGAAAAATGCAATGTGTTACCAAGGTGGTAAGAATCAGGTTCAGTTGTACGAACACTTACTACCCAAGGTAGGAGCAGAAACAGTCAAATGTGTGTTATCTTAGGGACGATGTCAACAATAAGTTCAATATCATCAATATAATCAATATTATCAATCAGTGTCTGTGTAATAGTGTATTAGCCATGTTGTTACACAGTGTTACAACATGTTGATTGCCAAATGGCAGACTTGATATGAGGGAGAGGCCAAATGCAAATGGCTAGTTCTTTTGTTGATTATTTTGACACACCCTAGAGCTAAACTTGCAACAATCTTATCCTTCACTAAAACATAACCTCATAGGGCTTCACACATGAAACAAGTGTCACAATAACAAACCAACATTGTGATAATGTACCACAGTGTGACACTTACAAACTCCACTGGCGCTTTCCCACAACGGATGGAATGTTGTTATTATAGCAAACATGTTTTCTTAGTACCTTTCCATTTTAAGGATATTGTGTATATTTCCAAGTGTAGTTCTAAGCATGACCCAGAACAGAGAAAGCATCTATAATTACACAGCCACGAGAAAATCTGAAGATGCTGGAAATCCAAACATCACACATACAAAATGCTGGAGGAACTCATCAGGATGAAGGGTCTCAGCCCAGAACATTGACTGTACTCTTTTCCATAGATGCTGCTTGGCATAATTACACAGCAATGAGATTGTTTAATTAATTACTCACTGGCTGTAGTTCACACTGGCAATGAGGATGGAGATATTTTAAGTACTGTGGGTTTCATTCCAAAAGCGTTTTTTTTAAGCGTGTGCAAACCATCGAGCATGTGTGCTGGCTATTTTGATTTTTAATCCAATGGGTGGGATCACTTCCAAATTGTGGTTGTAACTAAATCAATACATGCAGTATATGCTTTAACCCTGCAGCCAAAATGGTGCAAAAACCTACAAACATCACCCAATAACCCCCACAACATTCCCCACCACCACTACATCCATATCAGCCAAAACTCTCCATAACCCTTCAGCACACTTAATCCCCCAATGCACAACTATCTTGCACTCCACACCTCATACCTATCTGCTAATTAAACTGCGCCAATCTGCTAATTAAATTTGCTGACAATACTACATTGATTGGCCTAATCTCAAATAATAACTAGGCAGCCCACAGAAAGAAGTCATTTCTCTGCACCTCTGTTCTAAATAGATGTCCTTCAATCTTGAAGTCATGCCCTCTTGTGTTAGAATCTCCTATCATGGGACATAACTTTGCCATATCTAATCTGTTCAGGCCTTTTAACATTCAGAATGTTTCTATGAGATCCCCCCTCATTCTCCTGAACTCCAGGGAATACAGCCCAAGAGCTGCCAGATCTTCCTCATCAGGAACCCTTTCATTCCTGGAATCACTCTCATGAATCTTCTCTGAACCTTTTCCAATGTCAGTACATTCTTTCTAAAATAAGCAGTCCAAAACTGCACACAATACCCCGAGTGTGGTCTCATGAGTGCCTTATAGAGCATCAACATCACATTCCTGCTCTTGTATTCTGTACCTCTAGAAATGAATGCTAACATTGCATTCGCTTTCTTCACCACTGACTCAACCTAGAGGTTAAGCTATCCTTCAACGTCAGCAAGACGAAGGAATTGGTTGTTGACTTCAGAAGGAGTAGCGGACCGCACGACCCAATTTACATCGGTGCTGCGCAAGTGGAACAGGTCAAAAGCTTTAAGTTCCTCGGGGTCAATATCACAAATGACCTGACTTGGTCCAACCAAGCAGAGTTCACTGCTAAGAAGGCCCACCAGTGCCTTTACTTCTTGAGAAAACTAAAGCAATTTGGCCTGTCCCCTAAAACCCTAATTTTTATAGATGCACCATAGAAAGAATTCTTCTAGGGTGCATCACAACCTGGTATGGAAGTTGTCCTGTCCAAGACCGAAAGAAGCTGCAGAAGATCGTGAACGCGGCGCAGCACATCACACAAACCTATCTTCCGTCTTTGGACTCACTTTATACTGCATGCTGTCGGAGCAGTGCTGCCAGGATAATCAAGGACACGACCCACCCAGCCAACACACTTTTTGTCCCTCTTCGCTCCAGGAGATAAGGCTCAGGAGCTTGAAGACTCATATGGCCAGATTTTGGAACAGCTTTTTTCCAACTGTGATAAGACTGCTGAATGGATCCTGACCCGGATCTGGGCCGTACCCTCCAAATATCCGGACCTACCTCTCGGTTTTTTTGCACTACCTTACTTTCCATTTTTCTATTTTCTATTTATGATTTATAATTTAAATGTTTAACATTTACTAGTTTTTACTATTTTTGATAATATTAATATTTAATATTTGTAATTCAGGGAGTGGGAAGTGCAGAATCAAATATCGCTGTGATGATTGTACGTTCTAGTATCAATTGTTTGGTGACAATAAAGTATAAAGTATAAAGCTTTAGAGTATCTTGCACAAGGACTCCCAAGTCCCTTTGCATCTCCTCATTTTGAATTCTCTCCCCATCTGAATAATAGTCTGCCCGTTTATTTCTTCTACCAAAGTACATGACCATACACTTTCCAACATTGTATTTCATTTGCCACTTCTTTGCCCATTCCACTAAACAATTTAAGTCTCTCTGCGGGTTCTCTGTTTCCTCAACACTTTCCACTCCACCACCTATCTTTGTATCATCGGAAAATTTAGCCACAAATCCATTATATGACCACACTGTATGATAAAATGTATATTGTGTTTTATAGGATTACTTTATATTTATAGTACATAAGATTGATTTTGCTTTTATTGTTTTTTATGCTGCATCAGATTTGGAGTAACAAACAACTGTTTATTGTCATTCTTCATTACATACATACTCACGTACTGAAGAATGCCAGTAAACAACCTTGAATCATAAACCTTGAAACACAGCTACGTGCTTGATAAATGGCAAAGTAAAGTACATTTTTACAGCAACAATACAGTCAGTCAATGCAAAAAATGTGATGGTCATGCCAACCAATGTAACACTGAGCTACACACATTTCTGTTCTGCTAGGAAAAGGGGCATTGTAAATTTGGAATCTGAGGACCCAGGAGACTGTAGATGCTGGAATGTGGAACTATGTACCAAATGCTAGACAAACTCAGTGGGATAAGCAACATCTGTGGAGGGAAATAGATATTTGGTGTCTTGGGTTTAGTCCCTTCCTCTGCTCCATTTGAACAGTCTCGTCCTGAAACACTGACTGTCCATTTCACTCCACAGGCATTTCCTGATCATCTAGGCTCCTCCAGCATTTTGTTCATTGCATTTGGAATGTGACCTAGCAGCAGCCAAACAAGTGAGTTGTACTACACATGTCTGAGATAATTAGATGTGACATATAATTTTTCTGATCTTGAACAAGACCTGAAAATTAATTTCACTGAAGGATCATTACAACTGTGACAGAAAGCTCCTGGAAAATATATCAAATTGTCTGGGATGTGGAAAATAAACATTGTGACAGAATACTCAAAATCAGTTGCACATCAATGATATGGTTATGGCAACTATTCTCAAAAAACTGAATCCTTTCCAGGGGAAATATTACGAGCTCTGACCAAATCTCAACTGTTCATAAGAATTTGTTGCTCAGCAAACACAATACATCAGAACGCATCAGATCATTTCGCAAGTGTTGATGCCAATGCAGATTTAAGATAGTGCTGGTGATTCCCAGTGACTACTTATCGATGGCAAAGTACAATACAAAGAAAACTACTAATACTTCTAAAACCACGAAACACCTTATTAATAAGGCTTTATTAATGACAATCACCAGGCTAGGCAAGAAGATGCGGGAGGAGGAGGAGGAGGAGGTGGAGGAGGCAAAGGTGAGGCATGGCGGAGGCAGAGGAAGTTGGAGTGAGCAAAGTCCCGATGACTGATTTATTTAAGCGCCAGGCTGAATTGGAAGGGTCAGGTAAGGGCCAAATCATGGCAGGGGAGTCCAGGCCCCAGAGCTGTCTGCGAGTGAGAAATGACCTGATGTTTGGACCATTTGAGTGCCAAGGCAGATTGAAAAGACCATGGAGTTGGGACTGTAGGCAAGGTCCAGCTGGTTCTGCTCGCTGCTCTGTCACGTTTCCTCAGACCTATGATGAACTGTGGTTGTAGTCTGCTCTAGCTGCAGTGATGCCTGGCTTTGTGTCTTCTGTAAAACTACAGTTCTGACTTCAATTTGCCTGCTATTATTGTTCATACAATTTTTTTTTTCTCTCTCTGAGCACTGGGTGCTTGACGGTCATTTTTGAATAGGTTCTTTTAGGGTTTCTTTGTTTTGTGGCTGCCTGTAAGGAGATGAATCTGAAGGTTGTATAATGTATACATAATTTGGAAATAAATGTGCATTGAACTTTGAGATGTAATAAAACAATGCTGATGTTACCAACTGCATATTTGTTATTCACACTATTTATTAGCTACAGGTCCAAATGAATAGTTACATCTGATGAATCAATGCATTGTTTGATACAGATGCATCTGCCAATTTGCTGAGTAAAGTAACCTTCATTAATCTTCCCTGCAGTTCTATACAGACTCACTGAGGAAATAGCATGATAATTCCTTACAAAGGACATCCAGTTTTGACATTTCTAGATGCAGTATTACTGCACATGATATTCATATCCAAGGAATTCTATTTAATCTGACAGAGAATGAGCTCTTCATATTTCTGGAGAACAAAGAACTTAAACACCTGTTTGCTCTTATAGGTTTGAAGGAGCTGGAAGAGTGCTCTAGCCATCTTGCTCATCAAAAATCTGTGAAGTCAAAATCATAGACACAAGAGATTTGGCAGTTTCTGAAAATCTTGAGCAATACAGTACACACAAAATGCTAGAAGCTCAGAAAATCAGGTAGCATCTATACAGGAGAATCAGCAGTTGATGTTTTGGGCCAGGATCCTTCATCAGGACTGGAAAGGAAGGGGACAGTAGCTAGAACAAGATGTTGGGGACAGCAGGAAGGAATACAAGCTAGCAAGTGAAATGTGGGACCAGGTGAGGGGAAGGTAGGATAATTCATCCTAATCTGGTCCTATCCTATCCTGTCCTGGTGAAACTCTTGGTCTGAAATATTGATAATTTATTCACCTCCACAGATGCAGACTGACCTACTGAGTTCCTCCAGCACTTTGTGCGTGTAATTCAAAATCATTTTCACATATGTGTGTATGTGCATGCAATGAATCAAACAATTAAGTGTAAGTGTCATGTACCAATAAGTAATAACATTACCTCAAAAGTCACAGGCTCCATGCACGTTGTAATGCTCAATTGAAATGCTCAGCAACATCAGATGAGACTTCGGGAAGAAGCTCACTAATTAAAACAATCTTGACAGCAGGTGGAGTGAAATCAGCAAATGAAATTTTTAATGGTTAATGGAGTCTGCTCTCTGAGAACTTGGAGGCAGACTGAACATCAATAATGATTTTCCAATGCAGGAAATGATCATCAAATGCAGTTGGAAGAGTGCTTGCAAGGACTTGGAGATTGTAGCCTTATCTTGAAAGAAGACTAATACTTGATTCATGAACTCAAAAGTTTTAATTTTTCCTAGTCACAGTGTCTCACCAAATCCAAAGACAGTCCAAACCACTGCATAAGTTACAAACTCTACCAATGAGCAAAATCATCAGTTGTAGCAAACTAATTACCCCTTTAGCTTTGTAGTCAGCTGTTCTGTGTCTGCCACCCAAAGCACCAATAAAATGGAAATGGACTAAAACTGACTCATCTGTGTTCAATTGATTAAGTTGTGTTTGACTGCTGGCTGCACAATGCTGACTGTCCAGGGGAGAGAGTGGCTTGGTTAGTTGTAAAAGCAAGTCCAATTAGTCTTGGTGCTATCACACAATAAAATAAAGATAGTCAAATAGTAATTGTCATGGTGACATACAAATCACTAATTCCTGTATGAGAGCACTATTTCCAGATCGTTAAGCACTTTCTATCACTTTGAGGCTTGTCTGTACCTTTATAATAACATCTTTGAAGTTGCTACTGACTGCAAGGTGCCAAAAAGAAATTTCAATCCATCAAGCTTGAAGCTATATATTATCATTGACTACTGGACACTTAAGTTCAAATAATCTGTTTACTAAAACACATAACAGCCAACAAATTTAAATACCGCAAACAACTTTTCATCTTATACTTTGCCTATAATTGATCCCATTGGTCAGAAAGTAAGTTGTTCAGTACAGCATATTCCTCTGTGAACATGAATACACTGCCAAAAACAATGAGAAAAATTGAACTTGCAAGAAAGCTTACAAATGGCAGGGCTAATGGTTCAGTTCTGACTTTGATTTTGTAGACCTACACTCTGGTGATTTTTGCTTGTTACTGTTGACAATTATTGCAAATCCTCTGTTGGACAAATTGTTAATTCTAAATCCAACAGCACAGTGGCATACCTAATAGTGTCACTGCTTCATATTGTTGGAGATTTGCCTTCAGTCCTGAGCTCGGATGGTGTCTGTGACCATGTGGGTCTCCTCTGAGTGCTCCAGTTTCCTCACACAGGTTGGTTAGTTACTTGGCTACTGTAAATTACTTCTAGTATGTTGATGAATGGTAGAACTTGGGGTGAAGAAAATATGGGTAAATAAACAATGGGTTAGTGAAGTATTCGTATAAATAGGTGGTTGATGTTTGGTGGGGACTTAGGCTGAGGGAACTGTTACCATGTATTTTTCTGTCCAAAAACTACTGATTCAAAGTTTCATTGTGCTTATGCACTGTTTGGCATACCACAAATAATGAGAATTAACAGCCTTTTATTCAAAGTATTTGATTTGCACGCATTGCAAGATCATACCATGATGGTCAAGTCCCAAAATTAAATGGAAAAATGTATTCATCATGCTGAAGGAAATAATGACAGCAAGACCTTTCTAGGTATTTCCAGAACAGCAAAACAGAATCATATTCAATGACAGCAGTACCATTGGATATATCTTTCAGTGAAATCCTGTGAGATAAGTCCTCTGCATCTACACTGCCTTGACATGGCCAGCAAGGATAGTATAAGGTTAATGCAGAATGGGAAATTCAGATCTATGCTTGTGACATGTGATAACTGCAAGGTCAAGCAAACAACTCCCTCACATGAACATTTAAACTTACTGTCATAAAAGATCCCATTATACAGATTTAAATGGTTCATAAAGTGTGACAAAAATATATCCTCCAAGGTGTTTTATGCAACTTTTGTGCATCCACTGCTGGTGAATCTAAAATGGGTAATCTCATGTTGAAGGAGGAACACCAACCAATGCTCTCACCTCCAGAAATCACTGAGTGCTGTCCATTGACAGAGCAGAAAAATTGTTCCACGTTGACAAATTCTTTAACCAAGTGATACGTCGAAGAGAATTTGAAAGTTTCCTTTAAGTAACTTGTAGACTAGTTTAGTGTTGTTTTTGTATGCATTTGGTATTGAACAAACTCTTGCAATTCTGGCCATGCCCTATTTTCTGGCTAAAAGGAAAACAGCCGCTAGTCCATGTCACATGGCAGGCTAATTAACCACACATATCAGAGGTTCACTGGTCAGTTTACAGAGATTGGCCACAGGTATCCTGGCATCAGAAAGTGCAAGATATAATATTGCTTCCAAATTTCACTTATATTCACAAAGGCATATCAGCATTTATCATTACATTTGGTGTTATACATCATGTCCATCATAGTGATACTCTGGTGATTACTCAGATCCTCGGCCTGTTTCCTTTCCTCGTGATTCACTTTAATCAACAGAATGACACATCTGAGACACTTGTTTTAATGACATAACCATTGGCACTTAGTCTTGTCACTACTCGAGTTTCTATAAATGTTTGGATAATAAAAGCTGATTTCTTTTACATTTTTTCAACTCCTCTTATTTTTGTCTGAGAGTATCAGAGGTCGTATGGCTTGTCATACCTCTTTCGGTTGTAAGATTCTAGGTCTGGTTCCACTCCAGAGAATCAAGGAGAAAAATACATGCTGATGCCCTTTTGCAGTACTGATGGAGCCCCACCCTCCCCAATTGTAATGTCATCTACTTGCAAAAACATAAAAATTCCACAGCAGTATTTTGAACCTACAGTAAGTAGGACAGTTGACCTCAGTCAATATTTATTTTACAATTAATATGATCATTGCAAAGCAATTAAAACACATTGGGATGCAAGCAAATTTGATTTATAAATGTATTCTTTTCTTTGTTCCATTAGTATTTTATAAATGTTTCATTTCCAGTGAATTATCAGTGAATGAACTGTTTTGGTGGCAACATATGCAATATGCATTATTAAAAGTTTTTTTAATATCGTTAAAATTTCAATAAAATTAATTTCAAATGGCTTATGAAACTACAATTTAGTTAATGAAATTTTAATATTACATCAGACTCTAACATGCCTTGGGATGTCCTGCTCTTGTGAAATATGCTACATGAGGAGTCTTCCTCTTTTCATACTTGCTGCAGAAGTGACGCAAATCCAAGAATGAATTTTGTAGTTGTTACTCTCCTGCACTACCAGATAGCTATTGTAACAGGAGAAGCATTTACTATTCCTAGATCATAATAATATTTGCTTTATATGTAAAGCAAATAGGCAAATAAATTCCTTTAAAGAGTAAAGATTATTTGTCACATGTACATCGAAGCATTGAAATATGCAATGAAATGCATCGTGTCCATCACATCAAATCAGTGAGGGTTGTGCAGGGCAGCACCAAAGTGTCACCATGTGTCTAGTGCCACACAGCATGCCTAACTCTCACTAACCATAACCATGCATCTTTGGAATGTGGGAGGAAACCAGAGCACCCAGAAGAAACCCACACAGTCACCAGGAGAATGTACAAATTCCTTAGAGGGAGCAGTGGGAATTGAACCTTGATCAGTAATTGCTGGCACTGTTAGCATTAACTATGTTGTGCCAACCATGTGATCTACTCTAGAAGCTGCCTAGAATTTCCCAATGGCATAGCCCTTTCTTTTTCTAAGTTCCATGTACCTATCTAAGAGTCTCTTAAAAGACCCATTTGTATCTGCCTGTACCACCGCCGCCGGCAGTGCATTCCATGCACTCACCACTCTCTGTGTGAAAAACTTAACCCTGACATCTCTCTTGTACCTTCTTCCAAGCACCTAAAAGCTATCCCCCATCATGTTAGCCATTTAAGCCCTGGGGGAAAACCTCAGGCTATCCACACGATCAATTACCCTCATCATCTTATACACCTCTATCAGGTCACCTCTCATCCTCTTTTGCTCCAAGGTGAAAAGGCCAAGTTCACTCAAGCTATTCTCATAAGGCATGCTCTCCAATCCAGGCAACGTCCTTGTAAATCTGCTCTGCACTCTCTCTATAGCATCCACAACCTTCCTGTAATGAGGTGACCAGAACTGAACGCAGTACTTCAGGTGAGGTCCAACCAAGGTCTTATATAGTTGCAATATTACCTCATGGCTCTTGAGCTCAATCCTATACTTGATGAAGGCCAACACATCATACACCCTGAACAACACTGTCAACCTGCACAGCAGCTTTGCGTGTCTTATGGACACAGACCCCAAGATCTCACTGATCCTCCACACTGCCAAGAGTCTTACCATTAATATTATATTCTGTCTTCAAATTTGACTTACTGAAATGAACCACTTCACACTTATTTGGGTTGAACTCCATCTGCCACTTCTCAGCCCAGCTCTGCATCGTATTGATGTCCTGCTGTAAACTCTGACAACCCTCCAGACTATCCACAACCCCCCAAACTTAATGTCATCAGCAAACTTACTAACCCACCCTTCAACTTCCTCATCCAGGTCATTTATAGAAATCATGAAGAGGAGGGGTCCCAAAACAGATCCCCGCTGAACACCTCTGGTCACCATCCTCCAGGCAGAATATGAACCATCTACAACCACACTTTACCTTCTGTGGGCAAGCCAATTTTGATCCACAAAGCAAGGTCTTCTTGGATCCCATGCCTTATTACTTCCTGAATCAGAAATTTTTCATCAAAGTCATTTTTAGCTGGGGAGTATGGTGTGGGTATAATATGTCTATTCCATTCATTGTTAGGCATTACGGAAATTGTTCTGCAACAAACTGTGGTCCATTGGCTTCTCAATATATCAAGAGTGTGTAAGGCTGTAGAGGAGGCAATTGAGACCACTTCGGACCACTCGATTGCTGCCTCCATTACTACCAAAAATTTTAAGCTCATGAATGGTCTGATAAAATTAGCATAAAACCTCTGCCAGAGAAATGCAGGTCATTCCCACGGATGGAGAAGCGCTGCTCTTATCATCTTCTGGACATGTTGGCATCCCTAGCATTGCATGGTGATCGGCTTGATCTGCTGATCTATTCCAGAATACCAGAGAAAGTTTCAAGCCAATGCTTTCAGTTTGACTATACCTTGATGACCAACATGTACAGTAGCTCCTTCAACACTTTAGCCCTAGCCTGGATGGTACAACTCTCAATCCCAATGTAAGGCAACCCCTGTCAAGGGCAGGTTCATCATGGCCCTGATATAACTGGGGGAACTGGAGTTTTTGTGACACATTCCAGCCATTTTGGGTTGCCATGTTTTCCTGAGACAATATGGGGTCTTTTCTGCTTTCTCTTTGTCCCATCTCTGCCATAGGAGGGAGATTTTTGATTTGCATTAGGGAGAATATGTCAAGTGAAGGGTCCTCTTTTGTACACATTTTAGCTATTTACTTGCCCAAGGGTAAAGGGGAAAAATCCATCAGAATTTCCATTATTGGTCATCATCTTGAATTCAATCTTGTAATTGTATCCTTCAAGAAACAAAACCCATCTCTACATTTATGCTGCTAATAATGATAGTGGATCACTCCTGTTTGGAATGAAACTGGACACTACTGGTTGATGGTCATTAAGGAGAGTAAACTCTTTCCCATATAAGTACTGGTTGAAATACTTCACACCCAAAACGAGACTCGGGGCCTCTTTGTCAAACTGTGCATAATCATCCTCTGCAGTGGTAAGGGAACACAATATAAAGGCTAAGGGCAATTCAATTCCATTACTCATAACATGTGGCATGATTCCACCTATACCGTAAGGTGAGGCATCTGGACAATGTGGATCATAATGTATGAATAGGGTGTCTGACGTCACAATTTCCTGTGTCATTTGGAAAGTCACCTCACACTGCTTTGTCCATTGCCATTTATTCCCAATCTGTAGTAGTGAGTTCAAAGGGTGAAGCACAGTAGCCGGGTTTGGCAGATTACTATTATAGCAATAGACGAATGTTGAGGAGGACCACAACTGTAATATGACCTTTGGCCTTGGAGCATCCAACACTGCTTGAAGTTTCTCAGCGCACTTGTGTAAACCTTGTGCATCAATGGTGTGACCACAGTAAGTGATGCTTGGTTTCAAGAATTCACACTTATTGCATAATACTCGGAGTTCATAATCTTAATCTTTTCAACACTGCCTTGAGATTTTGGAAATGTTCCTTCTCATGCTTAACAGTAATGATGATGTCATCCATATTACACTGAGTGCCAGGGCCTTGCAGCACCTGGTCTATAGCTGTCTGCCAGAGTGCAGGTGCAGGTGCTATAGAAAAATGTGCCTATTATAGTGACAAAGCCCCTTGTGAGTGTTTAGGGTGAGAAACACTTTGGATTATTCTTCCTTCTCTATCTGTAAGTAGGCCTCAGCTGTGCAGAAATGTTTTCCTTCAGAAAAGTTTGCAAAAATATCCTCTATCCTGGGCAGAGAGTATTGATCTACTTTCAGTACTGGGTTGATAGTGACCTTAAAATCACCACAGATCCTGACAGACCCATTCTTCTTAGCTACTGGGAGCACTGACATTACCCATAGGTACCACTGAACCTTGGAAAGAATTCCTTCAGCCTCCATGCAATCTAACTCACTGACTGCTTTATCATGAATGGTATAAGGAACCAGACCGGCTTTGTAAACCTTAGGTGTGGCATTTTTATTTAGCACTATTTTACCTTTGATATGCTTCAGCTTTCCAATGTCATCCTCGAACATTGTTGTGGCACCATCAAGTACCATTCTTAGTTTGCTTTCAGTTGGCTCTATTGTAGGGGGTGTGGCATGCAAATATGGATGACCTCCAATTAAGTTGTAGTCATCTCAGCCACTCATGGCCCCACAATGCTGGTCCTCCTGTTTTTACCACATGCAAGCCCAGTGTGGCTTGTTGGTTGTTGTAATTCACTGTTTTATGTGTATTTCCACAGTAGTTATCTTTTGTCCAGTATACTGTCTTAGTTCGATATCTATAGGCTTCAGTTCAGTACCTTTGAAATACCACTCAAACTGATGTTGTGAAATGACTGAAACAGCCAAGCCAGTGTCCAATTCCATTTACTTAATTTGTCATTCATTTCTGGTGTAAGCCATAATGTTTGTTTCATGTTAGTTATCACATTGCAAACTTCAAGGCTACTCAGTCCTGTGTCACTCTCATCATTATTATATTTTTCATCAACAGCATGCAAATTGGTGCTTTTTTAAAGTGCGACTTTACTTTTTTACCTTTTCTTTTCCCTGTGCAGTTCATTTATTTTTGTCTCCCCTACATGCTCTTTGTATATGTCCTACTTTGTTGCATTTTCTGCAAGTTTTAACTTTAAATCTGTATTAGTCAGGCATATTTGAGCCCCTGCCATACCGGTAACAGAATTCTTTGGCTAGGCTGCTTTCTGTTCAGACAATGCAATTTTGTTCACATTCACTTTCATTCCTGATTGCAACTCAGTTGTGTGTCTGGCTGCTGTTTCCATTGATACTGTTTTAAATGTGAGTCATGTTTCACTTAGTAGCTGTTTTGAATGCTTTCTTCCAAGATTCCACAAACTGAACACTCTCTCAGTGCATTGGTAAGCCCATTACTGAAATGGCAATGCTCAGACAAATTCTTCAATTCAGCCACATAAGCTGAAATGGACTTCCCTTCCTTTGTGATTCCACTTATGAAACCTAAAGTATTCTTCAGTCAACAATAGTTTTGGTTCTAAATGTTCCTGCATTACTTTCATATCAGCAAAGATCATTTTGGCTGGTTCGGTTGGAACAGTTAAACTTCTAAGCAAACTGTATGCTCTTCCACCTATTACACTCAGCAAAACTGTCACTCATTTCTCATTGACTATTTCATTTACTTCAAAATACTATTCAATTCACTCAGAATACATCAGCCAGCTATCCGTTGTGCATTTGAACACAGCCGTCCTTCTGATGTAGCCAGCTATTTCTGTTTTTTATTATTATTACTAGCGCCTGGTGAACTCATGAAATTTTACCCATTTTCTAGCGTTCTTTAAAATTTTAACATCTTTCTCCTCTTGCAAAGAAAAAAAGAGCATGATGCACTTTTTTTTATTCAACCACTTCTCTCCTCTTGCAAAGAAAGTGTGCTGCCCTTTTTAAAAATTTGAACATCTCACTGTGCTTCAACAGGTAGGTCATCATTTGGGTTTGCTTTAAAACTTCGTCATTGCCAATATTATGTTTTGTAACTCCAAAACATAAAACTAATCAAAAGGAAAACATGGAGTTGGGAATATCTTGTCTTTAGTTTCATTTTACTTTTTGTGAGGCGCACAAATATGATATAGTGGCATGATGACGTATGCCATTCACATACTTTTACATCTAAACCATAATGAGTTCTGTAACCAACAAGGAATACTTAATCAAATAATATATTAGGAGTATTACTGAAATATTAAATAGACAACACCATCAAACAAGTTTTTGTAATATCCTTTGGAGAATTAGATCAAAATTCTTTGAGGAGATAACAAGTAGTATAGATAAAGGGGATGTAGTGGATGTTGTATATCTAGACTTTCAGAAGGCTTTTGAAAGGGTGCCATACATGAGGCTGCTTACCAAGTTAAGAGTTCATGGTAATACAGGAAAGTTACTAATATGGTTAGAGCATTGGCTGATGGTGGGAGACAGCGAGTGGGAATAAAAGGATCCTTTTCTGATTGGCTGCCAGTGACTAGTAGAGTTTCGCAGGGGGTCAGTGTTGGGGCCACTTCTTAATATGATAGAAACATAGAAACATAGAAAATAGGTGCAGGAGTAGGCCATTCGGCCCTTCGAGCCTGCACCGCCATTTATTATGATCATGGCTGATCATACAACTCAGAACCCTGCCCTAGCCTTCCCTCCATACCCTCTGACCCCCGTAGCCACAAGGGCCATATCTAACTCCCTCTTAAATATAGACAATGAACTGGCCTCAACAGTTTCCTGTGGCAGAGAATTCCACAGATTCACCACTCTCTGTGTGAAGAAGTTTTTCCTAATCTCGGTCCTAAAAGGCTTCCCCTCTATCCTCAAACTGTGACCCCTCATTCTGGACTTCCACAACATCGGGAACAATCTTCCTGCATCTAGCCTGTCCAACCCCTTTAGGATCTTATACGTTTCAATCAGATCCCCCCTCAATCTTCTAAATTCCAACGAGTACAAGCCCAGTTCATCCAGTCTTTCTTCATATGAAAGTCTTGCCATCCCAGGAATCAATCTGGTGAACCTTCTTTGTACTCCCTCTATGGCAAAGATGTCTTTCCTCAGATTAGGGGACCAAAACTGCACACAATACTCCAGGTGTGGTCTCACCAAGGCCTTGTGCAACTGCAGTAGTACCTCCCTGCTCCTGTACTCGAATCCTCTCGCTATAAATGCCAGCATACCATTCGCCTTTTTCACCGCCTGCTGTACCTGCATGCCCACTTTCAATGACTGGTGTATAATGACACCCAGGTCTCGTTGCACCTCCCCTTTTCCTAATCGGCCACCATTCAGATAATAATCTGTTTTCCTATTTTTGCCACTAAAGTGGATAACTTCACATTTATCCACATTAAATTGCATCTGCCATGAATTTTCCCACTCACCCAACCTATCCAAGTCACCCTGCATCCTCTTAGCATCCTCCTCACTGCTAACACTGCCACCCAGCTTCGTGTCATCCGCAAACTTGGAGATGCTGCATTTAATTCCCTCATCCAAGTCATTAATATATATTGTAAACAACTGGGGTCCCAGCACTGAGCCTTGCGGTACCCCACTAGTCATGCCTGCCATTCTGAAAAGGTCCCGTTTATTCCCACTCTTTGCTTCCTGTCTGCTAATCAATTCTCCACCCACACCAATACCTTACCCCCAATACCGTGTGCTTTAAGTTTGCACACTAATCTCCTGTGTGGGACCTTGTCAAAAGCCTTTTGAAAATCCAAATATACCACATCCACTGGTTCTCCCCTATCCACTCTACTAGTTACATCCTCAAAAAACTCTATGAGATTCGTCAGACATGATTTTCCTTTCACAAATCCTTGCTGACTTTGTCCGATGATTTCACCGCTTTCCAAATGTGCTGTTATCACATCTTTGATAACTGACTCCAGCAGTTTCCCCACCACCGACGTTAGGCTAACCGGTCTATAATTCCCCGGTTTCTCTCTCCCTCCTTTTTTAAAAAGTGGGGTTACATTAGCCACCCTCCAATCCTCAGGAACTAGTCCAGAATCTAACGAGTTTTGAAAAATTATCACTAATGCATCCACTATTTCTTGGGCTACTTCCTTAAGCACTCTAGGATGCAGACCATCTGGCCCTGGGGATTTATCTGCCTTCAATCCCTTCAATTTACCTAACACCATTTCCCTACTAACTTGTATTACTATGATGTATATAAATAGTTTAGATGATGGAATAGATGGCTTTGTTGCCAAGTTTGCAGATGATACAAAGATTGGTGGAGGGGCAGATAGCATTGAGGAAACAGGAAGGATGCAGAAGGACTTAGACAGATTAGGAGAATGAGCAAGAAAGTGGCAAACTAAATACAATGTTGGAAAATGCATGGTCATGCACTTTGGTAGTAGAAATTAAAGTGCAGACTATTTTCTAAATGGAGAGAAAATCCAAAAATCTGAGTTACAAAGGGACTTTGGAGTCCTTGTGTCGAACAACCTAGGGGTTAACTTGCAGGTTGAGTCAGTGGTGAGGGAGGCAAATGCCATGTTAGCATCCATTTCAAGAGGTCTAGAATACAAAAGCAAGGATGTGATGCTGAGGGCTTATAAGCACTGGTGAGGCCTCACCATGAGTATTGTGAACCGTTTTGGGCCCCTCATCTGAGAAAAGATGTACTGGCATTGGAAAGGCTCCAAAGGAGGTTCACAAGGATGATTGCAGGAATGAAAGGGTTATCATACGAGGAACGTTTGATAGCTCTGGGTCTGTACTCACTGGAATTCAGAAGGATGAGGGGGAAACTCATTGAAACCTCACGAATGTTGAAAGGTCTAGACAGAGTAGATGTGGAAATGATGTTTCCCATGGTGAGAGGTTCTGGGACAAGAGGGCACAGCCTCAGGATAGAGGGGCGCCCTTTCCAAATATAGATGCGGAGAATCTTTTTTAGCCAGAGGGTGGTGAACTTGTGGAATTTGTTGCCGCATGCAGCTATGGAGGCCAGGTCATTTTGTATATTTAAGGCAAAGATTGATAAGTTTTTGATGGGACATGGCATCATATGTTACGGAAAGAAGGCTGGGAACTGAGGTTGAGGAGTAGATAAAATTGGATCAGCCATAATTGAATGGTGGAGCAGACTTAATAGGCCAGATGGCCTAATTCTTCTCCTATGTATTATGGTCTAAAATGAAACCATATCGAACAGAAGTAATCATTATTGGGTGCCCTGGGACTAGCAGTCCTTCAGAGCACAGCTACATCTCATCAACTATCATACAACTTTTATTCTTTATCCCCTACCATCAACTAAACTGTACCCAGTGCTCAGTCACTTCTGGCTTCAACCTTCCCAACTCTTGAAGCCCAGATCACATTATATCTTCCTGATCTAATATTTCTGACCAAGATGATTTGGACCACATCACTCAATTAGTCTACATGAAATCCACTGGTTTACCTGTCACCTTTCAATCTAAGATTCCTCCCAATGGGGACTCTGCTCTCTAATCTCTGACTGCCCTCCCATGCTATTTATATAATCCTTGAACTAATACTGTCGTACAATGTCAAAACTGGACCTTTGGCCACAAGACCTCTCCCTGGTCCCTTGTTTCATTTACAGGCAGCTCGTGATCCTAGTGGAATATATGCAAACTCCCAAAGCACTATTAAAGTGAGCAATGGCAGACCCAATCAAAATAGTCATTAGCCTGCTGTTGTTACAGCCATCCAGCTCACCTTCCCGGCATATTAGGATTTGAGGACCAAGGTTGACAGATATCATCATTTCTCTGCTAATACCATTTGAGTAGATGGGATTTGCATATACACAGGAGATAGCTGCACGATCCGGATATTGACTGTGCATTGTTGTTCTTAACCATTGATTGGATGAGACATTGTGGAAATTTTTAAGGACCCATTTTTGCCAATTTCAGTTTTACATTACACAACAGAAAGTGGTCAGCTACTACAGGGAAAAAAATCAAATGCATGTGAAGATCTAAGGACATGTCCTACACTATACATAGCTTTGAGGAAGGCTATATATGTTTTTTTGCAATCAAATTAGATTAGTTGGAGCTCATGAATATATAGTCACAGCATATTTGTATAGAAATTACACTATTTTAGCATTGGACAATAGAAAATGGTTGCACACTGAGTGAAATATAACAATGACAGTTCTTGGGCTATTTTGATCATTCTGTAAATTTGATCTGACGCTCTCAGCTTGCCTGCTGGGTATTAATTTACATCATTAACTATCCAACATTCCTCCTGTAGTGCCCTATGAGAAACAGCCTGGAAGTAAAGACAGCCAGTTCTTTAGTGGGATAGCATTCAGACTTGATGCTATCTTTGAGCAAGAAGAATTTCTGTCTATCAAAACATGGAGAAACTTCTACAAACTCCCACAGCACCAAATAACCCTGTGAGTTCAGTCTCTGAGACTGACCTGAGAGCATCCTTCAGGAGGGTGAACCCAAGGAAAGCATCTGACCCAGATAAGGTACCTGGCTGAGTACAAAGGACCTGTGCTGATCAACAGGTCACCGATATTTTTTAATTCCTCACTTTGGCAGTTTGAGGCACCTACCTGCTTCAAGCAACGTTTCAATTATACTGGTGCCTTAAAAGAACGTGGTAATCTGCCTCAATGATTATCATCCAGTAGCACTTAAATCCACTGTGATGGAGTGCTTTAAGAGGTTGGTGATGAAACATATCTACTCCTCCCTGAGAAGCGACTTGGATCCACTCCAGTTTGCTTACAATTACAAACGGTCCACTGCAGATTCCATTTCATTTGCTCTTCACTCAACCGTGGAACATATGGACTGCAAAGATTTGTACACTAGGATGTTCTTCATTGGTTACACTTGGCATTCAGTACTAACATCCCCACAAAATTAATCAATTACTTTCAAGGCTTTGGCTTCAATACCTCCTTGTGCAATTGGATCCTTGATTTCCTCACATCCAATCCTTAGTCTGTTCACTGCTAGGGTTCACTGCTGCCATCAGGAAGAAGCTACAGGAGCCATACCACCAGGTCCTGGAGAAGTTATTACCCCTCAACCATCATGCTCTTGAACTGGAGTAGGTAACTTCATTCTCCCCATCACTGAAATGTTTCCAAAAACTATAAACTCACTTTGAAGGACTCCTCATCTCATTTTCTTGATATTTATTCAGATCATCCAGAGGGAGGAGAAGATGGCAGCGCGACGCAGCGTGCGCAGCTGTTCCAAATGAATATCGATTATGTGTAACTAGGGGCCGTGCACAATCTGGATTTGATGGAGACAGCCGTGAGAAGCGCAGAGGAAACCCTGGAGTAACTTCTGAAAAGCCTGCTTCGATGCTGCTGCTACTGTGCGATCAAGAATCTCCGGAGACGAAGGCCCTAAATTCTTGGCTTTGCGTGTCGCCTGTTGCTGAGGCCAGGGTCGAAGCCCTTGGCAGACCTGGTGCTCGGTGCTGAATAGGTGGTCGGAGGCTCAGAGTTTTTCGGACGGACTCAGAGTCGGACTGTGGTCGGATACTTCCAGGATGCTGCACCGACAAGTTGGCGGCACTGGAGGTTTACCGTTTGCGTGAGATGATGGGGCTTCCGAGAGACTTTGAGACTTTTACTGTGCCATGGTCTGTTCTTATCAAATTACAGTATTGCTTTGCACTGTTGTAACTATGTGTTATAATTATGTGGTTTTTGTTAGTTTTTAAGTTGGTTTGTCGTGTGTTTTCGTGATATCATTCTGGAAAAACATTTTATCATTTCTTAATGCACGCATTACTAAATGACAATAAAAGGGGACTGCATGTCCTGCATGTCCTCATAATTTATATATATATATATATATATATATATATATATAATATTTATTTATTTATTTTTCCTTCTTAATATTATATTTTATTTTGTATTTGCACAATTTGTTATCTTTTGCACATTGGTTTTGTTGTTTGTTCATCCTGTTGGGTGTGGTCTTTCATTGATTCTATTGTGTTTCATAGATTTACCGTGTATGCCTACAAGAAAATGCATCTCAGGGTAGCATATGGTGACATAAATGTACTTTGATAATAAATTTACTTTGAACTTCAAAGCAGGATTTAAGAAGCAGTTTATAGTTGTGTAACAGCTGATGACCTGAGGCTATGAATAGGTTCTAAGTTATCTATTCTGAAGATATTGAATGTTCTGAGCAGATGGTTCACAGTATCTGCTGATGCATGAGTTCTTCAAGTCCTGCTGTGTCTATTATTCAGACTGCACAAAAATAAACAGTGATCTCCTGCAATAATGTGACATATTGTAAGCACCTTGAAATTAGTTGTTGCTGACAAGCTAATAAGAAGACCTATTGATATTAATAGAGAAAGCTTGAAGGTCAGCATTTGAATAGAATGGAATATTTTTCTCAAGCTAAACTTACAAATAACTTGACTTCCATTTTCAGGAGAGTTTATTTAAGTATTTTTCTCTTTCAGAATGACTACTTCCAAAGAAAAACATACAAAACATTACTATCTCATCAAATATATAAATCTGGTGGTATATTGGTCACTAGGGTCATGCCCTTTACTCAAACATTAGTGAGATAAGTCAGCAAGGTCACACTCTCTCTGATTCCCTTGTCCAGTTATTCCTCCCCACTGATCTCCTTCCTGGCTCTTACTCCTGCAAGTGGAACAAGTGCTACACCTGCTATTCACTTCCTCTCTCATCACCATTCATGTCTCTATCAGTTCTTCCAGGTGAGGCAACACCTCTGGTTCAAGTCTGTTGGGGTCATCTAATGTATTGAGTTTTCCCGGTGTTGCCTCCTCTACATCAATAAGACCCAATGTAGATTGGGGGACCTTCGGTTCATCCACATCAGAGAGGATTTCCTAGTGGACAAAATATTAATTTCACTGCCCTTTCATATTCTGACATCTCAGTGCATGGCCTCCTGTACTGCCACAAGGAGGTCACTCTCAGGCTGGAGGAGCAACATCCCATATCCTGTCAATATGAACAACCTGACGATATGAACATCGATTTCTCCAACTTCTGGTCCTTTCCCCCAACTCCTTCTCTCCTTTTCCACTCAAATTTTGGCTCCCCTCTTCCCTTTTTTCTTCTCCTTCCCAGCTATCACCTCTTTCTGGTGCCACTCCTCCTTCCCTTTCTCCCATGGTCCACTCTCATCTCCTATCAGAGTCCTTCTTCTGCAGCCCTTTACCTTTTCCACTTACCACCTCACAGCTTCTTATTCCCACTTTCCCACCCACCTACCTCCCCCCTTGCCAGGCTGCACCTATCCTCTTCCAACTTGTCTTCTTCCCGTCACACCTCCTTCTTATTCTGGTTTCCTCCATCTTCCTTTCCAGTCCCGATGAAGGGTCTTGGTCCAAAATGATAGATGCTGCCTGACCTGCGGGAATCCACCAACATTTTTTGTGTGTTGCTCTTGACTCAACTGTCATAAATATTAACTTTAATCAACCAGTTATTGTGTAATTACTTAAAGCAGAAGTAATACTGTGTCAGTCACCACACAATATAAATGGACAGTTTATAAAATGATCAAAATAGAAAGCAGTGTTATCAAGACCTGAAGTAGATCTGCAAAATAATTTTTAAAAATATCTTTACAGAGTGAATATAAAAGTAGTTAAGCACTATCTCCAAAAAAGTGAAAGGGAAGCTGGCCATGTGGACAGCACCACACTCATTATACTGTGCAACAGTGCCAGCCAAATCAGTTACTGTGGCATGCTGTTGATTCCCAACATTTCCAGGTGTGAATCTTTTAGTCACATAGCAAAAGCTGCTCTTTTTATTAAAGAGCTATCCATTATGTCATTAAAATGTTCTGAATGTACATTTATTGTTCAATTTGTTAAGTTAAATTATATCATTGAATGTCTTTTCCTTCTGCTTTAAAGATATTAACATTTATTGTTCATCAATATATGCTGTAACAGCTACTTCAGTTCACTTGAGAAAATGAAAATTCAAGCAGTAGACCAATCATTAAAAGAGTAATCTCTTGGGCTTAAGGAAATTAGCTGACAAAACTCGGATCTTTCCAGGAAGAAGATTTTAATCAAAATGAGAAAACTGGTTGTATTCTGCTTTTGTATTGAATTTCAAACTGAATTAAAGTCCAGGTACTTCTGGGCCTATACATTATAATGTTATTGAGAAAAAATCTGAAACGGAGTCTCTTCTACACAGCCAGACTAACCCTTTGTGGTTACTTTAACTGCAGTGCACATTTATTCATTTTTTTTATATCACAGAACAAGAATTACCATTGTGAGATTAAGAGAAGAGTGCTTTAAAGCTCATCTTGTTCACAATTATATCTTTAAAAGCCGCATTGCCTATTGGAAATGATTTACTTAAAAACATTGAGAATATCAAGTATCTGATCAATTAAGAAAGGTACCGTGTTAAATTATACTTCTGGTGTTAGTTTAAGATTTTGATTTAAATATTGAGCACTGAGTTTATATCTTAATCACATCAGGAGCAAGTCTTGTGAATGAAGAAAAAAAATAACTGGTTCATTCGAATTAGAATAATTTGTCAAGAGATAGCAGTCATCTCATAAGCCTCACTTGCAAGGACTCTGGCGGAACAAGACCCACCCCGATAATGACAAACGTGAGAAGATCTGCAGATGCTGGAGATCCAAAGCAACACACACAAGATGCTAGAGGAACTCAGCAGGTCAGGCAGCATCTATGGAAAAGAGCGAACAGTTCACATTTTGGACCAACTAAAAAGGAAGGGGAGAAGTCAATGTAAGAAGGTTGGGGAAGGGAAGAAAAAAGTACAAGGTGGTAGGTGATAGATGGAAACGGGAAAAGTGCATGGGGTGAAGAAAGAGCACCGGGAAGTTAATTGGTTAAAGAGATAAAGAGCTGCAGGAGGGGGAATCTGATAGGAGACCATGGAAGAAAGGGAAGGGGGAGGAGCACCAGAGGGAGGTGATGGGCATGTAAGGAGATAAGGTGAGAGAAAGAAACAGGAATGGGGAATGATGAAGAGGGCCAATTACTGGAAGATTGAGAAATCGATTTTCATGCCATCAAGCTGGAGGCTACCTGGACAGAATATAAGCTGTTGCTCCTCCAACCCAAGTGTGGGTTCATCATGGTAGTAGAGGAGGCCATGGACTGACATGTCAGAATAGGAATGGGAGGTAGAATGAAAATGGGTGGCCACCAGCAGATTCTGCTTTTACCGGCAGACAGTAAGTGCTCAGTGAAGCTGTTTCCCAATCTCTGTCTGGTCCCACCAATACACAGGAAACTGCACCAGGAGACTAGTGACTAGAAGTGTTCCTTAGGGGTCAGTATTGGGACTGCTGCTTTTCACATGGGTTGTCAATGATTTAGATAATGGAATTGATGGCTTTGTGGCAAAATTTGTGGATGATGTGAAGATAGGTGGAGGGGTAGGTAGTGCTGAGGAAGCAGTGTGATTGAAGCAGGACTTGCACAAATTGGAAGAGTGGGCAAAGAAGTGCCAGATGGAATACAGTGTTGGGAAATGTATGACAATGCATTTTGGTAAAATGAACAATAGTGTAAACTATTATCTAAATGGGGAGAAGGTTCAAACATCAGAGGTGCAGAGAGATTTAGGAGTCATCGTGCGAGACTCCCAAAAGGTTAATTTACTGCTTGACTCTGTGGTAAGGAAGGCAAATGCAATATTGGCATTTATTTCAAGGGGAATAGAATATAAAAACAAGGAGATAATGCTGAGCCTTTATAATAAGCTAGTCAGGCCACACTAAGGGTAGTGTTAACAGTTTTGGGCCCCATATCTCAAGAAAGGATGTATCGTTGTTGGAGAGTCTAGAGGAGGTTCACAAGGATGATTCCGGGAATGAAGGGCTTAACATATGAGGAGTGTTTCGCAGCTTTGGGCTTGTACTCACTGGAATTTAGAAGAATGTGTGGGGATCTCATTGAAACCTACCGGATGTTGATAAGGCAGATGTGGAGAGGATGTTTCCTGTGGTGGGGAGATCCAGAACTCAAGAACACAGCCTCAAAATTGAGGGACGACCTTTTCAAACAGAGGTAAGGAGGAATTATTTTAGCCAGAGAGTGGTGAACCTGTGGAATGCTCTTCCACAGACTGAGGTGGAGGTGGTTGGTGTATTTAAGGTGGAAGTTGATCAATTCGGTGTGGATATGACACAGGATGAAGTATTGAACAGGTTCACTGCAGGCGGTAGAGAGAGAATCTCGGAGTTATGGCAGTGAATGGGGCAGGGAACCTAGGTACCTCTTCATGGCATAGAAGTGGCAGAAGCAGTCAATTGAACGTTAGCAGAGGGAGTGAACTGAGAAGCTTGGAAACGGATCTGAAAGCCATTTGGCACAAGATGGTGATGAAGACAAGTTTCCAGGAAGGATAGTAGTAGGTGTGTGTTAGCACTGGTCAAAGAGTCGGAGGGATGCAGAGGTCAAAGAGGGGGAGCAGTAAGAGAGAGTATCACTGAACTCCTGTTGAAGGGATGATTTGAACTTCTTCAGGGCAGGCATCCCTCAAAGAGACTTTGCAATGTAGCAGTAGAATTCCAAACGAGAGAAAATCTGCAGATGCTGAAGATTCAAAGCAATACACACAAAATGCTGGAGGAACTTAGCAGGCCAGGCAGCATCTATGGAATAGAGTAAACAGTCAAGAATTCAGGCTGAGTCCCTATTCATGACTGAAAAGGAAGGGGAGAAGTCAGCATAAGAAGGTGGGAGGATGGCAGGAAGAAGTACAAGGTAGCTGGTTCAAGGTGAAACTATGAAACTCGGGGAGAGGGAGGGGGTGAAGTAAAGAGCTGGAAAGTTGGTTAGTGAAAGAGATAAAGGGCTGGAGGAGGGGAAATCTGGTAGGAGAGGATAGAAGACCATGGAGAAAAGGGAAGGGGAAGGAACACCAGAGGGAAGTGATCAGCAGGTAACGAGATAAAGTGAGAGAGGAAAACAGGAATGGTGCAGGAAAGCAGTGCATTTATTGGAAGTTTGAGAAATCGATGTTCATGCCATCAGATTGGAGACTACCCCGATAGAATAAAAGGTGTTGCTCCTCCAAGATGAATGTGGCCTCATGGCGGCACTAGAGGAGGCATGGACTGACATGTCAGAATGAGAATGGGAAGTGGAATTGAAATGGGTGGCTGCATGGAGATCTCACATTTTCTGGCAGACGGAGTGTAAGGGTTTGGCAAAGTGGTCTCCCCTTCACTTTGTTATCTGCTTATTTCTCCTGAAATGCTGTCTAAGCTGCTGAGTACTTGCAAAAATTTATCCTATATTTTAAACATCCAGCATCTATACTCTTAATTTCCAACTCTTGCCTCAAAATTTGTTCTTAGTCAGGATACTAATTGGTTTAAATATCGTGTTTTGTTCTTCACAATGGAATAAATTTCAGAAGCTAAGAACAATGCATTTATGTAATTATATAGCATGTTATGCCTTTCTAAATTGGCATGAATTCCTAGACATCAGAGTATTATACATATATAGTTTGATTTTATATCTTGGGTTTGATACCGGAAGAACTGAGGAATCTTTTCAATGCAAGAGCTTAACAAAATATAGTTTGCAGCACAAGATGGTTTAGAAAAAATTCACAAGGGACCAACCTAGCAGAAAGCTACAACACTGATCCAATATCCCTTGCAGAGAATGAACTGTGACACTGCTCAACTTTAAACACTTCACAGCTTATTAATGAAGACAAAGCATGAATAGTTGTGCAGTCACTTCAATGGAAATTGAAACTTGTCTGAAACTCTGGATAGAATCATTAAAATCTCATCAATAGTCCCTTTGGAGAGCTCAACAAGTCTACTTAATGAACGCTTGACAAGTCTTTGGACAAATCTGGAAACTGTTAAATAAGCTGATTTGAGCTAGTGTTCAATAATTACCCTTAGCACCTTTAGACAGGGACAAGATGAGTATTCTTCGGAGTCAGGGAAATTTGTCAGCTGCGATCTTCTTGAGGAGGATTAGAATTCAAGTTTAGTTTGTTGTCACAGGCATTCACACTCAGGGTATAAATGCCATCAAAGTTAAATTTTTGCAGCAACATTACATTACAAACATGATAAATGTAAGTTAACATAATATTAACATAAAATATACATAATTTAGACAACAAAAAATATAACAATATTAGTACAAATTGAGAGAGAACTAGAGTCTGAAATAAAGTGTCAGGAAAAAGGATCTAGTGCTTTCCCGGCATATATGATAAATAAATTCTTCTCAGGCTTTCAGCCAGGTACAGGTGTCAATTTTAACCAAGATTTTGATGACAAACCCTGCCATCTTCATCAGAGATGATGCCTGGGCATGTCTAGTCCGGTGGTATTTTTACCCCTGTCGTCTGTTCCTCTTTACTGCTTAGTTCTCATCCATTCAGATTTCCACTGTCCCATCTTGTTTATAATCAAATTCCAGTTCTTAACTAGAGTCAGACCTTTGTCTTGGTTAAAATACTTTTCTTTCTAGTTTTGTTTCAATGGCTTCCTTCATCTGGCAGTCCCAACAGCCGTTGGCTTTTGTGGCCTCAAAGTCAATCTTATGGCCATTGTAAATGCAATGTTTATCAAGCAGCACAGGAGGTGTATCTATTTGCATTATGCAGTGAAATCAGGGGTAGCAGATTTCATCAGTCCTTAAAGATAGATATCACCTCCCTCAGGCATTGCCTCTTGCACATGTCCTCGATAGAGGAGAGAGCTGTGCCTGTGATGGAATTAGCTCAGTACACCACTCTCTGATGCTTCTTGCATTCTTGTGCATTGGACTTTCCATACCAGGACATGATGCAACCAGTCAGAATGTTTTCTAATCAAGAACAAGAGAAAATCTGAAGATGCTGGAAATCCAAGCAACACACACAAAATGCTGGCAGAACTGATTAGGCCAGGCAGCATCTATGGAAAAGAGTACAGTTGATGTTATGGGCTGAAACATTGACTGTATTCTTTTCCTTAGAATATTTTCTACCAATTTTTGTAGAAGTTTGTCAGAGTCTCTGATGACATGCCAAATCTTGTTAAACTAAAGAAGTAGAGACACTGGTGTGCCATCTTTGTAGTTGCATCTATGTGCAGGACCCAGGAGAGATCCTCTGACATACTGACATCCAGGAACCTGAAGCTGCTCACAGTCCCTTCTTCAGACCCTTCACTGACGACTGGTAGGTCTCACCTGATTTCCATGTTCTAAAGTCTGTTCTTTGGGATGCCGAAGTTGAGCATAAAAGTTGTTGCTATGATACTAGCTGACCCGTTTCACTCCTGGATGCATTGTCAGTTTTCAGAATTTTAATAAGAAATACTGAAATGTATAGTAATGGAGATGATAGATAATGACCCTAAGATACTGGGTAATATAGAAATAGGCAGTAAAAGTTCCTACAGATGTATAAAAGGATAGAGGGTAACAGAATGAGAATGGTACTTAACAATGAATATTAGAGAAATGGCAGTCTTGGATCAGTTTTCATGGAAGAAAACTTCAAAAATATAATCAAAAGACTATAGTGAGGAAGGAAGTTAAAACCTAGAAACAAAATGTAATTTAATGTGCTGCCTTACTGAATGTCTTCAGGAAATCCAAATACACTGCATCTACTGGTTCCCCTTTAGTCATTTAAACATAACTATCAGTACCTTCAGTTGATTTCTGTCTCTTTGTGTGTTTCCTTCCAGCCATTATTCTGTTTTTTTGTATTGCCATGTGCTCTTGCTCTTGCCCTTGCCCTTGCCCCTGCCCCTGCCCCTGCCCCTGCCCCTGCCCCTGCCCCTGCCCCTGCCCCTGCCCCTGCAAAACTGATTACTCGGCCCCTCACCTGTTTCCCATTATTAACTGTATTGCTGACACCTGTGTCTCATTGTGCTCCACCTATCATCTGCCTCTCTGTTTATTGCTCAGTCTATTTTAGTCTTTTGTTTTTGCTGGATTGTGGTATTTGAGTTGCTGGGCATAGGTGAGAGAGTACAGGTCAGGGTATTTTAAGCTTTTATAAGGGGTACATGGGCTTTTTTTTATAGGATATGATGGATAAGCAGGAATAGGGTACTAGGATAGCTAAAGATAGTAGAATAAGGTAAGGTAAGTAACCATTAATCTGGGTGCCAACTGCTGTAAAACAAGATGAAGAAGAGGAAAGATTGTGCTATTGAGTTCTCCTGAGTCTTTCCAACATTCATATTTAAACTCTGTCCTTCTGATTATTGACCCTGCCTGTTTACCTTGATCGTTCTGGTTTTTGACTCTGCTTGTTTCCTGATTCTGATTTTTGGATTTCCATTGATTTTTTGATCTCTGCCTGAATTTTGATGCTGACTTTGTTGCCCTTCTGGATTTGTTACTCAATAAATATCAATGTGCTCAGTACTTGGTCTGTGATTGGGTCCCTGCTCCAGTGTCCTGACAATAATATGCCTAAAAAATATTCTAACAAATTTGTCAAACTATATTTTGGCTACCTGGATACCAGTTGTGCAGGAAGAAAGATAGATGAGAGCTATAGGGAGGCACTCACACCAAAGTTGTAGGAGATGAGTAGCTGGGTGTCTGAAAAGAGAGAAAGGAAATAGACAGAGAGTGTAGAGTACCTCTGTGGCTGTTCCCCTCAATAAAAAGTAAATTGCTTTTGATACTATTGAGGTGGATGACATACAAGTGGAAAGTAGCAGCAACCAAATCTCCGGCACTGAGACTGGCTTTGGCTCAGTAGATAAGGGAGGAGAAGAGGGGAGTGAAGTTGATAGGGGATTCATTAGGTAAAGGGATAAACAGGAGGTTCTGTGGATGTGAAAAATCTCCTAGATGTTCTCTCCAAAATGCCAGAATCGGGGACATCTCAGATCAATTCCACAGTATTCTAGAGGGGGAGGGCAAGCAGCAAAAAGTTATGATGCACATTAACATCTGTAACAGATGTCCTCAGAAATGTACAACAGAAATGCAGAGGGTGTTTATGAAAATTTTCATAGGTTTGCCTCAGTGAGGTGTGAAAGGATATTAGGTTGAATAAAGCATGGTTGACAAGGGAAGTGTAACATCTCTTCAAGAGGAAAATAAAAACATACTTAAGGTTTAGGAAGCAAGATCAGACAGGGCTCCTGAGGGTTAGTAGGGAGTCAGGAAGAAGCTTAAGAAGGGACTTAAGAGAGCTAGAAGGAGACATGAGAAGGCATTGATAAGTAGGATTAACTAAGGCTTTCTACATGTATATGAAGAACAGGAGGATGACAAGAGTGAGGGTGGAACCGATGGTGGGGGGGGGGTGGTGAGGAAACATATCTGGAGTCAGAGGTTAGGGGAGGTCTTCAATGCTTTGCTTCAGTATTCACCAATCAGTGGGACCATGACGAGTGTAATCTCAGCATAGAACCGGCTGATATGCTGGAATGTGTAGACTTTCAAAAAGTGTGTGCTGGAAACATTAGGATCGATACCTCTCAGAGGGATGGGATATGACCCAGGTTACCATGGGAAGCAAGGGAAGTGATTGCTGCATCATTAGCAATGATCCTTGCATCCTCACTAGCCATAGGAGTCATACCAGAAAACTAGATGATGGCAGAAGTTGCTCCTTTGTTCAACAAAGATAATAGGGATAATCCTGGGAATTATAGACCAGTGAGTTTTTCTTCAGTGGTGGGCTGTTGGAGAGGGTTTATAGAGATGGAATTCACAAGCATTTGGAGAAGTATGGTTTGACTGGGAATTGTCAACATCCTTTGTGATGGGCAAGTTATGTCCCTCACAAGCCTGATTCAACTTTTCAAAGTAGTGAGAACAAAGGAGCAGAGGACAGGAAATTGGGTCACTGTCAGGCGCGGGAAGAGGAAAGGGCAGGCAGAGCAGGGTTCCCCTGTGGCCATTCCCCTCAACAACAAGTATACCGCATTGGATACTGTTGGGGGGGATGACCTACCTGGGACTAGCTGCAGTGGCCGGATCTCTGGCACTGAGTCTGGCTCTGCAGTGCAGAAGGGAGGGGGGAAAAAGAGGAGAGCGGTAGTGATAGGGGACTCAATAGTTAGAGGTGCAGATAGAAGGTTCTGTGGTCATGACAGAGAATCCAGGATGGTTTGTTGCCTCCCAGGTGCCAGGGTCAAGGATGTCTCTAATTGATTGCATGACATTCTGAAGTGGGAGGGTGACCAGCCAGATGTCATGGTGCACATCGGTACCAATGAAATAGCAAGGAAGAGTGAAGAGGTTCTGGACAGTGAGTATAGAGAGCTTGGTAGGAAGTTGAAAAGCAGGACCTCGAGGGTGGTAATCTCAAGATTGCTACCTGTGCTAGGTGCCAGTGAGGGTAGGAATAGGATGCTCTGGAGGAGGAACAAGTGGCTGAGGAACTGGTGTAGTGGGCAGGGTTTCAGATTTCAGGATCATTGGGACCTCTTCTGGGGCAGGTGGGACCTGTACAAGAGAGACGGGTTACACTTGAACCACAGGGGGACCAATATCCTTTCAGAGAGGTTTGTTAGTGCTATTGGGGAGGCTTTAAACTAGATTTGCAGGGGGATGGGAACCAGAGTGCCAGAGCTGACAGTGTGGCTGGGGTGAAAATAAATGATGTTGAAAGTTTAAGCAAATCCGCTGATAGAAAGGTTGTGAGTGGTGGTAAAAATCTTCTGAGGTGTATATATTTCAATGCTAGGAGTATTGCGGGGAAGGCGGATGAGTTGAGGGCGTGGATTGACCCGTGGAATTATGATGTTGTAGCAAGTAGTGAAACTTGGCTACAGGAGGGGCAGGACTGGCAGCTTAATATTCCAGGGTTCCGATTTTTCAGATGTGATCGAGGCAGAGGAATGAAAGGTGGGGGAGTAGCATTGCTTGTTAGGGAAAATATTACAGCAGTGCTCAGGCAGGACAGATTAGAGGGCTTGTCTACTGAGTCCTTATGGGTGGAGCTGAGAAACAGGAAAGGTATGGCCACATTAGTGGGATTGTATTACAGACCACCCAATAGTCAACGAGACTTGGAAGAGCAAATCTGCAGAGAGATAGCAGGCAACTGCAGGAAACATAAAGTTGTGGTGGTAGGGGATTTTAATTTTCCATACATTGATTGGGACTCCCATACTGTTAGGGGTCTAGATGGTTTAGAGTTTGTAAAATGTGTTCAGGAAAGTTTTCTAAATCAGTATATAGAGGGACCAACTAGAGGGGATGCAATATGGGAGCACTTTGGTTCCAGTGATCATAACACCATTAGTTTCAATTTGATCATGGACAAGGATAGATCTGGTTGAGGTTCTGAACTGGAAGAAGGCCAAATTTGAAGAAATGAGAAAGGATCTAAAAAGCGTGGATTGGGACAGGTTGTTCTCTGCAAAGATGTGATTGGTAGGTGGGAAGCCTTCAAAGGAGAAATATTGAAAGTGCAGAGTTTGTATGTTCCTGTCAGGATTAAAGGCAAATTGAATAGGAATAAGGAACCTTGGTTCTCAAGGGATATTGCAACTCTGATAAAGAAGAGGGAGTTGTATGAAATGTATAGGAAACAGGGTAAATCAGGTGCTTGAAGAGTATAAGAAGTGCAAGAAAATACTTAAGAAAGAAATCAGGAAGGCTAAAAGAAGACATGAGGTTGCCTTGGCAGTCAAAGTAATGGATAATCCAAAGAGCTTTTGCAAGTATATTAAGAGCAAAAGGATTGTAAGGGATAAAATTGGTCCTCTTGAAGATCAGAGTTGGCGGCATTGTGCGGAACCAAAGGAAATGGGGGAGATCTTAAATAGGTTTTTTGCATCTGTATTTACTAAGGAAGCTGGCATGAAATCTATGGAATTGAGGGAATCAAGTAGTGAGACCATGGAAACTGTACAGATTGAAAAGGAGGAGGTGCTTGCTGTCTTGAGGAAAATTAAAGTGGATAAATCCCCGGGACCTGACAGAGTGTTCCCTCGGACCTTGAAGGAGACTAGTGTTGAAATTGCGGGGGCCCTGGCAGAAATACTTAAAATGTCGCTGTCTACGGGTGAAGTGCCGGAGGATTGGAGAGTGGCTCATGTTGTTCCATTGTTTAAAAAAGGATCGAAAAGTAATCTGGGAAATTATAGGCCGGTGAGTTTAACGTCAGTAGTAGGTAAGTTATTGGAGGGAGTACTAAGAGATAGAATCTACAAGCATTTGGATAGACAGGGGCTTATTAGGGAGAGTCAACATGGCTTTGTGCGTGGTAGGTCATGTTTGACCAATCTGTTGGAGTTTTTCGAGGAGGTTACCAGGAAAGTGGATGAAGGGAAGGCAGTGGATATTGTCTACATGGACTTCAGTAAGGCCCTTGACAAGGTCCTGCATGGGAGGTTAGTTAGGAAAATTCAGTCGCTAGGTACACATGGAGAGGTGGTAAATTGGATTAGACATTGGCTCGATGGAAGAAGCCAGAGAATGGTAGTAGAGAATTGCTTCTCTGAGTGGAGGTCTGTGACTAGTGGTGTGCCACAGGGATCAGTGCTGGGTCCATTGTTATTTGTCATCTATATCAATGATCTGAATGATAATGTGGTAAATTGGATCAGCAAGTTTGCTGATGATACAAAGATTGGAGGTGTAGTAGACAGCGAGGAAGGTTTTCAGAGCCTGCAGAGGGACTTGGACCAGCTGGAAAAATGGGCTGAAAAATGGCAGATGGAGTTTAATACTGACAAGTGTGAGGTATTGCACGTTGGAAGGATAAACCAATGTAGAACATACAGGGTTAATGGTAAGGCACTGAGGAGTGCAGTGGAACAGAGGGATCTGGGAATACAGATACAAAATTCGCTAAAAGTGTTGTCACGGGTAGATAGGGTCGTAAAGAGAGCTTTTGGTACATTGGCCTTTATTAGTCGAAGTATTGAGTACAAGAGCTGGAATGTTATGATGAGGTTGTATAAGGCATTGGTGAGGCCGAATCTGGAGTATTGTGTTCAGTTTTGGTCACCAAATTACAGGAAGGATATAAATAAGGTTGAGAGAGTGCAGAGAAGGTTTACAAGGATGTTGCCGGGACTTGAGAAACTCAGTTACAGAGAAAGGTTGAATAGGTTAGGACTTTATTCCCCGGAGCGTAGAAGAATGAGGGGAAATTTGATAGAGGTATATAAAATTATGATGAGTATAGACAGAGTGAATGCAAGTAGGCTTTTTCCACTGAGGCAAGGGGAGAAAAAAACCAGAGGACATGGGTTAAGGGTGAGGGGGGAAAAGATTAAAGGGAACATTAGTGGGGGCTTCTTCACACTGAGAGTGGTGGGAGTATGGAATGAACTGCCAGATGAGGTGGTAAATGCGGGTTCTTTTTTAACATTTAAGAATAAATTGGACAGATACATGGATGGGAGGTGTATGGAGGGATATGGTCCGTGTGCAGGTCAGTGGGACTAGGCAGAAAATGGTTCGGCACAGCCAAGAAGGGCCAAAAGGCCTGTTTCTGTGCTGTAGTTTCTATGGTTCTATGGTTCTAAATCAATGAAGGTAGAGCATATTCTGCTTGGACATTTGTGACAAGAGGTGAATCACAGGGATCTCTCCTGGGTCGCCTGCCCTTTGTAATTTTTTTAAATCATTTGGTTGAGAAAGTGAGTTATGGATTAGTAAACTAGCATTTGACATGAAGGTTGGTGGAATTGTGTATCATGTAAAGGGTTGTCATAGATTACAATAGGACACCAATAGGATGCAGAACTGGGCTGAGAAGTAGCAGATGGAGTTTTGGAGAGATGGACTCTTAGTAGTGTTGAGGAAGAAGTCTGTAGATCCTTCAAATTTGTCACACCAGTTGATGGTGTTAAGAAGGTGCAGCGTGTGTTGGCCTCCATTAGGCATGGTACTGAATTCAAGACAACTGAGATAATGTTGCACCTCTAAAAACCCTGACTAGACCAGTCTTGGAGTATTGTGTACAGTTCTGGTGACCTAATTAAGGAAATATATCCAACCTTTAGAGGGCATAGAGGAAATTTGCCAGTATGCTGTCTGGAAGATAGGTTGAGTGAGCTTGGGCTTTTCCATAGGAGTGATGAAACATAAAGGGCAATTTATTAGAAGTGTACGAGCTGATAAGTAGCATTGATAGAGCGGACATGGATGTAATGCTGAGGCTTTATTGGTTAGACCACTTGGAATATGATGAGCAGTTTTGGACTTCTTATCTAAAAAAGGATATATTGGCATTGGAAATGGTACAGAGGAGGTTCATGAGAATAATCCCAAGAATGAAAGGGTTAACGTATGAGGTGCATTTGATGGCTCTTAGCCTGTACTCACTGGAGTTTAGAAGAATGGGGGGCATATCAATGAAATCTATTGAATATTGAAAGGTCTAGATAGCACTAACAAGGAGAGGATGTTTCCTATTGTGGGGAAATTGAGGACCAAAAGACCATCAATAGTATCAATAGAACAGAGGAGGAGGAATTTCTTTCGCCAGAGGGTGGAGAACCATTCAGATTCTTGGGTATATTTAAAGTGAGGTCGATAGGTTCGTGATTGGTAAGTGTGTTTAATGTTACAGGGAAAAGGCAGGAGAATGGAGTTGAAAGGGATAATGAGTCAGCCATGATGAATCACAGAGCAGACTCAATGGGCCAAATAGCCCTTATGGTCTTATGGACATCCTGTTTTTCTTTTCTCCAGGGTAGCAATGATTAATATAACAGGAAATACATTTAAGGCAATAGAAATAAAGTATAGGGGGGATGTCAGAGTTCAAAGAACAGTTATTATCAAAGCATATATGCCACCATATGCAACCCTGAGATTTGTGTTCTTGTGGCAATACATAGTAAATCCAAGAAACATAATAAAACCAATGAATATCTGCACTCAACAGGATGGACAAATAACCAGTATGCAAAAGACAACAGGCTGTGCAAATATAAAAGAAATAATAATAACAAATAAATAGGCAATAAATATTGAGAAAAAAGATAGAGTCCTTGAAAGTGAGTCCATAGGTTGTGGGAACAGTTCAGTGAAGGAGTGAGTGAAGTTATCCACACTGGTTCAATATACTGATGGTTGAGGGGTAATAACTGTTCCTGAACCTGGTGATATGAATCCTGAGGCTCCTGTACCTTCTTGGCAGCAAAGAGAAGAGAGCATGGCCTGGGAGGAGGGGATTGTTGATGAAGGATGCTGCGTTCCTGCAACAGCATTCCATTTAGATGTGCTCAAAGGTGGAGAGGGCTTGACTTGTGATGGACTGGGCTGTAACCACTACTTTTGTAGGACTTTTCGTTCAAGGGCATTTCCAAACCAGGCCATGATGCAACCAGCCAATATACTCTTCACCACATGTAAGACTATAAGACATTGGAGCAGAATTAGGCAATCAATTAGCCCATCAATTCTGCTATGCCATTCCATCATGGTAGATCCTTGATCCAACTCAACGGCAAACACCTGTTTTAGATATTACGCTGAGCTTCCCAAACTCCTAAGGAAGTAGAGGCTTTGCCCTACTTTCTCTGTAATTGCACTAACATGCTAGGCCCAGGACAGATCCTCTGACATGAAAACACTGAGGAATTTAAGTGGCTGACTATCTCCCACTCTAATGCCCCAATGAGCACTGACTCACAGACCTCTGGTTTCCTCTTCTGGAAGACAATAATCAGCTCCTTGCTCTTGCTGAAATTGAGTGAGAGGTTGTTGCTATACTGTTATGTGGCCACTGTTTCGTACTGTGGGTATCACTTTAAAACATCTGATCGAGGTGGAACTGTGACATCAGTATAACAAGCTGTGACAGACAGCTGAGAACTTCAGTAGGAGAGAGAGAGTGGAAGTTTGGACTGCAGGCTGCTGGCAGTAGTTTGCTACGATACGGGTAAAGTCTGATACTTTCCCATGCCCAAAAGATTGGGTTGATCAACGGCGCTTGGAATGTGTGACTGTGACTTCGGATGATCCATTTGTGGATTTTTTTGGAGTATCCTGTGGAACCACTTTCATTAAGCCTTGCCTGGATTCGGGTGTCACTTGTGTGAAGGGATATTCCGTGACTGTCACCTTGTGATATTTCTACATGTACTTTGGAACGGCTTGACGGAAAAGATCTTCGGCGACTGTTACTTCATTTTCCTAGAGTGGAAGCTGTGGAATTCTTCGTAATTGCCTTCTCTCTACATTTTAACGTGGATTTACAAATCTCTTCCCTCATCTATTCCATGGATTACTGGACCTTTTCTAGTATATTGCTGCTGGTACGTAACAGTACTACCTCAAAGTAAGTGCATGGAACACCCTGCTAGAGTACCATTAAAGGCAGACATTTGAGAGAAACTTAGATAGTCATGAGTGTAAAAGGTAAATGGAGGGCTTGTGGGAGGGAATGGTCTTGGAGTAGGTTCAAAGCTTGGCTCATTATCTTGGGCTGAAAGATCCTTTGTTGTACTGTTCTACCTTTTAAATTTCTCCTACATGAAAACCATGATCTGTTGTCTTAATTGTCTTATGATTTTTGATTAAACAGGTAGGTGGGTTAGTAAATTTGGAGATAATATGAAGACTAGTGGTGTTGTAAACAATATAGAAGACTGGTGAAAGATTCAGCAGGATATAGAGCATTTGTGGTTCCTAAGGTTGTCATAACTGGGGATGGTAGTGGGGATGGGGGTGAAGCTTAGGAGGAATGATGGCGCCTAATGGTGACTCCTGCGCTTGCATCTTCAGAAACAGCCCTATTTCCACCTTTAATATCTTTATTTTTTCCTTTCAGGATTCTTTTAAAGACCCAGATCTGGAGTTATACACAGACTTTGGTTCTGTGCGGGAATGGGACCCGTTCACGGGGTTCCACGCCGCTATTCGACATGCCAAGGGTTTGGCCTGAGAATCTCGATCGTGTTCGGAAGCCTAAGATCTTGGGGCTCTGGAGATGGGCGGATTGAGGGTCAGCGTCACAGCCGGAGACTTGGTGTGCTGTTGGGGAGGCCAGAAAATCTTTTGCTGTGGGCCCGAAGACTCGAGGTCTTTGCGATCTTCGGACACAGAGCTCGATAAAAGTGATGAAACGGACTTTTAAGATCGTAAACCAGCAAGTTGTTGTTTGACTTCCGCTCGCTGTGGCAATGGGAGATACCACCCTCTCCCATGCCAGGGAGAGAGAGAACCTGTGGCTTCTTGAATTCGGATGAAATGTGAAGCTTTTGGGGTAACTGCAAGGTCTGTGCCTTTGCTAACGCTTAGCACACACTTGGGCTCAGTGATTGTACCGATGCGCATTTATTTTTGCTTGTGGGGGGAGGGAAGATCGTTGCTCGCTGTTGCTTACGTGTGGGAGGGAGGAGCTGGGGGGACTTTGGGGTTCTCGCATTTAAATGTCATTCTTTCTTTGGGGAATGTTTTCGTGGATGTTTTGCGAAGAAAAAGCATTTCAGGATATATTGTTTACACTTCTCTGACATTACACTTGACCTTTGAACATTTGATAAGCTCCCATCACCAACAAAGTGCTCCAATGGTGTAGTTGCCTACAGCCTCTAAAAACCAAGCCCAGCTCTTGGCTTTCCCATGTGACTTAGCTACTAGGTCCGGCAAAACAGTTTCTACTGACGAGAGAGGGCAAAGGTGGACCACTGGCGCCTCAAAACCAGTTGCTATGGCAGGTGGGGTTCGTCTGCCTTGGATGGCAGCCTGCCTAGGAGAAGGGAAACTCTAATTTTAAACCTCTACTACTTTGCGGCCATACCCCCCCATTGGAAAGGCTTCAAGAGTAAACCCTGAGGAAGAAATCCAGAGCTGGAGGCCCTAAAGCAGTTTGATGTTGTTTACATCTTCACTGTGACAACCTTTGCAATGACACTGGTGCCAAGCTGTATTGGTGCTTACACATCCCTTTGGACTACATCAGTGACATGGAGAGGGGGAGCTCGCTGCATGGGCAACAGCCAGTTCTTCATATCTTCCCACCCAGGCTCACGCCTTGGAGAGGACACGGTCCACCAGAGGCGCAAACCCATGATCCCCTGGGATTGACGTTTGCTTACCACGATCAGTTATACTTTATACTTTATTGTCACCAAACAATTGATACTAGAACATACAATCATCACAGCGATATTTGATTCTGTGCTTTCCACTCCCTGGATTACAAATATTAAATATTAAAATATTAAAAATGTAAAAATTAGTAAATATTAAAAATTTAAACTATAAATCATAAATAGAAAATAGAAAAATGGGAAGTAAGGAAGTGCAAAAAAACTGAGAGGCAGGTCCGGATATTTGGAGGGTATGGCCCAGATCCGAGTCAGGATCCGTTCAGCAGTCTTATCACATTTGGAAAGAAGCTGTTCCCAAATCTGGCCGTACGAGTCTTCAAGCTCCTGAGCCTTCTCCCGGAGGGAAGAGGGACGAAACGTGTGTTGGCTGGGTGGGTCATGTCCTCGATTATCCTGGCAGCACTGCTCCAACAGCGTGCGGTGTAAAGTGAGTCCAAGGACGGAAGATTGGTTTATGTGATATGCTGCACCATGTTCACGATCTTCTGCAGCTTCTTTCGGTCTTGGACAGGACAACTTCCATACCAGGTTGTGATGCACCCTAGAAGAATGCTTTCTATGGTGCATCTATAGAAATTAGTGAGGGTTTTAAGGGACAGGCCAAATTTCTTTAGTTTTCTCAGGAAGTAAAGGCGCTGGTGGGCCTTCTTGGCAGTGAACTCTGCTTGGTTGGACCAAGTCAGGTCATTTGTGATATTGACCATGAGGAACTTAAAGGTTTTGACCTGTTCCAGTTGTGCACCACTGATGTAAATTGGCTCGTGCAGTCCACTACTCCTTCTGAAGTCAACAACAAATTCCTTTGTTTTGTTGCCGTTGAGGGATAGGTTATTGTCTTCGCACCATGCCACCAGGTTCTTAATTTCCTCTCTGTACTCCAACTCATCATTACCCGAGATACGGCCTACAATTGCAGTGTCATCAGCTAACTTATATATTGAGTTTGATGGAAACTTAGCTACACAATCATGGGTGTACAGTGAGTACAGCAGGGGGCTGAGTACACAGCCTTGTGGGGCACCAGTCTCAGAGTGATTGTAGAGGAGAGCTTGTCCCCTATTTTTACAGCCTGGATCCTGTCTGTGAGGAAGTTGAAGATCCAGCTGCAGATCTGAGTGCTAAGGCCCAGGTTCCGGAGCTTAGGAATCAGTTTATTTGGAACGATGGTATTAAAGGCAGAGCTGTATTCAAGGAAAAGGAGCCTTACGTATGTGTCTTTATTCTCCAGGTGTTCTAAGGAGGAACGTAGGGCCAGAGAGATGGCATCTGCCGTTGACCTGTTGCTCCGGTAGGCGAATTGCAAAGCGTCGAGGTTGACCGGTAAGCTGTTGTTGATGTGTGCCATAACCGATCTCCCGAAGCACTTCATAGCAATTGATGTCAGAGCCACAGGTCAATAGTCATTCAGGCATGCCACCTTGCTCTTCTTCGGCACTGGGATTATCGTTGCCTTCTTAAAACACGAGGGGATCTTAGACTGAAGCAAGGAGCAGTTGAAGATGTTAGCAAACACTGCAGCTAGCTCGCTTGCATAGGCCCGGACAACCTGTTCCAGGGCGCCATCTGGGCCCATCGCCTTCCTTGGATTTATCTTCAGGAAGGCCCTTCTAACGTCCTCCTCGGTGACGATGAATCTCGATGCCACCAGGTCCAGTTCATCCGGAGGGAGCAGGACGCTCCTTTTCTGTTCGAATCTTATGTAGAATACGTTTAGTTCATCAGGAAGAGAAGTGCCACAGTTATTGATATTCCCAGCCTTTTCTTTGCGCCCAGTGATCTCATTTAGACCCTGCCATAGTCTACTGGCATCCCCCTGGTTAGCCTGGGCTTCCAACTTGGCTTGATACTGCCTGTTGGTGCCCTTAATGGCTTTCCGGAGTTCACACCTGGATTTTATGTAGCAACTGGTATCCCCGGACCTAAAAGCCGCAGCTCTAGCCTTTAAAAGGGACTTGACCTCATAATTCATCCAAGGTTTCCGGTTAGGGAATACCCTGATCGTCTTGCAAGACACACTGTCCTCTGTGCATTTCCAAATAAAGTTCGTGACAGCTGAGGCATACTCATCGAGGTTAGCTGCCGAGTCCTTGAATACTAACCAGTCCCCCGATTCAAAGCAGTCACGGGGGACCTCATCCGTTTCCTCCGTCCAACGCGACACTACTTTTGACACCATGACCTCCCGCTTCAGTTTCTGTTTGTAAACTGGGAGGAGGAGTACAGCCTGATGGTCCGATTTTCCGAAGTGAGGTTTTGGGACGGAACAGTAGGCATCCTTGTCTGCTGTGTAGCAGTGGTCAAGTATATTTGGACCTCTAGTGGGGCAGGAAATATGTTGGTATAACTTTGGCAGCGCCTTTCTGAGGTTGGCCTGGTTAAACTCCCCGGCTATAATGAGCAAAGCCTCCGGATACCTGGTCTCAAGTTCACTGATGTTGGCATACAGTATGTTCAGAGCACACTCCATGTCCGCCTGGGGGGGAATGTAGACCGCTGTCAGTATGACCGAGGTGAATTCCCATGGCAGATAGTAGGGACGACAATTCACCGACAGGCATTCCAGGTCCGGGCTCCAGGAGCCTGTCAGTGCCACTGTGTCTGAGCACCACGCAGTGTTGATCAGTAGGCAGACACCACCTCCCCTCGTCTTGCCCGAAGATGCTGTGCAGTCCATCCAATGGATCGAAAACCCCTCCAGTCAGATTGCACCATCGGGGGTGGCAGGGGAGAGCCAGGTCTCGGTGAAACAGAATACACAGCAGTTCTGCATCTCCCTGCAGTAGGTGAGTCTCCCTTTAAGATCATCCACCTTGTTCTCTATAGCTTGCACATTAGCTAGTAGGATGGTGGGCATAGGGACCCTGAAGCCCCTCAGCTTCAATCTGATCAGCAGCCCAGCTCTTTTCCCATGCTTCCTCGGTAAATAGTGCATCTTTCCAGGTTTCCATCGATGCAGTGTGTTGTTGTCAGCTCTTTGAGGTTGGTGGATGCATCCCGCAGGGATCGATCAGTGGGTCGCATCATCGGGAGCTCTGGGTCTGGCTGAGTGACGGGGGAGGCTCTGCTGCCACTTCCAGCTGCCGGAAGCCCGGGCTGTCGATTGGGTCGGGCCCCAAATCCGACACTTAATCCCGGATGACCGGGCTTCTGGCTAAAACAAGTCCGTAAGCCGAGTCATGGTTGCAGAGGCTTCCGCTCCAGCCGAGACTCGGGCTCGATTTCCGAGGTCGGCGGCAGAGCCCTCACTTCCGGCAGCTGTGGATGGCCACCAACGGGGCTTTATGGTCGTTGCTCTGGGGTCTCCACCATCATTTCTGTGTGGTCATCTACTCTGGAGAGGTGCTGGTCAGAATGGCCCGTGTCTCCATGCACTCCGGCAAGGTAGCAGACCGCGGGTGTCCGGGAACGTGGTGGGCCTTGGACCAGGCCTCACTGGTGGGATTCAGGTGCGGTCCAGATTTGAAGAAGCAGTTCTGACGTGGTGATCTCCAGTTGGGTCAGTAGCTTTGCCAGGATGTTGTTGATCTTGCTCGATGTAGCAGATTGAGGGTTTAGAAGGGTTTCGCAGGTATAGGATAGTGTAGAGGGCAGTTTGCTCAGGAGAGCACGCACAGAGTCACCAGTTACCGGTGCCATCTTATTTAGAAGATATGAAAGGAGGAATAACAGATGGAGTTTAATTCACTGAAGTATAAATTGTTGCACATTAGGAGATCAAATGTTAGTATCAAGACAGAGGGATTTTGGGGTCCAAGTCCATAGCTTCCTAAAAGTGGCTACACAGATTGATAGTGTGGTGAAGAAGGCATAAGGCATGCTTGCCTTTCTTAGTTGAGTTCAACATTCAGGACATTATGTTGTAAACTTGCAAAACTCGAGTTGATTCATTTCTTGTTGTCTCATCATAGGAAGTATTTTGAGGCTTTGGAGGGGGAGCAAAAGAGGTTCACCCAGTTGCCACCTGGACTGGAGGGTATATATTATAAGGAAAGGTTGGGCAGATATGGGTTGTTTTCTCTGGAGTGACAAAGGCTCGGGGGAGATCTGCAAGAGGTTTATAACATTATGAGGTGAACAGATCAATTAGACAGCCAGTCCCTTTCTCCCCCAGGTTATGAAACATCTGATGCCAGAAGAGATGCACTTAAAGCGAGAGGGGTTAAGTACAAAAGGGAGGTGTGTGACAGACATTTTACACAGAGAATAGTCGGTGCCCAGAATGCATTGCCTGGGGTGGAGGTGGAGATAAATACAATAGAGGCCTTCAAGAGGCTCTTTGTGAGGCACATGAATGTACAGGAAATGGAAGAATATGGGAATTAGGTAGGCAGACTGGATCTGCTCAGTTGGGCATTTGATTACTAATATAATTAGTTTGGCACAACATTATGGGCTAAAGGACATGTTCTGTGCTATATTTTTATGTGATCTATGTTTCATTTTTAATCTCTTGTCTGGTACCTTTCCAATGGTCAAAATTTTCAAGATAGATAGGTGGATAGATATACTTTATTGATCCCGAGGGAAATTGGGTTTCATTACAGCTGCACCAACCAAGAATAGAGCATAAATATAGCAATACAAAAACCACAAACAATCAAACAACAAAATGCAAACTATGCCAGATGGAAATAAGTCCAGGACCAGCCTATTGGCTCAGGGTGTCTGACCCTCCGCGGGAGGAGCTGCAAGTTCGATGGCCACTTGCAGGAACAACCTCCCGTGACGCCCATTGTTGTATCTCGGTGGAATATGGCCGGGGTCCAACAGCAAAAAGTTCAATATCCGGGCTACAAACACGTTCCTCGATCATAATACTACCAGGATTGCACTATCGGTTGTTAACCAGAACAGTAAGCACCCAACTCCTTTACGTTTACCGCTCTCAGTGCACTTCCGGTCAGCCCGAACGGTCTGGAAGCCGTCCATGAAAAAGATTTGATCAGGTATCTCCTCGTGCAGCCCCGTTCCAGTAAAACACATCACACTACACTCCCGAAATGTTCTCTGATGCCTGGCTAGCGCCGTGAACTCGTCCATTTTATTACCCACCGTACTCCTCTTCTCCATACGTCTCTGTTGTCTCGGCCTGGTCCTCTTTCCTCGCCTTTGTGATTCCCCTCTGCATCTTCTGTGTGTTTTCCTCCAGATTTCAGCAGGGGTGTCTGCTGCTCTGCTCGCTAAGCCGGCCAGCATGAGCACAATCAGCTGGTCCCTGGAATGGACAATGAGGTCATCCTGCTGCCCCGCTAATGAGACGTGTCGGAATGTAACTATTTCCAGTGCTAAAAACCCAAATAAAACTCTCTCCACCAGCATGTTAGAGAGGATGCAGCTTCAACATGTTTCCGTGAAAAAAATTACAAAAAATAATGGAAGTTAAAAAAAGTAAGAAGAAAAAAGTAAGAATACTCATCGGAACAGCTGTAACAGGCCGCATGCACGACCGGCGCATACGCACAAAATCAAAGCACATTACATCAGCTGATCAGATACAGCGCATCAACATGCTGGAAACTTTGTCAGAGATTATTTTTCTTTCATAACTTTATGCCGATACTATTCATTCCTATTGTTATTTCCTCAATGACTGATTCTAGCATTTCCCCTATGAGCAATGTTCAGCAACCTGTTCTTAAAGTTATCTTTTTCATTTTCCTTTTCTCTTAAATATTGTGGCACTATTTGCTGGAACCATTCTACATTTTGTAGAATTTTGCAAGATGTCAATCTATGCATCCATTATCTTTACAGATTCCTCCTTTGAAATCTACAGTGCAGGACATTTAGTTTGGGGGATTTATCATCTTTCCATCCCATTAATTTCTCACATAACATTTGACTAAAGCTAATGTATTTGAGCTTGTCATGCTTTCTAAATCTATGGTGCTCCTTGTTTATCAAGAGGTTTTCTATAACTTATGTGAAAACAGGCATAAAGTATCTGTTTAATACCCTTGCCATTTCCTATTACATACACACTTCTTTTAAATTCAAAGTAAATGCAATGCATGCACTGCATAGCGATGTTCAGAAAGTACTTGATGTGAGGTCACAAAAGATATGCTGGAAAAATTCAGCATGAGAAAAAACATAATGACACTGTTTTTCATGCATGAAAGAAAGATTTAGCATAAATTGCGAATGATTGAAATGGAAAATTAATGGAAATGTGCAGAATTTGGTTGCTTTGACTTTTGGAATATCTGATTCATTCTTGAATATGGCAGGGTATTGACTGTTATAGTCTGCAAGATGTTAGACAGGTTAACAAAATAGGCAGGTGGGAAACAAGTGCAAAATAGCATGGATGGATGAATGAGTGATAAAGAAAAGGAAAATGTTTCACTTAGTGGAATCATGGTAATGATGCTGTCGATGCAGAGACAGGTCTAGGATTGGAAATTCTTCAGTATAGGATGTTGCAGGGTTAAAGGTCAGAGTACATAAATGAACTAATGTGAGGCAATGAGTGTCATGTTCAAATATTCATGATTCCCTAAGTGCACACAGAAAAGAATCAGTTAATCCTCATCTCTTAGGTGCAATTTGACAATGGGTCTTTCCTCCCAAGCCTGTGATCACGGAGGAAGATGAAGAATAGATGATCATGGAAAGGACGTAGGGTTGGGGGAAAGCAAATATTGAAGGAGGGGATTGTGATATGATCTGCTGGAGAGTAGGGTAAATATGGACAAAGCAAGGGAGGAGAATAATACCAAGAAATGCTAAGTGTTTGAATAGAGGGGACAATGACTAGAAGTTATGGTGGCAGGTAAATCAGAGTTCCCAGGAAAATGCAGAAAATGTTCTCCAAAGGTCATGGAGAACATCGACAGCTTAGTGGGCACCAATTGCAGCATGCCTAGAAAGGTAATGTAGTAACCAGGGTAAATGAAGATAAATACAGCCTGAAATAATCTTTATTACTATATTCCAAATGTATGCATAGGAAAAAGTGACTGCATTTCTGGAACTGTGCTATGAATGTACAAAATAACTGATTTGCGTTCATCAGTCATTGTGACGAAGGCCCGTCACTGATTACGGATGGCACATGGCGCACTCAGTAAAACACTCATCCCCAGCAGTAATAGTGACGGGGTCTGAAACAGAGCTGCTGCATGGAGCTCTCTCATTTCGAGGCAGCAGCAACCTGCACAGGTGAGCTGATGGTGGAGGACACCACCTTTAACTGGGTCAAGGGTTATGTTACCTAATTACTCATCTTGTGGTAAAGTTTTGGGGTTTATTTTAAGTTATTTAATTGGGAAATGGTGAATCCTATAATGAGGTATATGTGTTTATTGTGAGAACTGACAGTAGAGTTTCAGATTCTGTGAAATGGAAGATAATTAAGTTAATTAGCTTTTAGTTGGTCTGGGGGAGGGGCTTAGCAGTTATAAGCCTTGGGTTACCAAGGCTTTGGGTTTTTTTTGTGTTTAGTCTGAGGGTGGCTGTTAACCAGACAGGCGACAATTGCAAGCTGTATATGTATTGTTTCTTTTTCAGTTTTTTTTTTCTTGTTTTGATGTGGACGTCCAAGTTTTCATTTTCCCACTACTTTTGTAAATAAAAGCACCTCAATCTATTTTTGCGACTCAAGCCATCTTGTTATTTTTCTTAGACAGTTGACCCACAGTTTTTGTGACAGTCATTATGTAATTTTATTGAGTTTTGCTGGGAGATTGCCAATGCATAATAAAGTAAAAGTAATTGGAGACATAATGATGACAGGAAAGTCCGGGCTATGCTCTCCTGAAAATGCAAAATAAGAAAATGCCAAATGTATAATTCTCTGCACTTTCCTCCAGTCTCAACACCAGTCACATATTCCTTTCTCCTCCCCTTTCTGCATTTCGCGACACCCTGGTCCTCTCCACTGTCTCCACCAACTATTCCTCATTTCACAGCCTTTTGATGCAAATGCAGATGTCACACCTGTCGATTCATCTCTACACACTTTATTGAGCTGTCCACAGGAGTGATGCTGAGTTTGTTGTTGCATGCCACCTCGATTCTCAATCCTGATCACTTCCCAAATTATCTGTCTGCAGCCTCCTCCACTGTCATAGTGAGGCCCAATGTAAATTAAAATTCTTCTATCTGGGCATTTTATAGCTCTGGAGTGAACAGTTAATTTTCCCACTTCAGTTCTTCCAGCATATAAATTTTAAATGGAGAGTGCAAATGAATGCGATACCAAAGGGATCTAGCTGTTCTTGTACATGAATTGTAAAAAGTTTACATGCAGGCAGAGCAAAAAATTAAGGCGGCAAATGGCATCAAGGCAGGATTTAAACATAGAGACTTATCATTGTTTACATAGAGCTTTGTTATAGCCACAACTGGAGAAATTATGCAGTATTGGGCACCTGTATTTATGAATGAACAAACTAGAATTCAGATAATCAAGAAGGGATTCACTGGGCAAATTACTGGTAGAAAGAGGGTTATCCTATCACAAATGCCTAAAATGCTAGACTTGTTTTCTTTAAGCTTAGATGAATGAGGGGCAATCTTATTGAAACATATAAGATCCTGAGGAGCATGAGGGAGTAGATGCCAAAGTAATTATACCAGTGGAGAAGCTTGACCAAGAAGATACAGTTACAAGAGGCAGACATTTCAAACTGAAGGGCGGAGGAAGTTCTTTTTCTCACAAAGGGTGGTAAGTTATGGAATTTTATGTGCCAGAGTTTATTGCTCTCTTCTCATGGCTGCCATCAGGAAGAAGGTACAGAAGCTTCAGTTCCCACGCCACCAAGGTCAGGAACAGTTATTACCCTTCAACCATCAAGCTCCAGAACCAGCATGGATAACTTCACCTAAACTCTGAACTGATTCCACAACCTATGGACTCACCTCAAGGACTCTGCAACTCATATTCTCACTATTATTTATTTAGTATTTGTCATGAGTCCTGCAGGCCTGTACACCTGTATTTGTTAATTGTTGTCTTATCTAGAGTTTAAACCTGTCATTTTGACTGGCACGGGTTTTCTATGTACTGTGTTTACTTAAAGTGGACTCCCAATTAGCGTTTCATGGGGTCATTGTGTTTTGAGAATGATTTGGCTCGCAGTGTCACTTGGTCAAGCCACCGATGTTCTGATGGAATTTCTATGAATGAACTTTTGATTCTCTTTCGCCGCTTGGAAGTCTGTCATTCCTCCACACCTGGGTTCAGTTGGTTGTCAGCTCATACTGTGAAAGTAGGACCCCACCATTAATGGACCTAATGGAGGTTCAACAATGGATGTTGGTCTGCTGGAGGCAAAGGTGCCTTCTATTCTCAGTGCTTGTCCCAAGGTTACATTTCAACTTTCCAGAGACTACCTTCAGAGTTTCTTGAGTCCATATTCTGAGCTTCTCTAGCCTACATTCAAGGTCATCAAGGTTTCCTGGGTCTCCCATGGTGCTCCATGTTTCCAAGGACTAGTCCAGGTTCCCAAGTTTTTCAACTGTTTCTGAGTTCAGTCACCTGTCAATGCACATCATGACACTGTTTACATATTATTATTATTATCATTTGTTTTTCATTTTGTATTTACACAATTTGTCTTCTTTTGCACATTGATTGTTAGTCTTTGTGTAGCTTTTCTTTGATGTTACTGTATTTCTTTTTTCTACTATGAATGCCCCCAAGAAAATGAATCTAAGTGTGGTATATGATGACATATACATACTTCGATAATTAATTTACTTTGAACTTTGAACTTGAGAGGGTTGTGGAGACTAGAACACCTGCGACACTTGAAGAGGAGATAGATATATACTTTGAAAGATCTGGAATCGAGAATTATGTGGAGATAATACAAAGGTTTTAGGCCTGGGGATCAGCTATGTTCATATTGAAGCAGGATTGAGCAACCAGGTGGTCTATTCTTGCTCCTGTATTCTTGAAACTTTATGATAGGGAATGACAAAGAAGCATTTTAACTGATATTTTTAAAATTGATTGTTCAAAGTTTGACTGTCCAATCTAATGGGTAAGTGTATGATACAGTTCAATTGCTCATTACATAAATAATCAGATGTTATACACAATCATTTCATAATAGTTGACTAAGGAGAACCAGAACCTGAGTCTGCTATAATGAAATTAAAATCCAAAACTTATACACTGACCTGCACATTTACAGTAGTGGTTAAAGGGAAGACAGTAAGAGACCTGTTGATGTCAACTTTCACTTCTCTGTCATCAATGAATTAGCATGTAATGTGAGTTGATTTTACTTTGGTGAAAAAACAAGTTAGACTTTCAATAATAAAACAAGAGAATACTGGAAATACTCAGCAGGTCAGGCAGCATCTTGGGGATAGAAATGTCTTAGTTTGATCAGAACTGCTGAAAGAACATCATCCCAAAATGTTAAATTTGCTTGTTACTCCATAGGTCCTGCCCCGATATGCTATTTTTTTCAAATATCCTCATGTTAGCTTCTTATTTATTTTGTCTTTGGGTTCATATCTCAAGATGTGCATGCCAACAGATGGGATTAATGTTAATGTAGATATCCAGTAGATATGATTTTCGACTTCATTTTAGCAGAAACTTCAGTATTTGGACTTTACATTTGGTATGGCCCAGAGAATACCTTTAATCAAATATCTGCTTTATTGATAGTGCAGTCTCTTGTCAGCAAGGTTTGCACTGCCATGCATTTCTCCTTTAAAACTACATTATAGAGTTGATTTCATTTGTAATATATGAATAAACCAACTATTTTCCATTGAATTTGAATAACTTCCTATACAATACACTTCAATAAAACATAACTCAACTGTTGTTAATATGTTAAACTCAATTTCCGAACAACAATTTGACAATTGGCTGGCACTAACTCTACTTTCAGAAGCTACCTACATGATGATGCCTCCGTCTGGAGCTTCATAACAGCCTTATCAAAGAAAATCAACAGTCTCTATATTCATCATTCTGAAGCATTTCCTTCATACAGACATACACTGACAAAGAAACAAAGTGGGAAATACATCAGACAAAGAATGAAATACAAAGATAGAGAAAAAGAACAAGCAAAAGAGAGACAAAAACTTGCATTAATATGGTGTATTTATTGTTTCTAAGAGCTTTGTTCAGAGAACACAAGAAAACAAGAGCAGGAGTAGGTATAAGGCATTGAATAAATGTGGAAAAATATCTAATCTGCATATTGCAAAGTCCTTTAAACTGAACGTAATAATCCAATACTCTGTTTCTGATCAATAGCTAAGTATTGTCCTGGAAAGCAGGAATAACTCCCCTGCTCTTCTTTGATAAGAGTGTCATGGAATCTTTAATGTCCAGAAAAGAGTGTGGAGGAGGCCTAAATTTAACACCTATCTAAATTCAGGAGAATTTTCAAGGAGCTCCGACAACAGTTCAGCAAGAAGCTGAACTGTTTAAACCAGGAATGATCAAACGTACTAAATTATCTGACATTGATTAAACTGCTGGGCAGCATCTGTTGCAATAGTTCATGAACAGATGCTGTAGCATAATAATTAGAACACACATTTGATTAATGGAACATTGGAAGTTAGCACCTTTTATAAGGATTGACTATCATATCACTATTTCACAATAAACAAAAAGTTTTGCAGACCAAAGCATTCCAGAAGAAGATGGCACCAACGGACAACACTACTAAAGACGACATCCTCAAGATGGTTCACAAAACAATTCCTTTCACTTCTTTTACATTTTCTTTTTATTTCATATATGGTTCTTCTACCATTAAAGCCTGTCATCTACATTCTGGTGGAGAGATCTCCGGCTGACTGGGCAATCTAGTACTTTAGTGTCTCTGGGAGTGTTTCACAAGGCTGTGAGCAGAGCATGCAATATGGAGCCGAGGAAACCTGGAGATGGGGTGCGAGACCAAGATTGACACCATTGCTCTCTGAATTCGCTAATTAAAGCATCAAGGAAGATTGAAGTCATTTGAGGCGGGTGTGGAGGGCGAGTGAGAGTTCAACGCTGTCTACCAGCTTCTTGCTCGTTACTGCCAGAGAATCTGTCTGTGTGTGGTGGTCTCTTGCTCTGTCTTACCTGCAGCTCCCAAGGGAAGGTCCTTGTGTTCATCTGATCTCTCTCTCCCTCGATGCAGTCAGCGAGTGGAGCCAGAGCAAGGTTTGAGCAATGCAGATTGTAGACTTAAACTCTAATTTAGATTTATGTTGTGTTGTAATTGTAGTTCTAGTTCTAGTCACTTTTTTTGTTACTACTTTGGATCGATTTTTGAATCGGGATGGCCTGCAGATAATGATAATGTGCATGGGGGGTGGTATGGGAGGGGAATTGGATGTTTGATATTTTTCTTTGATCAGGTTGGTTCCATGATTCTTCTTTGTTTCATGACTGTCTGTGGAGAAGAAGTTGTTCAGGGTTGTATACTGCATACATACTTCAATGATAAATGTACTTTGAATCTTTGAATCATTGAATTCAATTTATGAGCAAATGCAAAGATAGAGATGATTTTTAATCTTAGAAAAAATACTGAGCTGTTCAACCTTCACCTACTGACTCCAAAATAAAAAGAGAATTGCGGACGCTGGCAAAAAAGAAGACAATACTAGAGATACACAGTCAGTAGGACAGCACCTCATAGAGTTATACAGCATGAGAATAAACCCTCTGAACAACTGAATCAGAACCAGAATCAGGTTTATTAACACCAGCATGTGTCATAAAATTTGTTAACGTAGCAGCCAGCAGCAGTTCAATGCAATACATGATAATATAGAAAGAAAAAAATAAATAAGTTAATCAATTACAGTAAGTATATATGTATATTAAATAGTTAAATTAAAGTAGTGCAAAGCAGAAATAGTATATATTTTAAAAAGTGAGGCAGTGTTCATGGGTTCAATGTCCATTCAGAAATTGAATGGTGGAGGGGAAGAAGCTGTTTCTGAATCGCTGAATGTGTGCCTTCAGGCTTCTGTACCTCCTTCCCCATGGTAACAATGAGAAGAGTGCATGCCCTTGGTGATTGGGGGGGGGGGTCCTTAATAATGGATGTCGCCTTTCTGAGGCACTGCTGCTTGAAGATTTCTTGGATACCACCCAAGATGGAGCTGACTGATTTTACAACTTTCCTGACAAAGGGTCTCGGCTTGAAACGTAGACTATGCTTTTTTCCATAGATGCTGCCTGGCCTGCTGAGTTTCTCCAGCATTATAGTGTGTGTTGTTTAGATTTCCAGCTTATGCAGATTTTCTCTTGTTTACAACTTTCTGTACTTCTTTCAGTCCTGAGTAATAGCAACCAACCCCACCCCACCCCCCACCATACCAGACAGTGATGCAGCATTTGAGAATACCCTTCAAGGCACATCTATCTATAGATGTTTTTGAGTGTTTTAGCTGACAAAACAAATCTCTTCAAACTCTTAATGAAGTATAGCCGCTTTCTTGCCTTCTCTATAGCTGCCTCAATATGTTGGGACCAGGTTAGATCCTCAGAGATCTTGAAAATCAAGAATATGAAGTTGCTCATTCTCTCCACTTCTGATCTTTCTACGAAGATTGGTTCATGTTCCCTCATCTTACCCTTCCTGAGGTCCACGATCAAGCACCTACTTACAGTAATCTTATTGTAATTACTCAAAGCAGGGACAATTTAGAGCAACAAAGTACTTTACTAATCCACACTTCTTTGGGCTAAGGGAGGAAACAGGATCACCTAGAGGAAACCCACAGGGGGAACAGGCAAAGTCCACAAGGAGCACTGGAGATCAGGACTGAAGACGAGTTACTAAAGTTGTGTGGTTGCATTTGTATCAGATGTGCCTCTGTGCCATTTTTTCATAGATATTTTATTTCTAACTTTTCTCTGTTCTAGGGAGAAAATATTTAATATTAAACTAAAATGTTTGCTCTGTTTCTCTTTCTACAGATTCTACCTCACCTCTTCAGTAATCCCAGTACACTATGCTTTATTCATCCTGCAGATCCTTTGGGGTTGTAATTTTTTGTTTTGGCAGGCATCTATTATTAGGTTACTTACACAAGTTATGAGGAAACATTGGCTCTCAGTGTAGGATGTATACTGTGTCATGACTTTATCCATGACACGATAAATTTCCCAATGAACAGTTATTAGTTATTCTAAGTGGATTTTACATTTTGCTGTTATCTCTGTGAATTAAAACTTCTATCAGTGAGGTTAATGACAGTGATGAAGACAACCTTATATTGTTTCCAGATAAGTAACAGCCCTACTTGTCCATGCTGACCAACAATGAATCCATCCAACCTATTCCCATTTGCCAGTGTTTGGCCCATACTCCTCTAAACCTGGTACATCCCTGTACTTAACTAATCTAAGTGTCTCTTAAACATCCACCTCTACAATTTCTTCTATCACTTGATTCCGTATACCCACCAACCTCTGTGTGAAAGTCCTCTTTAAATCTTACCCCCTCTTAAACAGCTAGTGTTAATTTTTATACTTTACTACAATGGGGAAAGAAAAGATTGTGATATTATTTACAAACCTCGTGATTATACGTACCTCCACGAGGTCATATCTCAGCCTCCCTGACTCCAGGGAAAAAGCCCTAATCTAACAATCCTCTGTTTATAATTCAAGCCTGTTGGTCCTGATAATATCCTTGTGAACCTTTGTGCACCCTTTCCAGCTTGATGATATGCTTCTTAAAGCTGGATGACCAGAATTGCATGCAGTACTCCAAGTGTGATCTCACCAATGCTTTCAATTTCATTGAAGATGTCACTTTTCACAGGAATGCTCAAGTTACAAAGTAAATTCTTTTGTAAAGTGACATGAGTTTATTAACTGTATGAAACTTTAAGCAGTTTGAGGAATGAAATTACTATAATGAATTGGATTAATATTGCTGTTAATACTTTAGTCTTTGATCTGCAGTAAATTAGCATCTTTGAAAAACGAATGATATTATACTTTATCTTATTACGTTCGTGGATTTCTAATGTTCACCTCAATGGGAAGTTTCAAATAAATCTACCAAAGGAGTGTTATTGTTTGATTTTGGTCTTAAAACTGTATGGAAAGCATGGTCATATTTTTTATTAATGGAGCACTGAATCAAAACAATGCAGTAAAATCAGTTTTCATTTAGATTATCAGTGCCTTAAGGAAAACATTTCAATTGATTAAAATGCATCTACTCCTCAAAAAAGTCACACGTGTTTGAAAATGTGCAATTCACGATGCACATCGCACAGGTGAACGCAAAGAAATATTTTTTGTTTACAATACACCACTTGAAGCTAAATTTCAGACTACTAGTATCATGTAAGAATTTGGAGAAACAAGCAACTAACTTTTATTAAATATAATGCATTTAATTGCACGATGGTGCTGATGCTTTGCAATTGTTCAACAAAGTTAAATATGTTTTGTTGATGATTTTAGTTTGTACTCAGTGTTTGAGGCTTCTCACTTAAGTATCCAACAATAATCAGCCAGCATTGATGGATTCTAGTCGCCCTGATACTGCTTTTCTATGACCGCAATGTCCTGGTGAAATCTTCCACCATGCTCATCACTGACAGCGACAAGGTTTGCAGGGAAGAAGTCTAAATGGGAATGCAGAAAAGGATTCTTTAGTGACATATTGCACTTCATAGTTTTGTATGTTTGAAGTATGTTGTCAACGAGTTTGATGCTCCGTAGTTGCCAAGAAAATTATCAGCACATCCTTGAATGCCTTCCATGCAGTTTTCTCCGGTCCCACTAGAAATTCTTTGAGCTTCCTGTCATTGATGACCTGTTGATTTGCCGACCAACATAAATGCTTTCCTTAATCTTGGCATCAGTTATTCTGATTTGAATTACGAATTGAAATAACAAATTTGGCGATTAAAAACAATGGTGCATGATAGGGAAATTTCATGGTGATTTTTATGATCGGCAGCCCAAAATCGATAAGATACACCCAAAAGTATTCAGGAAACAAAATCTTTGTTGTCCAGTGAAATCTGCTAGCACTTTCGGAATATAATTTCTATAGATAATCTGAATTCATTGTATTTTTGTGTTGCAAATATATTATGGACCTGTATTAAAATGAAATAAAATATGACCAAAAATTTTAATGCTAATACAATTTTCATCTTCTAGGAAGTTTCAGTTCAATTATCATTGGGGTTGTATGTTATAGGGCATACCACGAGTTTTTAATCAAACTTTATACAGCGGACAAAACAGAATATCAAATTTTCTTATCACTGTAAGGCACCTACACTTTACCCCTATTACTAATTCTTTGTTCTTGCACTTTCAAGCACTAGATATTTATCAAAATAGTTAAAAATCAACTTTGTTGTACTTCCCTTATTGAGATATATTGCATTCTTCAAAATCTCAATTTCCAGTGATTTCCGTCCATTTCCAGGAAAGGTTTATTTATTTTAAAATATCCTATCAATTTCACCCCTTAGGAATTTCACATTTCATTCACATTAAGATGCATTTCCCTTCTTCTAACTATGAAAAATACATGCTTTCAATTCAAAGGCAGTCATAATTTCTTTGGAGGATTGTGGTAACATTGACTAAATTTACTCATATCCTACAAGATAGGAATATGTGATTTTTTTTGCATTAACATGTTTATGTAGTGTGCACACCGATGAATTCTATCTAGAGGCTGAAAAGATGCCAAAATAGAAAATGTGGCAAATTACGATCATAATGTTGGCCTTCCATCACCGCTTTGAGTGAAAAATATACTTTAATATTCATTGACTATCTGTATTATTTTGTTTTATTACTTGCATTCATGTTAGTGGCCTTATTTATAGTCCTACATAGTAGAGACGATGCTGAACTTGATAATGTAAAGAAGAAATGAAAGTACATTGGAGTGAAGTTTTCCTAGCTTAATGCTAAGAAAAAAATAAAATAAACTGAAGGGGTATTTTTATATACTACTGCACAGGTATTCAATAAAGTAACTATTGTTATTACAGCCCACCTGATTATATTTTCCATTACATTTCAAACTGGATGCAGTAAAAATGAGGGTAGAAAAATCTAATTATGAATCTGATCCCTAAATTCTAGGATATCCAATGATATGTCAAGTGCAACAGATAATAGTCATATCTCCATGGAAACTATTTTGAGCAGGAATTATGCAATTTATTAATAAATGCAAGGTAAAAAGCTAATTCTTTTCAAACCTTTTTGCCAAACGCTTTGAATCATAAACCGGAGCTCACGTTCATTTATTCTGGCTTATTCTATGACCTTGCCATTGGTCTTTGAAATCACTGTTGAAAGCTGAATACAAAGCACTAAATATTTCCCTTTTATTTTACTATTGAATCAAGAGGAGCTGTGGTGGTTATACTCAAACTTCCAATGTTGTACAGGAGTGCCTGACCATCTTGCATGCAAAACCAATCCTACATTAATTTTTCTCATTGTGCCCTATATAAAACATGCAACATAGGACACAAAACAGGACAGCACAGGAACAGGCCCTCCAGTTTGAAAATGTTGTACCAAACCCATTAAATTAGTAACCAAATGTCTAACCAAACTAATCACTTCTACCTCCACAACGTCCACAACCTTCCATTTTCCTCACGTTCATGGGTCTTTCTAAATGTCTTTTAAATATACGTAGTGTATCTGCCTCTACCACTAGCCCAGGCAGCACATTCTAGGTATCCACCACTACTTGTGTAAAAAACTTGCCCCTCACATCTCCTTTGAAACTACCCTCTCTCGTCTGAAATGTATGCCCTCTGGTATTAGACATTTCAACACTGGGAAAAAGGTATTGTCTGTCAACTCTATTTATGCCTCTCATAATCTTATAAACTTTTATCAGATCTCCTCTCAGCCTTTGCTGCTCCAGAGAAAATAACTCCAGTTTGTTCAACTTCTCATTATAGTACATGCCCTCTAATCCAGTCAGTATCCCAGTAAACCTCTGCACCCTCTCCAACGATATTGGGCAACAAGAACTGTAGGCAATACTATAGATGTGATCTAACTAGAGTTTTATATAGCTGCAACATGACTTCCTGACTTTTGAACTCAATACATTCAGTAATAAGCATGCCATATGCCTTCTTAACCACCTGATCAACCTGCATATATCATGTATATCATGTATTGCTATTAACTAATTTAAACCCAATCATATGTGAATTGTCATTATTTTCCATTCTAAGAGTATTTAGTGATAAAACCAGGAACTTAATGATTCATGCTGTTTCCCACACTCACACATGATCCCAACTGCATTGCCTTTGCCACAAACCACCAAATTGTCCTCAAATTTGCCTAGACTATTTTTAACACTTTCTTTTCTGGATTTCTCAATCCCCATCTCAGGAGCCAGATTAACCACTGATATTTATGATAAACTCTCCAAGTTCCCCAGCTACCTCTATTACATCTCCTCCTCTAAGGATACCATTCCTTTCTCTTGGTTCCTCTGTCTCTGCTGCATCTGTTCTCACATTGTGACATTCCAATTTGGGGCATCTGGAAAGTTCTCCTTTTTCAGGAAATGTGGTTTCCCCTCTGCCACAGTTGATGGAGCTCGCACACAAATTTCTGCATTTTCTGAGTGTCTATTCTCACTCATCTCTCCCCACAGACAATAGCAATAACGCTCCCTCACCTAGCACTACACCAGCTTCTGGATTTAACATATCATCCTCCACCATGTCCTCTACCTCCAACGTGATCCTCTTTCTGCTTTCCATGGTGACCACTCTCTTCATAAATCCTTCATCCAATAATTCCTTCCCATCCACCTCTCTCTGTCTCCAGGCACATTCCCTTGCAACCGTAGGATCACCATCAACTGTCCCTTTATTGCCTTCCTCACCACCATCCAGGGATCTAAAGAGCCCTTCCAGCTGACTCCAAGATCCACCAGTTCCTTTTCCAACCTGGTCAGCCGCATTTGTTTCTCAAGTTGTGCCTTCCTCTACATTGGTGAAACCAAGTGTAGATTCAGTAACTATTTTGCTGATCACCTGCAATCGGTTTGCAATAGCAATCATGATTTTCTGAATACATGTCATTTTAACTCTCTTTCCCACTCCCACTCTGACTTGTTTGTCTTCAGCCTTCTTCATTACTACAGAGAGGCTAAGTGCAAATTGGAAGAACATTCCTTATTCTGCTTGGATAACTTACAACCAATTGTTATGAGCATTGAATATGTCACTTGGAAGTAATCCACACTACTGATCCTCCCTTACACACACTTACCGATCCACCTAATTTTTTTCTCCCATTGTTCCCCTTTCCCTTTCCCTTTCCTCCACTTGGTTCCATCTGCCCACCATCAACACACCATCTGATTCCACCTATCATCTACCAGCTTCTAGTCAGTACCCCTGGTTCTCCTACGTATTGGCAATATCTCTTCCCTCTCAGTCTTCATGCAGGCATTCAGCACAAGACATATTTACACCTTTTGCCTCCAAAAATATGGCTTGTCCCACTAAGTTCTTCCAGTATTCTGCTTTCTGTTCCAGATTCCAGATCTATAGCTTCTTTTATTTTGAAATTAATGATTTCCCACTGACGACTGGGAGGATGGAGCTGAGTGTTGTAGGAGTTGGAGTAAAGATGAAGGTGCAATGTTTTGTCCAGTGTATTCACAGAGTGCTGTTCACGTTTCTGACAACTATATTGAAGTGTGTTAACTTACTTCTCCCGTAGTTTCCTGAAACCTTTAGTTCTGGCAGAAACCTTAATGACATTGAAAATCTATTACAGTGGCTTGTGTCTCTGGAAATCCTCTTAGCTTTAATCTTATTTCTTTAAAGCCTTAATAAGGATGATTCAAACTGGGAAATGTAATGTCATATTGATACTAAAAAATTGCAATTTATCCACCTTCCATTAAGACTCATCAATGATTAAAAGAAGGTGTCACATTCAAGTCAATCTGCACCAGACCTGGATTTACCTTCTATTAATATTTTCTATTAATATTTTAATATTAATATTAATATTTATGGCTTGGGTATTTCAACACAGAGTAAATTTTCAAACTTTAAAGGTGTGGTGAACAGTAAGATGAGATGAATTGATTGCAACAAGACAGCGACCAGATAAATGGGCAGGCAAGTGGACAACGGAATTTCATAACTAGAGATAAGGTAGAATGAATGTAGGAGAACTTGAAAAAAAAGTACCTGGGGCTTTGTGAAGTAAATCTTTGAAGGTGAAAGGATACTTGGCAAAGTACACAGGAACTAGTGTGCTCCATAAAGATAGCACACTACTAAAACTTATAATAGCACAACCAGAACATTGCATCCAGTCCTGATGATCAACTTTAAGAAGAAATCCGCGAGTTTTCAAAGTCAAAGTTGAAGTACGTTTATTATCAAAGTATGTATACTTTATGCAACCTTGAGATTCATTTCCTTACAGGTAGTCACAAAACAGAGAAACACAATAGAAACCATTCAGAAAAGGAGACTGTCATACACCCAATGTGTGGAAACAAATCATGCAAACAATAAAAATAAGCAAATAGCATTCAGAACTGAAGTTTATGAAAATGAGTTCACGGCCATGAAGTTAATCACATCCGATCTAGGAGGCCTTTAGTTGTAGACCACAGTCTCAGTTCAGCATAGATGAGTGAAACTCTCAAACAGCAAGCTGAACATTGGCCTGTCCCTCTCTCCAGGCCCCGACATGCTCAACTTTTCCGATTGGCCAAACCATGCCTTGCTCCTTGCTCTCGGAGCTGGGCCCTGCCACTTCGATATGCTCTCGGACCTATGCCCCACCAGCTCAACGCCACCTCACCTCACCTCAGATTTGCTGCTTCGAACCGACTCCAATCCACTCTAACAATGGCCAAACACTGGCTCATTCCCCGCTCTCATCCCCATACACCACTGCTTTGATTAGACCCATACATGCTGCACTGCACCCGTCCTGCACCTTCGAGACTTCAATTCACACTGCAAAAATGAAAGGGAAGTTACAGGCTATTGATGGCAGTGACCATTTTTGAAAACTAAAGTAATTAGCAGTTTTGTTTGCTGACAGAAAGTTGTTGCAATGCTTCACCAGTGCCATCTTAAATTGAAATTTACCAAAATGTTTCCAAGGATGACCGACTATAAAGTTGCCTACAAGTGCTTATGCTTGTTCCTTTGCAGAATGTTATTTTGACAGGGGATGTGACAGAGCTGTATAAATATAAATATTATTGGTTTCTACAGAACAGTTGTTTCACTAACAGGAATGAGGAGAAGAATGCAATGTTAAACTTTTTGGTCAGTTGATGAACTGAAATGTGAGGAAGAACATTTTTTCATGAAGAAAGTGGTAATGGAACTTCGTAAACCATTGTAAGCTGAGATGATCAATGATTTTGAAAGGAAAGTAGACAGACCGTTAAGAGGGAGAAAGATCTTTCAGGGCTATGATGGTGGAGTAATTAGATTACTCCATAGAATGCGAGCATGCACACAATGTGATAAATGGACTTCTTCTCTGATATAATTATGGAGAAGGCTAGATCTGGTCCTTGGGTTGAGGTTCTAAACTGGAGAAAGGTCAAGTTTGATGGTATCAGAATGGACCTGACAAGTGTGGATTGGGGCTGGTTTGAGAGTAAAGGTTTTGTGCGTTCCTGTCAAAATAAAAGGTAAGGATAACAAGTTTATGGAAGCTTGGTTTTCAAGAGATATTGAAGCCCTGGTTAAGAAGAAGAAATATATCAGGTATAGGCAAGGAGGAACAAATGAGTTACTTGAGGAGCATAAGGAATACAAGACAACCCTTAGGAAGGAAATAATAATTTTTCTCTAGCAGACAAGATGAAGGAAAATCCTAAGGGCTTCTACAGATATATTAAGCGCAAAAGTTTTGCTAAAAGCACAAGGGACAAAATTGGCTCTCTTGAAGGACAGTGTAGTTATCTATGCATGGGGCTGAAAGAGATGGGGGAGATCTTGAATGGATTTCTTACATCTGTATTTACTCGGGAGATGAACACAGAGTCTATAGAAGTTAGGTGATGCAACATTGAGGTCATGGACCCTATACAGATTACAGAGGAGGTGATGTTTGCTGTCTTGAGACAAATTATGATGGATAAATACCCAGGGCTTAAGAAGCTGTTCCCTTGAATCCTGTGGGAGGCTAGTGTAGAAATAGCAGTGGCCTTAGCAGAAACATTTAAAATGACCATAGCATTGGATGAGGTGCTGAAGGATTAAAGCAGTGGTCCCCAACTTCCCGGCCACGGACCGATAGCGGGCCACAAAGCATGCAGGGGTACAGTGGTAGCCAGAGCGCACCCAACACATCTTTAAGAAAACAGCCGAAATAAACAAGCTAATTAATTAGGTGACACCCGGCACGTCAATGTCGGCCCAGAGCAGAGGCGAATGCCAATTTCACTTGTTCTATCTGATGTTCACTCCTCTTTCCAGGGCGCTGGAGCCTTTAGCTGTTCCATTATTTGGTCGATTTAAATGCCAGCCCAGACAGGTTGAAAAGACAGGGCTGTCAGGATCAAGGTGACATGTTGAATCTGCACAGACTTCTAATAATGTATAGGCTGCCTTGCTTTCTTTGTAATGACAGTTACGTGCTGGTCCCAGGACAGATCCTCTGACACTTTTCAGAGAAAGAAATGTGGATCCTTAATGCCAAAGAATTTAAAGCTATTGTCCCTCTCCACCTCAGTTCCTCCAATGAAGACTGGCTTCTGGGTGGCACCTAATTAATTAGCTTGTTTATTTCAGTTTTTTTCTTCAAGATGTGCTGGGTGCACTCCGGCTACCGCTGCACCCCTGCATGCTTTGCGGCCTGGTATCAGTCCGTGGCCCGGAGGTTGGGAACCACTGGATTAGAGGGTAGTTAATGGTGTTCTGTTGCTTAAGAAGGGCTTTAAAAATAAGCTAGAAAATAAGAGGTTGGTAAACCCGAAATCAGTAATGGGTAAGGTGTTGGAAGGTATTCTAAGGAATTGGATATATAAGTATTTGGACAGACAGGGACTGATTAGGAATGGTCAGTATGACTTTGTACATGGTAGGTCATGTCTAACCAATCTTATAAAATTTTTCAAGGAGGTTACCAGGAAAGTTGATGAAAGCAAGGCAGTGGATGTTGTCTACATGGACTATACCAAGTCCTTTGACAAGGTCGCGCATAGGAGTTTGGTCAAGAAGGTTCAGCCACTTGGCATTAAGGATGAGGTAGTAAATTAGATTAAACATTAGCTTTGTTGGGGAAACTAGAGAGTGGTTGCCTCTCTGACTGTAGGCCTGTGACATGTCGCAGGGATTGATGCTGGGTCCTTTGTTGTTTGTCTTCTATATCATTGATCTGATAATAATGTAGAAAACTGGATCAGCAGATTTATGGATGATACCAAGGCTGGGAGCAAGTAGAAAGTGAGAAAGGCTACTAAAATTGCAGCAAGATCTTGAAAATTTGGAAAAATGGGCTGAAATATGCCGGATGGAATTTAATGCAGGTAAGTGTGAGGTGTTACACTTTATGAGGACATACTAGAGTGGGCTTACAGTGGTAGGGCACAGAGGAGTGTGGTACAACAAAGGGATATGGGAATATAAATCATAATTCCTTGAAAGTGGTGGCACAAGTATGTAGGGTCATAAAAAGAAAATTAGGCACATTTACCTTCATAAATGAAAGTATTGAGTACAGGAGTTGAGATGTTATGTTGAAATTGTGCAAGATTTCGGTGAGGCCTAAATTGAAGTATTGTGTGCAGTTTTGGTCACTTACTTATAGGAAAGATATCAATAAGATTGAATGAATACAGAGAAAATTTACAAGCATGTTGCCAGAACTTGAGGACAGGAGTTATATAGATAGGTTGAATAAGTTAGAACTTTATTCCCCAGAGCAAAGAAGAATGAGAAATTTAATTGAGGTTTTATAATTACATTGCTTTCCATAATTAGGACTCTCTCTTGAACATCTTCTTCTCAAAGAAAAACAATCACAGGTTTACCAGTGAATGCATATAATTTCTAATAAACTTTCTCATCATTCCTTCTAAAGCCTTGATGTTTTTTGACATTTGTTATAAAATATAATGTCCAGTATTGTATTCCTTGTTCTAATTTAGGGCTAAACATTGATTTGCAAAAGTTAAGCATGAGTTCCTCCACTTTATTTTCAATGCCCTTATTTTCAAAGGGAATATCATGTAAAATTCCACACAACTATCAATCTGCCTTGCCATCTTCCTTCATTCACTTTATCATGCCTAAATCCCATACATACACCTACTGCATGACTTTTATTGATTCTATTACATCACAAACTGAATCAATTATGTCTGACACAACTTGCCATTAACATATCCATGATGGCTGTCATAGAAATTTTAAGCTTCTTCAAGTGCGAGTTGCTTTTATCCTTGACAGTTGCTTCTAAATAATTTTCCTACAAATATTATTTTTCATCCAACTGCCTTATAAGGATAGGTTGAGCAAGCTGTGGCTTTTCTCTTTGGATCAAAAGGGGGGGTGAGAAGTGACTTGATAGAGGTGTATAAGATAGGGGAGGGAATGTCGAGGGAATGTCGACTCAGACCATGAGAGGCCTGCGTCGGGCATTTTCATGCCTTACAAGGTGCAGATTGGAAGTCTGTGTGGGGCGCCACTCCTCGCACAGACTAGAGCAATGTGTGATTAAGTGCCTTGCTCAAGGGCACAAACACGCTGCCACAGCTGAGGCTCGAACTAGCGACCTTGAGATAACTAGACAAATGCCTTAACCACTTGGCTATGTGCCCAACACATAAGATAAGTGGCATAGATCGAGTTGATAGACAGAGACTTTCTAGGGTGGAAAAAGCTAATACGAGAGGACATACTTTTAAAGTGATTGGAGAAAATTAAAGGGGGAGGGGATTTCAGAGTTAAGTTTTTTTTACACAAAGATTAATGGGTGCAAAAGCACCCTGCCACAGGTGCTGGTAGAGGCAGATATATTAAGTACATTTAAGAAACACATGGATCATAGAAACTTTCCTTTCCATGAATAAAGCTTCTTTACTTTTTGCTGAAGATAGAAAATAAATCAACAAAAATAAATTGTTTTGATAATTTTATCAAGCATCTGGTTTGTTTTTTTTAAATTTTGAAACTTATGATTTGCATTTTCTGGTTTTAAGCATGTGCAAATCACACAACAGGGCATTCAGAAAAGAGGCACCAAATCTGATTTTCACATTCACAGCCTGATCTGGAAGCGATCTATAATGGATCAAATAGCATTGCAACTATGATCAGATCATTCAGCACAGACAAAAGCCAAAGATGCAAATTTCTGATCTACATTCCTGTGGAGGCCACCTCGAATTTTAATAGAGTCATACCAAAAATACTTTCTTTGCAATGGTTTGCAGAGAGAAATAATTCCAGTGAACAGTTCCACCCGCTTATATCTCATCAGCAGCTCTATATAGTCTCAATGCATAAAGATGAGAGAGACATTTCTATCACAAAGTGAACACGTGGCATTGAACGATCTGAAAGACAATAGAAATACTGATAATGAAAGCAGCAAGTACCTCAAGCAGATAACTACTTTAGACAATGAATATACACTGTAAAAACTACAGGCAGCACTTTGTTCTTACGCATGATTAACAAAACATACTTTATTATCATTATTCCACAGAGGCAAAAATAATTTCTAGAGTTTCCAGGATTAAATGGATCATATAGTACAGTGCTCCAAGGAATTAACAACTATGTTTGTTTTTTTTGTGAACTATTTGCTCTCCCAATGGATTCACATCATTTCCTGTTAATTGACTTTGCTCACTGGGATTGAGAAACTATAATCTGCTCAATAGCCTGCCCCCCTGGAATTAAATGCCCTTGGATTAACAATAATCTTCCTTAATTTTCTGGTTTTAACACAGTGACTGCTAATGGATTTGGAAGCATTGAATGCGCTGGACAGAATCCACATTCAAGTATCATGCACTCAACGCTGAAGCTGATACTTCAGATCTGAAATTTGATGAATATGTTACCGAGTGACACCTAAGCATTAAGCATCAGGCAAAATCAAGTTTATATTACACTTATTTCTGACACAGTGTGTAACTACAGGGTCTGTGAGGGAAAAAAAATGCAGAATTCTGAAATTTTAGGTTTTTTAAAAAAACAAATGTCACTCTTCAGCCTTGGATGCTTGAGGTTTGGAGATATAGCTGTATTAAATAATTTTTAGGGCCACACTCCTATCTCAATTAGGGGCATGGCCCCATAGAATATTTCTTCCATTAGCACAGGCACCAGAGGCATGAAGGGAGACCATGCATTGGATTGGTCAATGAGGTATCGTAACTGAAATGATCATATTACTTATCTTTGTTCAATGTTAGTCAGTTTTAGAATTCAACTTATGTATAAACTCCAGATTCCCGGGTGTCCTATAGAACACTGTGTACAAATATTAACCTTTTGCACACTTTTAAGTTTAGAATGGCTCACTTATTTTGCTAAAGATGGAGTTGTTAGACAAAGAGCATTAGTTGGACAGATGGTTGTCCAGTATAGAGTGCTCTATTCACTTTTCTCAATAATGGCTAAAGCAAGCAAATAGTCAAAGAGTCACCTTGGTCTCTTGCCTCAGCCAATTAATATTTTGTTTTCCTTTTCATGGAATGATTATATAACATACTTGCTTCCAGGGTTACCATGTGGAATGATGTATCTTTAGTGAAAATTATTTATTATTGTCATATGTACTGAAATATACTGAAAAACTTGTCTGTTCATATCGATCAATTTATTGTATCGATCATGTGCTCAATCTGGATTTGACGGAGACAGCCGTGAGAAGCGCAGAGGAGCATCTGGAGTAACTTCTGAAATGCCTGCTTCGCTGCCACTGCTACTGTGCGATCGAGAATCTCCGGAGACGAAGGCCCCAAACCCTCGGCTTTGCGTATCGCCTGTTGCCGGGGCCGGGGTCAAAGCGCTCGGCAGAGATGGTGCTCGGTGCTCGGTGTCGAAGAGGTGGTCGGAGGCTCGGAGTTTTCGGACGGACTCAGAGTCGGACTGTGGTCGGATGCTTCCGGGATGCTGCATCGGCAAGTTGGCAGCGCTGGAAGTTTACTGTCTGGGGGAGATGATGGGACTTTCGAGAGACTCTGAGATTTTTACCGTGCCATGGTCTGTTCTTATCAAATTACGGTATTGCTTTGCACTGTTGTAACTATATGTTATAATTATGTGTTTTTTGTTAGTTTTTAAGTCGTTTGTCATGTGTTTTTCATACTATCATTCTGGAAAACATTGTATCATTTCTTAATGCATGCATTACTAAATGACAATAAAAGAGGACTGCGTGTCCTCATAATCATAATCATTACAACAGTACATTGAGGTAGTACAAGGGAAAGCAATAACAGAGTGCAGAAGAAGTATTACAGTTACAGAGAAAGTGCAGCGCAGACAGACATTAATATGCAAGGTCATAGCAAGGCAGATTGTGAGGTTAATAATCTATTTTATTATATGAAGAATCATTGAATAGTTTATAACAACAGGATAGAGGCTGCCCTGAGCCTGTTCGTATATGTTTTTTGTATCTTTTGCCTGAGGGGTGAGAGGAGAGAATACCCAGGGTAGGTCTTTGACTATACTGTCTGGTTTACTGCGACAGCAAGAAGTGTAGACAGAGTCTATAGATGGTGGGGGGAGGTCTGGTTTCTGTGATATGAGCTGTGCCCACAAATCTCTGCACTTTTTGCAGTCATGGGCAGAGCATCAGTTATGGACATGATGCATCTGGATAGGATGATCTCTGTGGTGCATCAATGGAAATTGATTTGAGTCAAAGGGTACATGGAAATTACTTTAGCCTCTTGAGGATATAGAGGCACTGGTAAGCTTTCTTGGCCATAACATTAACTTGTCTGGACCAGGCCAGGCTATTAGTAATGCTCGTTCCAAAGAACTTTCAGCTCAACCCTCTTCACCTCAGCACCCTTGAAGCAAGAGGACCATGGTCACTGCGCCGCTGCCTGAGATCATTGAGCAACTCTTTTCTTTTGACGACATTGTGGAAAAGATTATTGTCATGTCACCATGTCACCAGGCAACTTGTCTTTTTCCTGTACTTCAATTAATTGTTATTTGCCCTCTACAGTGCTACCATCTACAAACCTGAAGATGGAGGTAGAGCAGAATTTGGCCAGGCAGTCGTGAACATATAGGCAGTAGAGTCGAAGGCTGAGGGTGCAGCCTTGTGGGGCACCAGTGCTGAGGATAATTGTTACAGAGGTATTCTTGTCTATCCTTGCTGATTACGGTCTGTTGGTCAGGAAGTTAAGGATCCAGTTACAAAGGAATATGTTAAGTCCCAGGTCAATGAGTTTGGAAATGAGGTTGTCAGGCAGTACTTGGACATCAAAAGACTGTAACCTATTTTTCTATGAAATAAATATCTCTTATTGGGGCAGAATAATATGTTATGTGTTGGAGCACAACTGGCTAACTTCTTCAGCCGTACATCTGAAGAAGGTGGAGTTGACATCCTTAAAAAAGGTATGAGGTTGTTCCCTTGGCTATTATGCTGGCGACCACTTTTGTGATCCAAGACTGAACAGCGGGTTACCTGATGTGACAGACAATGCAGGAGTTGATGGGTAAGAGATTGGAACAATAGGCTGAAACAATCGAATCAACATTTGGAGGGAGATTGGATATCTGGCTAAGTGGTGCCACAGCAGCAACCTCTCACCCAATATCAGAAAGACTAAGGAGCTGATTATTGACTACAGGAGGAGGAAATCGGAGGTCCATGAGCCAGTCCTCATCAGAGGATCAGAGGTGGAGAGGGTCGGCAATTTTAAATTCCTCGATATTATCTGTCCTGTGTCCATCTGAAGAACATCCCCATAGCATGATGCTATCTCCACCATACTTTAAAGTTGTTATTGCTATTCCTCTCCATGCCTTGTGGCACATTGCGCAGCAACCTTGTTGTTCCTTTAGCGTTTTGTATGATTTTTACGAGGTTGAGTTGCTAGCTCAATGCTCAACTCAGCACAGATAGAAAGTGTGCAAGGAAAGTGGCCAGATTCAAATCCTGGACAACTTGCCTCAAAGTCTGGTGCTGATGCCACTACATCTCCGGCTGGCTATACTGTACAGAAAGGATAGTGTTACCTGGCAGATGGGCTGGATTAGATTTACGCCACATGTACTGCTAAAATAAAACATATCCTTGCCCATAAAAACTTTGCAAAACGTCATTGAGAAGATAGTGTAAAGATGTGGGAGAGGGTCTTGTGGTTGGGTGAGACTAAAGTGGAACTTAGAGTGGCATCAACCCTAAAGGATACTAAGGGGCTGAATACATTTACAAAACACTGTAAAACTTTGACATAAGCTGCTATAGATATGTGGTGGAGAATATATTGACTGATTGTATCACTGTCTGGTATGGAAACAATAATGCCCTTGGACAGAAAGGCGTACAAAGAGTAATAGATATAGCCCATTCCATCATGTGTAAATCACTCCTCACCATTAAGCACATCTACATGGATTACTGTTGCAGAAAGCAACATCCATCATCAGAGATCAGAGACTGTGACCATCCAGGTCATGCTCTCTTCTTGCTGATGCCATTAGGAAGAAGGTACAGGATACCTCAGACAGATCCCCTCTCTGCTCCAAGGACATCAAATTCAGTATATGCAGTCTCTCCTTTCAGATGAGATGGTTCATCTCAGGCATCATCCCAATGAATCCCCTCTGTATCATCTCTAATGTAATCATAACTTTCCTACAGTGCTCCAGCTTGGACCTAACCAACCTTTTTAAAACTTGGTACCATAGCCCCTCTGCTTTTGCATTCTGTGCCTCAGCTAATGAAGGCAAGTACTGCTGCTGCCATCAAGGACTTGTGGACGAGCACACCAAGTTTGTTCTTGTACTCAGTGGATTTGTTTCCTGCAATTTTACCATTCATTGTGTTTATCCTAGTCTAATTATTCCTACCATAATGCTTGAACTCAACATTTTCAGGATGAAATTCCATCTATCTTTTCTCTGGCTATCACATTGATATCATTCTGTAGGTGAACATTACCCTCCTCATTATCAATACCACCAGTTCTTATGACATTTGCAAACATATTAATCACTCCCCTATATTCACATAGAGTTTCTTGCTGTACATATCAAATAGCACGTGTCATAGTACTATTCCCTGTGGTACACCTCTGAGCTCTGGCATCTGATATCAAAAAGAACTGCAACCGTCATTTCCTGCATCATGTTCCCAAGCTGGTTTTGAATCTAAGTTGTCAAATTGTCTGAGATTACATGAGCTCTCATACCAATCTCCTATACAGGACCTTGTCAAAGGTCTTAATGAAAGTCATGTAGCCCATGTCATCTGCATTATGTTTACATATGCACTTAGTCACTTCCTTTGGATGGTTGAAATTTCAATCAAATTAGACAGCATATTTCCATAACAAAGCCACATTGACCATCGTTAATCAATCCCTGCAAATCTAAGTTCATTTTAAGCCTATCTTTCAGGCTTTTTCCCAATAACTCTCCAAGTATTGATGTAAGGCTTACTTGTTGCCCATTACACCGTCTACAATTAGGGCAGCAATAAAGGTCATCCTTGGTCTTGGTGGTGTTCAGGGCTCCCTTCATCGTGCTGGCAGCTTCCTCTCAGTTTTCACTACTGTCAGCCATGGACAGCCCAGCTGGAGACTCAGGAATACCATCGCACATAGACATAGAAGGATTCTTCATTGCTGCTTCCGTAAGTTTTGTTTGATCAGTCAAGGTTGTTATCCCTGAGCTGAACCCCCAAACCTGCAGGACCAGTGGATCTCTCAGTCTGGCATCTACCCCTTGACATATTTGGCGTAGGTGAAGCTACCAAGAACAAAAGCATAATGTCCTGACTCCAGCCAGGATAGCTCACTGAGGCACACAGGCCTCCAAACCACAAGGAAGAGGTGACGTAAGACTGTTAGTCTTGCAATTATTTGACATCTGTGGTGCCCCACTTGTATAAGGATATAATATTCATTGTCCTTCAGTCATTTGACAGATTACCAGCGGTCAACAAGGATTTAAAAATCTCTGCCAGCGTGCTTTGTCACCCGCACAGGTATACAGCTCATCAGGCCTTGGGGATTATCCACCTTTAATCCTGGTAAGAGATCTAGTATTTCTTGTTGAATGGTAATCTGTTCCGAACTTCCATCATCTCCCTCCTTAAAAATATCAATCACAATTTTCTTTTGCATATTGAATAAAATGAGAAACATACATTTAACACTCACCTGTGTCCTCTGGCTCCTTGCACAGATTGTCATATTGATCCCCAATGGGCCTTGTCTTTTCTGGGTTATCTCTTACTGTTAACATACTTCTAAAATGCATTGGGAGTTTCCTTGATCTTGCCAGCTGGTAACATTTTAGGCCTCCGTCTTTGAGTTTTTTTTTATAGTTCACTATACTTTCTACAGTGTATCTTCAATACTCTGGTTGGGCCTTTCCTGTTTACATTCATTTAAAACAGGGGTTCACAGACCCTTTGCTTCATGGCCCATAGCATAAAAAGGATTGGAAGTCTCTGGTCTGATCCCTCTAAGCTGCTTTTCCCCCCATGACCCAATGTTTGATATCTTTTGACATCCAAGTTTCTTTGGACACGTAGGCCTTACCTTTCACTGTTATGGGGAAAATGTTTGTGACTACTGGAACTAAATTATGTTCGTCAATAGTCTTTTCAGTCACGAACTACAATAAATATTTTATCTTCTATTTGTCAATGGCATTGACAGTACTTCAAGAACAATGATATCATGGATAGGTGAAAAACATTGTGAAATACTCCTGCCACCACATAATTAATTCAGGACACAATATTAGAAGTGACACAATGCATCACTCTAATTCACTAAATTTAATTAGTATTCTTACAAGGGTTTGATGCTTGTTTGGACTCAATGAATATCATGTTATAACATTTTCAAAGTTTTCAAGTCTATTATTGTCTGTTTTATAGATTTGTCTTGCAAAGCTACCCAGTCATGAAGCAGACAGGAGAAAGGTAAGCAACAAGAGAATCAGATATTTGAAAAACGACGACCCTTACAAGGTATACCCTCTGTAACTGTAACATTATACTCTGCATAGTATAATTCTTTTCCCTCTTGTACTACCTCAATGTACTTCTGTATGAAATGATCTGTTTGGAAGGCATGCAAACAAAGCTTTTTGCATCTGAGGACACGTGACAATAATAAACCAATTACCAATTAAACCCTCTTTCGCTTTCCAATATTTGATTAGTTTCTACATAGAAGAATACAGAGTACAAGAAGGTATATGTAAAAGGTAAAAAAAAGATTTTAAAAACTACCAATTACATTATATCTATTCATAATAACAATCTCATTACCCCATATTCATGTAAGTTAATCAGAAGTTATACTGAAATATACTAATTTTTTACAAAAAAGAGTCTAACCTCTACTAAGACCGAAGCTGTTTATTAAGGAGAGAAAAAGGTAAAATACTTTCTCCTATAATAAAAATTAATAATAGCCAACATCTGAATTTAAACAACAAATTGAAGGTTTTGAAAGTTTGAAAATAATTCAGAAAAGGTCCCCATAATGTTTGAAAGTCTTGACGAGATTCAGAAATTGAACAACGAATCTTCTCTAAATCTAAGCATGACATAACGTCACATAACCATTGAGCATGAGTAGGAGGAAAAACATCTTTCCACTTAAACAAAAGCGCCCTCCTGGCTAAAAGAGAGCTAAAGGCCAAAATATGTAAATCAGATGTCTTCAGCTTGATATCTTGTCCTGCAATAACACCGAATAGGGCTGTCAGAGGATTAGGCTTAAAATTGACTTTGAAACATAAAGAGAAAGTTTGAAAAACTTCCTTCCAATATTTTTCAAGAATCAGACAAGTCCAAAACATTTGAATTAATTAAGCTTCTCCATTATTACATCTGTCACAGTAGGGAGATATATCCGAATAAAAAACGAGATAGCTTATCTTTAGTCATATGGACTCTATGTACCACCTTAAATTGTATGAGGGAATAGCGAGCACATAGCGATGAAGTATCAACCAGTTTAAGAATTTCATTCCAAGTTTCCTCATATATTGATGTCTGTAAATCTTGCTCCCAGAGATTCTTAATTTTGTCTAAAGGAACATTCCTTGTCTCCAGTAACATACCATAAATATTAGATATTGAACCATTATGAAAAGGTGTCAAATTAAAAATTACATCTAGTAAGTTCTTATCCGAGCTTATAGGAAATGTGCATAATTGAGATCTTAGAAAGTTTCTGATTTGTAGATATCTAAAAAAGTCAGTTTTGGGTAAGCTATATTAAGCTGACAATTGCTCAAATGAAAAATGATTTCCTCCACAAAAGGATCCCAAAAACATTTTATACCTAACCTGTCCTATTCTTTAAAAACTAAATCAATCATGGAAGGTTTAAAAAAATTAGAATAAGTGGGACTTGAAAGGGAAAATCTCAATAAACCAAAATGTTTTCTAGATTGTATCCAGATCCTCAGTTAGTTTACTTACAAATAAAGGAAATGAGGATCCAAGAAGAGAAATAATAGACAACTTATTAACAGAGTTAACATCTAAAGAAACCCATATCAGACAGTCAATACAATTAATATAATATAGCCAAAACGTAAGATATCGTATATTAACTACCCAGTAATAAAACCTAAAATTAGGTAAGGCTAAACCTCCAGACATTTTAGATTTTTGAAGGTGAACTTTATTTAAACGAGGATGTTTATTTTTCCATATATTGGAGGATAAAATTGATTCAAGAAAGTCAAAAAAGGATTTAGGAATAAAAACAGGTAAAGCCTGAAAAAGATATATAAATGTAGATAGAATATTCATTTTAATAGAATTAATTCATCCAATCAACAGTATTGAAAGAGGTGACCAATTTAATAATATCCTTTTTTACATGGTTCAATAACGTAAGAAAGTTTTCTTTAAACAGGTGTTTTTATTCTTAGTGACTGTTACACCCAAATAAGTAAATTGATTCCTTACAATTTTAAAAGGGAGATTAGTACTAATTGATACCAAATTATATAAAGGAAATAATTCACTCTTATGTAGGTTCAATTTATATCCTGATAACTGGCTAAAACGGGAGAGTAAAGAAAGTACACAAGGTAATGAGGTCTCAACATTAGAGATAAAAAGCAATATATCATCAGCGTAAAGCAAGATTTTGCGGTTGATACCTCTCCTTAAAATACCACAGATATCATTAGATTCTCGAAAAGCAATGGCAAGCAGTTCTTAAGCTCGATCAAAAAGCAAAGGACTCAAAGGACAGCCTTGTTTAGTTCCACGGTGAAGTTTAAATGGTTTGGAGTTTTGAAAATTAGTAAGAACCCGATCAGAAGGAGATAGATAAAGTAATTTAATCCATTGAATAAAATCTGGTCCAAAATTAAATTTTTCTAAGGTCTTAAATAACTAATTCCATTCAACCCGGTCGAAGGCCTTCTCAGCATCTAAGGATATCACACATTCCGATATCTCCTGAGAAGGAGAGTAAATAACATTCAATACACGGTGTATATTAAAATGATAATGTCGGCTTTTAATAAATCCAGTCTGATCATCAGAGATAATAGAAGGTAAAATATTTTCAATCCTATCAGCCAGAACTTTAGAAGGAATTTTAGTATCACCATTGAGTAATGAAATTGGCCTATATGAAGAGCATTCAGTTGGATCCTTGTTCTTTTTTAGGATAAGCAAAATAGAAGCTTCATAAAAAGATTGAGGCAAACTATACAATTCGAAAGAATCCAAAAAGACTAAGTGTAACTGCGGTATAATTAATGAAAAAAAGCCTTATATAATTCTCCAGAATATCCATCTGGACCCAGAGCCTTCCCCAAGTGTAAAGACCGTATAACCTCGGCGATTTCCTCATAAGAAATGGGCTGATCAATCTGTTTGCAATTATCTGCTGAAAGTGCAGGAATATTTAATTGATCTAGAAGATTTTTCATTACAGTATTATCTTTAGGGGAATCAGAACTATAAAGTTTAGATTAGAATTCTCTAAAGGTATCATCTATTTCAGAGTGATCAGTTGTCCTCTCACAATTAGTTTTGCAAATTTCTTTAATTTGTTGTTTAACGACAGAAGGTTTTAATTAGTTGGCCAATACTTTGCCTGATTTATCTCCATGAATGTAAAATTGAGTTATATCTTTAAGTTGAGTTTCAATTGGATATGTTAACAGAAGATCATATTTAGTTTTAACTTCAACATGTCTTTTATGTAAAACAGGATCTGGAACCATGGCATATTTTTGATCTAATTGTTTCAATTGATTGGCTAATTCAGTTCTTTCTTTATTAGCTTTATTCTTAACACTCACAGTATAAGAAATAATTTGTCCTCTAATATAGGCCTTGAAAGTAACCCATAAAATAAGATCAGAAGTCTCTTCCTTTTTATTCTCTTCAAAAAACAAAATCATATGCTTCTCCAGAAATTTTAAAAATTCCTTATCAGATAACAACGTTGTATTAAAACACCAAAATCTGTTGGTTTGAGGAAGACTAGGGAGATTTAAAGATAGAAATACAGGAGCATGATCTGAAACCCCAATCTCTTTATATTCACAGGAACAAACTGATGAAATCATCCATTTCCGTTTCGAGAGACGCCAAAGTTTCCTCCTTATTTTTTATCCGCTTATTGTGTTCATTAAGAGTTTGTTGAATAGAATCCAATTTACCATCTATTTATTTAAATTCAGAGCTGAATTGTTGAAACTTCTCAGAGGCTTCCCGTGTATGACTTTGCAGCAAATCCATAATAGAATCCAAAGAAGCAGGGAAATCATCCTTTTTAGTACCTCTGGTACTCCTTGTATCCATAATGAAAGAATATCACACTTAAAAAAGAAGTTTCAATACAGGTTGGAAATAGTAAGATAATTAGCATTGGAGCAACGGCAGATTGCTGTTACTCCATCAGCCACCACCAAGAACGTCCTCAACCCTCTTTCTCCGATAAGGAGATAAAATGATGAGATTCCTGGAAGTTGTAATAATTCTCATATTACATTTTAAGGTAAAATTTGTTTGCATTCAGATGGTGATTCATCAACGTAAAATCCATAATCAATAATACCGATTGTAAAGGAAACAATTGGAACTGTAGAAATAGCTGACCTCACCCCCACTAGCTTTTTCATCTGATCTGAGAATATTCATATACCAAACTTTTCAGGTGTTTACAATTCGTAAACAACAGGCTTATTTAGTTCACAGGAAATACTATTGTTTCATGAATGCAGCATTAGCCAATAAATCAATGAGACACTCAGATTAATGGAGCCCATTTAATGTCTACTCAATACTCATCATCCAAAGACCAGGGCAAGCAAAAATACAAATGCCAAGGCACTTAACTAAACCTCTTAATCTAATAATCTTTCAATATTTACCTTTTAGATTTTTTGTTGGGACAGTTTATGTGCTGAAAATATAAAAAATAAACACTTTTCTTCCATTTTGTGTCAATCACTATGACAATGAATATTTCAAAATGGAAAAATTTTATTTCCATGTGAAGTTTAATTTAACCGCATAGTGTTTAGCCATTGCAACAATATTCTAAACCACCAAAGTAAACTTGTTTTGTTTGATTATTATCTCAGCAGTCCTTATGGTATGACAAAGTGTTAATCTGTCAAATTATACAGTCATGGTTACTATTGCAACATGATGGATCTGTATCCCGAGTCCTGTTGCATTTTCCTACTTTGTTCTTGACAGATCATTGAAGAACAATTTTGAGTTGAAATATGCAAAAGTTACGACAGGCAAACCGTAAAATTGCTGTTCAATAAAGGGCCCGACCAATTCAGTCATTTTTGGCTTTGTGATAGATCTCTTACCTTTACTCCAAATAAGAAATAAAAGCAAGAAGTCATACAGTCCCTTGAATCTGCTCTGATATTCACTAGGTGATTTATTTTTTTCAATTCCATTTTCCCTCTTGCTCCTTCTATTTTCCGGCCCAAAAGTCTGCCTGAGCTTTGAACGTGTTCAATGAATTACTCTCCGCAACTCTGTGGGATAGAGAGTAACAGGAGAATATATTCCTCTAAATTTCTAGGACCCCTTTACCCTGTTGGTTCTCAAATCCTGCACTGGGAGGTATGATCTTTCAGCTTCTAGGTTAGGTTCCCTCAGGACCTTTTATATATTTCAATTAAATCATCACACATTTTTTTTCTAATTTCTGTATTTACTCTTCTTGAGTCTAGCATTATTTTGGTTTGACCGTGTTGAATTCCCTTCAATAACTTATCTAAGATATGTTGGGGAGATGACTTATCATCATATTTCTGTATATGAAAAATATACTTGTTGGTTTTTGCTTTTTAGGTAGTTCTGACTTTTTGTATCTACGTTTAATCGTACATTGAATTGTGACAGATCCAACATGGAAAGATTTTGACCCTTATCAATTGAGTAATTAGATACAACAATAGGAACAATATTTTTTATACTTTGTGACTTGCACAATTATAATTTTGTCTGCTTTATGTTCCACAAAAATGAGTAGCGCCCAAACACATTGTGTAGTTTTTCTCAACATTTTGTCTTGTCAAATTTCTTCAAATATTTTTCTACTGGAGGTTTCAATGTTTGCTTTTTATTGTGTTTAGGTTTGCATTGGATTAACTTGATGATTGGTCTATTGCTGAAGCCTTAACTAGTCGAAGAATTGAAAAGAGTTGACAGTGTTCTGGTCAGAACTACACAGAGTGATTAGATGAAATCCTCTGTATATTCTGGTTATGTTCCCTTTAGTACACTATGTAAACCTTTCAACATCTGTGCATTGTTCTAGAAGGTTACACAGGCATGGCTTGGAACATGAGATAAATTTTTCAAATCTACCTTTGATTCTTTGATCCATCTTTTACTTGACAGTGTTGTCTGGTTGTAAAGGCAGCTATAAAGCTACTAATTAACATACTACTGTATATCTAGCTTAGATATTTCAGTATCTTGACAGAAAAAGTCTTCAGACACAGCTTGCTTTCTTCTGATGTTTCATAATTGTATTTCTTGATCTCTGCCTACAAATGAGCCATCAGCAACTGCACTGATGCTCCCTTAGATATATATCAATGGCTAACTTACTTGTTAATTTTATAATCTCTGAATTTTCAATTATTGCTGATAGTGTCAGGGTCACTGGTTAAACATTGTTCCACTGGCTGCTTATCAGCTTCAGTAACATATAATGTTATGGCTCTCTATTCCTGGTGTTTCCCTTTTGGAGGAGGACAAGTTCTTACTTAGTCAGAGCAACAATGTTTACAGGGAAAAACAGGAGCGTGGGGTTAAGAGGAAAATACATCAGCCAAGTTCAAATGTTGGAGCAGAATCGATAGGCTGAATGGAAAGAGGTGACATGGGAAGATGTGGAATCGTTTAGGGTACAGTTAAGGAACTTCAAGAGAGAAAACACCCTTATGGGAATTATATATAGGCTAGAAGGCAGGCTACAAACTACAATGGGATATAGGAAAAGCATATCAAAGGGGCAATATTATGATTGTTATGGTGATTTCAATAAACAGGCAGATTGGGAAAATCAGATCGGTGCCAATTTTGGTTCCCCAGAGAAAGAATCTGTAGAATGATTATGGGATGGCTTTTTAGAGCAGCTTGTGGTTGAGCAGACTAGGGGTCAGCTATTCTGAATTGGGTGTTGTGTAATGAATTGGATTTGATTTGGGAGTTTAAGGTAAAGGAACTCTTAGGAGACGGTGATCATAATATGATAGAATTCAGCATGCAGTTAGAGAGGGAGAAATGTATAGGTATTACAGTGGGGAAAAAAAGGGAATTATGGAAGCATGAGTGAGTATATGGCCAAAGCTGATTGGAAGGAGACACTAACAGAGGTGACAGCAGAGCAGCAATGCTGGAGTTTCTAGGAGCAAATCAGAAGGCACAGGATAGCTATATCCCAAAAAAGAAGTATTCTAAAAGCAGGATGATGTAACCTTGGCTGATAAGGGAAGTCAAAGCCAAATTAAAAGCAAAAGAGAGGGCATACAATAGAGTAAGAAATTGTGGGAAGTTAGAGGATTGGGAAGCATTTAAAAACCAAAAAAAGGAACTAAAAACCCATAAGGAGGGAAAAGATTAAATATGAAGGTAATCTAGCCAATAATATCAAAGTGGATATCAAAAGTTTTTTGGTTAAATAAAGAGTAAAAGAGAGGCAACAGTAGATATCAGACAGCTGGAAAAGTATGCTGGGGAGGTAGTAATGGGGGAGCAAAGAAATGGCAGACAAACTGAATAAGGGTTTTGCACCAATCTTCACCGTGGAAGACAACAGTATTATGCTGGACGTTCAAGAGTGTCAGAGGGCAGAAATGAGTGATGTTGTTATTACTAGGGAGAAGGTGCCTGGGAAACTAAAAAGTCTGAAGGTAGACAAGTCAGCTGGACCAGATGAACTACACCCCAGAGTTCTGAAAGAGGCAGCTTAAGAGACTGTGGATCTCTTGTAATGATCTTTCAAGAATCAATGGATTCTGGCATGTCTCTGGAGGATGGAGAATTGCAAATGTCACTACACTCTGCAAGAAAAGAAATCGGGGGAGGAGGGAAGAAAGGAAATTATATGACAATTAGTCTGACCTCTGTAGTTTGGAAAATGTTAGAGTTGTTTGTTAAGTATGAAGGTTCAGGGTACTTGGAGGCGTGTGATAAAATAGGCCAAAGTCAGCATGGTTTCCTTAAAGGAAGATCTTACCAAACAGATCTATTGGAATTATTTGGGGAAATAACAAGCAGGATAAACAAAGGAGAACCGTTACCAACTAAAAGGAATTCTGCAGATGCTGGAAATTCAAGCAACACACATCAAAGTTGCTGGTGAACGCAGCAGGCCAGGCGGCATCTCTAGGAAGAGGTACAGTCGACGTTTCAGGCCGAAACCCTTCGGCAGGACTAACTGAAGGAAGAGCTAGTAAGAGATTTGAAAGTGGGAGGGGGAGGGGGAGATCCAAAATGATAGGAGAAGACAGGAGGGGGAGGGATGGAGCCAAGAGCTGGACAGGTGATTGGCAAAGGGGATATGAGAGGATCATGGGACAGGAGGCCCGGGGAGAAAGACAAGTGGGGGGGGGAACCCAGAGGATGGGCAAGGGGTATAGTCAAAGGGACAGAGGGGGAAAAAGGAGAGTGAGAGAAAGAATGTGTGTATAAAAATAAATAACGGAAGGGGTACGAGGGGGAGGTGGGGCATTAGTGGAAGTTAGAGAAGTCAATGTTCATGCCATCAGGTTGGAGGCTACCCAGAGGGAATATAAGGTGTTGTTCCTCCAACCTGAGTGTGGCTTCATCTTTACAGTAGAGGAGGCCGTGGATAGACATGTCAGAATGGAAATGCGATGTAGAATTAAAATGTGTGGCCACTGGGACGTCCTGCTTTCTCTGGCGGACAGAGCGTAGGTGTTCAGCAAAGCGGTCTCCTGGTCTGCGTTGGGTCTCACCAATATATAGAAGGCCACATCGAGAGCACCGGACGTACTATATCACCCCAGCCGACTCACAGGTGAAGTATCTGTGGTAAACCATGTATATATGTTGTAACTGGGTTACCTGTCTGGACACACCCCTCTGCTGACTGCCCCTGTGGCTCCTCCCACAGAGTCCTGTATAAAGGTGTTCGCCTTGCCCCTCCCCCTCAGTCCGGGGGCAGACACTCACTGTGGAGGTCGTATTGTACAGCGAATAAAAGCCTTTCAGTATTTTACCAAACCTCAGTCTTTTGGAGTAATTGAAGGTGCTTCAATTTTATTCGCTGTACATTTGAAAACATGGAACAAGCTCTGAGACCAGAAAAATTGGACCTCGATCCGCAAATGCCTGATGCTGGAAACGCTTTCGAACTCTGGCTGGCCTGCTTCGAAGCGTATCTAGAGGAGATTAAAGCGACCGACCCCGTAGCGAAGAGCAGAGTTCTACTCTCCAGGGTCCGTCCACGGGTCTATTCGCTGATCAGAGACCAGCCGAACTACGACGGCGCGATGAAGGCCCTCAAAAGACAATACTTGCGGCCGATAAACAGCGTCTATGCTCGGCATCGCTTAGCGACACGGCAACAACGGTCCGGGGAATTGAGTGCTGAGTTTGTCCAGGCCCTACGGATGCTCGTGCGAGCCTGCAATTGCCAGGAGCTGACGGCGGCGCAGCATGCAGAACTCCTAGTGAGAGACGCCTTCGTCACGAGGACCAGGTCAGTGTACGTGCGCCAGCGGCTGCTGGAAAAAGCCGATCTTACCCTAAGTTCGGCGATGGAGCTGGCTGATACGTTGAAGGCCACTCTGCATAACTCCGAGGCTCTCCAGGCACGCGATCCCCCGATGGCCTCGTGGGTGCCGCAGACCCCGCAACCCGCCGGCGAATCGACCTCGGCCGCTGCCATTCACGAGTCTGCGAAGTGCTACTTCTGCGGACTGGAGAAGCACCCCCGGAAACGCTGCCCGGCACGACAAGCTACCTGTTCCAGCTGTGGAAAGGAGGGCCACTTCGCCAAGGTCTGTAAGTCAAAACCGCGAGCGGGATCGAGCAGCGCCGCGTGCGAGACGTGGGGGTCGCCATCTTCCCTGCACACTGCCACCACGTACGAGACATGGGGGCCGCCATCTTCCCTGCCGCCATCTTCCCTGCACGCCGCCACCACGTGCGAGACATGGGGGTGGCCACCTTGGTCGGCACCACCTCCCACCGCCTACGACGAACGGGTGCTCACGGGCCACCCCACCGTGCTGGATCAAGACAGCGACCCCACCCTGGCTTCCGTGACCCTCGACCGAAGTGCTCCCCATCAGCTCGCAAGGTCAATGATGGACATCCTGGTGGAGGGGCACAGGACAAGCTGCCTGTTGGACACAGGCAGCACGGAGTGTTTTATCCACCCGGCCACGGTGCAGCATTGTGGACTCATGATACGGCCAATAAGTCAGAGGGTCACCATGGCCTCCGGGGGGGGGGGGTTGTACAGCGACGCTAGTGGTGCAGGGCACAGAATATCGGGACTTTAAGTTACTGGTCTTGCCTCAACTGTGTGCCCCTGTGCTTTTGGGGTTGGACTTCCAGAGCCACCTGAAAAGCGTGACAATGAAGTATGATGGGCGCCTCCCGCCAATTACTGTCATAAATCCCTGTTTTGTAGAGATATGTCACGTACCCCGCTACTGACCACACACACACACACTGACCCGCGTATCCCACCCAACATCATGCCAACTGTCACACTACCGACACCACTTGCGGCCTCTCCACCCTCAGGATCCCTCCCCCACCGCTGTTTGCTAACCTGACCCCCAACTGTAAACCCGTGGCAACTAAAAGCAGGAGGTACAGTGCGGGGGACAGAGCTTTCATTAAGTCGGAGGTGCAGCGGCTGCTCGGGGAGGGGTTCATTGAGGCAAGCACAAGTCCTTGGAGGGCGCAGGTGGTCGTTGTTCGGAACGGGGAGAAGAATAGGATGGTCGTGGACTATAGCCAGACCATCAATAGGTTCACACAGCTCGAAGCGTACCCTCTACCCCGCATCGCGGATATGGTCAATCAGATAGCACAGTACAAGGTGTACTCGACCTTAGACCTAAAATCCGTTTACCATCAGCTCCCCATCCGCCGGGATGACCGCCCTTACACTGCCTTCGAAGCGGACGGCAGGCTTTATCAATTCCTGCGTGTCCCCTTTGGCGTCACGAATGATGTATCTGTCTTCCAGAGGGCAATGGACCAGATGGTGGACCAGTGCCAACTGAAGGCCACGTTCCCATATCTGGATAACATCACCATCTGCGGTCACGACCAGCAGGATCACAACAACAACCTCCAAAAATTTCTCCAAGCAGCCAAATCTTTCAACCTCACCTATAACAAGGACAAGTGTGTATTTGGGACCAGCCGACTTGCTATCCTTGGGTGTGTCGTGGAGAATGGAGTCATTGGTCCTGACCCCGACTGTATGTGCCCCCTGTTGGAACTCCCTCTTCCCAATACCCTCAAAGCCCTCAAAAGGTGCCTGGGCTTCTTTTCATATTACGCCCAATGGGTCTCTAACTATGCAGACAAGGCCCGCCCCCGGTCAAGTCCACCACATTCCCCCTCTCTGCCGAGGCCTTCAACCGTATGAAAGGGGACATTGCCAAAGCAGCAATGCATGCGGTGGATGAGGCCATTCCCTTCCAAGTAGAGAGTGACGCCTCCGACTTTGCACTGGCTGCTACCCTCAACCAGGCAGGAAGACCAGTGGCGTTCTTCTCCCGTACCCTTCAAGGCCCTGAAGTTCAGCACTCTGCGGTAGAGAAAGAGGCCCAGGCCATAGTGGAAGCTATAAGGCACTGGAGGCACTATCTCGCCAGCAAAAGGTTCAGCCTGCTAACTGACCAGCGCTCAGTTGCATTCATGTTTAATAATCAGCAGCGGAGCAAAATCAAAAATGATAAAATTCTGAGGTGGAGAATCGAACTCTCCACCTACAACTATGACATCATGTACAGGCCTGGGAAGCTCAACGAGCCCTCCGATGCCCTATCCCGGGGAACATGTGCCAGCGCGCAGATCGACCGGCTATACGCCCTACATGTAGACCTTTGCCACCCGGGAGTCACCCGGCTTTTCCACTTCATGAAAGCCCGGAACCTGCCTTACTCCCTTGAGGAGATCAGGATGATGACCAGGGACTGCCAAGTCTGTGCAGAGTGCAAACCGCACTTCTACCAACCCGAAAAGGCACAACTCATCAAGGCCACCCACCCCTTTGAGCAACTGAGTGTTGACTTTAAAGGCCCCCTTCCCTCCACCAACCGCAATGTGTACTTACTTAACGTAATTGACGAGTACTCGCGGTTCCCCTTTGCCATCCCCTTCCCCGACACCACTACCACGTCAGTTATAAAAGCCCTGCGCAAGCTCTTCACTCTGTTCGGATACCCATGCTATATCCACAGTGACAGAGGGTCCTCGTTTATGAGTGACGAGCTGTGCCAATATCTACTGGCTAGGGGAATTGCAACTAGTAGGACCACGAGCTATAATCCCCGGGGAATGGACAGGTGGAGAAGGAGAATGGCACAGTGTGGAAAGCCACACTCTTAGCCCTCAGGTCAAAGGGACTGCCGGTCTCCCGCTGGCAGGAGGTCCTTCCCGAGGCACTCCACTCCATCCGCTCCCTGTTATGCACAGCCACCAATGCCACCCCTCATGAGCGGCTCTTTTCTTTTCCCAGAAAGTCAACCACTGGAACCACCCTACCATCTTGGCTGACATCCCCGGGGCCAGTGTTGCTCCGGAAACATGCGAGGAGCCATAAATACTCCCCGATAGTCGAGAGGGTTCACTTACTTCATGCGAACCCCCAGTACGCCTATGTGGTTTTACCTGATGGGTGGGAGGACACAGTCTCCATCCGGGACCTGGCGCCTGCAGGAGCTCTGGGCCCCTACCCTGAACACTCCTTGGTGACTATTGACCCCGTACCCACCAATGTATGTACCTACGAGACACCGTGCACCCCAAACCCTATACAGACACCACACGGCACTCCCATACCGGGCACGACGCACACGCACGAGGGATTACCGACGCCTAACATGCTGGCACCTGAAGTCAGGCCGGAACCAGCACAACCGTCATCGCCGGTGCAATCACCGCCGGTGCTACGTCGATCACAGCGACGGACTCGACCGCCTGATATACTTAACTTGTAAATATACTTCTTGTAAATATTGTTAGTCACTTCACCCCGCGGGACTCCTTTTAAAAAAAAGGAGGGGTGAATGTGGTAAACCATGTATATATGTTGTACCTCGGTTGCCTGTCTGGACACACCCCTCTGCTCACTGCCCCTGTGGCTCCTCCCACAGAGTCCTGTATAAAGGTGTTCACCTTGCCCCTCCCCCTCAGTCCAGTGGCAGACACTCACTGTGGAGGTCGTATTGTACAGCGAATAAAAGCCTTTCAGTATTTTACCAATCCTCAGTCTTTTGGAGTAATTGAAGGTGCTTCAGTGTTGCCTCACCTGGAAGGACTGTCTGGGGCCCTGAATGGTGGTAAGGGAGGAGGTGTAAGGGCATGTGTAGCACTTGTTCCGCTTACAAGGATAAGTGCCAGGAGGGAGATCAGTGGGGAGGGATGGGGGGGACGAATGGACAAGGGAGTCATGAAGGGAGCGATCCCTGTGGCAAGCAGAGAGATGGGGGGAGGGAAAGATGTGCTTAGTGGTGGGATCCCGTTGGAGGTGGCGGAAGTTACAGAGAATAATATGTTGGACCCAGAGGCTGGTGGAGTGGTAGGTGAGGACCAGGGGAACCCTATTCCTAGTGGGGTGGCGGGAGGATGGAGCGAGAGTAGATGTGCTTGAAATGGGGGAGATCCGTTTGAGAGCAGAGTTGATGGTGAAAGAAGGGAAGCCCCTTTCTTTAAAATGGAGGACATCTCCCTTGTCCTGGAATGAAAAGCCTCATCCTGAGAGCAGATGCGGTGGAGGCAGAGGAATTGTGAGAAGGGGATGTCGTTTTTGCAAGAGACAGGGTGAGAAGAGGAATAATCCAGATAGCTGTGAGAGTCAGTAGGCTTATAGTAGACATCAGTGGATAAGCTGTCTCCAGAGATAGAGACAGAAAGATCTAGAAAGGGGAAGGAAGTGTCGGAAATGGACCAGGTAAACTTGAGGGCAGGGTGAAAGTTGGAGGCAAAGTTAATAAAGTCAATGAGCTCAGCATGCGTGCAGGAAGCAGCGCCAATGCAGTCGTCGATGTAGTGAAGGAAAAGTGGGGGACAGATACCAAAATAGGTACGGAGCATAGATTGTTCCACAAAGCCAACAAAAAGGCAGGCATAGCTAGGACCCATACGGATGCCCATGGCTACATCTTTAGTATGGAGAAAGTGGGAGGAGCCAAAGGAGAAATTATTAAGAGTAAGGACTAATTCTGCAAGATGGAGCAGAGTGGTGGTAGAGGGGAACTGATTAGGTCTGGAATCCAAAAAGAAGCGGAGAGCTTTGAGACCCTCCTGATGGGGGATGGATGTATATAGGGACTGGACATCCATGGTGAAAATAAAGCGGTGGGGGCCAGGGAACTGAAAATCATGGAAAAGTTTAAGAGCGTTAGAAGTGTCACGAACATAGGTAGGAAGGGATTGAACAAGGGGGGATAAAACCGTGTTGAGGTATGCAGAAACGAGTTCGGTGGGGCAGGAGCAAGCTGAGACAATAGGTCTGCCAGGACAGGCAGGTTTGTGGATCTTGGGTAGGAGGTACCGTTGACTGTTGTGTACTTGAGTCTTCAGAAGGCCTTTGACAGAGTGCCACACATGAGATTGCTTAACAAGTTCCAAGTCCATGGTATTGCAGGAAAGATACTAGCATGGATAGAACATTGGTTGATTGGCAGGAGACAAAGAGAGGGAATAAAGGGAGCCTTTTCTGGTTGTCTGCCGGTGACTAGTGGTGTTCCACAGTGGTTGGTGTTCAGACCGCTTCTGTTCGCGTTGCACATCAGTGGTTTGGATGACAGAACTGATGTCTTTGTGGCCAAGTTTGCAGATGATACGAGGATAAGTGGAGGGTCAAGTGGTGTTGAGGAAGCAGGAAGGATGCAGAGGGACTTAGATTAGGAGAATGATCAAAGAATTGGCAAATGGAATACAGTGTCAGGAAGTGTATGGCCATGCACTTCTGTAGAGGGGAAAAAGCATAGATTATTTTCAAAATGGGAAATAATTCAAAAATCGGAGGTACAAAGGGACTTGAGAGTACTTGTGCAGGATTCCGTAAAGGTTAATTTGCAAGTTGAATCAGTGGTGAGGAAAGCAAATGCGATGTTAGCATTCATTTTGAGAGGACTAGAATATAAAAGCAATTATGCAATGCTGAGACTTTATGTCACAACCACAGATTCGGCAGTGCAGCAGATACGGCAATTGCGCTTGTGAATATGCACGTGTCAGCTAATTATTATTTCATTGTGATGGCATTTAACTCCATACCTTTTGTATTAGTACTTGTTTAGATTTGAGCAAAGCACAGCAACATTTCTCTGCCTGCTTGCATTCGGCCTTGCCGAAAAATTTGGACTGTCAATTCAACTGACTCTGAAGACTAACAGTATTCGTTTTATACTTAGTTATTCCTTTTACCTGCAGTGTTGGCTTCATTTTCCAATTGATTGTTCTAGTTAACAGCTCAGTTTGGGCTAGTGTTTTATTGTTTTCTTTTCCCTCTAACTCTGTTGGCATTAAGTCTGAACTATCGACCCACATCAGTGTCTCTTGCTCTGCTCTTGGGCCATATCCGAATGTAGTGACACTTTCTAAAGTACTGGTGAAGCCTCACTTGGATTATTGTGAGCAGGTTTGGGTCCCTTATCTCAGAAAGGATGTGCTGACATTGGAGAGGGTTCAAAGGACATTCACCAAATGATTCCAGGAATGAAAGGCTTATCATTTCAGGAGCATTTGATGGCTTTGGTCATGTACTCAGTGGAATTTAAAAGAATTGGGGCAGGGGGTGAAATGTCACTGAAACCTATCAAATGTTGAAAGGCCTAAATAGAGTGGATGTGAAGAGGATGCTTTCTGTTGTGTGGGAGTCTAGTATCAGAGCCTACAATCTCAGAATAGATGGATGTCCATTTAGAATGGAGATGAGGAGGAATTTCTTTAGGCAGAGGGTGCTTGCTGAATCTATGGAATTTGTAGCTACAAGAGGTTGTGGAGGCTAGGTCACTGAATGTATTAAAGGCTGAGGTTGATTGGTCAGAACATGAAAGGTCATGGGGAGAAGACAGGAGAATGGGGTTGAGAGGGGAATGGAAATATGGAGCAGACTCAATGCGTCAAATAGTCAAATTCTGCTCCCATGTCTTATATCTAATGGTCAATCCTTGACAACCTACTTGCCGACCAATGTTCTATCTTGCCATTCTTGGTCTAGCCTTTCATAGTGAGCTTTTTTTCCTTTTCTAGTAAGAGTTAAATTATGATCAGAGAGATTCACAGAACTATACAGCATAAAAACATAGCCTTCAATTGAATTCATCCATGCTGACCAATATAGAAACACAGAATTATAGAAAACCTACAGCACAATACAGGCCCTTCGGCCCACAAAGTTGTGCTGAACATGTCTATACCTTAGAAATTATTAGGCTTACCCATAGCCCACTATTTTTCTAAGCTCCATGTACCTATCCAAAAATCTCTTAAAAGATCCTATCATATCCTCCTCCACCACAATGCCGGCAGCCCATTCCACGCACTCACCACTGAGTAAAAAACTTACCCCTGACGTCTCCTCTATACCTACTCCCCAGCACATTAAACCTGTGTCCTCTTGTGGCAACCATTTCAGCCCTGGGAAAAAGCCTCTGACTATCTACATGATCAATGGCTCTCATCATCTTATACACCTCTAT